>NC_068938.1:181025947-182240947 GCF_016801865.2 Culex pipiens pallens | reverse complement strand
GACACACTCATTATGAAAAGGATCAAAAAGGGTTGTTAAAAACAAACATCAAAGAAACTAGCAAATTTTTAGTAGAGGAGTGAAACGGGAATAAGAAAACAAGTTTGAAAATGAAATCATAGAAGTTCAAATGATGCTTACCATATGAAATGAATGGTTTGAGAAAGAAATAATGAGTCATCTTTAGCAATTTCATGTTTATTTATAATCTTTTATTCATAAAAATAAAAGCTCTATCAATCTATCCAAAAATAGCTCGGAAAGTAATTATCTAATCTACAACCTAATATGAAAAGCAAGATAATTGGAAAATAAAATACAAAAATACTTACGAACGAATCCGTGTCGAGCAGGTGGAGCGTCTTGCGGTAGCTGACTTCCGCCACGGCCGTGGTGCTGGCCGCCGTCGGGTGGTCCAGCGGGGCCAGCTTGTCCCGCAGCATCCGCCAGGGCAACCCCAGGTTGGTGGCCGCCTCCAGCGCCTCGCACCACTTTGTGATGGTGAGCACACCTGAGGGGAACAGTAAAAAAGATTTTCATTCAAAATTTTGTTGAATTTATGAAAGCTAAAGTTTTCTCAGAAAAATGAATTAATTTAAAATTGAATTAAAATTTTCAATTTTTTTTTTTGCTGCAGTCTCAATGCAAAAAAATGATAAAACATGCAGAATCGATAGCAGATTAAAACGAGATGAGGAAAACATCTCGGAAATTGCTGGCCTTTGTACGCTGTACGTGTGCAGCAGCACGAAACCATCACTTCTTTCGCCGAATGGAGAACCATGTTGAAAAGGAACGTCCCATCCATCCAGATCCGAGTCTCGTACACCCGTTCGGTTCTAGCATCATCGTAACCGTAATCGTAACTCGTAACCCGTTCAGCGCGCACCTTTATCGCTCACCTTCACCCAAGGATAAGGGATGATTATCATTGCAAAGCAGTCATTTCCATCACGGGGATAGATAAAAATGATAATAGTTTACGTGTGGGAACCACTTTTTCCCGGAAAGAAGCCGTAAAAGGATTTGAAGAGCTTTCAAAAACGACTAGAATTTTGTTACAAAATACGATGACGAAACAAATGGGGCAAAACCATTATTTTAAATGGTTTTTGTCCCCCATTTTGTGGCCATTATTGAAAATTTTCATTTTTGGATCTGTTTTAAATTATCAAATAACATGTAAGCTATGAAACAAATTGTTATAGCCAAAGTTATAGCCACTAACATTTTTACTTTTAATAGGGGAAATATACCCTTTCTCAACCTATTTCTATTATCGGCCTATCAGCACTTTGATCACGAATTACAGCTTTCGTAAAGTGTTTTATACTGTTCCAAAGTAACCAATAGCTCAAATAAAAGTGAGCAAGCAACTCTCGATTCTTGACGTATCTAAAAATGTTGATTTAATAACGCAAAACTGCAAAAGTGATTAAAACAGGGCTGCGGAGTCGGGTCATATTTCAAGCGACTCCGACTCCAACTCCGACTCCGGCTTTCTGAGTTAAGCCGACTCCGACTCCGCTCCGGCTTTCCACAAATTGTTGACTCCGGCTCCGACTCCGACTCCGGCCTACCAACTCTAGCCGACTCCGACTCCGACTCCGACTCCAGCTTTCCAAAATTTGTTGACTCCGGCTCCGACTCCGACTCCGACACCTAATCTGTATTTTAAATATTTAAAAAACGCATTTTCAGCACAGAACTTTGACATTCAATTAAAGCTAATTAAAAGCGTTTTCAACTGAAATCGAGTGATAAATAGCTCAATAAAAAGTGAGCAAGCAAGTTTCTATCCAAAGTTATGCAAAATTAGTTGTTTAAATAGTGAAAATCAGCAAATTGGATGGAGTTAGGAGCGAGTGCTTATCCTGACAAACATACGAGAATTTCCCCTACTTTAAATTTACTTTCATTTTTTTAAGTTAATAACCTAGCTACACTTATTTTCAATTGTTTTTTTTTTTTCAATAAGCTTTCATTTACTGAAAATAAGCGCAGATTTCAGTAAATTTAACCGAATTCAGTAATGAGAAGTTGGTGTGCAGTAACTATCAAAGATACCCTGGTTTTGAAATAAACAATTTTGAAAGTAACTATTTTTCAAAGCTTTTTTGAATTTATTTGAGAAGACGTACACTGACATTGTGTGATCCAGCCCAGTACACACATTAAACATACAAATCATGAGAAAATTCTAATATTTGAAAAATAAATTAAATAATATCAATTATATCATCCCGATTTAAGGCATTTAAAAAAATTAGACTTGTTCAACGTTATTATTTAAGGATCAACACTTTAAAAGTTTTGTAGAGAAATTGTAAACATTGGGGTAATCGATAAATGTAATAAATTCAATGAATCGTATATGCAAAGTTGCATATGCGAGGCATAAGAGCGCGTGTTTAACTGTATTTAAAAATTAGCTGCAACTTATTTTCGATATTTTTGTCAGTTGGAAAAGTTTTCAGCACGACACTTTGATTTGTTTTTATTTACATACAAAATGAGCATGTTGCGTTCCAAGTAGAAGATTGATATAATAGTATAGATATAAATTTTTCATCGGAAAAATATAATAACAGTTTAAAACATTTTTAAGGACACACAATTTTATGTAAAATTTATTGTACTTTTCGAATCTGCAATAACCCAGAAGGGTTATTTTCAATTATTGCGCAATTCCCACTAACTTGGACTTCGCATTGATTTATCGCTATCGATCGCACTTTTGCAACTTGTCAAAGTGGCTTGGAAAATTTCAAATTTCTTTTAAAAAAAAAACTTCAAGGCGAGCCGAGGTTGGCCGCTTGATTTTCAGCTGTCAATCGCAATTTTTAAGTGCGGAAGTCTAGTTTGGTGGAAAATACGACTGGAAATGTAAATAAACAACAGTTGGTTGCCTAGTTTTTCAAACCCTTGTTGTCAAAAGTGCGAGAGAAAAGTGCGGGCCAAATCCATGTTACAGTGCAAGGATCAATAGAACAAAAAAATATTTTAAAATTTAGTGTTTTTTTCTAACTTTGCAGTGTTATTTTTTAGAGTGTAACAATGTTCTTCTATATCTAAGAACAAAAAACTGAGATATAAACATAAGGGAATTGCTTGAAAACATCACGAGATATTGCGATTCTACGAAAAAAGTTTAATTTTCTTGAACTGTTTCGATAGTATGACTGTTTTGCCAATATTGAAGGGTAGATACTTTTGAATCGATTGATCCAAAAAATCATCCCAATTTGATATGTCTAAAGGAAGATATAGGGGCAGGAGGGGCAGAATGGGTGACCCTTGGATTTGGGCTTTAGAATGGGTTGATACCAACTACAAGATCTTATAAAAGTCGCATAATAACATCACTACACCGAAACAACGTTTGAATTCATAGTATTTTTTTTTTTAATTAGAGTGCATATCTGGAGTTTTTTTTTTTTTTTTTTTTTTTTTTGAAAGGTTCAATAAACCAAATTTTTGCAATTCCGTCGTGAAACTACTTACTTTTCCTGTCATTCTTGAACGACAAAATAGCCTACTTTTCTGTACAAAAAATAACAGAATCGAATAGCAACACTTTTCAAAATAAATGCAGAAAAGTTCTACTTTTCAGCACTCAAATGGGTGCTGAAAAGTTGAACTTTTCAGCACTTGTTTCGAAAAGTAACACTTTTCAACATTTTTTTGATTTAATCGATTTACTGACAAAAACATGAAAATTTGACTTAAAATTTCACTCAATGGTTGTTTTTCGGAATTGCAAAAAATGTTGTATGGAACTCGTTGCAAAACTTGATTTTTTTCAGCACTCTTCGTATTTATCCAACTCGGTGAACCTCGTTGGATAAATGTACGACTCGTGCTGAAAAAATCCTCTTTTTGCAACTTGTTGCATAAACTACTATTTCAGTTTTTGCTTTTTGGGTGTTTTTTAATACCCCTGACTAAAGGCGGTTTCACAACACCAAAAAAGCAAAAACTGGAAATTTGGTTTATTGGACCTTTAAAAAAAAAAAAAACTCCAGATATGTTGTTTATTTCAAGGTTCTTAAATAAGCTTTCTGAAAAGTTAGATTGTATGAAAAAGTTTGTTTAATGTTTCGAATGTTACTAAGAGCTATTACGAAGGTAATCAAACAAAAACGAAACATTTGAAGGCTTGGTGGCGAACGTGTTAAATTAAAATCAACATGGTGGCAAAATGGGCCACTATTATTCTGCCTTATAAAAACAATCAAAAGTTATGAAATTTTAATTAAATGGATTATTTCACCTATTTCACAAATCACGTTGAATGCAACATTAGTTGATTTTTAATTGTCATGATGCTTGTTTGTTAACATAGTGCCTTATTTCGACATATTTACACTGTTTTCAAAAATGATTGTTTTGTTAAGTGACTGTATTTACTTCATGGAAACTGTGTTGGAACGGTTACTTAACTCATTTTTTATCACCCTTCAACGTTGTATTAGACGAAATGGCTTGTTTTCTAAGTTACCCATTCTGCTCCGCACCCAGGGAAGTTAGTTTTTTTTAAAGTGCATGCAAAAAAATCGTCTTTTTATCAGCCAAGTATATAAAATTGAAGGGAACATTCCAAAGCATAAGCCTACCCCGAGCATGGGTAAATAACAAGGGAAATGCGTAATACCGTTCTCTGGTATCAATACTAAATTTTGGCATTCCAGGACCCTTTGAAATTTGTCTTAAGGATTATGCAAGAGCAAAATGTGCTATCATACCAATTTAAGGTATTGTTCTGAAATTGAAAATTTGCTCAATTTGTAAATGATCTTACACAATAGTTTGGTACTGGGTGCTGAAAAGACAGAATGCGTAACGTAATTTCCGAATGATCCTTACTGCTCCTCACTAATACAACTGCACTACAGCTGTAAACATAAACAAAGTAGAAGGCTTTGTTCAAGCTCAAGCGTGACATATTTTTTGCTGCTGAAGTGACTCGTTTTGAAACATTTTGGATCTTATGATATTTAAGTTTTCGCTGAAAACTTAAGTTCTTCGTGCTTTTTTTGTTCGTAGACTAAACGATGGGCGGTTAGAAGAGTCCTTCTTTGTTTTCAACGTGATGAAATATTGCGTCAGAAGTGGGGGAATTTTGCAACCGGATGGAAGTTATGAGATGATGTATCTTTGAAGCGCAGTGATAATACAGGAGTAAGATTATTCAATGTTATTTGGCAGGTTCCATTCACAGTTACTGATAATTCATCGTAAACAATTCGTAAACATAGGTTTTGGGTGAGACATAACGCTTATGGAAATATTAGCGACGAATTATGGCAAGCTCGATTTCATCTCTTTTCTTAAGACTGGCTCAAAGGCTCGACGCCCTCGACTTTTTTATTCCTGACAAAATAAATTATAGATCGATTACAATACTTGCCACTTCTTGGCATCATTTTTCAAACAGTAAATTGGTTCCGCTTTGACAGTTCTAAATTGAGGCCGCTTTGCGGACAACTATTCTGCACCCAGGTTTGGTATTACATAATTTGGTTTTAAAGTGTTTTATCAAACTACCAACGGCAACTGCTGCACTAAAAATGGTTCGAAAAAACCAATTAAGCTCGATAATCACATTTTAGACGAGTTTTGAGGACGCTGTATTTTCTTTCAGGAGCAAGTTAGCACCATACTTTCTTCGGGAAAGTTGCAGAGCACATTCCAGAGCTCTATTGTACTAAGCTTGCTGGTTTTCCGGGTTTTACTATCTAGATAAGAGAGAACAGAAGCATCGATATGCGTTTGAAATCTTAGTAACGTCAGGAATTAAGAGGAACAGTTTTTCAATCAGTGATTTTTGTTATGTCTGATTTTATGGAGTGTGACATAATGTCAATTTTATTGACCTCACATTATTCCAGCTTTTCCCACTTTTTCCTGGAAAAACAGTATCAATCAATGAAAAAGAGGGACCGACAAAACGAACTGCCAGTAAAGATGCTATGCTTTATTTAGTGCCATAATGATGGTCCACAACCAAGTATAGAGATGGACATCCTCCGCCACCCTCTTCCCCCCGTCCGGTAGACCAAGATGTAGCTGCACCATAACGAGAGATGCTATTATAGTGTCACTGCTGTTGGTGCTGGGAAAAACGTCAACAGCACAGCATTAGCAATCTGATACAAAAGTGAGGGCGTTCTCGGGGGGCAATAAATAAACTCGTATAGTTCGCTTTTTATATGCAAAACATGTGGGCATAATACTTGGAAGATTTGAAGAAAAACATGTTTACGGTTTCTGATTTGATAAGAGTCAAAAGGATTGCTTGCTTATATTACCTCATGAAATTCTGTTATTGGCATAAATTCACCCACAAGAGCAACGTCAATCATCAACGGTTTGACAAGGGTCAGGGGAAAGGATTAATAAGGGCACTTGACTCTTTGGCATTTTCATCACCGAGTTTGTAGTCATTTCCCTATCCAATTGTGCTGTTCTCCAAGCTGTTAAAGGTCCCGATGGACTAGATAAGACATTTCTTACCCTTTGGCTTTTTAGTTGAGGCTAATTAGGTACTGCTAAAAGAAGTCGATAGTATCAGTAAAGTAGTAGAATTTGGTACATTATCTTCTTTTTTAAATATTTGTTCTCAATTCATCTTTAAAAAATAAACCAACTATTAAACTGAAAAATATTACAAAACGTTCCAAAACGTGTTGAAAAAGAACTATTCACAATGACTGTAATAAAAAATCTAATCTTACTCATATCATCTCACTCTTGTGTTTGTTTACATTGAGGGTGAGCGGAATGACCTGCTTGTTTACTTTTAAGGTTACGTCATATTGGAGTAATTTTTTAGATTCTTTTTTCCAGCAAAAATCAATCCTGATCAATAGTACAGATAGAATACCGTAGAAAGAAAATCTTAGTGCTTTTTTTTGAAATTTTGACTCAAAACTGTGAAAATTGATTAAAATCTGAATCAAAAAAATTTCCAAATTTTGCTAACAGAAGGTTTGTTTTGAAACACTTTGTCAAAAGTTTCAGAACTCGTAAAAAAAGTGTGGCTGTCTTCATCGTAAAAATTCTTTAAAAGGCAAAAAGTCGTTAAACGCACCACCAGGCAGCACCTTCATAAACAAGAACCAAATAATTAAAGCCAGCCTCCCTCTGTCGGCGCGTTCAACGATTCAAAGTCAAGCAAAAACAAAGTCATGTTTCCAAAGTCAGATTGACTTCCAGTAGCTTTTAATCGACACTTTCCTCGACGTAATTTTTATTAGTTTTTTTTTTTAGTCTGGAAGTACGTATGGAAAAGGGGGATCGAAAAAAGAGTTCTCTACATAATTTAAGTAAAACTATGTCACGTGTGTGTGTATTTGTACAAGAACGCCCATTCCGATAACAACTTTGAGGAATTGCTCCAAACGACTTGAAAGTATTGCTCGAGTGTACCTGAAACATTCACGTTTGATGGTAGAAAAGTGGAAAACTTTGAGCCCATTCATCAAATTTGTTATGTGAGGAAATGTGCGGTCCAACCCCACCGTCTTGTGACGACATTTTGCGAACGTTTATGTGTGAGTGTGTTGGTACTCCACTATATGACTCAACCCTTTTCCTTTCATTTCGTCATCACTTTGATGGTCGCCCGAGTCGGTGCAATAATTTTCACTACCTTAAAGCATACAGCGTCGCTTCTGGCATAGTGGGTCAATTTTGATTTTTAAGAACAAAAAATGACACTTTTCAGGAAAAAAATTCGTTCTTCATTTCTCGAACAGATTTTTTTTTAATTCAGGGGTGATCTTCTGTTCGGAGAAAATTCGATTTGGATTTTTTGATAGGTTACTTAGAAATTAAAAAAAAAAATACAATAAAGTTGAGCAACTCTCTACGAAATCGGCCGATTTCGACCATTTTTATTTTTTGTATTTTTTGATTTGACTCAAACTTTGTGGGGGCCTTCCCTATGACCAAATAAGCTATTTTGTGTCATAGGTTCACCCATACAAGTCTCCATACAATTTTGGCTGCTGTCCATACAAAAATGGTATGTAAATATTCAAACAGCTGTAACTTTTGAGTGAATTTTCTGATCAATTTGGTGTCTTCGGCAAAGTTGTAGGTATTGTTGAGGACAATTGAGAAAAAAATAGGTACACGGAAAAAAAAATTGTAGATTTTTTAATCAACTTTTTTTTACTAAAACTCAATTTCTCAAAATACGTATTTTTTGATTTTCGAGATTTTTTTATATGTTTTAGGGGACTAAAATCCGCAACTTTTGAGCTATTGAGAAACATGGTCAAAAAATCTGCCGCCAAGTTATGATTTTTTGAAAAATAGTGATTTTTGGAAAAAATCCAAATTTCATGCAAAATCAAATTTGAAGTTATTTTTTAATGCAAAATTGAATTTGAAATCGAAAACTACTCTACAATTTTTTTGATAAAGGGCTTCGTTTTCAAGATATAGCCACCGAAAATTTGACTTTAGCAAAATATTTACAGTTTTTTGATTTTTAAAAAAAAGTGACCATGAGCGACCATTTCTAAAAATATTTTTTTTGAAAAGTTCAGAAAATTTGCTATAAAATTGTCTAAGAGACATTGAAGATTGGACCTCGGGTTGCTGAGATACAGCCGCTTTAAGAAAAAGAAACACGAAAATTGAAGTTTTCTAAGTCTCACCAAAACAACCCACCATTTTCTAATGAAGATATCTCAGCAACTAATGGTCCGATTTTCAATGTTAAAATATGAAACATTCGTGAAATTTTCCGATCTTTTCGAAAAAAAATATTTTGAAAAAAAATAAATCAAGACTGACATTTTAAATGGGCGTAATATTCTTTGTTTGGATTTTTTTGTCTTGATTTATTTATTTTCAAAATATGTTTTTCGAAAAGATCAGAAAATTTTACGAATGTTTCATGTATTAACATTGAAAATCGGACCATTAGTTGCTGAGATATCGACATTAGAAAATGGTGGGTTGTTTTGGTGAGACTTAGAAAACTTCAATTTTCGTGTTTCTTTTTCTTAAAGCGGCTGTATCTCAGCAACCCGAGGTCCAATCTTCAATGTCTCTTAGACAGTTTTATAGCAAATTTTCTGAACTTTTCAAAAAAAAATATATTTAGAAATGGTCGCTCATGGTCACTATTTTTAAAAATCGAAAAACTGCACATATTTTGCTAAAATCAAACTTTCGGTGGCTATATCTTGAAAACGAAGCCCTTTATCAAAGAAATTGTAGACTAGTTTTCGATTGCAAATTCAATTTTGCATTAAAAAATAACTTCAAATTTGTTTTTGCATGAAATTTGGATTTTTTTCCAAAAATCACTATTTTTCAAAAAATCATAACTTGGCGGCAGATTTTTTGACCATGTTTCTCGATGGCTCAAAAGTTGCGGATTTTTGTCGCCTAAAACATATCAAAAAATCTCGAAAATCAAAAAATACGTATTTTGGGAAATTGAGTTTTAGTGAAAAAAAAGTTGATAAAAAAATCTGCAAATTTTTTTTCCGTGTACCTATTTTTTTCTCAATTGTCCTCAACAATACCTACAACTTTGCCGAAGACACCAAATTGATCAGAAAATTCACTCAAAAGTTACAGCTGTTTGAATATACCATTTTTGTATGGACAGCAGCCAAAATTGTAAGGAGACTTGTATGGGTGAACTAATGACACAAAATAGCTTAATTGGTCATAGGGAAGGCCCCTACAAAGTTTGAGCCAAATCAAAAAATACAAATAAAATCCATTTCCGGTTTTGGTAGAGAATTGCTCAGTTGTTATTCTTTCATTTTTGCATCAGTGCAATACACTGCAATGTAACTGATATTAAAAGTTTAATTTAATTTAAGAATGATTAGTTTGACAATATCTAAACTCTCAAGTTGAGAGTCTCAACAATAGGGCATCCAATTTTCCCGGGTTTTGAATTTCCCGGGAAACGGGAAACATATTTTTTCAATCTCAGGAATTCCTGGGATCCGGGAAATTTTTGAAGCAATCACAAAATCTATGTTTCCATAATATTTCTCATGTTTTTCAAGCTTTAAATCAAGCTCAATACTATAATATAGTTATAATCTGCACTTTAATCTGAATATTTTTTTTTCAAAACAAAAATTTTTTTCAAAAAACTTTAAAATTTTATTAGAAATTTAAGTACAATCAGCTGAAACTGTTTTCAAATGCATTCCCCTGCGTTAAAAATCATTTTTGACATGTTTGGGTTGATTTAAACATCTTTTGAATTTTGGAAAATTTTCGATGTATAGTATCGAAAAAAAATTGTTTTTGCTGTTTTTTTTTTATATTTTTCTTACTTTTTTTGAAAACAAATGATAAAATTTTGAAAAATATTTGTATCGGCCTTAAAAGAAATTATTTTTATTATTATTTCTTGTGCTTTGGATTTCAAATGAAACTCAATTTTCAATCCAACGTGATTCAAATAAAATATGTCTCTTAAAGATATATTTTTTGTATTTTTATATGACGTCACCAGAATAAAAAATCCTATCAATTACTTAGTATTCAACTGTTCATCTATTTCCACAACACAATGTGAATTTCCAGACAACAATTAGGTTTTTTTTCAGGAATTCCCGCGAGAAAAAAGTGAACTTCCGGCATTCCCGGGCAGACGGTAATAAAAAAAAATTATGCCATTTTAATAACAAATATTGTTCGAAGAATAACTAAAAATGCTATTAGTCTATTATTACAATAACAATCCAATAACAAAAAAATCATAACGTCGAATAACAAATTTCCGTCTGCTTGGGTTTGAGAGTTCCAGGGGTTTCGAAAAATCCCGGGAACTTTGATCCTGAAATTCCTGGGATGAACGCACTACACAACATCTATTTTTTTGGATAAGAAAATAGTCAGAGATAATTTTATTTTATAAGAATAAAACGTCACCTTTATTGAAAAAAAAAAAACAAAATTATATCATACAAAAGAAATCAAACATTTAAATAACCATCGAAATTGGACACTCCAAACAATTGTGATGCATTTCATCTTAACATGGATAGGAAACATTTAAATTATTTCAACTATCATAAGAAATCAAACACATTTTTTTTATAATTTTGTGATTTCAAACAAAATTTTAAGTGTCGCTTAATCTTTCTGGAAAAATATTTTCAAAATATTCAACCTATTTCATGGAATAAATGGAGAGTAGAATTTAAAGAGAACTTAATTACAATTTCTGCTATAATTCTAATGCACATTGAACAGATTTTAGAACCTAGACTGTTCCAAATTAATGGGATAACTGTACTCAAAAAATATTTTTTTTTTAACAAAAATTTGTGTGATTTGCTACTCTAATTTCCAAGCAAAATTCCAAATGTTAATTATCAAAACAAAAAGGTGCTTTTAAATAATTCATAATTATTATAGAGAAAACATCACAGTGCTCTCTCAACTCTTCTACTATAGCATGCTGCAAGAAAATTATGATACCCAGGAAGTCTGCTATGACAAGCTGTCGTTTGCTGGAGAAACCGCTTAACCGTCACCACTCTTCCCCTATTTTGCTGCTTCTAGCTTTCAAACTTCTTTGAAAGCCAAAGAAGTCCCAACTCGTAAACCAAGAACACCCCAACCCAGTTTCAAAAGAGTACAGCGACGACCTCCTCGGCCTCAAATTCAGTTCGTATTTGCGGAAAACCACCCGATGGAAACCCCCTTTCTTTTCTACTTTATTACAGCCAGAACGTCAAAAGCCTTGGCGAAATGGCAACCCACCACCAGTGCGGCCCACATGCCACACAATTTTGAAGGGACGACACGGTGCGGTCGTGGGTGTTAAAGCAAAGCAATTCGTCTTGCGCTGAGCTGGGTGATTTTCTAGGAAGTGCGATAATTTAGGAGTAAAATCTTGGAAGGGGTTGGAAAAGTGCACCATAAACAACCTTATCGTCGAAAAAAGGGTTGCGACAGAGATGAGCTTTGACTTGGTTGAAGATGCTGTTGATGAGATAGTATTTTGTTGGAGAAAAAATAACTAAAGAAAACAAGAACTTTAAACTCAAAATTTCAACTTACCCGCTCCCTGCGGATCCCGGCTTACAAACTGCCGCTCCAGCTCCATCCGATGCTCCCGAAGGCGGGCTGCCAGTTCGCGAAGGGCCGAGCTCTCGACCAGACCGACCCGCTGGCGGAAGGTTAGCTTGCGCGTTTTGGACGCCGCCGCCGTGTACATGACAAAGTGCGTGTCCAGCTGGGGGTCCAGCTTCAGGTAGGCGCCCTTGTTCGAGCCGATTTCGTAGTAGTTGGACGCCGAGAAGATGGTGATGACCTGCGGGGTTTGATGGATGGAAGTGAATTTGCGTTGATTAGTTCCATTATTGATTGGGCATTTGCAAATTTTCTTATAAACAATTCAAGCTTTTTTCTTTTATTTTTATTTTGCAAATCTGGAGTTTTTTTTAAGGTCCAATAAACCAAATCTTCAGTTTTTGCTTTTTGGGTGTTTTTTAATACCCCTGACTCAAAGCGGTATCAAAACACCCAAAAAGCAAAAACTGAAAACTTGGTTTATTGGACCTTTTCAAAAAAAAAAAACTCCAGAAAAGTTTTTATATTTTTTTTAAATTTTGGCTTTTTTGATGTTTTTGAACCAAGGACATTCAAAAACACAAAAAACGAATGAATTTTACAGATATAAATTTCAATTTTTTCACAACTGTCGAGAAAAAAAAAATTTCTAAGGAATCCTAGAGATCTTTTTAAAAAAACTCTACGATTCTTTAAAAAAATATTTTTTTTTTCTAGAAAGTTCTGCAAAGGTTTGAAAATTTTGTCTCTAATTGAGCTCTATCAAAAATATTTTACATAAATAATATTATAATTCAGATTTATGACAGATAATGTTGTAGGCTTAAAAAAATATTATTTTATAATTCTTTTTCATTCAAAACATTTCAGATTTGGCAACACTATCAAACATTGTAAGCATATAAATGAAATTTAGGAAGTTTTGTTCAGACCTGATGTTGGCCACTTTTGAGCAAAAAAAAAACTTTCGGAAAAGTCCTAAGATCTGAGAACTTTTGAAGGCTGGATGTTGTAAATTAGTTTAACAATTATTTTCCGAACAAACCATCCACGCATAGTTGGAAAGATACTTAAGATTTTTTTTGATAGTTCACAAATTTGCAAACCTGGCAACACTATGTTGCCAGAATTTATTAATCTATCCGAAGCCAGAATTTCAAAATTTGGTTGAAATTTAATTTTTAAACTTCAGTTTTGTACATCAATGGAAAATGCATCATTTATGCCAACCCTTTGAGATCAGTAGTGCGGTGCCTGTGTGGATGCGCAGTCCTGTTTTTTCGTGTTATTTTCCGTCTCTTTTGTGTCGCTGTTCGGGTGAGTGAATAATTGGCAAAGGGAGCGCGTGGTCGTAAAAAAATATTCGGAGTGAAAAGTGATTTTTTTTGTGTGTGCCTTTTGTTTCGCATTTTTGTCGTGAATTGTGTGCTGCGAGGAGAAGATTACCCTCTGAAAATGCAGCGTCATCAGTGCATAATTGGCAAAGGGAGCACGTGGTCGTAAAAAAATATTCAGAGTGAAAAGTGATGTTTTGTGATTTTCAAAGCCCTTCCTATATCATCGTTGATCGGAAGGCACGGCGTCGGGTGGACTGTGTTTAAATTTTTCGAATAAGGTTTTATTTTTTTTGCGGTGAAAAAGCTATTTCTATATAATGATCGAAAGACGCACTGACAATTTGGATCGTCGAGTTAATAGTGGAGCAAAATAACTGTGTGATTTTGTGTGTTAACCAGAAAGACCTTCCCATAGCATCGTTGCTCGGAAGGCTCGCCGACGGGTCTGTTATGAAAGTCCTCCCCATAGCGTCGTAGCTCGGGAGGCATCGAAAAGCCAATACCTAATCCTACTAACCAAAAAAAAAAATAATCACGTTATGCTTCAAGAAGATGCTGTGGATTCAACGGTCTCAAGCGGTATCAACAAGTAGGGGAAATATACCCATTTTAATCACACTAAGCCGTTCGACCAATTCTCATCACTTTTGTCGTTTCTGCTATTAAATCAACATTTTCAGATGTTTCAACAATGGAGAGTTGCTTGCTCACTTTTATTTGAGCTATTTATTACTTTGGAACAGTCAAAAACACTTTATATAAGCTGTAATTCATGATCAAAGTGCTGATAGGCCGATAATAGAAATAGGCTGAGAAAGGGTATAGTTCCCCTATATAGCGAAAAACTATGTGCTTGATGAGTCTGCAACTTCAACTATTGGACTAACATTCCTCCCTTTCTTGGGAGGGCGCCGGTATTGACTAATAAAGTAGGGATCTTCAGAGGTTAAACAGTGAACGGATGGTTGGCTCCCACTGATCATTTTTGATTCATTGTTTAACTTCAGCTGATCTGTCAATAACGGAGTAGCAGCTCATTGGCAGTCAACCATGCTCATGTTCATGCTCAATGAAAAATTCATCATTTATGCCAACCCTTTGATGCAATATTTTGTATGAGGCTAATTATTTTTTTAAATTTAAACGACATTTCATATTTGAAGTGTTTTATTTCAATCTTTATTCAATATTAAAAGGAAAGCGTAAATTTCCGGTCTCAGGAAATACGATAACATCAACCTGGATCTCAGAAATTCCGAGAGTAAATGTTTGATAGTAAAAAAATGGAAATGTTTCTATAGTTTCCTTGAAATTATACAAACATCAATTTAAATAAAAAACTTTCTTTTTTTTTTCAACAGAGCTAAAATTTTCTATTATTTTGCACTTCCGGTAATTTTTGAAACAAATCAAAAAAATATTTCAAGTTCTTGTCACTCCCTCCTTAAAAGTCGGCCCGAAAAATCGGGAAGCAAAAAAATCCAAAATACTTCAAAATTTAAATGAAATTTTAAGTGCAATCAGCTGAAATCAATTTAAAATGCATTCCTCTGCAGTAAAAATCATTTTTTGCATTTTTGGGTTCATCAAAAATATTTTGAAAAATAATTTTGGTTTCGTCAAATCTTACATTTTTTGAAAACTAATGATTACTATTAAAAAAAACTAACTTAATCCACCTATGTGGTTGGAACCTTCCTCACTTAATACCAACAATGGCTGATATGATGGAATTGTACAAAAAATTCATCTATTTTTAAGATCCGGAATAAAAAAGTACATAAATATCACTTAAGTGGCCACATCTTGAGACAGGGTTGCCAGATCTTTAATGTTTTCGACTCGTTGGAAAGGTTTTTGATAACCTAACCTACGATGGGTCGGACGGTGGACCGGACATAGTTTACATACATTTAAGTGAGATCATAACTTTTGAACTACTTATAGAAACTTCAATCTGTATAAAACTCGATCTATGGGACCCTAAACCAAGTCGAATGCAACAGGTTCGGGTCAAATCGGTTCAGCCAGTGCCGAGAAACATGAGCTAGTTTGTTGGTCACATACATACATACACACACACATACACACAGACATTTGTTCAGTTTTCGATTCTGAGTCGATATGTATACATGAAGGTGGGTCTACGACGTTTTTATACAAAGTTTATTTTTAGAGCAGGATTATAGCCTAACCTCACTGAGGAAGGCAAAATCAAGACTAACATTTTAAAAGGGCCAAACATTCAATATTACGCCCATTAGTGGACCCCCTAGTAGAGCCAAAGCACATTTTTTACAAATTTTCAATATTTTTAGCACTTTTTCATAACTTTTTGTACAAAACAATTAAATCTGAAGTCTTTTGAACAATTTTGACTATTTGTTTCATCAGTTACTTGTTTTTGAGCAGAAAAATAGTCATTTGAAAAAAAAAATTTTTGCTTGTTATGGACCCCCTTTTCCTATAGTGGACCCGGGTCCATAATCCGATTGTGGACCCGGGTCCACTATAGGCAAACTGTTATTTTTATACCAAATTTAACCGATGTTTGATGTTTTGATGCATGGTGTAGGTCTTATGATAGATATACTGAATTAAAGATGGATTTTGCTAACTTTTCATCATAAACAAATATGTTTTGTTAACAAATTTGGCTTTAAACAACAACAAAAACCTTACAGATATTTAAACACATTTATTTCCGAAAAAGATCAGAGATAACGTTTAAAAAACCACTGCAAACATAAAAATAATAAAAAAAGTAATCTTGATGCAAATTTTTCCATATTAATTACATAAATGGTTGACCAAAACTAAACATTAGATTTGTTTACAGTTGCTGATAAAACCACGCATGTTTATTTAAAAAAATGTTTTTTTTTATTGATTTATTATTATAAAATATCATTTCAAACTGCAATTATAATGCTTCAGTTAAGTACAATTAAGTATAGTTTTGATTAATTATAAATTCTTACGGCTTCAGCATTTTTGGTACTTTAAACATGAAAACAGCTAGATTTATACTCATAAGAAAAAATATGCGTTTAGGTTGATAAAAACTAGCATTTATTGTATGTTTCAGAGAAACTTTTGCTTAAATACACAGTTTTCTTCATTTTTGAAAGTTAAATTAACAGGGGTCCACTTTTGGAAAAGTTTGGATTTTAGTTGTCCTATATTGGACCCCCCTAATTTTTGCTCGAAAATGGCAGTTCTTCGCTATATTTTAGTAAAGATCCTTTAACATTATTTCGACTTGCTGAAGTTAAATAATCAGTCAAAAAATGATTGGATGGTCAATTCATCAAAAAATATAAATGCAGTTTTGTTGTGAAAATGCTAGTGGCCATGGCTGATTTCAGATGTCGAACTCAAAACACTTAATTTGGTAAAAAGGACAATTCAATGTTAGTCAACATTGTTTTAAATGATGCTGAACATGCCAAATAAAAGATTTGTAGACAACAACACGCTTGAAATTGTGATTTTATTGAATTTTTCATCAAAAACCCTTCTCAAGTTATACGGCATGGACTCACAAAAAGAAACACACAACAGGAATAATAAATATTTGACTTAAAATGAATTTATTACGCTTAACAAAAATTTGTTGGTGGGGAGGAGGAGAGGGGGGGGGGGGGGTGAAAGAAAGAGGAGGGAGGGGTTGTGTCCTTAAAGTGGGGTGGGAGCTTATCCATAATTTAATAATATAAACTTGCAATATAATATATATGCAATTCTGTTTCACTTGCAAATGTATGAAAAGACTATTTATTATAAACAATCAACTATTGAAAAACATGAAAAGTCATAAAAATCGACGTATATCATTTCAATACCATACAATTACCTAAATTTGTATCAAAAAAATATTTAAAAAGCAAAAAAATAATTTGGCCGCCTGTTTGTATGGAGATGGCCCATAGTGCAGCTGCCAAATTTGTATGGAAAATTACATAGACAAACTAATTATTCAAAATGGCTACTTTGGGCATACCAAAGGCACCAAAAAATTTTCGTTTAAAAAACATTTCCGTTTCCAACTCCAGGCTTAGGTATTTATGAGTTAATCTTAACCATTTTCACTCAAAGTTGGCAAATATGCTTACAATAACCGATCGTGGAGAATGGGATCATTTTTTTCTGGGCATCCGAATAGACCACGCTTTATAAAATCTAAAAAATACCTTAAATCGACTCAGAAACGGTTATTTGAAATATTTTTTCCTGAATGAACCTCATTATCAAAAGCTTCGGCCAAATCAGAAAAAAAACAAAAAAGGCAAATTTCATGAAATCAGACGGTTTTGTAGTGAATTTCTCATTGTTGTTTGTATCGGGATTTTTCAGATCAAAAGCAAACTCCTCAGAAATGCTAAATGCCCCATCGCAAGTACCCCTTGTCTCACCTTTCCGCCGTGCATGATCTCGTGCCCGTCCGGTTTGCACTCGTGCGACCGCACCAGATACTGCAGCTTGTATCGTTGTAGGAACTTGTTGGTCACGTCCGGACCGAAGTAGGTGCCGGCGCCCCGCAGCGAGTTGGGCCGGCAGCCTTCGTTGTGTTGCGGGTCGCTCCAGAGGATGTCGAACACCTGGAAGAAGCAAGGAAGTTGAAAAGGTCAGTTCTATTTAATCAATGGGCCCAACCCCGTTGGCCACCAAAGTTGACGTCATAATTGAATTCCTCATCAAAAACGCCGGAAAATGGAGAAAATCAACCGAATCTTTAGTCATGCACAGCTTAACAGTCCATTGAGCACGCAAACGATGACGACAGAGTTGCCCACACACTTCTTCTAAAGAGGAAAAGGCTCAGGTGAAAATGCACAGAAAAAAATGGTGAATCTTTTTTGACAATATCATATTTTTTGAAATAAGTTTTATTTTAAACTTAAATCTCAAAGTGTTCAAAAGTTGTTTTTTTTTCTTCGTGTAAAACGTAATACCAGAGGAAGTATTCAGGCTCGAGCTTTTCGGTTCGGAATTACTATCCTTTGATGCTGTTGGAGTTGGTGCTGCTGGTGCTGTTGCTGATGATGACGACGTTAGCGTTGACGTGTTGCGAAGGGAAGTAGTGTACGGAAAAAGAGAGTGCCTTCCCTCACAAGTTACACTCTTTCTCCTACTCCCACGAACCACTCCCACAAGGTTTCGAAGCAAGAGCGCTTATTCTCGTCGAATAAATATGCAAATAGTTGGAGCAAATGAAATTAGGTATGCATGGTACTTTATAACCAGGTACACAGGAGGAACAGGATAAATAAAGAACGTAATTCTGCGAGAAGAAAGTGCATAGCTATAAAGCTAAGCCCGGAACGCAACGCGATGGTGCTTTTCAAGTGCAGAATGGAATCACGAGTTTTTGAATTTAAAGGACGCATTAATATGTAATGAATATTATTAAATATTAATTAAAGTTAAGTTTAAAAACCAATCAGTGAAACAATGTGTAAAAAAATAATATACAATCTGTTGACATATGGGTAATTTCGCCTCAACTGTGCACCAAAAAGTACAACTTCGAAATCGACTTTTTATGATCAAGCTCGAATTTGGATACTATCAAAACATGTAAGAACCCCCATTTTGAACCAAATGGGACCAACCCTTCTATTGTGACGATTTTCATATTCTTTTTTTTTTCAAAAAACCTCGTTTTTCAAATGGCCATATCTCGGGGAAAAAAATGATATAGCAAAACTTGACTATTATTTTTAAAGGAAATTTGACGCCGAATTCATTAATCCATTTGAAAATTAAGTTTTTGAAAAAATACTAAAATCGCAAAACTTTGGGGCGGTGCCAAAAAAGATGGGTCCGATTTGGACCAAAATCGAGATTTTTACATATTTTGATAGTAGAGAACTTCTCTACGAAATCGGTCTCTTTTCTTCAATTTTAATTTTTGTATTATTTAATCCGGCTGAAACTTTTTTAATGCCTTCGGTATGTCCAAAGAAGCCATTTTGCATCAATAGTTTGTCCATATAATTTTCCATGCAAATTTATTTGAAAAGCTGAGAAAATTCTCTATATTTTTCGATTTTGAACTTTGTTGATACGACCCTTAGTTGCTAAGATATTGCCATGCAAAGGTTTAAAAACATGTAAATTGATGTTTTCCAAGTATCACCCAAACGATCCACCATTTTCTAATGACGATATCTCAGCAACTAATGTTCCGATTTACAATGTTAAAATATGAAACATTCGTGATTTTCCGATCTTTCAAAAAAAAATAATTTCAAAATTTTTGAACCAAGATATTATTATTTATAAGGGCGTAATATTGAATATTAAGCCCTTTTGAAATGTTTATCTAAATTTAAAAAAAAATCGAAAAGATCGGAAAATTTCACGAATGTTTCATGTTTAAACATTGAAAATCGGACCATTAGTTGCTGAGATATCGTCATTAGAAAATGGTGGGTTGTTTTGGTGAGATTAAGAAAACTGCAATTTCCGTGTTTCTTTTTCTTAAAGCGGCTCTATCTCAGCAACCCGAGGTCCAATCTTTAATGTCTCTTAAAATATTTTATAGCAAATTTTCTGAACTTTTAAAAAAAAAAATTTTTTAGAAATGGTCACTCATGTTCACTTTTTAAAAATCAAAAAACTGCAAATATTTCGCTTAAATCAAACTTTCGGTGGCTATATCCTGAAAACGAAGCCCTTTATAAAAAAAAACTGTGAAGTACTTTTTGATTTGAAATTCAATTTTGCATTAAAAAATAATATCAAACTTGTTTTTGCATGAAACTTTGATTTTTTCCAAAAATCACTATTTTTTCAAAAATTCATAACTCGGCGGCAGATTTTTGACATAGGACTATGTCTCTACTTACTATATTGGGGGGCCAGTTCAGAAATTCGATCCAAAGCGTCACTTTTAAGCGTTAAAAAAGGGGACATTTTGAACGCTTATATCTTTTCCCCCTGTGAATCAATCCAGACGGTTGGACCACCAATCGAAATAGGAAGACTTCAGCTATCGTTTAACTACATAGATAGTTTGACTAAACATAGTTAAAGCACTTAAAACATGCAATCAAAATGAGTAATTTTTCAGTACAAATCGGACAGATGACCAATCAGAGCGAGCGTATGCATTCGAGACCGCGCCCCTTTTGTGCCGTTCTCCGGCTGTGCCGCTATTTAAGCAGAAAATTTCGCAAAAGCAAGTCACTTTGGAACGAGCACTCGAACTGTGCACGTCGGGCCGGCGCGGAGCAGCAGCAGCAGCAGCGGCCAATAGAAGAAGAGGACCAGCAACCAGAAGGAAGAACCACCGGCAGCAGAAGGAGGAAATTCGAGCGAAGCGGACCGCGTTGAAGTCACTATGATGCGGCGGTTCTCATGAAAAATGGCCAATTCGACAGTGGTGGAAAAAACCTGAAGTGGCCGGTGCCCTCGAAGCAGGTTCCCCCGTGGCCTGGGGCACATTTACAGAACCATACTAGTTGTAGCAATATGGGTATCAAAATTCATGGGTTTTGATACTGAACATAATAATGGCCCTTTCGACAGTAGTGTCTACAACCTGGAGTGGCCGGTGCCCTCAAAGCAGGTTCCCCCGGGGCCTGGGAGGACATTTACAGAACGAGTTGTTGCAATATGGGTATCAAAATTCATGGTTTTTGATACTGTACATGAAAATTGACATTCCGACCGTAGTGGCCACAACCTGGAGTTGCCGGTGCCCTCATGGAAGGTTCACCTTGGGAGAACATTTATGACAGTTTTGCCGACAAATCTATGAAACAAAATAAAATAATCTTATTCCAGATTTCACTAGCAATCCAAAAACACATTTAAATTGTTTTGTCCTATGTCTTTCGGTTATGTCTCTGACATACCATCTTGAACTTTTTGACCATGTTTCTCTATGGCTCAGAAGTTGCGGATTTTTGTCTTCTAAAACATATCAAAAAATCTCGAAAATCAAAAAATATATATTTTGGGAAATTGAGTTTTATTGAAAAAAAAGTTGATAAAAAAATCTGCAATTTTTTTTCGTAAACCTATTTTTTCTCAAAAGTCCTCAACAATACCTAAACCTTTGTCGAAAACTTTGATCAGAAAATTCAGTCAAAGGTTACAGCTGTTTGAATATTTACATAGCATCTTTGTATGGACAGCTGCCAAAATTGTATGGAGACTTGCATGGGTGAACCAATGACGCAAACTAGCTTATTTGGTCATAGGGAAGGCCCCCACAAAGTTTGAGTCAAATTAAAAAATACATAAAATAAAAATGGTCGAAATCGGCCGATTTCGTAGAGAGTTGCTCATTTGAAAGAATTTCTTTAAATCCAGTAAAATGCAATTTAGAACGAGCACAAGCACAGAATAATTATTTACAGTGCCACACCGTATTTTTAATCATTCCGTGATTTTTGAATATTCCCTTAAATACTCAACTCAATTTTGTGAAAAATAAGTTATTTTGTTCAGTTTAATCTACTTGGCCTTCTTTTTTCAACACGCTATATCTCGGAAACTATTGGTTTCCAGCTCTTTTCTTTAAAGATAATTTCAAAAATTTAAAATTAAGCTCCACATATCAAAATGCCCAAAATAAGAGATTGCCTTTCCTAGAGTTACTCTGAATTCTCAATTTTCAAAATTGTTTCTATACAAAAAAAAACAGAAAATAACAAATTTTTTCTCCAACCTAAAGTCTAACGTTATAGTAGTTTATGCAACAAGTCGCAAAAAGAAGATTTTTTCAGCACAAGTCGAACATTTATCCAACGAGGTTTACCGAGTTGGTTAGATACAACGAGTGCTGAAAAAAATAAGTTTTGCAACGAGTTGCTAACAACATTTTTTGCAATTCCGAAAAACGCCTTTCGAATGAAATTTTATGCCAAGCATCCATGTGCTAAGTGAATTCACCGATTTAAACAAAAAAAATGTAAAATGTTACTTTTGGATACGAGTCGTGGAAAGTAGAAGTTTTCAGAACTGGTATTGAAAGGTACTAATTTTCCATTCTGCTATTGTTGGTTGAGTAAAGTAGGCCGTTTCGTCGATCGAGAATGACAGGAAAAGTAAGTACACAGAAAAAAAAAATGATGGTAATATTCATCAGGAAATGGTGACAGAATTTGTGGCAAAAAATGTGTAATATTACATCAAGATTGGTGAATTTTCACCAGTTTCTGATGAATATTCATCAGGTTTACATTTTAACATTTTTTTTTGAGTAATATTACACAAAAAATTAGTAATATTCAACCAGCCAAATTTTCAACATGCCAAAATTCATTTTTTTTTTTGCTGTGTAGCAGCGATGGCATAATCATCATCAAAAGAAAATCTCTGAACGTTCATCAAGAGAAAAAATCCGAAGGGAGCATGGCTCTCCTCTCTCGCGCACGAAAGATCGGTAAAAAGAATCTAAAAAAAATCACCATCTTGATTATTCGGCGGAACATCTTTTTCACTACCGTCAGTGGGGTGACTATGGGGTCAGTGGGGGTGACTATGGGTCAAAAAACGATACACCTCTCGAAATTTCTTAATAACAAAAACAATTTAAATAACATCGAAAATCTGTCAACGTAGATTTGTTCTTAGAGCATGAGCATGAGCATGAGCATGAGAGACCACCCATTGTTGTCCTTCTCCGTTGCTGAACAGGACCGTAATATCCTATCAATACAACCGACCATACGCTTAAACGATCAAATGATGTTTCCCTTATCAACAGCATGCATGAATGCGCTGAAAAGATAAAACATCACGATCATCAAAACTAGAGCCGTTGCTAATAGGAAACAGTCGTTGGCCACCAACGGCGCCCGCCATGTCAGTTTGTAGATCTCGGGGGATTGGGACGGGAATGTTAGTTAGCACAGGTTGCTACAAAGGGTGGGTTCTATACGATATCCACACCCCCACGTGTGCCGGAAAACTACTTCTACTTGGGATTTTGTTAGTGGGTAAGGGCAATGGCCAGGATTCAACATAGAGGATGAAGATGCGACCCAATAATCAATAAATTTTGTTTAATGGTGTGATGTATTATGCATTCTCAAGGCAAACAGTCGGAGTATGCGGATGAGACTATTCCCGGTTATTTGATGTTGAGTTTAGCATAAATGTTTAAATCTTAGACAGCCGGCTGTGGAAAGATAAAACCAAATAAAATGCGAAAACGCGAAACCGCCCGGACCGAAAAACACACACAATCGGGGGGACAACAAAGACGGAAACGGCAACGAAAATCCCGCATGATGACCGCGACGCGCACCGTTCAAATTCTCCAACGCAACTTTTAACATTTGGTAATATTTAAAATAATAATACAAAAATAAAAATAAATTTTCCCAGATATTTTCTAAATTCTTTGAAAGAATAATCAGCAATTCCATTTGAAAAGAGCCTAAACCGAAAAAAAAGATCTCCGATCGGGCTCAAAATTTTTCTGGGGGTTCCTTGGCCAAAATAATTAGACCCGTATTTTTTTGTTTGGCCATTAGGGTGACCTACATCGTGCTAGGGTGGTTCGAAAAATTGTATTTTGCGCCATTTTTAGCAAAAACCACTTTTTCCGCAAAAATCACTTTTTTCCGCGTCATTTTATCCGATCCTCAACGTAGATTTGTTCTTAGATAGTTTACTAACATTTTCCCAAAATATGGTGGATGGTGGACCCAAACCCCTTAGAGAGGGTGACATTGGGTCAAATGAAACTAAAATGATGCTCAAATACAACGATATGGTAAAAACAAGTCATCCAACAGCGTTTCTTGTTCGAGGGAATCGTATTGACACGCTACAATGTTTGAAGCGGAGATTTTCAAACATTTGGGTAGTTTTCGAGCAATTCTAACAAAAATATTAGAAAAATGATTTTTCGATTGGTCATTTTTGGCCAAAAACGTACCCCAACTTTAGACATCTGCCAAAATAACAGGATTTGTTCTAGGAACGAGATTTTTTCAGCGAAGTCATCTTAAGATGTCCCTTACACAACCTTTTTAACAGAATTCAGTTTCATTGAGAATAACCTGAAAAATGGTAAAATCTGTAAAAAATCACTTTGACCCAATCTCACCCCCCAGACCCAATGTCACCCCCACTGACGGTGTAACGCCACACGTTGAAAAATTACGTGTCACATTTTGTAGATGGGCAATCTGTGTAAACAAAGTGAATTAAATATTATTGAGTGGTGCTGACAAGAAAATTCACTAAAAATCATCAGCAGATTGATTTTTTTGAAGAATTTCGGGAGCAATTCATAAAAAAACTGTATTTCAATAATGAAAAGTCTACTAAAAAATCCAAGATGTTTTTTTCCAGTACCTGTATTTTTTCTGAAAGTCCTTCAACTTTGCCAGAGATACCAAATCGATTTGAAAATTCCTTCTCAATATACAATAGTTTCTGCAAAATTCTATTTTTTGCTAAAAAAATACTTACTGTCATCCACGGAGTATCACTGTGCTTAATCCCACTTCACAATATGTATATTGAATATTTTAAAATTTAATTATTGGAGGAAGAAATTCAAACGGAAAAAAATAATAACTTTAGTGAAATATTTTTTCAAATGTTTTGATTTACAGATCGATTAAAAACTTTTTTCAGCCTTGTTGCCACGCCACTATATCGTCAGTTGTGTGCTATCTTGTGACAACGACCATTTAGTACTTTTCGAGAAAATCGATTTTTAAAGTTTATTGGTAAATAATTTCATAACTATGAATGATAGAACCAAACTTTTTCAAGCAATCGGTTCGTATACTATCGGTTAACAAACCCTCCAAGTTTCAACTAATTTGGTAACGCCAGTTAAAAGATACAGTTGATAATGTAAACAAAAATCTGAAAAGCACGTGTCACAAATGTGTTTCGAAAGTAAAACTGTACTACGTGTCACAAGTGTGCACAGAATTCCCATACAAACTAAAATAAGCTCAAATCAATGGTTTAATCGACTTAATCAGTATATTTTTATAAACAAAAGGTTGCATTGCCTTTAGAAAGTATGTGTGTACATAAATTTGTGAAAAACAAGAAAAAATTTCCACATTTTCCAACAACATGTATGACGTGTCACAAGTGTGCACAATTATTTTGATGATAAATTGGTCTATGTCACAAGTGTGTAATGTGATATCCGGGAAACGGAAGCGAGATTCCAAAATCGGGTTAAAGCATCTTGTAGTGTTTGTTAATTATAGCAAAACGTCATCATTAACTCATTTTCGACCAAAATGGTCTATGTCACAAGATAGCACACAGCTGACGATATTGAAAGTGCATATAAAGGTTTTGTTCAAATGGTCAACGTTGAACGCAGAACAGAGCAGCAGAACCAAACCGTATAAAGCAAATGTATAAACAGTGAAGTAATGTAAATCTATGACGAAGGCCCTTCCAGTTCGATATTTGCATATTACCAACATGCCCAACATCTCTGGTTATTTACAGCAAGTGCATTGTTCCTTTACAATAGACTAACCCAATATTTCTTAAAATAAATAAACTTTGAAAACACATTCAAGCGGTTTAAATAATAGGATACGCCCTAAGCAAGTAATACGATCATTGACAACATGATTTAAAAATTCAAAATGCAGCCTAACGTCTATAATTCAATGATAAAACAAATATTATTTGAACCAGCTTACTCCAAAACCCTTCCGCCCACTAGATAAATTGCCGGTTTCTGAGAGTGCTGACTGCAAGAGGCACTTTCGCGTGTGGTAGTCCGGCCACCCTGCTTCCGGCCACCGTGACTGCCTGCCTGCCTCCGCAACTTCTGTGCGGAAGTAATTGAGATTGTTGAATAATCGTGGCGGCCCGTCTGTGATGGCCATTCTGGCCGGCCCTGATAGACGTAATTGGAACGCGCTCTCGCTCGACAAGCGGGAAATTTGAATTTTGGACCTGTCCGCCCGTCCACCAGGCGCGTAAACAACAGCCAGAATCAACTCGAGAGTGCACTTCATAATTGGCTGGCCGAGCTTTGTTTGGGGAAGGTAATTTGCATAGCGATGTAATTGCCAATTTTGGCCAGTTGGGGGAAATTTCTAGTTAAACTGTGCGCTGAACTGAGATTGCCTTTGTTCGATAAATACTGGATTTTTTTTGTAATTCTAAAATGTTTTAAAAGTAAAAAATCGTAATTTTTGCGAATCTCAATCACAAACTTTAAATTAAAATCCAGAGAAATTTTCTGAGAATTCAAAAAGCTCTAGTGATTTAATTATATTGAATTTCAAATATGTATAGTTTACACAACACAGCATAAATAGCAATGAAGCACTTCTTTCTTGTATTTGAACACTATCAGCAAAATTGCAAAATCATTAATTATAAAAGGTGAGAACTGTAGGGTAGGATAGTCATCAATGAGACACTTTGGTTTTCAACTTTCAACAATTTTTCTATTTTTTTCATGAGCATGTTTTAATGAGCTTTTTGTTACATTTTCTTTCTTTTAATGTGTTCTAACATTGACCAAAATATGAGATCGATCCGACATCTACAGCCCGAGTTATTCAACTGTCTCATTGTAGACGCACTTGGCAGGAACAATGAGACAGCTGGGGAACAATGAGACACTCTATGAAAATCAATACTTTTCTAGTAAAATATCATGTTTTTGTATTGTTCCATAGCAGGTGACTTGCCTTGAACATTTAAAAGCAATTTTGCCAACATGAAAGTTAAGTTAACAAAAGTTATACTTAAAAGTATTAAAATTTTGTAAAATCCATATATTTATACCAAATAACTTTGTATTTTTGGTTAAATGAGGTAAAAACTCTATAAATAAGCCAAAAATCACTTTCAATTCATGATTTGAAAGATTTCAAAACATTTTGAAACGTTTAGTGAAGTATAATCGAAGTGTCTCATTGTTACCCATGGGCTGAAATGAGTGGGGAACAATGAGACAGCCCTGGATTCTGGGTATATGCTTAATTTTGGCCAAACTTAATGAAAGAACATTGTAGCCCAACTCAATCCCTATGGAACGTCGAAAGAAATTTGAAGAAATATTAGTTTTGGTGTAAATGGCAGCCTTCGAGCGAAAAAGTATTTTTTGTCCATAATTTACTTCTACATCCCAGAATCAAACATTTATGAATGACTTTTCAAGGGAGCGTCCATGACCAAAGCCACTATTATGGCAGATGTGTATCTAGTAGACACACCTTTCCCCCAAATATGAGTCTGATTGATTGAAACTACGACTTTAGAGAGCCATTTTATCATTGTTCCCCGTGTCTCATTGATGACTACTCTACCCTACTCAGAACGAACTGCGCTGTAACCGGGTTTGACACAATTCCCACGCTGTGCACCATACTTGCACAAGAGGTCCACATTAATATGATAGTCATTGCCAATGTTACTCATGTGACACACCTGCATGATACAGCCGAAAATGGTAAATGTTGCATTTTTTAACATTGGAATAGCTATAAAAAAAAATAAAATTTATATTCAATAAAACATTTGTGTTAAAAATACATAAAAAACGAATTACAGCAAATTGAGAATATAAATCAAGTTTAAACTGAATAAAAAACAACTCTTCAAACCACCCTAAGATCGAAGAATGCCAGTCATCGTCACTCTACACACCGCGAGGAGAGGGGGGCGGGGTCTCAAAAGTGACACGTTCTCGTCGGGAAAATCGTTTTATCCCTACTTTACTAAGCGCCGTGGCAGCGCAACGTCTTGTCTACCACCGACAGGGGTCTTTCCGGGCCAAACAAAGAATGGAAAAGAAGCAAATTTGCCAAGGTGTCACACCCACGCACACACACACATTGAACGCGGTGAACTTGATCCTAATGGACAAGCGTCACGTATGCTTTATATGCGAGAAAGGATTATAGACTTTCAGTAGATGGTCTGGAAAGTTTTCAGATGAGCAGAAAAGCTAATGGGAAGCTAATGTGGAAGATGATTTGGCAATGTTTATGAATTTTATGAAAATCGATTGCTTTTGAGCTTTTAGAACTTTGAAAAACAATGTCTTTAATTTTCTCTAACAAAAATATTTATTTATAATCAAAAATGGATGATTCTTCACCACCCAGGCGAAGTTGGAAAAAGTTGCCCCGACCACTCTTCAACCTTTTTGAAACTTTGTTTCAAGGGGTAATTCTGGTCCCTGATCAAGAATGAAGAAATTCATTTTTCGTGACCCTTTCCTTTTTTGAAATTTTCACTGAAAATCGTTTTAAAAATTCCGACAAAAATCTCAATTAAGTTAAAAAACGTTACTTAATCCACCAGAATGTGGTTACTGCCTTCCTCCTGAAAGCTTTGGCTAACGCTTACTTAGTAAAGACACAATACATCTGAGTGCTGCCATCTATGATAAATTTAATTATTCATTTGAAAGCACTGCAGTGTTTGTGTGCGTGCACGGCGTGCACTGAGCGGAAAGTTCCGACAGCAATCCGCCGGTGCTTTCAAATTATGTAAATAATTACCCTTTTTAGTATCAACCAAAACAGATTTTCTAACATAACTTTTGAAGTTCTGCACCAAACCGGATGAAATTAAAAAAAGACTTAAAGGACCTGAAGGCGAATCCAAAAACATAGATCCGGACAAAATCGGTCGAGCCAGTTCCGAGAAAAGTGAGTGAGAAAAAAAATTCTACGTCCATCCACACGCACAGACATTTGCTCAGAATATGATTCTGAGCCGATATGTATACGTAAAGGTATATCAGGAAGGCTTATTTAAAAAGTTCAATTTTTGAGTGATTTTATAGCCTTGCCTCAGTGAGGTGAGGAAGGCAAAAAACAATTTCAGGACCTTTTTCATTTCCCGTTTCTCAACTGTTACCAATCGAGAGACATGTCATTTTATGACCTCCGGAAAAAAATCGAAAATATTTATTTTTTGCTTTTGGTAAATAATCTTCAAATGCAAATTTACAAAAACACGTTATTTTTTGACATGATTTTATTTTATTGTCGAATTTTTCATAAAATGACAAGAAACTGGCACTTATTTCTAACTTTTTATTTAAAAATACTCTTTTCAAGAATTTTTAGTGCTTCATCAAATCTGGCGTGCGATTGAACATAAAAGTCCCTTTGAAACCAAATCTATTTAAGAAAAGTACTTTATCGATTTTTTGATAAAATGTACCGTTTTCAGGTTATAACTTTTTTTTTTCATCATTTTTTATGCATTTTAAAAGCAATTCGTGACAGAAAAGCACTGTTAAAAAATATTTTTAAAGGCTGGATAATTTCATGCAAAAAAAAATAAGTTTAATTTTGGAAGGTTGCAAATTTGGCTGGATGAATATACACTCATTTTGGAGTTCATTTGACGATATCTCGAAATCTATTGATCCAATGTTCGATATAAAAAATGGTACTTTTTTGAAATTTGATGGTCCTTTCAATAAAAATACTTCAAACCTTTTATAATTTATTTAAAACCATGAAATAAGGAAAAACATCTTTTTGCAGACTTTTCAAAAGTAAAGCTTAATTTCAAAATTTTGAAATTTTTAGGAACTGTACAATTCCAAATTCGATTTAGCTTTCAAAAATGATTTGAAAAAATTGTACAGGTTATCAATATATTTTCTAAACAACAATTTTTTTTATCTCCTAAACCAGATTTTACACTATCAGGCACTCAGAAGATGTATTTTTTACTCCCCTAAAAGATATAAAATATTCCAAAAAAAGTTAAATAAAAATAGGAATTCATTTGTCCCGTGTACCATTTTTTCCGAAAAGTTCCTATCATGACCTACAACTTTGCCGAAGACACCAAATCGATCAGAAACTCTCCTCCCAGGACAGAGAATTTCATACATTTACATTAGAGTGGGTACGTTCTTCGATCAAGTTTTAGTATGGTTCCCCTTGTAGGGCATGCCCATAGGGACTTTCATGCCAAATATCAGCTCATTTGGTTGTAAACTGGCTGCGCGCATTAGGGTTAAATTTTACATGGGAATTACTATGGGAAATTGGAACTTTTGTTCAAACGCTCCTACAGGTCTGGAAAAATCGCGCGCCAGCTTTTGGTTTGGTCAGGACTAAGGGGAATGGTCTGGAGAGCACTTTTCTAGAAGAGAGCACACGGAGACGTTGTCCCTAGACCTGGCGCATCGGCAAACAAACCGATGTCTCCGGAATCAACGGTTTTCCCTGAAAAAGCATCAAATTTTCCTTAGCATTTCATCAAAGCTTGATGCACACCGCGGCGCCATTGGTCGGACAGCCAAGAATGATTGGAAAAGGTATTTATTTTTGCCTTCCCTCACTGAGGAGAAGCTATCAATGTCTGAGCGTGAGTGGGGGTGTTATTCAATAAAATGTATTTGATTTTCTCGGCTTTGGCTGAACGAATTTTGTCCGGAAGTGGTCCACTTGGTTCACTTTCAGGTCTTACAGCTTGGAGAACTTTTTAAACGAATACAATAAAGGGTGATTTGCAACATAACCCCAAATAGCAGGGTCTGATCTTCACGAAAAAGCCGAGCTACCGTGGTCGTGAGGTTACGGGTAAGTGGAAGGTGATGGGTTCGATTCCTGCCTGGCTCGGCAAAATCAGATCCCTTCAAAGAGTTATTCTACTCACTGGGAATACTGACCGGTAGGGGATGGGTTTCGACTAGCGGCGTGCTGGATTTCCAATCCAGAGGTCGTGAGTTCGATTCTCGTGCCGGGATGAAGTTTTTTTAAAAAAAAAGCCGTGTATTGGGTTGCCATTTTCTTCAAAGGTGATGTCTGTATATTCTTGACAAAAAGTCTGTAGGAGGTTTGATTTTTGAGCAATTCCAGCTCAAATCAGGAATTTTTCTGATACTTTTGTACCCGACCCTCTCCGATTTCAATGAAACTTTGTAGACATGTTATCCTAGGCCTATATAAGCCATTTTTGTGCATATGGAGCAAATAGTACTCGAGAATAATATTTGAGAAGGGCGTAAGGTATTTAAATATTTTTGTATTCTGTAATTTAAAAATTACTGCATCTCGAAGCCGTTGCGTCGTATCAAAATGTGGTCAAAGACAAACTTGTAGGAAATTGGACGGGCTTTCTGAAAAAAATACACTGAAACAAAAATACACGCTACATCTATGAGATTTTTTGATTTTTAAGTCTAAAACTTAAATTTGAAGGTGATGTCACGATTTTTTTTCGTTCAAAATTTTTGAGGAAATAGCCTGAAATGTTACTGAAAGACTGACGAAAAATGCAAGATGGTATGTCTCTCCTAAAAAAATACAAAAATCATTTACAAAAACTGTTTTTTTGAAAAGTGGTCTAAACGTCAAAATTTTTAAAAACCGGTAAAGGGAATCGATTCTCCAGACAATTTTACATAAAAGTCTCCGTATTGACCATTGTCCGAAGTCCAATCCTTGAGAAGATACAGCGGTTTTTAAAATAAAAATGTTGGAAAAACTGGATTTTTGGTGTTTTTTGACAATTTCTATATGACAGACTTGGTTTTTCAGTCTCGTAAATATTTTTAACAGAAAGCTTGTCCAATTTCCCATAAGTTTGCCTTTGACAGCATTTCAATTGGATGTAAGGGCTTACAGATATAAGCTTAATTACATTGCTTATAACTGAAAATAGATTTTTTTTTCAGTGTGGTAGAAACCAGGATAGTAAATTTGATTACGTAAATATAAAAACGATATAAATCAAAAAGCTGTCAAAGGCAAACTTATGGGAAATTGGACGAGCTTTCCGGTAAAAATATTTACGAGACTGAAAAACCAAGTCTGTCATATAGAAAATGCCAAAAACCACCAAAAATCCCGTTTTTTTAACATTTTTAATTTTAAAGCCGCTGTATCTTCCCAAGGATTGGACATAGGACAATGGTCAATATGGAGACTTTTATGTAAAATTATCTGGGGAATCGATTCTCACTACCGGTTTTTTAAAATTTTGACGTTTAGACCACTTTTCAAAAAAACGGTTTTAGTAAATGATTTTTGTATTTTTTTTAGGAGAGACATACCATCCTGGACACGTGATGTAGGGGTAAGCGTGATTGCCTCTCACCCAGTCGGCCTGGGTTCGATCCCAGACGATCCCGGTGGCATTTTTCGAGACGAGATTTGTCTGATCACGCCTTCCGTCGGACGGGAAGTAAATGTTGGCCCCGGACTAACCTAAAGGTTAGGTCGTTAGCTCAGTCCAGGTGTAGGAGTCGTCTCCCTGGGTCCTGCCTCGGTGGAGTCGCTGGTAGGCAGTTGGACTTATAATCCAAAGGTCGTCAGTTCGAATCCTGGGGTGGATGGAAGCTTAGGTGTAAAAAGAGGTTTGCAATTGCCTCAACAATCAAGCCTTCGAACACCTAGTTTCGAGTAGGAATCTCGTAATCGAGAACGCCAAGGCAATGCTGTAGAGCGAATAATTTGATTTTTGATTTTTGAGGTGCTGCGATCATGTTAGGGTCCATCCATTAACCATGTGGACGATTTAGGGAACGGGGAAAAATACTGTATAAATGAGAGGATGGCACCAACCACCAAAATGTGGATTAAGTAATTTTTTTTTTCCTTATCTCCCAAAAATTCGATATTTGCAGAATAAGAGCAGGAATTTCCACATTTTTTTGAGTAGAAAATTTAATGAGGAATGATAAAGGGAGGGAGGAAGCAGGAAACATAAAATAAAATTTAAATGTCGTGGCTTCATTATTTTTAAGTACTCTCAGAACATATTCCTACACTTCAATTAATAAAATACGAAAACAACAATCTAAATAGATTTATAATTCTGAGAAGAATTGCTGGTGAAAAACTGAAACAAATGATTTTCTCCATACATTTTGACGATTTTTCCCAAATAAACTCAATGGACTTATAGGGAGGGGTTCCCGTGGTTAGAAAAAGCTCAGATTTGGAATTTAGCCTAGTAATTGGTCAATCTTTGATTGCTGAGGGTAGCCCCGGATTTGGGCCACCCTACTATTCAACAATTTTCTTTACCTTCCCAGAATTATTTTTCTACTAATCCTGGAATACAAAATCTTTTATTGCAAAATGTCTTTTCATAATGGAAGCGTAATATTTTTTTGAATTGTATTGACTCGAGATCTTAAACCGTCAGAAGCAAAATTAATATTCTATCAACTCACCTGTTTCCATTCTACTTTGTCTATGATTTCAGCTCCGGGAGCGGAGCTTTCAGTGATCGGTGGTCGCAACAGCGAAATATACTGCAAATAGAACAAATCAAACCAGTTAAATCTTTTCTTCGACAAACAACCCCTGCAGACCCACCCACCTTGCTACGGTCTAAGCTACGGATGAGATCGAGATCGGTGGAGTCGGAGATGCCGCCGTGCACGACCAGCACGCGGTTGTTAACTATCGTGCCCAGCGGAAGCCACCGGTAGACTTCGTCGATGAGCTTTAGCAGTCTTTCGGCGTTGTGTTTATACTTTTGGTGCACCTCGCGCACGAACCCGTACCGCACGTTCATGACGGTGTCCTCGTGGTTGCCCCGGTTCAGGAACACCCCGCCGGGGAAAACCAGGAAGGTGCACAACAGCAACAGGAAGACCTCGAGGCCCTTTTTGCCGCGGTCCACAAAGTCCCCGTTGAACACGTACGGGTTCTCCGGCGAGGGCAGGCCGTTCTGGAAGAAACTGAGGTTATTCGTGGGGTTCTGCCGAAAGTGGTCTCTACCACTCACCTTGTGGAACACCACCAGCAGATCGTCCAGCTTCCCGTGCAGATCCCCGCAGATGGTAACCTGCTTCGAGATGGCCGTCGAGGCCGGGTTCAGATTTGGCAGTCGTTTCAGCTTGGAAGTGGCCTCGCGCAGAATTCCCGCCACGTACTTGGCGTGCAGCCGATTCTTCTTCTTGCGGAAAAGGTCGATGATCACCTCCAGCTCCTTCTTGTCCAGCGGAAAGTGAATCGTGGGTCCCTGGTAGCCCCGGTCTGGGCCGCAGATTCCTTCCTCCGCCAGGTCGTCCGACTCGTCCGAGAACTTCATGTCGAGTGCCTCTGCGGGTTGGAATAGGTTAGACGGGTTTTAAATAAAAATTGAGCAAAACTTACCATTGGATGACGCCCTGGAAGTATTCTGCGAGTCCAGCGTTCGTCCGGCAGTGTCGGGAATGTGCGTTAGCAGTGCGTTGAAAAAGTTGTACAACTGAAATTAAACAATAAATGAATAAAAGTTATTAAAAGCGTTAAACAATCATGTAATTTAATATGTCAACAGCAAATCAACTCATCACTAGAAATCACTCTACCTCAATCAAACAATGATGACAGTAGAAAGAGATAACGCATCTAATACCACTCAAATCAATCAAATCAGGTAAATCTGTTGTGCTGTAATTGCATTTTCCAACCCCCAGCACCCCAGCACCGATAATCACCTCCTCTTAAAGTGGAGAGCCCTCTCGAGAGTTGATGGATGTCATGAACAAATCAACAAACTGCAGTAGGTAGCACCAGCACCCCCAATGCAATGATTGAACCGAGCAGTGGTGAATGCAAACATGGCAAACCAACCGACTAAACAACAAACGAGTGGAAAAATTAATTTCGTTCTAATTACAGCAGATGAGCGGGGCTTTCAATCAGTGAATACCCGAAAATCAAATTATTTCTGGGGAGATTCCGATTAGCTATTCATCAGTGAGGTGAATTAATTCAAAACATCCTCATTAGGATGGAAGTGCGTGGCCGAATTGTTACGCTGTCCGCTTTGTAAGCGGATGATTCTGGGTTCGATTCCCATCTGCTGCAACCTTCCATCGGATGAGGAAGTAAAATGTCGGTCCCGGCCTTGGTTGTTAGGCCGTTAAGTCATTCCAGGTGTAGGAGTTGTGTCCATGCCATAAGTACAAACAACACACCAAACCAAGCCTACTCCGGTGGAATCGCTGGTGGCGGTTGGACTCGCAATCCAAAGGTCGTCAGTTCAAACACTGGGGTGGAAGGTTCCTTGGAGTAAAAAGAGGTTTGGGTGCTCTCCCCATTCAAGCCTTCGGAATCCTAGGTTCGAGCAGAAACTTGCAATAGAGACCACAAAAGACCCGGGGGTTGTTAATGTGGATGGTTTGATTTTGATCTTGAAAACGGAGCCCTTTATCAAAAAATCTGTAAAGTACTTTTCGATTGCAAATTCAATTTTGCATTAAAATGTAATGTCAAACTTGTTTATGCATGAAACTTCAATTTTTTCCAGAAATCACTATTTTTTAAAAAATTCATAACTCGGCGACAGATTTTTTGACCATGTTTCTCTATGGCTCAAAAGTCGCGGATTTTTGTCCCCTAAAACATATCAAAAAATCACGAAAATCAAAAAATATGTATTTTGGGAAATTGAGTTTAAGTAAAAAAAAATGTTGATAAAAAAAGTGCAGGTGGTTATGTTACACATGACCAGTTTGACAAAGAACTTTGTAAGATGATTGTTGAAATTTTCAATTAGAATGTCCGAATTCCCCCCTTATAATAACCGTCCTATCGAACTAAGGGGACGGAAATTGCAAGTGGAGCTCAAATAGAAATCGAAGTGAAATCAATTTACTTTCCTTCACCACTCGAAAGTTACCAAGATGCGGGAATGTTTTTGCAAGGCTGTTGCAAGCAATCGGCGGCAGTAAAGGAAATTTGAACAGCAGACATTAAAAACTACCCTTTACATGGTGGTAATGATAACGAGATAGTTATTCTAAATTTCCAGAAACAGATCTTCACAGTGGCACAAAAAAATGTGCATCGCAGTAGTCTATTTATTACTTCCTGCCTGATAAGCAATATATTTTAACTGCTTAATTTCAGATAATCAAAAATCATAAAATTTTATACCCATATTGCCCCAACTCTTACGGTCCGGCAAATGTCCCCTTATCGGAACATCCCCGGGCCTCCGGCCACTCCAGATGGTGGCCACTACTGCCAAAATGTCAAATTTCATGTCCAGTATCAAAAACCCTAAAGTTTGATACCCATATTGCCCCAACTCTTATGGTTCCGCAAATGTCCCCTTATCGGAACATCCGCGGGGCCTCCGGCCACTCCTTATTGTGGTCACTACTGCCGAAATGTCAAATTTCATGTCCGGTATCAAAAACCATAAAGTTTGATACCCATATTGCCCCAACTCTTACGGTCCGGCAAATGTCCCCCCATCGGAACATCCGCGTTGCCTCGGCCACTCCGGATTGTGGCCACTACTGCCGAAATGTTAAATTTCATGTTCAGTATCAAATACCATAAAGTTTGATACCCATATTGCCCCGACTCTTACGGTCCGGCAAATGTCCCCCCATCGGAACATCCGCGGGGCCTCCAGCCACTCCGAATTGTGGCCACTACTGCCAAAATGTCAAATTTCATGTCCAGTATCAAAAACCATAAAGTTTGATACCCATATTGCCCCAACTCTTACGGTCCGGCAAATATCCCCTTATCGGAACATCCCCGGGGCCTTCGGCAAATCCCGGTGGTGGCCACTTCTGCCAAAATGTCAAATTTCATGTCCAGTATCAAAATCCCTAAAGTTTGATACCCATATTGCCCCAACTCTTATGGTTCCGCAAATGTCCCCTTTTCGGAACATCCGCGGGGCCTCCGGCCACTCCGGATTGTGGCCACTACTGCCGAAATGTCAAATTTCATGTTCAGTATCAAATACCATAAAGTTTGATACCCATATTGCCCCAACTGTTATGGTTCCGCAAATGTCCCCTTATCGGAACATCCGCGGGGCCTCCGGCCACTCCGGATTGTGGTCACTACTGCCGAAATGTCAAATTTCATGTCCGGTATCAAAAACCATAAAGTTTGATACCCATATTGCCCCAACTCTTACGGTCCGGCAAATGTCCCCCCATCGGAACATCCGCGGGGCCTCGGCCACTCCGGATTGTGGCCACTACTGCCGAAATGTCAAATTTCATGTCCAGTATCAAAATCCCTAAAGTTTGATACCCATATTGCCCCAACTCTTATGGTTCCGCAAATGTCTCCCCATCGGAACATCCGCGGGGCCTCCAGCCACTCCGAATTGTGGCCACTACTACCAAAATGTCAAATTTCATGTTCAGTATCAAAAACCATAAAGTTTGATACCCATATTGCCCCAACTCTTACGGTCCGGCAAATGTCCCCTTATCGGAACATCCCCGGGGCCTTCGGCCACTCCCGGTGGTGGCCACTACTGCCAAAATGTCAAATTTCATGTCCAGTATCAAAATCCCTAAAGTTTGATACCCATATTGCCCCAACTCTTATGGTTCCGCAAATGTCCCCTTATCGGAACATCCGCGGGGCCTCCGGCCACTCCGGATTGTGGCCACTACTGCCGAAATGTCAAATTTCATGTTCAGTATCAAATACCATAAAGTTTGATACCCATATTGCCCCAACTCTTACGGTCCAGCAAATGTCCCCCCATCGGAACATCCGCGGGGCCTTCAGCCACTCCGAATTGTGGCCACTACTGCCAAAATGTCAAATTTCATGTCCAGTATCAAAAACCATAAAGTTTGATACCCATATTGACCCAACTCTTACGGTTCGGCAAATGTCCCCTTATCGGAACATCCCCGGGGCCTTCGGCCACTCCCGGTGGTGGCCACTACTGCCAAAATGTCAAATTTCATGTCCAGTATCAAAATCCCTAAAGTTTGATACCCATATTGCCCCAACTCTTATGGTTCCGCAAATGTCCCCTTATCGGAACATCCGCGGGGCCTCCGGCCACTCCGTATTGTGGCCACTACTGCCGAAATGTCAAATTTCATGTTCAGTATCAAATACCATAAAGTTTGATACCCATATTGCCCCAACTCTTACGGTCCAGCAAATGTCCCCCCATCGGAACATCCGCGGGGCCTCCAGTCACTCCGAATTGTGGCCACTACTGCCAAAATGTCAAATTTCATGTCCAGTATCAAAAACCATAAAGTTTGATACCCATATTGCCCCAACTCTTACGGTCCGGCAAATGTCCCCTTATCGGAACATCCCCGGGGCCTTCGGCCACTCCCGGTGGTGGACACTACTGCCAAAATGTCAAATTTCATGTCCAGTATCAAAATCCCTAAAGTTTGATACCCATATTGCCCCAACTCTTATGGTTCCGCAAATGTCCCCTTATCGGAACATCCGCGGGGCCTCCGACCACTCCGGATTGTGGCCACTACTGCCGAAATGTCAAATTTCATGTTCAGTATCAAATACCATAAAGTTTGATACTCATATTGCCCCAACTCTTACGGTCCAGCAAATGTCCCCCCATCGGAACATTCGCGGGGCCTCCAGCCACTCCGAATTGTGGCCACTACTGCCAAAATGTCAAATTTCATGTCCAGTATCAAAAACCATAAAGTTTGATACCCATATTGCCCCAAATCTTACGGTCCGGCAAATGTCCCCTTATCGGAACATCCCCGGAGCCTTCGGCCACTCCCGGTGGTGGCCACTACTGCCAAAATGTCAAATTTTATGTCCAGTATCAAAATCCCTAAAGTTTGATACCCATATTGCCCCAACTCTTATGGTTCCGCAAATGTCCCCTTATCGGAACATCCCCGGGGCCTTCGGCCACTCCCGGTGGTGGCCACTACTGCCAAAATGTCAAATTTTATGTCCAGTATCAAAATCCCTAAAGTTTGATACCCATATTGCCCCAACTCTTATGGTTCCGCAAATGTCCCCTTATCGGAACATCCCCGGAGCCTTCGGCCACTCCCGGTGGTGGCCACTACTGCCAAAATGTCAAATTTTATGTCCAGTATCAAAATCCCTAAAGTTTGATACCCATATTGCCCCAACTCTTATGGTTCCGCAAATGTCCCCTTATCGGAACATCCCCGGAGCCTTCGGCCACTCCCGGTGGTGGCCACTACTGCCAAAATGTCAAATTTCATGTCCAGTATCAAAAACCATAAAGTTTGATACCCATATTGCCCCAACTCTTACGGTCCGGCAAATGTCCCCTTATCGGAACATCCCCGGGGCCTTCGGCCACTCCCGGTGGTGGCCACTACTGCCAAAATGTCAAATTTTATGTCCAGTATCAAAATCCCTAAAGTTTGATACCCATATTGCCCCAACTCTTATGGTTCCGCAAATGTCCCCTTATCGGAACATCCCCGGGGCCTTCAGCCACTCCCGGTGGTGGCCACTACTGCCAAAATGTCAAATTTTATGTCCAGTATCAAAATCCCTAAAGTTTGATACCCATATTGCCCCAACTCTTATGGTTCCGCAAATGTCCCCTTATCGGAACATCCCCGGAGCCTTCGGCCACTCCCGGTGGTGGCCACTACTGCCAAAATGTCAAATTTTATGTCCAGTATCAAAATCCCTAAAGTTTGATACCCATATTGCCCCAACTCTTATGGTTCCGCAAATGTCCCCTTATCGGAACATCCCCGGAGCCTTCGGCCACTCCCGGTGGTGGCCACTACTGCCAAAATGTCAAATTTCATGTCCAGTATCAAAAACCATAAAGTTTGATACCCATATTGCCCCAACTCTTACGGTCCGGCAAATGTCCCCTTATCGGAACATCCGCGGGGCCTCCGGCCACTCCGGATTGTGGCCACTACTGCCGAAATGTCAAATTTCATGTTCAGTATCAAATACCATAAAGTTTGATACCCATATTGCCCCAACTCTTATGGTTCCGCAAATGTCCCCCCATCGGAACATACGCGGGGCCTCCGGCCACTCCAGGTGGTGGCCAGTTCCAATGATCGACTCCCGCGACTGGCATGTCTTAGCTGGTCCTTGCCTCCAAGCCATCTGCTCCCGGACCTCCAGGCCGTCTGCTACCGGGCCACCAGGCCATCTGCTTCTGATGTGTCCTCGTCGACGTCCAGCAATAGAATGAATTTTTGGGACCGACCGAGCCGAGTTTTGTTGGCTCGTCGACGATCCGAAAATTATGAGGTGGAGTGGGGGAGATTTTAGATACATCAATCTCACGTCTCTCGATTGACTGATTGGGAAACGTTCGTTCATCCAGCCAGCGTGCACCAAAAAGAGGGGAAATTTGCCGAGAGGGGAATTCGTCACGTAACGTTTTCGCTTCGCGAAAATTTTGGATTGACACCACGTATAGAAACCTTAGGACAAAGTTCTTTGTCAAAATTTGCAATTTTTTTTCCGTGTACCTATTTTTTTTTCTCAAAAGTCCTCAACAATACCTATAACTTTGCCGAAGACACCAAATTGATCAGAAAATTCACTCAAAAGTTACAGCTGTTTGAATATTTACATACCATTTTTGTATGGACAGCAGCCAAAATTGTATGGAGACTTGTATGGGTGAACCAATGACGCAAAATAGCTTATTTGGTCATAGGGAAGGTCCCCACAAAGTTTGAGTCAAATAAAAAAAATACAAAAAATAAAAATGGTCGGAATCGGCCGATTTCGTAGAGAGTTGCTCACCAGTCAATTGAAAAATACTATACAGTTTTTCAGTTCAAATCTTCAACCAGAAATTATTTCAACTTCTAAGAATTTTGAGTTTTTGTTTGTTAAGTTTACTATTATTATAATTATTTCTAAATCTTACTGCTTGAATGATTCCAGGAAGGGTTACAATTTTGCTTCATGATATCTCTTTTGGGGTTCCAAATTTCAAGATGAAATCTCAAGACATTTGTACGAAATTAGCTGATTTCATATTTATTTTCAAAGACAGTTTTACACGATGATCATATTTTAATAGTAGTTTATGCAACAAGTTGCAAAAAGATGTTTTTTTCAGCACGAGTCGTACATTTATCCAACGAGGTTCACCGAGTTAGATAAATACGAAGAGTGCTGAAAAAATCAAGTTTTGCAACGAGTTCCATACAACATTTTTTGCAATTTCAAAAAACACACACTAAGTGAAATTTTATGCCAAATTTTCATATATTTTGTCAATAAATCGTTTAAATCAGAAAAATGTTGAAAAGTGTTGCTATTCGATTCTGTTATTTTTGGTACAGAAAAGTAGGCTATTTCGTCGTTCAAGAATGACAGGAAAAGTAAATAGTTTCACGACGGAATTGCAAAAAAGTAATTTTAATGTTAAGTAAAATCTAACCAGACCAAAAAGAAAAATGAAGTTTAGAGAAAAAAGTTCAGTGTCACGTTCAAAATTGATGAAGAATTGTATTTCCGGGTTTTTTAAATTTTCCGCGAAATTGGTGTTTTGAAATTATGATCCTTGTAATAATTGAAAGTTTTAAAAATGGTTAATCCTGCCAATGTCTATAATTTAAAAGAAATAATGTAATTAATTACAAGAAAATTTTTTGTTTTTTTTTATCGTTTGTTTGTTTCATGAAAACAAACTCGGACTTGTAAAATACATGTTGTTACACTGTTATAATTAACCGTTGCAACTATATAAAAACACTAAAAACGTGACCTACCAGTGGTAGGCTACCACCATTTCTCAAGATTTTTAACAGTAAGACCAACTGATATCAATTTTAAAACTACCAATTTTTTAGCATTATTCAATAATTTTCCAAATTTACTAAGGAACAAAAACACTAACAGCTTGAAACTGATTTTAACTCTAATAAGTATAACTCCAATAATGCAATCCTTTTTCCGTTTTGAACTCATTTTCATTGAGAAAAACATGACACTTTGAGAGTATTTAAGTAGTCTTATTTACCAATTTTGAAAACATTATTTACTTAATTTTCAAAACATTAATGTCACTTCATGAGGTACTTTGAACACCCCTTCACCAAACTAAATATGGTTCCATACCATATCGTTTGTATTTAAATCGTATTTTTAATTTAGCTAAAAAAAATCAAGAATTCATCTATGCCACCACAGCTGAGCAGTTCTCTACGAAACCGATCTTTTTTTTATTTTAATTTTTGTTTTTTTTTTATAAATCTCACTGAAACATTGTATGGTGCTTTCGGTATGCTCAAAGAAGCCATTTTGCATCATTAGTTTGTCCATATAATTTTCCATACAAATTTGGCAGCAGTCCAAACCAAAATGATGCTTGAAAATTCAAAAATCTGTATCTTTTGAAGGAATTTTTTGATCGATTTGGTGTCTTCGGCAAAGTTGTAGGTATGGATAAGAACTACACTGAAAAAAATTATACACGGTAAAAAAATGGGTGATTTTTAATTTAACTTTTTGTCACTAAAACTTGATTTGCAAAAAACACTTTTTTGATAAAACATATCAAAAAAGTGTTCATCAAATGCCAACATTTAAGAAATTTCAAGGTTGTGCTCTTTGACCGAGTTATGATTTTTTGAATCAATACCCAATACAATATTGGTCCAAAAAATTTTCAACATTATTTTACGATGTACGAATTTGCAATAAAGTTCACCGTTTTCAAGTTAAAGCCATTTTTAGGTAACTTTTTGAAAATAGTCGCAGTTTTTCATTTTTTTTAATTGGTGCACATGTTTGCTCACTTTTGGAAAAAAAATGTTTTTGAAATGCTGAGAACTTTGTTGCTACGACCCTTATTTGCTGAGATATTGCCATTTTTTGATAATCATTATTGTATGGACAGCTGTCAAATTTATATGGAAAATTATATGGACAAACTAATAATGCAAAATGGCTCCTTTGGACATACCGAAGGCACCAAAAAAGTTTCAGCCGGATTAAAAAATACAAAAAATTATTGCGCCTTGCAGAAATTCCTAGAGTTTTGTGTCAATTGTGCTAGGCCTAGATTTTTTCATCACACTGCTTTGCAGGACTGAGAAATGTCAACTTTGCGCACTGTGCACCTCAGTAGAGTGCTGCGGATTAATTTTCATCACAGTTGGCAAACTGATTTTTCATCACACCATGAAAACAACACAAGTGTAATGCATCAACTTCTGACAACAATATAGTCACTAAGCTGTGGTAGCCGAGGCAGTTAAGTCATTGAGATGGTTTGTTAAAGGTTCCTGGCTCGATTCTCGTATCTGGAACTTTTGAATTTTTTTGACGGGTTATTTTTTTAATGAGCTATAGAGGTAACGCTAGAGGGCATAATTCTCTCGGCCATTATTCTAACGGTTCGAGGCCATGATTTTGTCAGACGATTGTCTGTTAATTAAAATTAAATGAAGGTCGATTAAAATCATGGGGAATTAGCTGTAAGTTCAATAATATTCTGAATAAAAAAACAATACATTGTGGACGAAAGAAATCGGTATATTTTCAGTTTAATCAGTCTAATCCTAAGCATTGTCGTTATTATCCTATTGGTATTTACTAAAACCAAAAAGAATACACATTTTGGGAAGTATTTATTAGTCAACAGTAATATTCAAAAATGACATTGGTAGATCGGACGAGCTCCAGGGTAAGGATATCCTACAATCACCGAACGCCCTCTTCAACGGTGGAACTCAGACCATCCACCCATCTCGCGTTGATCTTCATCGTCATAAAAGGACCCCTCTCGGCAGCACCGGATCAGCGGATGTTGGGAAAGACAATTCAACAAGAAGCGAAGACGTCTGTCCCCAATGCAGACAGCAACGCCCTCTGGTTGCCCATGGTCCATCCGGCAAGAAGACCAAGTACCGTCATACCGGCACCGGCATTTTTCTAGTCGGAACAAGCCGTGATAACTGTCTCCCTTGAATCACCAGTTCTGGGACTACCCAATCGAAGTCACTTTCTCTACACTGGACACTTCATTGGTTTCTGAACTTTGGAAAACTAAATAAACAAACAGCCTACCTTGGCAACGGGTATTTTCGTCATCACGGTGAAGAAAAAGTACTGTGATGAAAAGATACTGTGATGAAAATAATTGCGCAAGACTCTAGTAAAGTGCAAAATGCGCAATAAATAACAAAAAAATACCGATTTCGTAGGGAACTGCTCAGCTACAAAAAACCATAAGCATAAAAATGTAAAAAAAAATGATTAAAAGTTAATAACCATTTTTTCATCGCTATTTTAATTAATTTTACACCGAAAATAAATTAAAATTGCTCAAATTGCTCTGCGCTATGTTGCATTGAAGTTTCAAATGACGTTCTTTCATATTATTGTGTATAATAGAGAAAAAATCTTCATGTCGACGCCGTCGTGCTAATTTGTCGCACCCGCCTTGATTAAACAATAACGAGAGCACGCAATGTAAACAATAACAAACCCCTTTTTTCGCCGTTGATCATTCTGTGCATCGTCCTGTTTGGTTTATTTTGGTTGCTGGAGTCCCGAGTTATTACTGAAAATGTTTACGGTAGTCGAGCTCGTCCCTGTGTCAAACGCGTTCTGACCTGAAATTCCTTTGGCCAATTGTCGCACTTGCACCAATTTTCAGGTTGTGTCAAAATGCACAAAGTTTTTTCGGTTTTTATTAAACATCTCAGGATTGAAATCGAATTTTGGGGATCTGTGAAGGTCAAAAGGTTGGCGAGGCATTGTGAGCTGAACAAAATGGCGTTCTTAACTCAATTTGGCCCAATCGACATAAGACAAGTTGGCACGACAGCGACGATGTGTTATAGCATGCTTCAAACTTCATATTGTATTATCCATGGCATGTTAAAACCAAAGCTTATTATGCTGGAGATTTTCTATCAATAATCTGCATTTTATCAAACATTTTAATAAACAATATCGATCAATATTCAAATTATTAAGGTAGAGTAAATTAAATTTTGGGGAAAATGATGAAAATAGAGATAATTTCGTAGAGAAATGTCGATCAAGTGTGAATTGTTATTGTTTTTTTTCTAGAAATTTCAAGACAAGCTCACCCCCTGTACAGCAAATTTATCCAAACTCCAATATACAATATATGGGTCTCGTGGCGCAGGGGTAGCGGCTTCGGCTGCCGATCCCGATGATGCTATGAGACGCGGGTTCGATTCCCGCCTTATCCACTGAGCTTCTATCGGATGGTGAAGTAAAACGTCGGTCCCGGTTTCTCCTGTCTCGTCAGAGGCGCTGGAGCAGAAATCCCACGTTAGAGGAAGGCCATGCCCCGGGGGGCGTAGCGCCAATAGTTTCGTTTCGTTTTTTTTTTCTACAATATATTCCAGCACACTTCCACAAGCCCCAAACAACCATGAGTGATTACACGTCCAACTTCCTCGTCGAAACTCACTCCCCCCACTACTGACCATACCAACACTACTCCCGAATCGAGAAGGTGTCCTTCAGGAAAAAGTTTATCCCCCGGCAAACTCCCTTCACTCACCCGAACTTGGTCCTGCTCGCCGGCGTACTCGATGCTCTGAAAGATGGTCCACGTGTAGCGCCGGCGGATTTCGATCCGGGCCAGGAACCGCCGATACCAGCGCTGGATCAGGATGGCCGCCTTCATCGCTGTTGGGCAGAAGTCGAGAGGAGGGAAAAGTTTGATTAGTTTGAATAATGAATTTCGCAGTGAAGCACCATGCGGCCCCTCCGAACGACATTCCGTCAGTTTATTCTTCCTCGATTAGTGAAAGAATTTGAGGAAAAGAAGTTTCAAACTTCCGTGGAATGATGGTAGTAAGCCCAAACTGCTTTTTTGGTAAGCGTCCGTAAAATTCTGGCAAACTTGGTCCATTTGGTTGGTGAAATCCAAATGAGAAAGTTCGAGGAAAGCTGGCGAAAAATTAAGGCAACAGAAATGTACATGGACAAGTTTCGCTTAGCATGTAGATGGAACTCGTGAGAAAAGTTTCGGTGAGAACTTTCCGGGCTGCATAATTAATAATTCATAGTCCACTGAAATTATGGACATTTTCCCTTGAAGCGGAAATAATCATGCAGTAATTAGCATTTCGATTGTGACATTTAAGGCTGCCACGCTGATGAGCAATTATATTCAGAAATGTTGTCATTAGTTCTTGCTAGAAAAATAATCAAAGAGGAAACAACAAAAGCAATTCCAAACACTAAGTTAAACTCAAATTCCAGGAAAATTATTGCAACATTTTTTTCAATCAAATTGACACAATAAAATTAAAGTGCCTTCGGACACGACAACTTCATGTCGAATTGAATTTATTCAGTGGCGATAAATATCTAACTAGGCAGCATCATGATTAGCGCCACAAATTAAACCAACTCACGCCAATTAGGAACGGTGAATTCAATTAGTACTAATGTGATAGCGTAACAGTATTTCACGTGCGCCAGTAATTAGGGTCGGTTTGATGTTTGAACAGATTTACGAAATAAATGGATTGGATTTTATTTACAAATTCTCAGAATAGCCTGTATTTTTAGTCGAATTCTTAAAAGACTTTATTGATACTACCACTATTTGCTGAGAAATTGCCATGCGAAGGTTTAAAAACAGGAAATTTGATGTTTTCTAAGTATCACCCACCATTTTCTAATGTCGATATCTCAGCAACTAATGGTCCGATTTTCAATGTTTAAATATGAAACATTCATGAAATTTTCCGATCTTTCCGAAAACAATATTTTCATTTTTTTTTTAAATCAAAATTTTTGGCCCTTTTGATTTTTTAGTCTCAATTTTTTAAATTGAATTTGTTTTCGAAAAGATTGAAAAACTTCACGAATGTTTCATATTTTCACATTGTAAATCGGACGGTTAGTTGCTGAGATATCGACGTTAGAAAATGGGGGGTTGTTTGGGTGAGACTTAGAAAACATCATTTTTCCTGTTTTTTAATCTTTGTATGGCAATATCTTAGCAACTAAGGGTCGTACCAATAAAGTAAAAATAAGAAAAATATAGAGAATTTTCTCAGCTTATCAAACATATTTTTTTCCAAAAGTGGGCAAACATGTGAACTAATTTAAAAAAATGAAAAACTTCGATTATTTTCAAAAAAGTTACCTAAAAATGGCTTTAAATTGAAATCGGTACACTTTATCAAAATTTCACTGAGGTACTTTTTTATTGCAAATTTGATTTTTCTCAAAAAATGAAGGTTAAATTTTTTTTGCGATTCAAAAATTCATAACTCGATCAAAGGTTTTTTGCCCATTCTGGAAATTTCTGAAAAGTTGGCATTTGGCAATAAAAAAAAATAAAAATATCATTTTTTGCAAATCAAGAAATAATGGCAAAAATTGAAATAAAAAATCACAAAAAAAAATTACCGCGTACCATTTTTTTCAGTGTAGCCTACAACTTTGCCCAAGACACACACCAAATCGATCAAAAAATTCCTTCAAAAGATACGGACATCATTTTTGTATGGGCAGTTGCCAAATTTCTATGAAAATTTCTATGGACAAACTAATGATGCAAAATGGCTTCTGTGAGCATACCGAAAGCATAACAAATTTAAAAAAAAATCGAATGACCAAAATCTCAGAGAATTGCTCTATTATGTTAAATTGTCTTGAAAAAAAGTGACATTTCAACTTTTCTATAATTTCTTTAATAAATATCAGAACAGTTTCCTAATAATATGATTCAATAAGACAACTATTTTCTTGGATAAAGCCAGCCTCTGTAAGAAACAAAAATAGGAAAATGAGGTTTCCTGGGTGTAACTAAATAACGTCAATTATTCAAATGTCGATATCTCAGTAAATCGATGTTAAGTGTAAAAATTTTAAACATAATCCAAGCCTTACTTTTCAATAGGGTCTCGTGGCGCAGGGGTAGCGGCTTCGGCTGCCGATCCCGATGATGCTATGAGACGCGGGTTCGATTCCCGCCTTATCCACTGAGCTTCTATCGGATGGTGAAGTAAAACGTCGGTCCCGGTTTCTCCTGTCTCGTCAGAGGCGCTGGAGCAGAAATCCCACGTTAGAGGAAGGCCATGCCCCGGGGGGCGTAGTGCCAATAGTTTCGTTTTTAGTTTCGTTTAACTATTTGAATTTGATCTTTGAAAAGTTAGGCATTTTGAATTTGCGACAATTTCCCACAAAATGGATACGTAAGTATATTAAACTTCTGTACTTAGAAAGAGGGCTTCTAATCACACTTTTTAGAAATAAAAAATGTTATCATTCGAAAAAAATCGTAATTATTTATTTTAGGAGATGTCTGATTCTGATACTAGAAAAATGTATTTTAAACGATAATTTTAGGAAAATATCGAAGATATGGTCGAATAAAAATTTAAATAAAAACATTAAAAAAATATTAAATAATTTAATTTTCTTTAATTTTGTTTCATCTACAAATTATCAATGATTAAAAGTATTTAAATTTTTATTTTTAGAATAGTTTTCCTATGTTATCTTTTCATTACTACATTATTGATCCAATTCAAATAAAAAAAAACTTTTAAATTATATATCTTTCATTACGAACTTCAAGCCAAAATTCTCAAATGTCCAAAATTAATGTGTTCAGCTCGTTTTAAAATTTTAGGTAGAGGTGTCACTGTCATGAATGTTGTAATGCATATTGATGGATGGAATACCCTCGTGAGTTTTAGGATAAGTTTTCTAGAATTTTGAAAAAAAAACATTTTTTAAGATATAAAATTAAGTTGGCGTCATCCATAAAGTACGTCACGCTCTAGGGGGGGGAGGGGGGGAGGGGGGGAGGTGGCGCAAGCGTCACAAAGTGTGACAAGGGGAGAGGGGGGTCCGTGAGACCGTGACGTCACGCTAGAATATTTCCTGAATACTGAAAATTCAGTCAAAGAATAAATCTAAAAAAAGTTTTTTTTAGATAAAATTTACTCATAAATCAAACACGACACAAGGCTTTAAGAAACTGAGTTTCCGTTGATAGATTTAATATGCTAAAGTAATTAGTTTTCAAAAAAAAAACTGTTGATGGTGATTTCTATCACTACAACATTCAACAAAAAAAAAATCTAAACACAACCTGTAAACTTTCTCGATTGAACTCCGAATTAATAAAAAATCCTATTTATAGATCATGTAATAATTATTCAAAAATCAATATGAAGGGGGGAGGGGGTTCAACAGAATGTGACGTACTTTTCGAAGGGGGTTGGAGCCAGCGTGACAAAGTGTGACTTAGGGGGGAGGGGGGGTTAATGTTGGCCGATTTTAGCGTGACATACTTTATGGATGACGCGGTTCTAAATCAAAAAGTTTTTTTTTGCAAAAAAAACTGATAAATTGCACCTTTTTTGAGTTAAAGTAAAATCTAACACAATTACAAATACGAAAAAAATACAATGAATAGTAGATTTTCAAAATTAAAAAGAATTGCTGACAGGCGCACGGCGTGGCTGGAGTTAAATGTCATACACCGATATACCCCATCGGAGATTTCTACGTAGGAAGTTGTGTTTTACCAGCCTGAATCAGAATCTGTACAAATAAAAATATTCTATCGGTGAAAATTGCGTTTTTCAAAATCATAAAGGTTTTGATTTTTGGTATGGGTTTTAACTGACCTGGTCTAATAGGTGGATCGATCTATAAAAACGTAGACAACAATTTTTTATTCAAACTTCGCTTGACCTTGAACCTCTGGGATGTCACTCAAAAATCAGCCTAAATATGGCTGTATTAAAATTGGAATATCTATTGACAAATAAAACGGATTTACAAAGTTCAAGAAGTGTTTTAACGGTAAGATATTTCTACAAAAATCTGGTAAAACAAATATTTTTAAAGATCAATCCTTATAGGTCAGTACCAAAATTCAAAAACCTTAAAATTTTTAAAAACGCAAAAGAAAAGTTTAAAATTTAAAAATGATGTTAGTTTTAAATTGAATACAAAAAAAAATATTAAAAAAAACTCACGATTTGTAATATTATTCACCAGCAATATTAAGCATAATATTTGAGTAAAACTTATCAAAAATATCTACAATCAACAGAAAAAGCACATGCTCCAAAACACTGCAAGCAAATCATTATTCCACTTCAGTTGCAATGTTTCCCTTTTTTCTCTCTCTTAAGGATCGCACCGTTGTTCAAACAGAAAAACGCTCAGGTAGAAAGGTAGGAACAAAAAACAGCAAAGAGGAAACAACCATCCGGAAACGGATCCGATTTGGAAGGTTGTTCCACTTGATGCTTCTGGAGCCTTTCCATTTCCTGCCCGCCCCTTGTACAGAGTACCTTTTTGCATTACGTTGTTTTAGGTTTTTTTCTCCTCTGCATTTTTTACACCTTTTTTCCTCCCTTTAAACTGCTGATGGTGCCAAATGATTGAAAGTGTACAGCTATGTAAACAACACGAACAGCTTTGCCAGGATATGCAACCCGGAAGCCCCTAGTGATTTAGCCCGGAGCGGTTTGTTTATGGCGGCAAAAAGGGAATAACTTAATTTAATGTGGCAATTATTTTGGTTCAAATCACAAAAGAAAACATTCCGAAGCAAAATAGCGCAATGGTATAATTTTTCCGCACCCACTCTCCGATCTCTCCCTCCAAAAAGACCAATAAAAAGTGAGAATTCCCACGCGAATCACGTTTCTGCTTCCAGTTCCCAACCCCTCAGCATTACGGACCATTTCCCGGAAAATTAGAAAATTAAAGCGGAACATTTTCATGCCAACTTTGGCTGGCTTGGTGCGGTGCGGTGGTGGTGGAAGCGCACGCCAAAAAGATAAAAGACTTTCTCTCTCCTGGGAGGCGAAGTTCGAGACACCCAGCTGTCGATGTGGAAAACCGCGATTTTCCCAGGTGTGCATGGAGCGATTGCATAACATTAAACAGTTTAAAATAATTTTGTTGGATTGTTTACTTTACATTTTTTTTTTGTAATTCGATGCATAATTTTATTCGCATGTTTTAAAATTTAATTCAAATGAAAACTTGAAAAATGTTTCGTTTTCGTTTTCGTTTTACGGAGCAAGGTGGGGGACGCGGCCTCAAGTCAGTCCAAGTCCGGTTTCTTGTGGAAAAAAGGGTAGTGGCCGAACTAGTATTGCATACCAAATGAACACCACCGGAAGATATAGGGGATCGGGAGAGGGGAGGTGAAAGAAAATTAGTGTTGATGTGAGTAGTAAGAACTTGGATGATTTGAACAGTTACGGTAATCTAAGTTTAACACTGAATAAAGAAAATCTGAAAATGTGATTCAAAGTAAGAAGGCCCGGAATAAATTAAATTATTAGTTAATTAAATAAGAAAATGTAACTAATCGGAGATCTATACAAAAGAAACCTATGATGTATTCCAAATTTAAAGGAAATAAAAAATACTAGAGAAAAAAAGATGAAAACTAACTGCCGACCTGTCACGTCCGTCAATAGTCTTGTCGTACATTACAACTAGAAATAGATATGCCAATGAAATGTTACACTTCGTTCAAATCAACTAATCATTTAAGTCCAATTATTCATCCACGGAAAACTATCTAACTTTAATCAACAACCTAAACTAAACTGTCTGAAAGTAAATTTAATCTCAAATCCCCGAATGTTTTATTATAACGCCAAATAAGGTAAAGGATCTTGTTTTTAAACCAGTCTTGCCGCTTCCAAAAACCAATAAACATAAATGAACAGTTCATAAGTTGAACACTAGTAATTAAGACGACTATTTCATGCCATTCATTTCATTAGGGCATAGAGCATTGCAAACAAGAGTGCATCTCTATTATACCTTATGTAAACTGTCATTTGAGTGAAGGAGACACACTCCTGTTCACAAAACCCATGCGCCCTTTTGAAATGTTAGGCTCCATTTGATCGTCAAGGCTCCAGTAGACCCTCGATTCGCAACAAGGGGTCGTGCATAAACCACGTGGTCTCCTTAGGGGGGGGGAGGGGGTCCGAAATCCGACCGAAAAAAACCATGAAAAGCCATGGGGGGGAGGGGGGGGGGTCGACGGCTGACCACGTGGCCTTTAAAAAAAATCTTTTCTTAAAAAAAACAAAAAAATACGCGCTTTAAATTTATTTATATGCTTTCATTTTTTGTTACACTTCAAAACCATATAATTATTGTGTTTAAAATATTACTTATATTTCAATGTCATAACATTTTCCAATTCAATATTGAATTATATATTTCAGCAGATTCATATCAATACTTTGAGCCTGTAATTGAATGTACACTTTTTAATACTCATGTAACTACGTTTTGCAAAAGTTTAAAAGCTGTTAAAAAATAAAGTGACAGTATCCAAAGTTAATATACCCTAAATAAAGCGTACCAAAATGCAAACACAATTTCATTTTTTTGTTGATGGTATCAAGTAGCTAAAAATGTGCTTGCAAATTTGCATTGAAAGTAGATGTAGTCTTCGATAGTTCTATTTTGGAACAACTTAAAAAATAAATATTGCTGACAATTTTATAAGATTTTCGTAACAAGGCAAAAAGCTAAATATGTATTATAAATGAAGTGTCTAAAAATGATTCTCTGCGAAATTTTTTTTCAAAATCTCAGATCTTAGCTAACTACCGTAGCTGGTCCTATAAGTGATCGAAGAATCTTAATCGAAAGATTTCCTTTTGACACTTAAAACAAACTCAAGATATCTTGTATCTCCTCTCTCATGCAATATTTTTTAAGTACAAAGAAACTAAAAACCCCAATTTCAGGATTATCGCGCAAAATTTCAGTTTCACTACCTCATTTGCAAGAGAAACGTCTAACATTAAAAAATAACCAGTAACGAAAAAACGAACGATACATACTTTAAGATTCACCAAAAAATTTGATGAACATTTTGGTCTAAAATATATTCCTTATTTCGTAGGTTACACAATTCGGATTGTTATATTACATAACATTACATAAAATACACGATTACTATCCATCGTCAAAGTTGTAGGTATTTTTTTAGTTTTTTTTTTATGTTAATAGGGACCATCTCTTGAGCCAAAGAGAAACATGGGCAAACATTTTAGATTTTTAGAGAAAAAAAACGAGCTTCAAGCAAACATTGTTTTTGTTTCTCAATTAATTTAAAGATTAAAAAAAATAGGGGCCCTTTCCTGAAAATATTAGTTTTTCTTTAAGCTGAGAAAATATAATATACCCTCAACTTCATATTTGAGATAAAACCACTCAAATATAAAGACAAATTAAAATAATTTAAGTTTAAAAGAGTCACTTAATTTTCAAATGCCGATATCAATTTGTGAAATAAATTTCAATTCAATGCCGTCAAGATAAATAAAATTTATTTAAAATGATGGAACGGTACTTTCAACTCGCTGGTTCTCGGGCATAACTCAACCAACCGGGACATTTTTTTTGAGTGAATTATAAGGATGTCTAGATGATCCTTAAACTTTGCAGAACTCGATATGATCAAATCTGTAATTTATGCGATCAAAAACGTCGATCCAACTTTTGTTTGCTCTAGTAAAAAAAATCGCCTGAAAATCCGCGGAGACAAGCCCGAAAACCTGTGAGTTGAAGTTACCGTTCCAACGTTTCAGGGAGGCTTTGGCATCCGTGTATATTGGACATGCGTTGGGTGTCCCAGTGTTAATAATTTAAAAGATATTGAAAAGATTGAAAAATTAACTTATTTAATATTTTTTTGTATTTATTTTGAGGTAATATCTCCAACCAAAAGTTGGATCAAAAATCTTAAATCGTAGATAATTGCCTATTTAAACAACTGAAAAAATGTAAAATAAATTCCAAATTTCAGTTCAATCTTTTTAAAAATTTATCAAAACACGTAGTCGATAGCAAAATCAATTTAAAGTAAGAGTAAGACTTAAACAATTTGAATGTCCATGACTAAAATAATGATTTTTAGCGCGTTGTCTACATTTTTTCTAAAGACACGAAATCGATTTTCAAGCAATTCTATACAAAATCGGTCTTTATTCCTAAATTTTATTTTTTGATTTTTTTAATCCGTCTGAAACCTTTTTTGGTGCCCAAGCCATTTTGCATCATTAGTTTGTCCATATAGTTTTCCATACAAATTTGGCAGCAATGAAAATTAAAAAATCTGTATCTTTTGAAGAAATTTTTGGTCGATTTGGTGTCTTCGGCAAAGTTATAGTTATGGATAAAAACTACACTGAAAAAAATTATAAATGGTAATTTACTTTGCTGATTTTTAATTTCACTTTTTGTCACTAAAACATGATTTGCAAAAAAACACTATTTTTATTTTTTTTAAATTTTGCCAACTTTTCAGAAATTTTCAGAACGGGCAAAAAATCGTTGTTTGAGTTATGAATGAATCAATACTGATTAAAAAAAATCGAAATATTGACCGCAACTTAATTTCAATTTTATTTTTCGATGTAAAATCAAATTTGCAATCTAAAAGTACATTAGTGAAAATAAAGTGCACCGTTTTCAAGTTATAGCTATTTTTAGGTAACTTTTTTAAAATTAGTTGCAGTTATTAATTTAAAAAAATAGTGCCCAAGTTTGCCTAATTTTGAAAAAAAAAAAATTTGAAATGCTGAGAAAATTCTTTGTTGCTTTGTTTCTAAGATATTGCCATGCAAAGATTTTAAAACAGAAAAATGGATGTTTACTACCCAAACAACCCATAATTTTCTTATGCCGATATCTCAGCAACTAATGGTGCGATTTTCAATGTTTATAAATAAAACTTTAGTGAAATTTTCCGATCTTTTCGAAATCAATATTTTCAAAAAAAAAATTAAGACTGACATTTCAAAAGGTCGTAATATTGAATGTTTGTCCCTGTCTCTGATTCTTGTATGGAGAAAAAATTAAACAGCTCGACTTTTTTGGACACACTGAATCATTGGAATCAATCATGCTTAATTAAAAAGAAAAGTTGCTTTAGTTTGGATTTTCATGAATGTTTGGAATAAAATGAATATTAACTAGGAGCTTTCATAACTAGATATTTTCCTTAAAATAAAATGGAAATATTTTTTTCCTGAAACAAAACTTTTCTATTTAATTAATTTCAAATTTAAGAAAATATTTTAAAGCGCATTTAAATTAAATCATGAATGCTGTTTATAAATCAAAATAGTCAAAAATTCTCCAAAAAAAGGCCACGTGGTTTATGCACGACCCCCAATGGTCGATACAACCATAATCCGAAAACCGTTAGTTCAACAGATTAACGAATTTTGTCCGATATCATCGCACTATTGATTGACCGAGACTCTATGGAAATTTTGACATATCAAAATACTACGTAATAATAATTTTTTTTAAATAAATTTCAAAATCTATTCTATCCTACAATGCCTAGAAGAGGCCTCTGTTTCTGTTGTGAGTAAGCGCTGGTTTCAGAGTTCATTTTTCAATTTAAAAGGGGTGGGAGACGACTAATTTGCTTCATGAACTCCTACTCGGCCTTGGGACCACCTCTTAAGACACTGATGGCTCCTAGCTAGGAATTAAACCTAGACACAGCGTCGAGGCCCGCTTCGCATGGCAAAAATGTTGGCTGGGGGGAAGTGATATTATCACGCAATTTTATTTTAAAGCCAACATTGCTAACGGCGTCGAGGTCCTTACTCATGCCCAAGGAAAATTTAATTCAAATGAAAACTTGAAAAATGTTAGACACAAAATTCTTCATTTAATTTTAAATTTATTTGTTCCGAACTAATTCAGGAACTCAAAAGGCCACTACAAATTAGATTTTGGATTAAGCCACTCGGCTTTGATTGGCTGAACTTCTAAAGGTACATAAAAACAGATTTCAAGCCTTTCTGTCGGAATATGTATATAAGATTCACGAATAATTTAAATTGAAAAAAAAAAGTTTAACTCGTTTATGATTAAAGTCGTTGAAAAATTACAAAAAATACTATTTTTTATTAATTTAAATTTATTTAAAAAACAATAAAAACACAACTCGACAACTGATGTCAGTAAGCACTTCAATTTACTCAGGTATGATAGATTTGAGAGAACACGCTACAATCGACAGAATTTAGTTTTAGAGAACTCCACGCCAATAACAAAAATTGAAAATTTTAATATGATTTCTATGATGATTCCTTACCATTTGTACCCGATTTTTACACTCACAATTTATTGGCCAAGAATTTACAAAAAAATCAGTTCTATCAATTGAATCATGTTCAGAGAGCTCAATTCTATCATACCTTGGCAATACTGAAGCGTTTACTGACACCAACTTCAAAATTGTTGAGTTGTGTAATTAACGTCATTTGTTGCTTTCTTGGTACCTTAGGTGTGCCCAAAGAAGCCATTTTGCATCATCAATTTGTCCATATAATTTTCTAATGATACATGAAAATTCAAAAATCTTTTTTAATGATACTTAAAAATTCAAAAATCTGTATCTTTGGAAGAAATTGTTTGATCGATATGGTGTTTTCGGCAAAGTTGTAGATTTTTTTAATTTTTTGTCACCAATACTTGATTTGCGAAAAAACAATATTTTGATTTATTTTGTCACAAAAACTAGATTTGCCTAAAAAAACACTATCTTAATTTATTTTTTATTTTTAATATGTTCTAGTGGAAATTAAATGCCTACTTTTCATAAATGTCTAGATTGTGCAAAACATCTTTGACGGAGTTATGATTTTTTGAATCAATACAGATTTTTCCAAAAAATCGAAATATTGGTCGCAAAATTTCAACTTCATTTTTTGATGTAAAATGGAATTTGCAATCAAAAAGTATTTTAGTGAAATTTTGATAAAGTGCACAATTTTCCATTTTCAGGAAACTTTTTTGAAAATAGTGGCAGTTTTAAAGATTTTTTTAAATCAGTGCCCACGTTTGCCCACTTTTGAAAAAAAATAAAGTGCTGAGAAAATTCTATTTTGCTTTTTAGAACATTGTTGATAAGACCTCTAGTTGCTGAGATATTGACATGCAAAGATTTAAAGACAGAAAAATTGATGTTTTCCAAGTCTCATCCAAACTACCCACCATTTTCTAATGTCGATTCCTCAGCAACTAATGGTTCGATTTTCAATGTTCATATATTCCATTCCATTCCTAAATTTTTTCAATCTTTTTCAAAAGGGCATAATATTGAATGTTTGTCTCTTTTGAAAGGGCAACATTTAAAAATGTTTCAAAAATAAAATTTCCCTTTTTTTCTACACAAAAAAAAGTTTAATTTTGGTAAGTTGAATTTTTTTTTAGTAATATTAGGCCGTTGCAAATAATTTTTAAAGTCTATGTCCCTCGGCTATGACCCAAGTCGCGGGCAAAAAATAAAAAAATAGATATAAAAATTGAAGTTAAATACAAGCCAAAGTTTTAACATTTGGATGAAAACAGTATTTTAAAATGCTCCAGTTGCTTTCCAATCAAAATATCAATGTATTGAATGAATTTTTCTTTGCAAAAAAAAACTTTTCGTGGGGCTGTACATTGGTATTTTATTGAAATTTAAAATATTTTCAAAGGCGTTCAAACATGCTAAATATGATATTTATTTTAACTGATTTTCAGTTGATTGAACTTTAATTTTCATTAAAATTTTGAAGTTTTTCGACAAAATAGGCCGACTTTGAAGAGGGGGCGACATAAACTTTGAAAAATATTTCCAATGGCCTTACAGAATAAAATGAATTTCCAAAATCGGTTTATCAGTATTTTGTAAAACGAAAATGTTTGAATAACAAAAAAGGCCACCATACGAGCCACAGAAATGTTGTTGGCATGTTAAAAATTATTGAAAAATTGTGTATTTTACAGCAATTATACTCAGAAATGGTTTGACTTCACGTGTTGATAGAAAAGATAAATTGCAATTAATAAGTTCATTATAGAATATTTTTTGAAAAAATACTTATTTAAAAAAAGCAGCAAAATTCGTCATAAGAACACACTAAAAAACTTTTTAGGATCAAACTGATTATTGCGGTCTTTAACCAAGTTAGAATGTATAGAATTGCACATAAGAGTCTAGCACCTGACGAAGCTTCGAGTTAATTCCACTTTAAAATTAAGAATTTAGGAAAGTTCTGAAATAATCTTTTCTTCAATCATTTTGATCAAATCTCCCAGACAAACTTGAACGCCAAACAACCTAAACGTTGACCGATTTGGCCGAAGAATAATATACAAATTTTGTAAGGTTTATCGCTCAAAACATTAATTGAAACCTGTTTTGTAATTATTAAAAATAGTTTATTTGGATTCCTTTGACCTTGTACAAGATAATTTTATGACAGCTTGATTAATTTGGTATGGAATTCTCAACGTGCAGCAAAACTCAAGTTCCGCTTCTCGAACACGTAGAAACCACAATTTTCCATACCGAAATTTCCCTCCCCCCGCGCTCACGTTCCAAAGTCTATCATCACTTCCGCTATCAGAACTTAATTCGACACAGCTGACACTGATGAAGACCGCCTGCGCCGATCGACGATGATTTGTTCCGATTTGAATGGAGGCAGCACGTGCTCTCATGCGCTTGCAGAAAGTTTCCCCCCGCAATGGCAAACAAAACCTCGAAATGTTTTCACAAAAAGTTGTCGGTTTTAATGAGGAAACTTTGGCCAAGTGTAACTCAATTATTCGAGAGTTGAGCTTTATCCTGCGAAAGGGGCGAGAAGCTTGCTCAACGAAGCATTGATTGCACCCTCATTATGACAGTCAATGGAACAAATTGGTAACTGGAAATTACAGAGGGAGGATTGATTCCTTGTGACTGTTGAATAATGATTGAGAAAGATGAGACAAAAGCTCATCAGAGCTCTATTGATGAGCAATGACTCTTTGGGAATACTAATCAATTTTCTCATTTGCTTATGATAGAATGTAGCTGAAATTGTCACCTTTTGTGTTTTATTTTTTAATCCACAATATTTTAATCAGAAAACCCTCGGAGCTAGAAACGCAGATAATCCTTTCCCCTTTTCAATTCTTTTGTAAAACGAGCACACTTTGCCGCCTCAAAGAGGCACACAATTAATTGGGAATAATTACAAAGCTCCCGTCACGGACGAGCTCCTAAGGCTTTGTTATCTTTAACACCAGCAGTGCTGGGGCAAACCAGCAGGAAGAAGATTTCATCGCCAGAACTGATAGAAGAAAAGATATTTTTTTTTTCTTTCCAACTGAACAGACTACCCGGGTACACCTGGTATTTGCCGGTTGAGAAAGGTCAAACACAATGATTATTATCCCGATGAAAACGGGGGAATCGCCTGTATAAAATGGAAAGAATGGTGAAAAGTTTTTCCATAAAAAAAAGCATGAAAAGAGATTTTTTCCGAGCTTGACATTCTTGCTGAGAGAGAGAGAGAGGCACTGAAAGTCTTGCTAATTACAGCATCTTTAACCTTTGAGCGAGAGAGCTTAGCAACTCTTTGTGGAGCGTTTTTTCTTGAGAAAGTTCAATCGCTCACGATACTCAGTATTTGCTTCATATTTTATACAGGATAAAATTGGCTTGAAAATTGATACTTGCTTTATAAGAAATAATTGATCAGTTCGTTGAATTATCTCAATATATCACAACATTCTCCAAATCTTCAAAAATGAAAAAAAACCGCTAAAAAAATCCTTACGGCTTGTGTGTGTGTGTCCTCAATAAAACTAGATTGCAGGGTTGTTATTCGATAAAATTATTGAAGCTCAATTGCGATACTTCTATCGTGATCGTTATTTCGATAATTCTATCGGCGATAATCGGTTATTAAATCTTTTTAAAATCGACTTAAATCAACCATATCATGATAAATTTTAATGCTTTCACATAGAACATACATTTTTATAAATAAAGTATGTTTAAAAGTATTGATACTCAAAATTGTTCACAAAATACAGTATTTTTTCGAAAGTATTGAAGTTTTCCTAATTTGCAATATGGGTATCAAACGAAGCGAAATTTTTATGCGGTATTTATAAGAGTTTTTTTTATTAATACAAAAAAATTCACAGAAAAACGTGTTTTTTTTTAATACTCAAATTTTTAAAATTTACAATCTGAGTATCTAACGAGGCGAAATTTGTTATGAACTTTAACATTATTACAGTTTTTATGAAATACTAAAATTTTCAAAAAATGCCGTATTTTTCGAAAGTACCCACTTATTTTTTTTAGATTTGCAATGTGGCCATGGTACATCGGTCTAAGAAGTGAAATTAGAAGGAAAAATTATTGCTGCTTCGGGAAAGCATTTTAGAGCTTTGGCGTCAAAGGAACATTTGAGGGCTTTTGTTAATTTGATTTGGTTAACCGCGGTGGATTTTTTTTAAATAATTCGAACTGTCAAAAATCCACCAAAACATCTAACACATTGATCGCACAAAAATCTGTGGTAGAAAAGTATCCACCGGTAGATGCCTTGGTGGATTTTTGACAGCTCGAATTATTTCGAATTATTTCAATATTTGCAATATGGGCATCAAACGGAGCGGAATTTTGCATGGATTTTCACTTTGTTTTGTGTAAAACACTTAAATTTTCTCAAAATACCTTAATTTTTCAAATCATTGCATATTTAGTATTTTCAAAAACACGGTATTTTGTGAAAAATTATATAATCTTCAAAAAAAAAAACAAATAAATTAAAAAAGCATACACAAATAAGAATTGATTGATACCCAAATTGCAAATTATGAAAATTTAAACCAACTTGAAAAAACAGTTTAATGTGAAAAATTTTAATCTCCGCTTTAGTTTTATTTGGGTTCTAGCTTAGTTCAAGCTAGACGACATAAAAAATTATGTTAATGTACATAATGATGAAAATTTGTTTGCCTGGATAATTGATTTTTCATAGAATAGCCTTTTTTCCAAAATTACAGTATTTTACACAATAATTTCAAAAACTCAAAAAATTTGCTTTAAGAAACATGTATGATTTGAACAATATCTGGATTTTTTTTGTTATTGGTACATTTTTTGTAAGACGAATTTTCAATTGTTGGGCGTGTGTGTGTGCGGGATTTGTCAAGGTACCTGACTCGAGGCGGTGTTCAATTGCACAAATAATGCTTTATAAATGGATTTTGTGGTCTATGTGGTACTTTTTCAAACATAAAATAACCGATTTTTGCATGTGATTTAAGAAATTGGTTAACATTTCAGAGTATTATAATGTCAATAGAAGTTTTATGGTCGGGTATTTATGGGTGTTTGGATTTGGTATTACGTGGTTAGCTACGTGGGATTAAGTCATGGTGGCCTCTGGTGATATCTGGGTGATTTTACCTGGCATCAATGATCAGTTATCTTCTTGAGTGTCGACTCTCATGGGTTTTGTTCGATTGTGTGTTGTGGTATTTGTTGTGTTTGATGAATTGAATTATATACTTTTTGGTTTTTAGATGACTCTCAGTCTTTAAAGAGCTTTTGAACATTTAAATGAAGTTTCGGCATATTTGTTTTGGTCGTTGTTTTTCATGATGGGGGTTTGTTTTTGTTGCTATATTATTTATCTTACCATGTATTAATGTGGCTTTCTTGTCATGTTGGTATGTGGGTGACTCACACTCTGCAACACGGTTGTGAGTAAGGTTTTGCACTAACACATATGTAGGTGGAAAACATGTGACATCGAGTACAATTATTACACGCACATGTCTGGATGCAAACGAAAGTAGCTCAGACTTGAATATTCACTCGGACGAAAATTCGGAAACGGAACTAATCTTGATTGTTTGTGAAATTATTTGGATAATACGTTCGAATGGATGATTGATCAAAGGGACTGTCGTGGTTGTTGAATGTCAAAGTAACTGTATTTAAAAGTTTGTTTGAACGCTGTAGTTAATGCCAAAACAAGTAAATACAATAAAATTATAAGTTTACCAAAAATGCGAAACATTTCACTTGAAATATTTCATAGGCGTTCGAAGCACCGGGAAGGCAAAGCAGAAATTTATGGTTTCGATTTCCTTAAATTCTAGCAAATTTTTATATATACTATCGATTGTTTTAATGTTAACAGCTTATTTGAGACCTAAAGAATGCCATTCACTAACATTTCAGTCCATATTGGTGCGATTCATTAGTAAAATCGAGTGTCCGGAATTCGAAGCAAAAGTGTCCGGATTTCGAATCAGCTTTTATCAGTGTCCGGGATTCGAAGCACAACAAGTCATTTTAAATTTAAAAATCTGATGAAAAATTGTTAGAAAAGATATCATTTGCTTGCATTTTCTTGAAACTGACTGTTTACACTACGTCCTGATGATATTTCTACATTTCCAACTTATTACATGATTTTTTTGCCAGCAATAACAAAAATGATATGCTACTAAGTGTCCGGATTTCGAATCATGACGTTATTATTCATTTTTTGACACCAAATCTGTCGTCATTCCCTGATGAGTATTACGATTTCTTTCTGTGTAATGTGATTTTATCAACCAATTTCAGTTGCAGCAATCTAACGTCCTAACAGTGCAACTAATGGAGCACTCAACTCGACTGAACGTTATCGAGAAAAAGCTCGAAGAAGCTCCCACAAAACAATATCGATCAGTTCAGCAATCGAAGGAAATAAATTGATATCTTTTTTCAGATTACACTCAGCCACACTCAATGAGGAGTTTAATTAATTTGATGAAAATTGCATACCTTGCACTGATGTTGAGAACTTGAGAAAGAATTCGACACACACAAGAAAAAGAAGAGAGAGTCCCTCTACTAAGGGTTCAAAATAGTTGAAGCTTAGGACATGACCACCCCCTTGAAGGAAACCTTATCTCTTGAAGGAAGATAGATTTTTTGTCTCCTCCCTAGATGGAGACACTCACAGCAGTGCTGTGCAGCTGACAGGTCTCGGAGTGCAGAGAAAAAGAAAATGATAAATAATTAAATAAATTCTCATCAAGAGGGTCCTTGCTCGGAGCGAGCTGCATTTTATAATTGAAATTGAAAACGCTGCAGAAAATTGGGAATTGATCGGAACTAATGGAGAAACTTGATGGTATTTGGATTTGGGAGAAGCAAAGGATTTTTTTTCAAGAGAAAATCACCGTTTTGAAAACCGAAATGACCAAACTACTTAAATAAACATCAACTGCTCAAAATAATCATAATTACGATTAGCAGAAGGCCACCCTCGACCTCCCTTAATATGACTGCTCATCAGCCAAAATAGCAATTTCCCGCCAATTTAGATTATCCTCCCCCCCCCCTCCGGCAAATGACAACCCAAAACATGATTGCCAAAACAACGACGAAAAACGGAACAAAAGTGCTGCCCACATTAGCAAACACTCGACGCGGAAAGCGTTTTGCGAATGAATAAAGGACGGAATCGCGTGCGAAACGTTCACTAATGTTTGCCGTAGTGGCAAAGGGCGGCATCGCTCAAACTAATGGTCCTCCGGGTGAGCCGGTCGATGATGGCACCCCAGAATGACACCACGTGACGAGCGTGGAGCGCGGCACGGTGAGCTTGAATGAATAAAAAAAATGAAGGAAATTTAGTTTTTCGTGTAATTCCGTTTTGAAAATACCTACTTTGCCTGTCATTCAGATGTGACAAAATGGATTAACTACCATCAGCAAAATAAGAGTGCTGAAAAGTTCATTATAGCACTCATTGGAATGCTAAAAAGTAAAATTTTTCAGCACTTGTTTTAAAAAGTAACTTTTTGACACTGTTTTGGTTTTTGAGTTGCCCTAAAACAAGGACGAAATTGCGACGAAATCTCAACACTGCTCATTGAACCGGTCCCGTGAGCATGACGAAGGCAGATTTAAAAAGTTAAAAAAAAGAAAAAAAATATTGTTTAGTTTTTAATATATAAAAACGTCAGTTTTTGATTTTTGTAATTTTTCTAAAAACTAAATTTCAAAATCGAGCTTCATCATCCACACGGGATAAGTTTGGTCCATCCAATCTCGAGATATCGTCAAACCCATAAATCAACTCGGTGTTCCGAGAAAACACTCACAATGTTTGACAGTCCACAGTCGGCAAAACTCAAAACTTAATTCGTCTTCTACTCACTTAAATCATGACATATCTTTATGAAACTTTCAGGAGTGATTGAAATTCATCTTTTTAAAGGATTTAATAAATATTCGGAAATGTGAAATGTTGAGATTTTCTACATGTATGTAACTCCTCAACCCCTTATTTTCTACAAACATTATAACCCCGCATGGATGCTGAAGATGAATTTTTAATTTTTGAACCAAAAGTTGAAAAATGAAGTAAAACTAAGTAAGTAAAACTTAAGTATATTTGTCAAATATTCATAAAATTTTTGGTAAATCCAAATGTTTTCAAAAATCTACTATTCTTTTTTTGTTTGAATGAAATTTTGTCCATGCATTCCCAATGTCAAAAGAAGCAGTTATGCAGCATAAGGTTTTCCATAAAAGGCTCCAAACAGTTTTGTGAGCTGATCTGCTCTCTACAATTAAAATTATTTCAAAATTTTAGAATCAAAAGTTACTTTAAAAATGGTTTGAAACCTTTTTTTGAGATTTTAAAATGGTGGCCATTATTTTTGTTAAAAATTCAAACAAATTTAACATTTTAAAGTTGAATATCAAATCACAATAGTTCACAAGATATCGCAAGTTGCCCAGAAACCAAGGTTGTTGTCTTCATATTCCAAAATTGTCAAACTTACGGTCCGAATCCTGCAACAAAATGATTGTAAAAACAGTTAAACTTCGTTGTAAGTAATTTTGTATACAGTGCTTTAGGAGATCAGTTTATAATTACATTTGACAATTCCCTCAGTTTTCAAAATACTAAAATGTGTGTAACAACAATCTCCGATCAGTAATGTCCGAGTCCGATCAATAATGTCAAAAAAGAAAAGTGTGGTAAATTTCATAAGCTTTTCGAAAAAAGTTTTTATGTTTTTCTTGCAGAAAGCTAGCAAAATGTGCACGTATTTAAAAAACAAATTTGATTTTTCAACTAAAAGTTATTTTAGAATTTTCATTTCACGTTTTCTGTGTAATTTTTTTCCCAATAATTAGTAAAAATTGAAAAAAATCATATATCCGGTACCAGATTGCATCATCCCCGATGCATATTTTGAAAATTTAAGTTGTAGTAATAAAACGTCTAAAAAAATCGGATTTTTTGTACCTATTATTAGAAAGATCCTCCTTTGTCGAAGACATCACACCTTTCAGAAAAGCCCTTTTATGATACAGATTTTCAAACTTTCACTTGCCCATTTTGTATGACCAGCCCGCAAATTGTTAGAGCCTTGTATGGAAAAATAGCTCATTTTGCATCATGAGTTTGTCCATATAATTTTCCATACAAATTTGGCAGCTGTCCATACAAAAATTATATGTGAATATTCAAAAATCTGTATCTGTTGAAGGAATTTTTTGATCGATTTGGTGTCTTCGGCAAAATTGTAGGTATGGATATGGACTACACTGAAAAAAAAATGATACACGGTAAAAATTTTTTTGGTGATTTTTTATTTAACTTTTTGTCACCGAAACTTGATTTGCAAAAAAAAAAAAACATTTTTACAATTTATTTTATTTTTTGATATGTTTTAGAGGACAAAAAAATTTTTGACCGAGTTATGATTTTTTGAATCAATACATTTTTTTTAAATCGAAATATTGGCCGCACAAATTTTTCAATTTCATTTTTTGATGTAAAATTGAATTTGCAATCAAAAAGTATAATAGTTAAATTTTGATAAAGTGCACCGTTTTCAAGTTATAGCCATTTTTATGTAACTTTTTTCAAAATAGTCGCAGTTATTGATTTTTTTTAAATAGTGACCATGTTTGCCCACTTTTGAAAAAATATTTTTGAAAAGCTGAGAAAATTTTCTATATGTAGCATTTTTGCTGAGATATTGCCATGCAAAGGTTTAATAACAAGAAAATGGATGTTTTCTAAGTCTCATCCAAACAACCCACCATTTTCTAATGTCGATATTTCAGCAACTAATGGTCCGATTTACAAAGTTAAAATATGAAACATTCGGGAAATTTTTTGATCTTTTCGAAAATAATATTTTCAAAAATTTTAAATCAGGACTAACATTTCAAAAAGACCAAAAATTCAATATAACGCCCTTTTGATATGTCAGTCTTGATTAAAATTTTTTGAAAATATTTTTTTCGAAAAGATCAAAAAAATTTACGAATGTTTCATATTTTTACATTGTAAATCTGACCATTAGTTGCTGAGATATCGACATCAGAAAATGGTGTGTTGTTTGGGTAGGACTTAGAAAACATCAATTTTCCTCTTTTTAAACCTTTGCATAGCAATATCTCAGCATCTAAGGGTCGTATGAACAAAGTCCGAAAAATCAAAATATAGATAATTTTCTCAGCTTTTCATAAATATTATTTTCCAAAAGTAGGCAAACATGGGCACCATTTTAAAAAAATCAATAACTGCGACTATTTTGAAAAAAGTTACATAAAAATGGCTATAACTTGAAAACGGTGCACTTTATCAAAATTTTACTGAAGTACTTTTTGATTGCAAATTCAATTTTACATCAAAAAATGAAATTGAAAAATTTGTGCGACCAATATTTCGATTTTTTGGAAAAAAATGTATTGATTCTAAAAATCATAACTCGGTCAAAGATTTTTTGAACAACCTGGAAATTTCTGAAAAATTGGCATTTTATGTACTATAAAACATATCAAAAAATAAAATAAATTGTAAAAGTGTTTTTTTTTTTGCAAATCAAGTTTCGGTGACAAAAAGTTAAATAAAAAATCACCAAAAAAATTTTTACCGTGTATCTTTTTTTTTCAGTGTAGTCCATATTCATACCTACAACTTTGCCCAAGACACCAAATCGATCAAAAAATTCCTTCAAAAGATACAGATTTTTAAATATTCACATATCATTTTTGTATGGACAGCTGCCAAATTTGAATGGAAAATTATATGAACGAACTAATGATGCAAAATGACTTCTTTGGGCATACCGAAGGCACCAAAAAAGTTTCAGCCGGATTAAAAAAAAAAACAGAAAAAATCGAATGACCGAAATCTCAGAGAATTGCTCAGTTCATTAAATAAAAAAACGGGTGTTAACAATCAAAGATCTTGAATATATTTGCTAGACATTTGTGTGGATTTAACCCGGGCAGACGGTAATAACAAAATTCACACCATTTCAATAACAAATATTGATAAAATAACAGAAAATGTTATGGAATCTTCTTGAAAAATCATTTTTTGCATAAGGGTTTAATAACAGTTTACGTTATTATAACAAAATTTGTTATTGGTCTGATATTGGTTGAAATCCAAAACAACTTTGGAATAACATTTTTTGTTATGGGACAATACCTCCAACTGTTATTGGGATGATCGGATTAGTTGTTAAAATAACAAAAAATAATAACAAAGATTTGTTCGAAGAATAACTGAAAATGATATTAATCAGTTATCACAATAACAATCCAATAACAAAAAAATAATAACGACGAATAACGAATCTTGTTATAAATAACATACAATGTTATTGGCCTAGTATTTTCAAATAACAAAAAATATTATTCCCAAGTTATTTCCGTCTGCTCGGGAAGGGATAAAAACGTAACTTAATCCACCCTAGGGTGGTTGGTGCCTTCCTCACATTTAAAGGGTGCTATCTTAAATAGACACAAAAGGGCGATGTTTTTCAGTGTTTTATCAATTTGACTCATTATTCATACCACTAGATTGGATAGTCTTCATATTGCAGGGCACTTATATGCTTACACCTTATGATAGGGTAGCCAGATCCCCAATCCAATTCGTGCTTGTTGAAAAGGTCTTTTGATTACCTATCCAACGATATGTCGAATGAGAGATCCGGACGTTTTCATCAACATATCTGAGATCCGGCCTCCAAAAAGTGCATGAATAACACTTAAGTGCTTATAACTTTTGATAGGGCTGTCAGATCTTCAATGTCTTGAACGCGTTGGAAAGGTCTTTTGATTATCTATCCAACGATATGTCGCATGAGAGATCCGGACATCGGTTTCATCAACATATCTGAGATCCGGCCTCCAAAAAGTGCATAAATAACACTTAAGTGCTTATAACTTTTGATAGGGTTGTCATATCTTCAATCTTTTTAACGCGTTGGAAAGGTCTTTCAAATACCTTTCTGAAAATGTATAACATGACAGGTTTTCTTACAAAAACCACCCTTTTTACAATCTTCCGAACTTTAGTCAAAATTGTTTTTTTAGCATAACTTTTGAAGTACTTAACTAAACTGCATAATTTTTAATAGCGACTTATGGGACCCCAAGACGGATCGAATGAGGCCAAAACGGACAAAATCAGTTCAGCCAGTCTCGAGATAATCGAGTGACAATTTTTTGATCAACATCCCACCACACACACAGACATTTGCTCAGAATTTGATTCTGAGTCGATAGGTATACATGAAGGTGGGTCTAGGAGGTCTAGTTGAGATGTTCATTTTTCGAGTGATTTTATAGCCTTTCCTCAGTAAGGTGAGGAAGGCAAAAATGATGATTTGTATAAATTTAAAAAAAAAACTTCAAAAAAAAATCGTTCAAGTATGTTTTTTCAGTCCTTGATAAACAGGTTGAGTAAAAAGTTCCTTTTCTGTTACAAAAACAGTGTTTATTTATTTAAGCCATGTCAACAGATCCTTGCATGACTTGCCAAACATTATCACGTCACGTAATTCCAGGAAGAACATTGCTAAAATTATAGTGACTGCAAATTTTCCCCACGGGACCTATTTGACAAACGTCTAATGTCGGTAAAACACGAAAAACAAGTTTTTATGTATTTTCAAACCTCCAAGGAATTTCACGAAATTTCTGACCAGACAGACCAGGCGGATAGTCTGCCGGTGGTCACGTCCACTGCCGGTGCCACTGAACTGTTATAGTTGTGGGTACGACTCAGCTGCTATTCCGCACCCCTTAGGCGAACGTGTTTGACCTCTCCAAGAATATGTTGGCCATTTTTCCAGACTGCGGTGGATTATGAGCGTGTCTGCCGCAGCCATTTGGTGCCAATTTGCCCGGTCTCGACAGAACTAGCCTTTTCTATTGCAAAGGGAGTTCCACTTTGCGCTCCAAAATGAACTGATCAAACCCAATTCCATTTGCTTTGGAAATAGTCTGGTGGATTTTGAAAACTCAACCCCAAGTTCAAGGTTGCAAGGTCAGCCGGACATCGTAATTGAGTTGGACTACGCAAAGCACTTACTCTTGAGCATCTTGACCGAGCTTCGCCGGCGTGGATAAATGATTGCTGGGAGGCTGGTGGCGTCGTCATCCTCACTGCCATTGCCAGAAGTTGTCCGATTTCCCATAAGGTTAATAAAACTTGTTCCGAGCGAGATTGTTTGGAGTGAAGGGCATCGGCGCTGGAATTGCACTTTGGGTTGGTAAATGTTTGGATTACAGCACTAGAAGCGTCCGCACTGGACACACATTATAAACAAACGTTGGTCGGTAGCACTGTTTATGGTTTGGGAGTGTTTTGACACTAGTTGGGGAAATTATTTCAGAGGTTGCTGTTGGAGATTTTGGGCGACACTCTGAACAAAATGGAAAAATCCTGAATTTCTAATTATTTGCAATTAAAGTATGTTCAACTAGCTTTTGTCTCAGGAACTATGTTTCCATGCAACAAAAAAATCCCAAAAATCGTTTAGAACTTGCGACGTTATATCTGGAGTTTTTGTTTTAAAGGTCCAATAAACCATTTTTTTTTTTGTTTTTGCTTTTTGGGTGTTTTTCAATACCCCTGACTCAAGGCGGTTTCAAAAACACCCAAAAGGCAAAAACTAGAAATTTGGTTTATTAAACCTTTTCAAAAAAAATCCAGATATTTTCTCCAAAATGATCTGTTTTAATTTTTAAAAATCCCTTGATGAGCGTCGATTTTTTTTCTTTTGATGAAGATTATTCTGTCGCTGCTGCCGCCACGTTTACGTTTCCAAGTGTTTGGATAGTTTTGATTACATCAATCGACATGTGGAAACCAACCATTTTCATGTAATTGACTATTTGACGCAACCGCCATTAAGAAAAAAAAAATAAAAACTAACTGTTAATAAATACTAAATTTACCATATTTACTGAAAACCGCAGCTTTTAACAAAAAAATCAATAGTTAAAAACTTGTTATGAATTTTTTTAATATCTCGAAAATGTATAATAATTTTTCCTTTAAGACTTAGTTGATCGGACTCCTGGTTGTTGAAATAGAACTTCTTTAATTTTTTTTTAGAAAAATTGTATATTCTCAGTGTTAACTAATAATGCCACAATTTGTAACTGAAAATATTTAGGAAACTCTTGGTTTGATTTTTAATGCCTCTTTTCAATTAAAATAAGTTATAAATTTTCAGAATCGAGCCTAACATTTGAATATGTTAAAAACAAGTGATCAAAACGAAAAATAAATATCTTTTCATATTTTGAAAGAATTTAATGTAATTTTTAGTAATTTGGCAGTGATAAAAGAATAAGCGATATCTTATAATTTGCAAAGGAGTTTCAAACAAAGCATTATTATTATTTTTTTAGAGTTTTATTAAAAAGCATGTTTTCTCATATCGTCGTAATTTTTATTTAAATGCAAAAAAACTATAATTTGCAATATGAGTATCAAACGACCGCAAATTTCGTATGTATTTACACTGTATTTAAATGTACAGTGATTTTTTTTTAACAAAATGCGATATTTTTTATGAAATATGAATATTTTTGATTTTTTAACATTTTTTGCATGGAAATTGTAATACAGTTATAATTTATACGATTTATTCTTCATTTGATACCGAAATAAACAAATTGTTTTTTGTTTTTTTTGTGTGTTTTTTTAAATGAAGTATTTTACGAAAAACTGAACAGCAAATAATGCAAATTAAGATATTTCAGAAAAATACTGTTGTTTTATTTCAAATTTGACTATCTGTGACTATAAGAAAACTCGCTTCTAAGAATTTCATAAAAAAAAATGTTTCACAAGATTTTTGAACACATACTGACTATTGTTATTTCAAATTGTTAACCCTTTACAACCCAACCCCGCCTTTTGATGGGCTTCGATCTAAAAAATCGCCAAAAATCCATTTTTCAACCAATTTTTGATCTTTAAAAAGCTTTGGAAAAAAGAGCTCTTACAATTTTAAAAAATAGTTGGGTTTAAAGTTTGACTTGTTTTATGTTACTTTGCCAATGATTTTAAAAATGTAATTTTTTAGGGGTCAACTATGGCTGTGTTTTTTCTAACATTTCCTATGTTTTAAGTAGAACGAAGTTTGTATGTGTAAGTATGTAAAAAACAAGCAAAAAAAATTAAAAAAATACTACTGTAAAAGAATGAAAAAATAGACAGGCAAAATGAAATGATAGGAGGGTGTAGAATAGGTCAAATACTACCAAAAACAAACATAATCAAAACAAAGTAAATGCAAATTTAAATACTAAAAATAAAACAAGACAAACATAAAAAAAGAAAAGCAAAGTTTTTCGTAGTACAAAAGTTGCTCAAAATCACCTCCTGAACAGAGGAAAAATTAAAATTTTCAAAAAAATGAGACCATTTTACAGAAAATATAAACATTTTTTTTCTTTTTGTACTGAATCAATCCGAGAAGAATGTTTGTATAAAATACACTTTAAATTTTCTTATGCTGCCAGCACATCAATTTACGAACCTTTATCTTATCATTGCCAATTTTCTCTCCATATCTCTCCCCGGAAAATGTGACCAGCCAGTGGCTGTAAATCCTCCCACCGGTCTGCCACAAAAACGACGGAGGGCCATTATTTTCACGGATCATGCCCCGTTTCTGCTGTGGCTGCCGCTGCTGCTGTTCCGGACTGCTCTGGATGATACTGCGGCAGGGGTCATCCGGATATTACGTGGTTTATAAGTTTTATATGTTTAGCTTATCATTCTACATAAATAATTCCTATTCTTCCAAAACATTATTTTATGTTGTTTAGTTTTTCATTTAAATTGATGACTTCAAAAAACCAAGCCCTTAACGAATGACCCCCCAACAAAGAATGAGTTATTACGACCTATGGTGAAAGTTATGAATGACCGCGCGAGACCGCCTTCATTCTTTCCGTTCCGTTTCACTACCCTGGCCCAATGATGGTCTGATGTGGGGAAAATGCCACATTCAGTCCTGGACCTCTGAACCGTGCCACCCCCCGCTCGACGGACAGTTGTTATTTATTTATTTTTATGGCATCAGCCCCGGCTCGTCGTGGCCGCGCTCCAAATGACGCGAATCGATTGCTATAAATCACAAATGGACATTGACAATAGGACATCGGAAAAAACATCGGGTGTCATGTCAGAATTGAGTTGTCGCACACAGATGACCTATACTGGCTTGATAAGATTGTTGTACATTGAAAACATACAATAAGTTAGGTTTACAATCAAATTTCTCAAAAATAAATAAAAATAAAACGTTTTTATAACATGTCCTACAAAAATATCTCATATAATATTAGATTTAGGGACAGCAGATGGTCACTTGAGTTGATTTAATGGATACGTCCCTGGAGCCATCCCAAACAAATTTGCCTTCTCTCTGCTAGCAGCACCATTTGCCATTAATAGGAATCCCGCCGAGCCGTCATCACCAACAGATTCACAGTCGATGAATAGCTGAGAGATTCTTTAGGAAATCTTAAAAGTTATTTGAGGCTTGTCTTTTTTTGGGATCCATTTTGTTTCCAGGAAGCTAAAAAATATATACAAAAAGTCACTTTCTAAATTATCAATTGGCTTGAATAAATAAAAAGTCGCTGGCAGTGTTGCTAATTATCTAAAAACAATCACGATTTTTCAAAAACATCAAAAATGAAGTTCAAAAAAAATCATTTGAAATTCTATAACTTCTTAAAAGGGTAAAGTTAACCAATTAAATAACAACTCCTCAACGACCTTCAAAACCCAATTTCACAGAGAATTTTCCAGCTGTCAAACGCGCCAATCTGTGACAAACATTATCATCGGCATCATTTTCACAAACTAAGTTTCCACCTTCTGCCACTCTGTCCCCGTAGAAGAAAAAAAACGGATGAACGCACCCGAGGGATAAAAATAACTTTAGTCACGATAAATTTAGTCCATCTGAACTGCCAATGAATTCTACAAAAGGAAAAGTGGGGTGGCGTTGGAGCTCCCCCCACCTCCACTGAACCTTTCGTGGCCATTCATTGACCATTCATAAAATTCTGGACGCACTTTAACACGCATCATATTTTTATTTTTATTTTATTTTTTCTTTGGCTTAGAAGAAAATGGAAAAACCACAACAGAATATTTTCCTTTGGGATGTCTCTTTTGCAAAGCAAGCACAAATAACATTTAGTCTGTGCGTTGAAAGCATGTTAAGTATGACTCGGAGGATGAATAATGTGCGGTTCCCACACCGGTCATCGCTTTTTGGCCTCTTTTGGACTAGAAAATGTAAGTAAACAAACCGAAAATAATGTGAATAAACTTGTAGGGTAAAGGAACTGATTGTTTATAAGTAAGAATAGAAAGTTACACGTGAGTTTTTTTTTTTTTTTCATTGGAGATCCGATCAAAAGTCTCAGCAATTGTCAAAATTGTCAAAATTGTCAAAATTGTCAAAATTGTCAAAATTGTCAAAATTGTCAAAATTGACAAAATTGTCAAAATTGTCAAAATTGTCAAAATTGTCAAAATTGTCAACATTGTCAAAATTGTCAAAATTGTCAAAATTGTCAAAATTGTCAAAATTGTCAAAATTGTCAAAATTGTCAAAATTGTCAAAATTGTCAAAATTGTCAAAATTGTCAAAATTGTCACAATTGTCACAATTGTCACAATTGTCACAATTGTCAAAATTGTCAAAATTGTCAAAATTGTCAAAATTGTCAAAATTGTCAAAATTGTCAAAAATGTCAAAATTGTCAAAATTGTCAAAATTGTCAAAATTGTCAAAATTGTCAAAATTGTCAAAATTGTCAAAATTGTCAAAATTGTCAAAATTGTCAAAATTGTCAAAATTGTCAAAATTGTCAAAATTGTCAAAATTGTCAAAATTGTCAAAATTGTCAAAATTGTCAAAATTGTCAAAATTGTCAAAATTGTCAAAATTGTCAAAATTGTCAAAATTGTCAAAATTGTCAAAATTGTCAAAATTGTCAAAATTGTCAAAATTGTCAAAATTGTCAAAATTGTCACAATTGTCACAATTGTCACAATTGTCAAAATTGTCAAAATTGTCAAAATTGTCAAAATTGTCAAAATTGTCAAAATTGTCAAAATTGTCAAAATTGTCAAAATTGTCAAAATTGTCAAAATTGTCAAAATTGTCAAATTGTCAAAATTGTCAAAATTGTCAAAATTGTCAAAATTGTCAAAATTGTCAAAATTGTCAAAATTGTCAAAATTGTCAAAATTGTCAAAATTGTCAAAATTGTCAAAATTGTCAAAATTGTCAAAATTGTCAAAATTGTCAAAATTGTCAAAATTGTCAAAATTGTCAAAATTGTCAAAATTGTCAAAATTGTCAAAATTGTCAAAATTTTCAAAATTGTCAAAATTGTCAAAATTGTCAAAATTGTCAAAATTGTCAAAATTGTCAAAATTGGCAAAATTGGCAAAATTGTCAAAATTGTCAAAATTGTCAAAATTGTCAAAATTGTCAAAATTGTCAAAATTGTCAAAATTGTCAAAATTGCCAAAATTGTCAAAATTGTCAAAATTGTCAACATTGTCAAAATTGTCAAAATTGTCAAAATTGTCAAAATTGTCAAAGTTGTCAAAATTGTCAAAATTGTCAAAATTGTCAAAATTGTCAAAATTGTCAAAATTGTCAAAATTGTCAAAATTGTCAAAATTGTCAAAATTGTCAAAATTGTCAAAATTGTCAAAATTGTCAAAATTGTTAAAGTTGTCAAAATTGTCAAAATTGTCAAAATTGACAAAATTGACAACAATAATTAAAAATTAAAAAAAAATAGTTTTGGGTAATTTTCAGAACTACAGACTGGATTCGTTAATACGATTTTCACTACTTCTAGGGGTTTCGCAATCTCAGGAAACGAGATAATTATTTTTAGAATCCCGTGATACTTGAAAAACAATCATTAATCCATATTTTCATTAATTTTTTTAATGTACTTCAAGCTTAAAATCATAAAATTAGCTCACAGACATGAATTAATGATAATCTAAACTTCAATGCTAATTATATGACTTTTGTGATATTTTCTGAGCATTTCAGTGAAAATATCAAAAATTTTAATTTTCACAATTTAAACGTTCCGCTTTTTTCAATCAAAACAAATTTAAAATGACACCACGGACCCTTTTCGTTTACGCTGAACCCCCACTAGGAATTGGAAACATCTTTTTTCCATTTTCCGCCAATCTCCTCTGCGTTTCCAGCCAAATGATTTTCGAGGTTTAAATTGAATCGCTCTTCTCTCTATCAGCAAACAGGCAAAAAAGATTCTAAAAATATCCTTCTTTCCTCCAAGGATGGAAAAGAACAGCTCCAAAGTCCTTCAACTTAGTGTCGCTGATACTTTGTTGATCATCTGTAATTGAAAACATTCACGCCAAAAGTTTTGCCGTGTGATGAAAAAAGCTCTGCAAATAAAATTCAATTCTTCCACGAAAGCTTGCGCTGTAACTTAGGGGTTGAGTACTTTTCGCCAACATTGCAATGTTGCACGCGGTGGGGTTTGGGGTGAATTTTAATTAGGTGTCATTAGGCATGGCATTTTGTTTTTGAGTCCTTTTTGGCTTTCCAAATGAATGGGTTTTACAAAGTGGCACTGTTTGCACTGCTGATCTGATGGTTTTGTTCTGCTCCAATTAAGAGCAGTGTCAAATGGGGTTACTTTCAGATGACAGTACTTTGATTAAACATTTGTTAAATTAGCTTTTATATAACACTGTAATTTTCATCAGATTTCTGTGAACTTCGTAGAGTTGAAATGTTTACAATGAAATAACTCGAGTTCGCTCGAATTTAATCAAAATTAAGCACATAATTTCTCATTTCCAATTACCACATCCTGTCAACTCAACCTCACCAAACCCATCTGCCGGAGACTTGCCAGAATGACAAATGGCCAAACGTGATTGAGTTCGTACATTGCATCAGATTTTCAATTTTGAAACAGCCCCCTCCGGAGCCATCAAGATTGACGCGAACGAACGTTGTTGTTGTCGGCGGCAGTCTCCAATAAATCACAACGACGAGGCTCCAAGGACTTGAGGACATCGAGAAACGTCGAGCATGCTCAACCGCAACCAAATTTCAATAAATCCTTCAACCCATCAAGTGGTCTTATCAAAAGGGACGACGCTCCGAAGGGCTTGAGTCAACAAATATACAATGAGCACTGGCGGGTGGGGTGACTTTGTGCTTTTTTTGTTTTGAACATTACGATATTGATTGAAATGCATTTTCAGTTTTTAATTTGAAGTTTTGGAGTTTTGGAATTTTGGAGTTTTGGAATTTTTGAGTTGTGGAATTTTGGAGGTTTGGAAGTTTGGAGTTTTGGAGCTTTTGTATTTAGTTTATCAAAAATTCTCGTCATTCTACAGTACCCAAAAAACCCTTCTTTCTAACCCTCCCCCTCTACCAATTCGTTCTACTCACTCCGTTCAATCTTGGTCATGCTCATGCCGCGGCCGGTCTTCCGCCACTGCCGGCACCAGCCCTTGGACGTGAACAGCTTCAGCAGGCTGCCGCTGTGCGGTGTCATCTCCCCACCGCGCTCAATCTCCGACGATCGGCACGAGGACGAATCCTCGAAGCTGGAACTACGGCGGGTCCGCTGGAAGCAGCCACAACTTCGCAGTATTTCACCCATGGCCGGACTATTCTACGGAGTTCGCTACAAAGTCAACACTACACTGAGCAAAATCAGCACCTTCAATTCTTGCGCTGATTTGGTCCGACAATTTCGTCAATCTACACGGCTACACTTGTTCCTTGAAACACTTCCTGGCTTAACGAAGCTACGAGACTTTGCTTGATTTGATCACCTTTGTTGTCATTCCGGTCGTCCCTGCTGGCATCACTTCTTCACTCCCTTTCTTCACTGACGGCGAATCTGCTGACAAAGTGTCTTCTTGGGTGAAGAGTTCTCCTCCAGTAGTAGCATCTTCCTCATCCTATAAAGCTTAAGGTGTGGACTAAATTGGCTCGCTTCTCCCTATGGAAAAACCACTTTTCTTCTTGGCCTTTTGTTTTTCCACAATTTTCCCCTTAGACACAAACAACACCGCACACACACACCGAATTAAGGACGAACTTTTTAATTTATCTCCACAGTGACTTCTTTTTTTCAGCAGGGCCTCACACTGACGACATTGACGAACCGGGGATCAGCTTGATACGGGGAAGGAAATTCTTTAATTAACTTTTCCACGTGGCGGTGCACACCACGGTTGCGGAGAAAATTCAGACTGCTGGATCCTGCCGTGAAAATAGTTTGACGTGCAGTTCCCCCAGCTGGCTGTTGTGGCGCCGGAAATCTGGAATGGAAAGTAATGAAAAATAGTTGCGTTACTAGCGCTGGAGTTTGGGGAGGAGGGAGGTTTTAGTTGAAGGATGAGGCGTCTCCATTTGAATGAAATGCATTTTCAAATGTTTAAAAGTTCAAGATTAAAAAAACTTGTAGCGCTAACGTTATAAGTAGTTTAGTGGAATGTTCGATTAAAGGCTTATTTTTGAATTCAATCCTTCTATTTGAGTACCGTAAACCGGGGAGACTTTGATGGGTTTCAATTTGTTTTTGGAATATTTCCAACAGGTAATGTTTTTTTCAAGATTATTATTTTTAAAACATCTACTGGGGTAGGCCACACAAAGTCACAATTTTTGAAAAACGTGTTTACAATAGTGTTAATAAAAATAGTTACGTTAAAATTGAATGAATTCGTAAAAACTGAAACAGTTGCTTTTCTCCATACATTTTGAGGATTTTTTTCATACAAAATTCACGGGCTTAGAGCAGGGGTGACCAAAATATGGACCGCGGGCCAAACGAGGCACGCGAGGTGATTTTTTATGGCCCGCGCACCCATTTTGAATAATCATATAAAATGGCCCGTTGGCCATTCCTAAAATGATTTTAAGTTTTTCAAAATGAATGTTAATTTAAAACTTTTTCATGATATTGTTATACTAATTCATATTTCGATCCCCATTTTACGACACAAATATTTTGTTCAAAAATCCTTCAAAGTAATGTGAGTGAAACAAGTAAATATCGCCAACATTTTCATCAAACATTTTTAGAAATGTTTATGAAACGATCAAATATGACTTAGATAGAAAACTGCAAACAATATAAGTATTTCATATTAATTTAAAACTCAAAATGACTCTCAAACTTAATTGCACTTAGAAACCTTTCACTTCAGGATTCAATCCATGACAATTTGATAACGAATCTAATTAACTACCATCTGATTGAGGCAGACAAAATGTTGAAGTTGGAGTAATAAAGCTATAAAGAATAAAATATTTGTTACAAAGCTTTTGTTACTCCAACCCTCCCCACCCTACAAAGTGGCTCGAAAAATCAAGGGAAATTAAAAAAAATGCTTTATGATTCTAATGAAAATTTAAAATGCATTTCTCTGCGTTTTATTTAGAATCATCATAGTTTGAATTTATAAAAAAAATAATTTGAATAATGAGTATCACATTCTTTCAAACAAAGGCCAGATTTAGAAAACCTTATTAGTTTAAAAAAAAATTATTATGCCCAGAACTTTGCAAATAAATTGTTTTTTTTTACATAGGACTATGTCTCTACTTACTATATTGGGGGGCCAGTTCAGAAATTCGATCCAAACCGTCACAAGCGTGCGAAAAAAAATGACATATTTCAAACGCTTATATCTTTTCCCCCAATCGATTAATCCAGAAGATTCAATCACCAGTCGAAAGGGGAAGACTTAAGCTATCGATTTATTACATAATAACTTTGACTAAACATAGTTAAAGCGCTTAAAACATGCAATCAAAATGAGTCATTTTTCAGTTCAAATCGGGCAGATGACCAATCAGAGCGAGCGTATGCATTCGAGGCCGCGCCCCTTTTGTGCCGTTCTCCGGCTCTGCCGCTATTTAAGCAGAAAATTTCGCAAAAGCAAGTCACTTTGGAACGAGCACTCGAACTGTGCACGTCGGGCCGGCGCGGAGCAGCAGAAGCAGCGGCCAATAGAAGAAGAGGACCAGCAACCAGAAGAAGAATCACCTACAGCAGAAGGAGGAAATATCGTACGAAGACGTACCAAGCGGACCGGTGGAAGTCGCCATGATGTGGCGGTTCTCATGAAAAATGGCCATCTTGACAGTGGTGGCCAAATCCTGGAGTGGCCGGTGCCCTCACAGAAGGTTCCCCCGGGGCCCGGGGGGACATTTACAGAAACATACGAGTTGTGGCAAAATTCGAGGATTTTAATACTGAACATGAAAATGGCCATTTCGAAAGTGGTGGCCAAAAACTGAAGTGGCCGGTGCCCTCGAAGCAGGTTCTCCCGGGGCCCAGAGGGCCTTTACAGAACCATACGTGTTTTGGCAATATGGGTATCAAAATTCGAGGATTTTGATACTGAACATGAAAATGGCCATTTCGACAGTGGTGGCCAAAAACTGGAGTGGCCGGTGCCCTCGAAGTAGGTTCCCCCGGGGCCCAGAGGGCCTTTTACAGAACCATACGTGTTTTGGCAATATGGGTATCAAAATTCGAGGATTTTGATACTGAACATGAAAATGGCCATTTCGACAGTGGTGGCCAAAAACTGGAGTGGCCGGTGCCCTCGAAGTAGGTTCCCCCGGGGCCCAGAGGGCCTTTTACAGAACCATACGTGTTTTGGCAATATGGGTATCAAAATTCGAGGATTTTGATACTGAACATGAAAATGGCCATTTCGACAGTGGTGGCCAAAAACTGGAGTGGCCGGTGCCCTCGAAGCAGGTTCTCCCGGGGCCCAGAGGGCCTTTTATAGAACCATACGTGTTTTGGCAATATGGGTATCAAAATGCATGGTTTTTGAAAATGGCAATTTCGACAGTAGTGGCCACAACCTGGAGTGGCCGGTGATCTCAAAGTATCTCAAAGGGCTCGAAGGGCCTTCTACAGAACCATACGAGTTTTGGCAATATGGGTATCAAAATTCATGGTGTTTGATACTGAACATGGAAATGGCCATTTCGACAGTGGTGACCAAAACCTGGAGTGGCCGGTGCCCTCGAAGCAGGTTCCCCGGGGCCCGGGGGGATTTTTAAAGAACCATATGAGTTGTGGCAATATTGGTATCAAAATTCATGATTTTTGAAAATGGCAATTTCGACAGTAGTGGCCACAACCTGGAGTGGCCGGTGATCTCAAAGTAGGTTCCCCCGGGGCCCGAAGGGCCTTCTACAGAACCATACGAGTTTTGGGAATATGGGTATCAAAATGCATGGTTTTTGAAAATGGCAATTTCGACAGTAGTGGCCACAACCTGAAGTGGCCGGGGATCTCAAAGTAAGTTCCCCCGGGGCCCGAAGGGCCTTTTACAGAACCATATTTGTTTTTGCAATATGGGTATCAAAATTCGTGGTTTTTGATACTGAACATTAAAATTGCAATTTCGACAGTAGTGGCCACAACCTGGAGTAGCCGGTGCCCTCACGGAAGGTTCACCTTGGGGAACATTTATGACAAGTTTGCCGACAAATCTATGAAACAAAATAAAATAATATTATTCTAAATTTCTTTAGCAATCCAAAAACATCAACAATCTCATAAAAATTGTTTGGTCCTATGTCTTTCGGTTATGTCTCTGACATACCACCTTGAACTTTTTTTTTTTTGAACTTATTTCTTTAGTTTATGCATTCTATCAAACAAAAGCAATTTTTTGAACCGGAATAGGTTTTCAAATAATAAAATAACAGTTTCTACATTCTTTAGAAAAGAAGGTTTATGTGAAAAATTATTTCTCTTTATTTTATAATTGAATGCTTTTGTTTTTTTGGCATGATTTGTTCTATACAAAATTAACTTTTCAAAAATATTTATGAAATATTTTTTTGTAATTTTAGCTATCTTTAAAACATAAGCAGTTCTTTTTAATTATTTAGAAAGATTGTTTATCTGAAATTATTATTATTTTTAATTAAATTGAAAAAGGCAGTTTCGACATTAATGCCACTCATAAATTTAGTGATTTATTAATTTATTTCTATGAAGATTTGTTTTTGAAAGAAATAAGACGAGGTGCACTTCAAGTAATTTACCAATTCGGCGAAACGGCTCTCTGCCAAATGTACAAGATTCATTTAATATAGGGACGGCTTTACTTCATGATTTTTTTTAACTTGCAAAAAGGTTAACATTTTTCGTAAAATTTGATCTTAAAATGCCCTAAAACGGAGTGGCATTAATAGTCGGGGTGACTTTGATAGGTTTAAGATTTTTTGCAAAGAATTCAAAAATATCTGAAAGTTTTTAGGAATTCTCAATGTTTTCACATGTTTTCTAGTAAATTTGGAATTATGTTTTATTTACTGAATCTAAAATTTGTATATTTTTTTCTAAAGTTATTGAACTTTACAGAACAAACATTTTATTGTGAATTTTTCAAATGAAACATTAAAATAAAAATTAACCAATTGTCAATTTTATTCGTAATGAATTCAATATTAGCCTGTTTTTTTTCACAAAACACAAATACTCTCAAAGTTTTCACAGTTTTGGAAATGACTATTTTCAACAAAACTATTTTTTAAAGCACTATTTAATTTTTTATGAAAACGTCCGTGGACATTGCGTTTTCTACCCCAGTACATGTTAAAAAATTTAAATTTTAGGACAAGTCTTATTTTTTTATTTTATTGATTTTTTTATGCAGAATTTTGAAGCATCATAAACCCAATCGCAAAGAAAATTCCAAAAAGTTAAGGATTGCTGAGTTATTATTTGAGCTAACCGGATTTCACACAATATGCGTAAGCTAAAGCAAAACAAATTTCCAGTTCAAATTTTCCGGTAGACTTCCAGACAAATAATGCAATATCCAAGAATCTCGAAATCGATAACGAACCTGACAGGAAAGAACTCCAAAATTTGTTTTCTCCTTTGTTCTCGAACCTGCCAGCCTTAAAACAAGCACAATTACAACAATACATCGACCGGCATCGGCGACGACATGGCACATGACACTTATTGTATTTACTTCCTGGCTGAGGACCCAATTTTTCGATTTTCCTTGTTTCGAGACGCGCCTCATTGTCGGCCTACCTGAGGGTGGTCGCTAACGTGAATTGACTTTGTCACCTGAGGAGAGGAGCCGCTCACACACACACACTCAGCCGAATGTTGTTTCTAGTGTTTTCCCCCGAGATCACAAACAAGTGCGAAAGTGTGTGTTGTGAGTGTGAACAAAGGTGAAACCAGTATGACATTTGACCGAGGGTTAGGGTGGTCCTTTGTAGAAATTTAGAAAATACTCACGTAATTTTGATTTAAAAATAAAAAAATAACAAATTCAAACTAAAACAAACCATGAATGATCGAGAACCACCCTAAACAATCCAGGAAGATAGTCACCTTGTTCGACAGGACAGAAAAAATCAAACTGACAGTGGAGATGGGAAACGATACTGAAAGGTCATGGTTCACACCGCCGTGTAATCTCACTATCGGACGAGTCAAATGATCCGATTTCAGAGTGCATTTACCGGTCGTGTGATTGCTTTCAATGAAACCGGAAGAGGGGAAGGATTTATTTACCGTTCTGGTGCAAACCATGCAAGTGAGAAAATTGTGAATTGAGATTATTTAGTTAAAGTGTGCAATAGAGTTATCTAAGCCCGTTCTCACGAACACTAGCACGCCATTTGTTTAGCTGGCGGGTACAAAATTTAACCTCACTTTTTTTCGTGTACGTACACGCAATACATGCGCACGTAGATAACTCTATTGGTGTTCCTATTTACTAGAGCCTTGACTTGAGCTATCCATAACACTAACGAATAAATTATCGCAGAGCAAGCACCGAGAAAAATCTCCAAAAGTCATAACCATTAAAGAAAACCATCCAATTAATCTACATCCCGCCTTCATCCGACGCGTTTAGCGTTGAATGAAAATAATCTCTCGCCAACTCAAACCACTCGCAAACGCCAGCTTCTGTCCAAAAGATTGCCGAAAATTTACGTTGCAAACAAACATTCCCCTATACTTCAGCGTTCAGCTTCAAGTCACATTGCTGACAAATGAGCTATTTGGACGTATTTTCGTCCAGATTTACAACACATGACAACCTGTTTATTTTCGCTTTCAGTCAGCCGCCGCCGTTGAGTTTGTCCAATCTTTCAACTTTTCAAGAGTCTCGGTTTGCGCTCATAACAGCTGTTCCTGCCGAACGAGTTTTTCCACAGCTCCCCGTTCTGCTTCGTCTTGCAATCTTAAACCAACGCAAAACGCACACAACCTTCAACTTGAGTCACGAGAGCGGATTTTTCTTTGCCAACTTAACTTTCTCGGTCCCCGGTGGGGCCTTTTGAGCGCGGCTAATCTACGATTATCCACCGTTTTACCGGCTGTTTTCTTTGAAAACCGTGAGCGTTGGAGTTAGCACGAAGAGACGATAGTAAAAAATTGAGAACAGATTTAGGCGAAAAAAAAGTATCACAATTATTTTAGAAATCGGTAGAATCAAATTTTGTGGTTGCTTTCCTTATGACCATAATAGCCAACCATATAAGTCTCCATTTTTTTGAATTTTTTTTTTTTTGATAGTGCTGGGAAAATAATTCTTACGACCATACAAAAATTATAGGATAGCTTTGAAATTTTGGAATTTTTGGGACATAAATGACCCATCAGGCCTAAAAGGTTTAAAGGAATTTTCTGATCGATTTGTTGTCTTTGACAAAGTTTTAGGTATCCATGAGGACTAATCAGAAAAAATAGGCACACGGCAAACAATTGTCAATTTTAAAATTTACTTTTTCACAAAAAAATACCAGAATCGATACATATTTTTTAATTTGAATATTCTATATGTTTAAAAGGACGAAAACATTAAAGGAAAAAGATAAATAGACAAAAAAATCCGCCAGGTTTAAAAAGGATCCAGGAAAAAACAATATTCTGTTTTAATGTTAACTTGAATTTGAGAACGAAAAGCATATTACATTTTTTGATTAGACGCACTACTTTCAAGTTATAGCTATTGTGAATCAAAGTGATGGTGAAAATATGAATATTTTTGGTTTTTTTACTGTCCATTACTTATATTTTTTCAGCTTCTGTTTTTGTTTTTGTAAAGTCAAAATCGGTCTTGATTTTAAGAATATTTATGGTTTTGTAAGTGTCATCAATTTAGACATTTTTTTTTTAAATAATGTAACTTTGAAAATCAATCAATTGGTTTTTGAGACACTGCCTAACAAGGAATTTCAACAAATGAAAATGTGTTTTTCTCAGTGTATCATATTAAGCCTGTAAATTTCCGCTGACGATATATTGGATATTATTGGTCCGATTTTCAATGTTAAAATTGAAACTATTGCAAAATTTTCAAATCTTTTCGATGAAAATATTATGAAATAAGGAAAATTATTTATTTGTAGATCATTTCAAAAGCAAAGAATGATTTAAGAGTAGTTTATGCAACAAATTGCAAAAAGAGGATTTTTTCAGCACAAGTCGTACATTTATATAACGAGGTTCACCGAGTTGGATAAATACGAAGAGTGCTGAAAAAATCAAGTTTTGCAACGAGTTCCATACAACATTTTTTGCAATTCCAACAAACACACACTGAGTGAAATTTTATGTCAAATTTTCATGTATTTTGTCAATAAATCGTTTAAATCAAAAAAAAATGTTGAAAAGAGTTACTTTTCAAAACAAGTGCTGAAAAGTTCAACTTTTCAGCATCCATTTGAGTGCTGAAAAGTAGAACTTTTCAGCATTTATTTTGAAAAGTGTTGCTATTCGATTCTGTTATTTTTGGTACAGAAAAGAAGGCTATTTCGTCGTTCAAGAATGACAGGAAAAATAAGTAGTTTCACGACGGAATTGCAAAAAAATTAGATTATTTTTAATGAAAGGATTCGAAAATTTCTCAAAAGTATTAAAAAAAATCGGTCATGTATGTTTGTTATTTAATTAGGGCACTTACAATATGTTTGGTTAAGGTTAAGCACTCGCTCCTGACTCCATCTAATTTGCTGATTTTCACTATTTAAACAACTTATTTTGTAAAACTGCTGATAGAAACTTGCTTGCTCACTTTCTTTTGAGCTATTTGTCACTCGATTTCAGTAGAAACGCTGTGATTAAGCGTCAAAGTTCAACGATTGTTTTTTTTTTAATTTATATCTCCTTAGAAGATGTCTTTTTTATTCCCCCAAAACATATCAATTAATTTTAAAAGTTTTGGAAGTTTTACTTTTAGTGATAAAAAGCTTAATAAAAATTTTGGATATTTTTTTCTTAAAAGTCCAAACCTACAACTTTGCCGAAAACAGCAAAACGAGAGGAAAATCCCTCTCAAGATACAGAATTCCATAATTTTCCCATACTGTCCCCATAATTGTATGAAAACTTGTATGAAAAAATTGATTGAATTGACATAGGAAATGCATAAACAAAATTTAAGCCGAAAAATTAAAACAAAAAATCGCGAAAAGCTTTTCGAAATCGTAGAGCACTTTTTTAACTAAAGGAATGTACATGGAATTAATAAAAATAAATGCTAGAATAATATGCGTTATAACCTTTATTTATTGAATAAAAAGTTGATTATGATTAAATTTTAACGCAAATTGACAATTAAAAATACATACTTTACACCCAAAACATACACAAAATCTGTTATTCAAAGTTAAGTCAAATGAAATACTTTTGAAAATAAAAATCTGAGATCAAATTGGAATTATTTCACAATTCCAACCAGTGTGAATTTTGGTTCGAGGCAAAAAATCAGTTTTCCCCTGGAATTCATGGGATTTTCAGGGAATTTTGTTACTAAATTCCCGTTTCCCGGAACTTTGGTAACACCGAAAAATTGGATGCTCTACTTTCCACTAATATAATTTGCTTACAAAAAAACATTATTAAAAAAAATCATTTCAAAATGGCGTGACTCAAAACTGTGATAATTTGGAGCGAATCGTAATGGGGGAAAATCGTTTAGAATTTAGTTTGATGCATTATGCTGAATGTCAAACTTGTGTTAGCTGTTTCAAAAAATGTTTTTTTTTAATGCATTTTTTTAATCATTGCCAAACTTGAAAAATGGAAATTCATATTGCAGCTTGTTGCATAAACTATCATTTAACATTAAAAATTGCCTTCTTAATATCAATACCTCAGCTAACTAATGAGAATAACCAACAAACATAGTACAAGAGAGCACAGAGGCATCGATATGTTACACTATCAGTCTTGCCAGGTCTAAAGTATTAAAAAAGTAGAAATATGCAGTATTTTTTTTTAATTTCGATAATAAGAAAAAAAATTCTCAACTAACCGATCGCTTCAAAAACGAAAAAAATATAAAAAAATATCCAAACCCACATGAAACAAAACCTCGCGTATAATCGAATCCAGTCCAATAAAATCTTACCATTTTCCCGGCAGTCATCTCAGCCTACGGGAATAAATGTAAAATCGTTTAAGTGGCAATCAGCTTTCCCGACCAAATGGCTTGGAAAGAAAATAAACCTGCCCACCACTCCGCTCTTTTTTTTTTTTTTGCTCACCCAAACACGTGGCGATACAAGTTCGCGCGTGGGTGGTTCTACGAGTTTCATTTCAAGCTTGAAGTCTGGATTACGTTTATTAGCTCTGGGTGCTGGAAATTTTAACCATTTTTGATATCGTTAGGATCTTCTTGGGGAATGTTTTGAGCAGGATTTTCCGATGTGATACCCATCCAGAAGTTGTCAATAAAATTAAACGAGGTGCTTTCGCGTCCTTGACTTTTAATCTGTTTAATCACAAAATCGGTAATTAAATCTTTGTTAAAACAAAATCCAACATTAAAACGAAAGCAAACAAACGACGTTAATGGCTCTCAATGTTTATTTGCTTGGAGAACACCATCACGAGAGGCGGAAATGCAGTTTTTTTATTCATTGCGCAACATGCAAATGTGAAATTTTTAATCCTCGAATCCAATTATACAACAATCCGATGCAATTATCACAAGCACAACAACAATTAAACGAGAGGGAAAAGAGGGTAGAACACAATGCACCACACTGTTTCATTTTTCAATTGTTGGAAAACCGGCGACGAGAATTAACAACTCGTGGCGTAAACTTTTTTTTAACGGAGGTCATCATGTGAGTTGCGTCTGTGACACGGTTTCAACCGGTGCACCTGTTTTATTTACAGTTTGTTTGCCTCTGTCTCTCGTTCTCTCTTTATCGTTTCTCTGTCTCGTACGCGTAGTTCAAACAAATGTGCACATTCCTGGTGCACCACAACCACCCTACAGTGTCAGACAGGGAGTACATCACAGAAGTGTTGCACAAACTGCGGCAAAAAGCGTCCCTGTTGTACTTTAGTTACGACGGTGAGTATTTTAGTCAAAGGAGGAGCAGGGTTGAATAAATGTTTAACAATAAATCCTTTAAAACAAATTAAGTGCATGAAATGTTATGAAATGAAAACATAATGAATCAGTTACTGAATTTCATCAGTAAAACTAAATTTGCAATTAATAAAAAGTTTTTTTATTCCGAGCATAATAAAAAATTTGAAAGTAAAGTCTGATCTGACTCTTAAAAAAAATCTGAAAAAAAGAGCCTAGCCAGCGATGGAAGAATCTTAATCAAAAGAAAATTTCTTAACGCTCATCAAAAGAATGAATTGGAAAGGAAAATGGCTCTCCTTCATCGTGCACGAAAGATCGGTAAAATGAAACTCAAAAAAGAAATATCATCTGGATTATTTGATGGAACATGGATTTCACTACCACACTTGCAGGTGTAACGTCACACGTCGAAAATTACCTGTCACTTTAAACAATGTATGTACACAAAGCGAAATAAATAAATTTATGTGGTACTAACAATGAGATTCACGAAAAAATCTTCTACTGTTTGATTTTATTCTAAAAGTTTGGGGAAAAAAGTAGCGGATGGAGAAAGTTTGCAAACAGAAAAAGATTTCCCTGGCAAGTACAAATTTTATTAAAAGTTCATGTCCCTAGGCTGTGGTCAAGGGGTTTAAATTTTCAAAACTATATTTTCTAAATAACGAAATTTTTGTTTGTCAAATTTCGTTAAAATAAGCATCATTAGTTTTTCGATACAAGGCTGCATACAACGTTGCCTGGTGGTCATGAAAAATATCTAACATCTTTATCTTTAGAAGGGATATTCTGATCGATTTGATGTCAATCTATATTTTTTAGTTGACTTTTAATCACAATAATTTGATTTCACATATAAGTATTTTTTTTTAATTTTCAAAATTTCCAAAGAAGATTTAAATAAACGTCTTTTGCGCTACATTTTAAAATTGTTCAAAATATTTGCCAGAGCTACGATTTAAAAAAAAATGGAAAAAAATTAAAATAATGTTGATCATTAATTTAAAAAACATATCTAGATGCAAAATCTAACTTGCAAAAAATGACCTTTTACTTTTTTATAAGAAAGTGCTCAGCTTTCTTTTAAGGATAATTTTTGGAAGAAAAAAGTTCAGTTTTTTTGCAATTTTCAATTTAAGTTTTATGCGATTTGCACTCACGCAAAAAATATGTTCGATCAGCTGAGCAAAATACTACATTTTTCTTTTCTTGACTTTGTTGATTGCTGAAGGAGTTATTAATTTTATTTAAAAAAAATTCTAAGGGTCACCTGATAAGCCTAAACTTTTCAGCTAGTAATATCTCTAAACTGTTGGATCGATTTTTGAAAACATGTTTTGCAACGGTGCATTTCCGTAATGAAGTCCTTATTTTTAAGTTGCAAGAAAATTAACAGTTTTCGAAATTTTCACTTTGATTTGCCTATAACTTGATAACTGTTTTATTTATAACATAAAAATGTGTAAAATCATTTTTGATTGCGAGTGCGAGTTGATATATAATATTTTATTTTTAAATATTTCAAAAAATTTGGTTTGAAATAATTTCAGTATTTTTTCACAAAAATCACCATTTAAAAAAAACATCTCAGGTATAATATTTGCAACACTTTAAACTGCTGTAATTAACATTCAATTAACAAACAAGGCTTATTTCTGCGTCCCTTTTTGTTTTTAAATAGCCCCATCATAACCTACAACTTTGCCAAAGACATTAAATTGATCAGAAAATCTGTATTCAATTTAAAAATATGATTTGAGTTTGACAAAGTTTCATCCAAATTAAAAAAAAAGAAAAGTCACTTTGCGAGTATGTAGAGAATTACTCTACTTCAAAACCCTTTTTCCGATATGCAGTCAGATCAAAAGCCATTTTTTAATAAAAATACATTAATAGGCAGTATACAATGAATTTTAAACTATTTTCTCAAGTCCGCAGATTAAAAAAAATAATTCTAAAGTGGGGTTAAAACTGGAACGAAATCAGCAAAAAAGATTTTGCTTGAGCTGTTCGGATTATTGTCTTATATTTGGGATTTCATCTCATTACACCCAGAAAATTCAACCCTTTAATGGAAAATAAAAAATCAAATTAAAACCACCCAATTTTTTCTTTCTCCTTTTTCTTTTTAAAGGTGAAGCCGTTGATCATTTTCGAAGAACATTGATCATCACTATAAAATATTCTGTATTAAATTCAATTTTACGAATTTCAGCACCAAAAGGAATCAGCATGTGCTGGTTGTTGCCTTCTTGAAGCCACTGAAAGAATTTTTGATCTAAATCAAATGTACTTCAAAATTTATATAATTTTGTGGCACAGTCATTGACGTCCTAGTTGGCAATCATTGATTAATATCGATTTCCATAACTTTACAAGGAATCGGATAATCGTTACCAAAAGGAATCAGCATGTGTAGGGCACTATTCTAAACAGCTTGTTGAAGGAATTTTGTCAAAATATTGAAAGCGACGCAAAATTGACCGAGCCACGTAGCCCAGTGGTAACGCTTCCGCCTCGTAAGCGGTAGATCGGGGTTCAAATCCCGGCTCGGACCAACACAACTGGTGATCTTTTCCCTTCTGGAATCGATTGCTTAGTAAAGGGAAGGTAGTGTATCGTCACAAATTGGACCTTATCACGACACCTTAGGGAGGCGACCTATGGAATGTTAACATTAACCTTAACATGTTAACATTAAGTTGAGAATGAAACTGCCACTGAATCCGCTTTGTAAATGCCGGCCCCGATACTCTTCAAGGGTGTTCCCCTCAGGAACAGGGAAAGATTTACTTTTTACTTTACAAAATTTGAATCTTTGAACGAAAAATCATGACAATGATGGAAGTCTTCACGTTAAATCTAAGTATAACAATGTTACGCTGTAAAAAAATCCCTGCAATCCCTTTGTTCAATTTCTCTTCTGATGATACTAACGTCATGATTCGAAATCCCGGACGCTTCGAAACCCGGACACTTCAACTTGTTTTATCAATTATTTGGATTTGGATTTGGATTATTTGGCATTATGAATGTTATTTGATGAATTCTAACATGAACTTTCATTTAAAGTTTGTTTGAACGCTGTAGTTAATGTCAAAACAATAAAATAAAATAAAATTATAAGATTACCAAAAATGCGAAACATTTCACGTGAAATATTTCATAGACGTCCGAAGCACCGGGAAGTCAAAGCAGAAATTTATGGGTTTGTTTCCTTAAATTCTAGCAAATTTTTATATATAATATCTATTGTTTTGATGTAAACAGCTTATTTGAGACCTAAAGAATGCCATTCACTAACATTTTAGTCCAAATTTGTGCGATTCATTAGCAAAAACGAGTGACCGGAATTCGAAGCAAAAGTGTCCGGATTTCGAATCAACTTTTATCAGTGTCCGGGATTCGAAGCACAACAAGTCATTTTAATTTTCAAATTTTGATGAAATTTTTTTTAGAAAAGACATATTTTGCATGCATTCTCTTAAAACTGACTGTTAATACTACATTCTGATGATATTGCTTCATTTCCAACTTATTACATGATTTTTTGCCAACTATAAAAAAAATAAAATGGTACTAAGTGTCCGGATTTCGAATCATGACGTTAATGAGTTTGTAAAACTTTTTTAAAAATCTCTTTTTCCATCAAATCGGGCGTCCAATTTTACAAACTGACGCTATGACGCTCAATTTTCAAATCATCACAATTCATCACACATTTTTGAATGAAACGTATTGCCAATTAATTTAAACGAATGTTTAAAATGAGATATCGAAGAATTGACATCGGCTTTGTGATCGAGAACCCAAATCAACCCTTAGTGTTATATTTCATGCCAATCAAAGTTTTTTTTTAAACATACACCAATTTTCTTATATAATGTGATAATATTTGAATGGTTTAATTTTTCATATGTTTATAAATGTTCATTTAATAATTTTATGTTTTTTTTTATGTCAAAAAAATCGAAATTTCGCGGCATGCCAATTACAAAACATTGAAATTCCACGGCAATTTCACGGTACACTAAAAAATGCTCAAAATAAATGTAAAAAATGAGCTCTTTTAGCATAATTCTGTACAGAAAATTGTTTTAAAGATTAGTAGCATGAAGTTGACACGTAAGATTATTTTGAAAAAAAAGTATTGGATATATTATGAAATTATTTTGGACCATTTCCGTCAGTTAAATTTATGATTCAGCAAATTTAATTTAATTTCGTTGAGATAAGAAGTAGTAAAACAAGAGTTATAAAACTAACAATATATAAAACATTATTTGTTTTCCTAGATTTAACAATAGAGGAATTCGAGAATTTGAATAAATTTTAGACAAAACTCATAAAAGCAGTTGATATTTGCAGAAAATTATGATACATTGCAAATGCTCAACAAATAACTTTTCTTTGTGTTTTCTTTCACTGTAGTGTTTAATAATGTTATTTTACAATATTTTTGGAATTTTGAGGAATAAATAAATTTTGCTGGAAATGTAGAATGAATTTCTGCGTTTCATGCAATATTTAAATGAAAAATATCTTTAAAAAATTGTTCTAAATCTGACAAGTAATTTTTGGTTATTATGGAAACAACATCCGAAATGCTTGTTAAAAATCTTGTAAAGTATTTGAAATAACATTAATAATGCTTAAATGTACTGAGAAGCGAATTATCAATGAAATATTTAAAATTTCGCGGCATTTCACGGTGCTTACAAAATTTCACGGCCATGGGCAAATTTCACGGATTATGCGGCTTCCGTGAAATCGCGAAAAATCACTAGTCCTAATCGTAGGATATAAAATTTAAATATTCCTAATTCAGTTCCATTTTGCCCCACTTCTGAAAACCAAGCCTCCTACCTCGTATGTACTTGCATCGCGACAATGTAGAACAGCCGAATGAGTTGATTGGTTACTGATGGGCACCCGCGCCCGTTTGTTGTAGGTGGAGGTTTATGACCATGTCGTACAGCCGTGTTTGGTCGGTCAGTCCACTAGCACTAGCATTCTAGGTGCATCTGGCCCCACCGTCCTCAACGACGACGGGGACACTTTTCACCGCACTCTGGTGTACAAGTGTGTAGTCTGCAGTGAAATCGTGTGAAAGTAAAATGTCCTGCATGTACACCGACTATAGCCGACAAAAGGGAGCTGCAACGGCCAAGGACGCTCCGAGGGTACGTAATGTCACTCACATCAAACTAGGCCCTTTGGGCTCGTCCAGGAACAACGAATTTCTTATTTAAGCTATTGTGGTCTATTGTGGTCATAAAAATTATTTTGTGTTTGATTCTTCAAAAGAATGGACTAAGTAATTTACGACTGACCCCTTACCCCATCAATTGGACGTCGTCGAGTCGCGTCGCCAACGCTGTCGTTGCAGAACCAAAGCGATTCTCGCCCCAACCTGCACGTTCTAGGTACATGACCGGTAAAACCGAGTTATTAAAATCGCATGAATAATATTCTCCGCGGACTGGCCATTACACCACGGTAAACGTGCTAGTGGAAGTTGGATGACATCCAACGTGAAAGTGAACTACGGGTCCTTCCAAAGTTACGTATCTAGCAAGAAAATCTTTACAGTTGGTGAAGTTTTTAACTCCTTTTTTATTTTTAAATGTTCCTAAGATTTTTCATGATAATTACGTAATTCCTGAACAACCCCTCCACACGTTAAGCCCATGGTTTAGTGATTCACCAGTCCTTTCTGACAGAAACACGTGCTTGCCGCCGGTCCCAGTCCCAATTCACCAAGCCACCTTTCCCCCGGCCCTCGCAGAGGTGCCTCTTGTTCATTCTAAATTTAATCTCACTTTCCGCTGCAATAGCCGCGTCAAGAAAATGAAAAAAAGCTGGAAAATAATAAGCTGACTAAGGCTGCATCGGAGAGCCGGTGGCAGTAAAATTTATTTCCCTCTTTTTTTTGCGCTTTTCATTCACTTTCGACAAATGAGTGAACTTTATGGGCAATTTTCGTTGATCCGTTTTATTTTTATTGCAGCTAGCAGCATCCGAATCTGGACCCCATCTTTCAATTTATGGGTTGCTGTCATGACGGGCAGGAAAAAAACAATGAAAATTCATTTGATGGGATGTGCAATTCGGGTTAAGTGCTCTCTCACTTTTGACGGAGAGGATTTATCATTCGATTATTCAATTGGAGGGGGATTTTTTGACAGCGAATGGATTATTCAATGAAATGAAAGTAGTTAAGCGAAAATTGCTTGATGGTGCGGAAGGTCTTTTTTCCAGCAAAAAAAAAAATAGTTTTACATTTTATTTAGAACCACAAAAATATGTTTTGAGGTCAACCATTTCATAATCTGTATCAGCGATAAAATTTCCATGGTAAACATACTTTTCCCAATCCATTGATAAATTTATTTTAACTCAACCACATCAATCACTTTAATCAATACCGTCAACATTTACACACCATTTACAATGTTCACACTCACACCCTCTCACACACAAAAAAACGCTATCATAATAAACTCGCATTCACGCACTTGACCTCCAGCCGATTCTATGTTGCTGCTGCTGTCAGTGTCGCCAGTCAGTCTAATGCGAGTGACATCCGTTTGATGTTGGAGGCATTTTTGTAAGGGGAAAATGTATATTATAGACATCGAAACTTTAAATGGAACTGGAAGTGCGTGTTTTTATAATAATTTAACACTAAGAAGCAGAATACAATATTTATGCTTAAAAAAACGATTTTGTTAAGGGGTTACATACATGTAGAAAATCATAAAATTTCATATTACAGAAAATTTATTAAATGCACTAAAAAGGTTAGTTTCAATCACTCCTGAAAGTTTCATAAAGATATTTCATGATTAAAGTGAGTAAGAGACGACTTAAGTTTGAAATTTGGCCATGCGTAACGCGAACTGTCAAACTTTGAGTGCGTTTTTCTTTGAACATCGAGTTGATTTACGGGTGCCACGATATCTCGAGATGGGATGGACCAATTTCTCTGAAATTTTGGATGAAGACTCTGAAGACATATCCCGTGTGCATGACGAAGCCCGATTTTTTAAATTTTCTTTTTAAAAAATACAAAAATCAAAAACTGACGATTTTTTATATGTAAATCAGAAAAATATTTTTATCTTTTTTAAAAATTATTTTTTTTTTTGAAAATCGGCCTTCATCATGCACACAGGACCGGTTAAACGAGTCTTCACCAAAATTTTGAGCCGATTTGGTCAAAGCAGTGTTGAGATATCGTGGCACCCGTTTTTTGAAGCTGCTGACTTCAAATAGCTATACCTCGGTAACGATACACGGATAGAAATCCTGTCCGAAAATTCGTAAACAAATTGTTTTAAAATCGATAACATCGATTGTTTTCATTTTCGTTTACAATGTTTTCAAAAATGAAAACATTCTCCTCGATTTCGAAAACTTTTGTTTTCGAAAGTGCAACTTTTGTTTTCGAAAACGCAACTTTTTCCGTCACCCTTTTACGGAGCGTAACAACTGTCAAAACGCAGCCTAAAACAAAACGTCAACCCAAACGTCGTGACAGTTTGTTTGTGTTAAGTTTTGTTTTTCTGGTTTCGGGAGAAAAAAAAAACGTTGCCGGTGTCCGAAAACAGGTTCCGGAGGGTACCGTTCCGGTCAACCGGGACGAGATTTAAAGTGCTTTGGCTTTGGCGAAATCACCTGTCCGCGAAAAATCAAAGTCGATCCGCACCGCCGCCTGACAAGTGATCGAAAGGACCAGTCATTAAATGAAAGACGGAACCGTTGCCAACGACCACCCTCGAGTAGACGGAAAGCGGTCCATCGCCGGAACCTCCTCCTCATCCTGCCGCCGAGGAAGATGTTGTCCAGCGGGAGGAAATCATCATCGAGCCGCTGCCGTTGATTGACGTTACTTTGAAACTTCAAACAGAGGAGAAGGAGGAGGTGATGTAATCACCACCGCTGTCCGCCTTCTCGAGGGTGGTCGTTGGCAACGGTTCCGTCTTTGATTCCAGAACTGAACCTATACTGATCCTTCCGAGCTTTTTTGCCAGAATCAACGCTGGCGGTGCGGTTCGACTTTGACTTCTCCCGGACAGATGATTTCGCCACTTCCAAAAGCACTTTTAGGCCCGGCACCGGAACGACTTTGTTGGCGGTGTTTGCAGCTGGACATCTGGGCAGTAATTTCTCTTCCTCCTCCTCCTCCTCCTCCTCCTCCTCCTCCTCCTCCTCCTCCTCCTCCTCCTCCTCCTCCTCCTCCTCCTCCTCCTCCTCCTCCTCCTCCTCCTCCTCCTCCTCCTCCTCCTCCTCCTCCTCCTCCTCCTCCTCCTCCTCCTCCTCCTCCTCCTCCTCCTCCTCCTCCTCCTCCTCCTCCTCCTCCTCCTCCTCCTCCTCCTCCTCCTCCTCCTCCTCCTCCTCCTCCGCCGCCTCCTCCTCCTCCTCCTCCTCCTCCTCCTCCTCCTCCTCCTCCTCCTCCTCCTCCTCCTCCTCCTCCTCCTCCTCCTCCTCCTCCTCCTCCTCCTCCTCACCCACCACCGGAAACCGAGGAAGATGTGGTTGTGCAGCGGGAGGAAATCATCATCGAGCGATTAGGCTGGCTACGAATCTGAGACAGGTACGTCCCTGAGAAGCTTAATAAAATTTGAATGAAAAAATTCTCCCAAAATTCACAGGCTCCGACGCCAACCTCTTCCACCAGAATTGAACCACGACGACGAGCCGGGCGGCCAACAACATCAGCGTAGCAGTCTGGGTTGTTCGACGATAAGACGTATCTACCGAACTCGAGCTCCGTCGGCATCCTGGAACCGATCTCGGTCAAGCTCTTCGGTCGTGCGGAAGGCGCTGGAAACCCACACTCACTTTGTTACACTCTACCACCACAAAACACTTCTAAATTTCTTTAATAATTTAATAATTAATTATTCTGCAATTCCAATTTCTAAAATTCTATAATTACAAAATCATAAAATTCTGAAATTTTAAATTCTAAAATTTTAAATTCTAAAATTTTAAAATTTTAAATTCTAAAATTTTAAATTCTCAAATTAAAAAAAAATTCAAAAATACTAAAATTCTAAATTTTTGAAATTCTAAATTTTATAAATCAAAAATTCTCTAAACCTTAACAACGGAAATTCTAAAATTCTAAATTCAAGAAATTTCAAAATTCTTAAATCCTTAAATTCTGAATTGCCAAGATTCTTAAATTTTGAAATACATGAAATCTTAAATATTTAAATTTTTAAATTCTAGAATTCTAAATTTAAAAATCCTTAAATTCTCAATTGCAAAAATTCTTAAATTCTGAAATACATAAATTCTGAAATCCCTAAATTTTCTAAATTCTATAAAACTAAAATTCTAAAACTCTAAAATTCTAAAACTCTAAAATTCTAAAATTCTAAAATTATAAAATTATAAATTTATAAAATTTTTAAATTCCTAAATTCTAAAATTCTAAAATTCTAAAATTCTAAAATTCTAAAATTCTAAAATTCTAAAATTCTAAAATTCTAAAATTCTAAAATTCTAAAATTCTACAATTCTAAAATTCTAAAATTCTAAAATTCTAAAATTCTAAAATTCTAAAATTCTAAAATTCTAAAAATTCTAAAATTCCAAAATTCCAAAATTCTAAAATTCTAAAATTCTAAAATTCTAAAATTCTAAAATTCTAAAATTCTAACATTCTAAAATTCTAAAATTCTAAAATTCTAAAATTTTAAAATTCTAAAATTCTAAAATTCTAAAATTCTAAAATTCTAAAATTCTAAAATTCTAAAATTCTAAAATTCTAAAATTCTAAAATTCTAAAATTCTAAAATTCTAAAATTCTAAAATTCTAAAATTCTAAAATTCTAAAATACTAAAATACTAAAATACTAAAATTCTAAAATTCTAAAATTCTAAAATTCTAAAATTCTAAAATTCTAAAATTCTAAAATTCTAAAATTCTAAAATTCTAAAATTCTAAAATTCTAAAATTCTAAAATTCTAAAATTCTAAAATTCTAAAATTCTAAAATTCTAAAATTCTAAAATTCTAAAATTCTAACATTCTAAAATTCTTAAATTCTAAAATTAAAAATACCCAAATTCCCAAATTCCCAAATTCCTAAGTTCCTAAATTCCTAAATTCCTAAATTCCTAAATTCCTTAATTCCCAAATTCTTAAATTCCAAAATTCTTAAATTCCCAAATTCTTAAATTCCCAAATTCTTCAATTCCCAAATTCCCAAATTCCCATATTCCCAAATTCCCATATTCCCAAATTCCCAAATTAACAAATTCACAAGCAAATTCATTTATTCCCAAATTCCCCAATTCCCGAATTCTCAAATTCTTAAATTCCCAAATTCCAAAATTTCCAAATTCACAAATTCCCAAATTCCGTAATTCTAAATTTCCCAAAATTCCCAAATTCTTAAATTCCCAACTTCCCAAATTAACAAATTCACTAATTCCCAAATTCCCCAATTCCCAAATTTCTGAATTCCTTAATTCTCAAATTCCTAAATTCCCAAATTTCTAAATTCTTAAATTCTCAAATTCTTAAATTCTCAAATTCCCAAATTCCCAATTTCTTAAATTCCCAAATTACCAAATTCAAAAATTCTTAAATTCCTGAATCACAAATTCACAAATTCCCAAATTCCCAACTTCCCAAATTAACAAATTCACTAATTCCCAAATTCCCAAATTTTCAAATTCCCACATTCCTAAATTCCGAGATTTCCAAATTCCCAAATTCCCAAATTTCCAAATTCCCAAATTCACAAATTCTTAAATTCCCAAATTCCAAAATTAACAAATCCCCAAATTCCCCAATTCCCAAATTCCTGAAGTTCAAATTCCTAAATTCTCAAATTCCTTAATTCCCAAATTCCCAAATTCCCTAATTTCTAAATTCTTAAATTCTCAAATTCCCAATTTCTTAAATTCCCAAATTCAAAAATTCTTCAATTACTAAATTCCCGAATTCACAAATTCACAAATTCCCAAATTCCCAAATTCCCAAATTCCCAAATTCCTAAATTCCTAATTTCCCAAATTCTCAAATTTCAAAATCCCAAATTCCCAAATTCACAGATTCCCAAATTCCCAAATTCTTAAATTCTCAAACTCCCAAATTCACAAAATCCCAAATTCTTTAATTCCCAAATTCCAAAATTCCTAAATTCCTGAATTCCTAAATTCTTAAATTCCTAAATTCCTAAATTCCTCAATTCCTGAATTCTCAAATTCCTTAATTCTCAAATTCCAAAATTCCCAAATTCTTACATTCCCAAATTCTCTATTTCCTATGTTCCTAAATTCCTAAATTCCTGAATTCCTAAATTCCTAAATTTTTAAATTCCTTAATTCCTAAATTTCTAAATTCCAAATTCCTGAATTTCTAAATTTCTTAATTCCCAAATCCCCAAATTCCCAAATCCCCAGATTCCCAAATTCACAAATTCCCAAATTCTCAAATTCCCAAATACTTAAATTCCCAAATTCCCAAATTAACAAATTCACTAATTCCCTAATTCCCAAATTCCCAAATTTTCAAATTCCCAAATTCCCAAATTCTTAAATTCCCAAATTCTTAAATTCCCAAATTCTCAAATTCCCAAATTCTCAATTTTAAATCCCAAATTCACAAATTCTCAAATTTCTTAATTCCAAAATTCTTAAAATCCCAAATTCACAAATTCACATTTTCCCAAATTCTTAAATTCCCAAATTCCAAAATTATCAAATTCTTAAATTCCCAAATTCCTTAATTCCTAAATTCTCAAATTCCTAAATTCCTAAATTCTCAAATTCCTTAATGCTTAAATTCCTAAATTCCAATTTCTTAAATTTCTAAATTCCCAAATTACCAAATTCTCAAATTTCCAAATTCCTAAATTCCTAAATTCCCAAATCCCCAAATTCCCAAATTCACAAATTTCCAAATTCTCAAATTCCCAAATTCCCAAATCGCCAAATTCCCAAATTCCTAAATTCCTAAATTCTCAAATTCCTAAATTCCCAAATTCACAAATCCCCAAATTCTTCAATTCCCAAAATCCCAAATTCCCAAATTCTTAAATTCCTTAATTCCTAAATTCCTAAATTCCTAAATTCCTAATTTCCTAAATTCCTAAATTCATAAATTCCTAAATTCCCAAATTCCCAAATTCCTTAATTCCTTAATTCCTTAATTCCTTAATTCCTAAATCTCAAAATCCCACATTATCAGGTTCTTGAATTCCTAAATTTTATTATTTCGATATTCCCAAATTTCTAAAATAACATAATACCAAGTTCCTTAATTCAAAATTCCCTAATTTTGATTTGGGATTCCCAGATTCAGAAAATCCCATATTCCCAAAAACTCCACATTCTTCAATCCCCAGATCCCCATGTTTCCTGATTGTAAAAACACTAATTTCTTGTATTCTCATATTCCAAACAAACACACACACACACACACACACACACACACACACAAAGATTAGTTTGTTAATTAATGATGTATTTTTTGCCTCAATAAATAAAAAAAACGAATCAACTGTTTTACTGAACCAAAAGAAATATCCAACGGTCAATTCAAAAACCAAAACCAACGGTCAATTCAAAAACCGATTAAACCACCACCCTTCGTTTGGGATGGCTGCGTGCTTTTTGTTTTGAGCCAGGCGTACCCAATCGTCACGTTTCAGAATCGAGAACATTGTTGTCGATTTCAATGCAAATGTTACCGGACGACTGGTCGACAACATTACGAAACGAATTTTAGAGCAAATCGACAACAATGTTGTCGATTTCCCGGACAGGATTTCTATCCGTGTATGTACAACCAAATGTTTTCATATTTATTTTGTTAATAGATAAAAATGTATATTTCAATGCCCTGAAAACAGATTTTTTAAAAAGTTTAGTGTGTGCACCTACCAACTTCTGACATTTTTGCCGATTTACATATATGTAACCCATTAATCAATAAGCTCTTAAAATTAACTTATCTATGTTAGATAAAAGAATTAATAAAATTGCTTGAAAAAATGTTAAAGAATTAAAATATTTCGATTAGGTTTGATTGTTTAACTGCCAATTAAGCAATTAAACAAACTTCTCTTTGTAGGCGATATTCTTTTTCTTAAGAAAGCTGTACTTAATTGGTTTATGTTATTTTCAATTCTAATTGGTTTTTTAAATCTTTTTTTAATCCTTTTAACACTTTTAATCTGTAAAAAAATTAAAACATAACCAGAAATTATCAAATAGCTCATGGTTTTGACATGGTTACTTTCTATTTCTACTTTCTACATGTCTTCATGAAAATGGCTGCACTTTTTGATAATTCACTGAAATTTTAATTTGAATTAAAATTTCAAAACGTTTAAAAACATTCAAAAATATTAAGTTTTTCATATGAAAAATCGTCAGATTTTTATTTTTGTTTCTTTTTAAAAAGCAAAATTTTAAAATCATTCTTCGTCATGCACATGGGATATATCTTGAGAGTCTTAATCCTGATTTTCAACTAAATCGGTCTATCCAATCTCGAGATATCGTGGCACCCGTAAATCAACTAGTTGTTTCGAGAAAAACTCTTACAAAGTTTGACAGTTCGCTTAACGCATGGCAAAATTAATAGCTTAATCGTCTCTTACTGAGTTCTATCATGAAATATCTTCATGAAACTTTCAGGAGTGGTTTTAAATAATCTTTTTAGTGGATTTAACCATTTTACCGTAATGTAAATTTTTGAAATTTTCTACATGTATGTAACCCCTTAACCAGCCCTCATTTGTCAGGTACAGTCAAGACTCGGTGATCCGAAGGCCTTGGAAAAAAAAATGATTTTAATGGCAACAAAATATAAAAATAAAAAAATATTGATCGTAATTCCATTATCCGAAGTTCTAAAGTTCCATACAAACCTTTGGATAATCGAACATTGGATAATCGACACTTCGGATAATCGAGTCTGAACTATATTTCAGAATCAGAACGGAATCGACGTAGCTAAAATTATAAAATAAGACATTGTACATTTTTAACTTAAAAAAAATCAAGCCTTTCTGATATGAAGAGCTCGATTTAAATCTTTTGATCTTGTAGTAAAAAATCAGAAAATTTAACAAAATTAATAAAATAAATTCACTAAAAACTTTGTACACAATGATTCCACGTCAAACCAGCAGGATCCAGATTAAAAGTTATCCGATTTGGCATAAATTTGGTATGAGAGTTCCTTTGCCAAAGAAATTAGACATGATTTTTTTCGCGATTGTTCCGAAATATGGCTGGACGAGGGGAACGACAGCAAGCTCTAATCGTAATGATTTCATGCCATTTTGTTAGATGTTATCCGATTACACAGGATTTGATCGGTCGATGAAATTCATAGATTGCATCGGATTTGGTCGGATTTCTAGGATTTCAAACGATAAAATCCACTTTGACTTATTTCCGGAAATAATCAAAAATAAATTAAATTTTAAAATATCATATTATTCCAATATTAGGTTCAGTACGGTAACCACTTTCGACAACAGTGCCGACATCTATGGTTTAAAAGAAGTTTCTTTCAACTGCCGCTAGAGGACAAACGCTCTTCCACTATGCGAACCTAGCAGTAGAAGTGAGAAACATGCCTTCCGTGAAACATCTTAATAATTTTTTTGTCTATTCCCTCAAAAATTTGGAACGAAAAAAAAACCATCTCCTTAAAATTTGATTTTAAACTTTAAAATCGAAAAATCTCATGTGAAAGCCTATCTAATCTCCTACAAGAGTGTCTTTGACCACTTTTTGATACGACTTCAATATGAAGTTATTTTTTAATTACGAAATTCAAAAATATTCAATCAACTTACACCCTTCTCAAATGTCATTTTCAAGTGTAATTGGCTTGATATACATAAAAATGGCTTATACAAGCCTAGAATAACATGACGACGTCGTCGTGCTACCTTGTCGCACCCACCATTTTGACGTTCCGAGAAAAACGCGTTTTAATGTTCAACCTTGAATAAACAAAAACGACAGCACGCAATGTAAACAATAACAAACACGTTTTGTTTGGCTGACCATTCTGTGCATTGTCCCGAAGTTTGGTTGAAGTTGGTTGCAGGAGTTCCGAGTTATAATTACAAATGTTTAAGGTAGTCTAGCTTGTACGTGCGTCAAACGCATCCTGACCTGAAATCCCTTTGGCCTTTTGCCGTACTTACATCAATTTTCAGGGAGTGACAAGATTGAAACTACTTTTATATGAAAAGTGACAAACATTTTCGGAGCTTATTTGGTTTTCATTGAATATCTTAGGATTGAAATCAAATTTTGGGGATCTGTGAAGGTCAAAAGATGTGGCATTGTGAGATGCACAAAATGGCGTTCTTAACTCAATTTGGCCCAAAATGCACGTACGACAAATTAGCACGACGGCGACGATGTCTAAAAAGTTCCAATGAAATCGGACATTCTACAAAACGGAACGAAAGATTAATTTTTAAAATTTTACCCTTTTTCAGCTAACAACAATTTGTAAGTTTCCCCTAAAACATCATAATTCAAAGCACTAAAACAGCTTACACTTTCCGCCAAGTGCTGCTCGCGTGACAGCTACAACGCAGCGTCGCTGTCATCTTGCTATTCATCAGCCAAAGTTAATAGAATTGTTGGCCCCCTCGGTTTGCCCATCAAACTTCCAGCCTTTTCCATTCGTCGATGTTGATATCGATAATGAAGAAGGAGTGGGTGAGGGAAGAGACTATAGCTGCAATATAAAATTTATCACAATTTAAGCGATAAGATTAATGGAGGGCGTGTATATGTCTCGATTGCAGGAATTGCTCTAAAATGGAAAGAATTTATAAAAAAATAAAGTAAAATTGTGACACATAACCTACAATTCTAGTCAATTTTTCCAAACATTGCAACATATAAGAATATTTATCGAAATGTGTTTAAGTGTAATACTCTTCGAGAACATCGCAAAAAAAAACCCCAAAACTGAAATCATTTATCCGAACCCTCATCACAGTTGGAAAACGCCACGTTCCACATCGCCAAATTCCACCATAAATTTAAGTTTACGTCATCAAAAAAGTATAACATTTCAACCCCGCGCAGAGTTACAAAAAAAGCCGTTACGGAGTTATCCATATTTTCGACACGCTCCAGCCAGACTAACTGGCCGTATAGAACAACGATACACTGACAAGCGGAGCATGTATGCACTCTGAACGGAAAAAAGCGATCATCATTATCGTAAAACTTTGCCCTGGTTCTCAGGGCAAGCAATCCTTTTCGAAAAAAGCGTGGGATGAAGGGAAGTCATCCGTTGAATTCTTCTTTTTTCGTCCCTTAACCCATCCACTAGAGTGAGGGTTAGTGTGCGTTTAGATAAAGGATTTCTTGAGTAGACTTTAAAAGGATTTGAAATTCTTCCAGCAATTTTAAAACTCTTGATGAATTACTTTAAAAAAGATCTCTTTTTCAGAATTTTCATTTTTGAATCACCCTAACACTACACAGAAAAAAATATGTGATTTTACTCGACATGTAAAAAATGAATTACATGTAAACTCAGTTGACGTGAGATTCGACGTAAACGGTTGAATCACACGTAAAATCATGTTATTACGTATAATTTGTTGCAAATTTACATCAAATTGCATTTAAATTTAAATGTTTAATGACGTGCAAAAGTGTTACATCCTAAATGATGTAACATTCGGAAATATTTTTTTGTGTGTAGGAAATACTGGATGTGTTACTCTTCCATAAAATGAGGACTTTACTGCCAAATCCTGACCGAGACGTGGTGTGTGTTCTCCAATTCTGGGGAACGTCCCCCTTCAAACCGATATACCGAGAAGGACGATACACCGAAAAAGGAATGCTGTAAACGAATTTTGGCGGATTTTCGAATCTGCAGCTCTGCACTTGACAGCAAATGGATAAAGGTACATATTTTGCGAGTATTTTATTCCATTTTCTACGAAATTATAGTTTCGACTGCTGCAGTTGCAGGTGGAATTGATGGTTGGATGTGGGCTGCTGCTAACCTTATCGTGTCAAATTATCCCGAAAAACGATGCCAGCACGTGATATGAGTTGAAAATTGCATTTCGAAATGGGTTTGATGTGTAAAGTTTGTTAGTTATGTGTCAGTTGGGAGGAAAGGCACACGATGCGATGCTGTCGATCGCAAACAGACTGCCACGTATAAAATAAAATATGCAGTGAAACACATTTTTTTTCTTGAAGTATGTAAAATGTGTTGCACACCTGATGTTTAACTGACATTCAAATCCATCACAATTACTGCACAGTGACAGAGACAAACCTTATTCTAATGCCGAGCAATTAATATATCCGATTGTTACATAAATCTCCAAAAATAAATCTCTCGTCTATTTTTAACAAATTATCGATTTCCAATCCAAAGAACCCACTTTTCAACCTTTTAAATCGTGCTTCTGAACCCCACCACCAGAAACGAGCGATAATTCTTGCTAAATTCATCATTCCAGAGAAGCTTTCCAGGCGTTCCGACGGAAGAAGATCAAGAAAAAAGGGTCCAACCCCGCCGCCGTCCCGGTCCGATAACAAAGTGACATTAACCCATTTTCTGTCCGCTTTTCCATTCCGGGTCTTATCGAGCTTTCGACGTATTTTGAAGCGCCACCATCTTTTGCAAACCGCCCCCGGGGGGTCGTCCATCGTTCGAGCGGGGAGATTTGTTAAGTTTTATCTGGTCTTCCTTTTTTCTCCAGCCACCCTCATTATTCTAAACTGGGACTACAAAAAATGAGATATAGCTTTTTGGCTTGTTTTTGGGATTTCGTTCTTTTGTTTTAAAAAGTTTCTCAGCAAGAATTTAATCAATTTCAAGTCCTCTACAAAACGCATACAAAACCAAACCCCCAGAACAAGTTGTGAAACTTTTGATAAGACAAATATGCGCGTGTGCCTGTGACAAGGACGAGCCGGAAAATAACAAACTTTGACTCAATTCTGGAACAGCCCCGCATATGGCGCTGCTGGAACGGGAACATGCCAGACTGGCGGACGTCCTCTCGTATGTAATACGATACGTGTGATTCCAATCACGTCGATATCTCGGGTGCCCAGGGCACTCCCTAATGGGATAATCCCTCAAAGGGGAAGGAGGATGGAGATGGTGGCGCTCCAATGGATTTGATGGATTTTGTGTTTTGCGGTGAGGTATTTGAACTTTGGAAAAAATGAGTGTTCTAGCACATTTCCGCAAATGTGTTTGAATGGAGTGAAAGTTTGAAAATGGATTAAGGTTCTGCAAATTCGAACATAATTTGGTTGAGAATTAAAGAATATCGAAATTGAAAATACTAACAAAAAATATAAATATTAAGTCTAAAAAATTTCTCATTTGATTGTATAAGTTTGCACCAACTTGAAAACGGTTATAAAAAAAAGTAAAACATGTACTTTTCGATAGCAAATTCGATTTTGCGTTAAAATTGATTTTTTACCAGCTTTTCGATATTGTTTCCAAAAATAATATCTAGATAATTCTCCGCCAACTCACACAGCAATTGCCCCGACCCCTCTTCGATTTACGTGAAACTTTGGACTTATGGGTAACTTTTGTCCCTGATCACGAATCCGAGGTCCGTTTTTTCATATCTCGTGACGGAGGGGCGGTACGACCCCTTTCATTTTTGAACTTGCGAAAAAAATAAGTGTTTTTCAAAAATTTGCAGTCTGAAACGGTGATGAAATAGAAATTTGATATCAAAGAGACTTTTGTGTAAAATTGGACGCCCAAATAGATGGCGTACTCAGAATTCCGAAAAACGTATTTTTCGAGTTATATTTAGCTCAAACTTTGTGGGGGCCTTTCCTAGCACCAAAGAAGCCGTTTTGTGTCATTGGTTCACCCATACAAATCTTCATACAATTTTTGCAGCTGTTCATACAAAACTAGTACGTAAATATTCGAAAATCTGAACCTTTTCAATGATTTTTTGGGATTGATCTGGAGTTTTCGGCAAAGTTGTTTTAGAAAAAAACAAATAAATCTTGTGCTTACATTTTATGACATATTTTTTATGTTAAATCGAATTTGCAATCGAAAAGTACTTAACATTTTTTTATAATTGCACCGTTTTCAAAGTAAAACTATTCAAGGTTAAAATATAACCAAAATAAAACCATTCAAATTTAAATTTTGTTCGAAAAAAAAAATTTGTTTGGCTTTCTTACTAAAGAAAGGTTTAGGTTTTACGTTATGGCTGGATATCATTTTCATCTTCGTAAATAGTACGATTCAGCATTAATTTTCATCGAGAAAAATCGCCAAAAAATCACACAGCATCGATTATCAACGGTTTATCGATTCACTTTGACAAAACTCGTCTATCTCCAACCCTCAAACTTTTAGAAAATAAATTTCGCCTATTTTCAATTTTGATTGTTCCAAGTGCATTTGAAAGCTGGTGTGCTGAACCCGAGTCATTTTGAGGCCTGTCATAGAAATATCCTTCTGTTTTTGGATGTGGCCAGACTTTTCAACAAATTACACAGATTTCAAATGAAAATATGATAAATTTTTCGCCAAAAAATCACACTGCATCGATTTTCGACGCTTCGTCGCCAAGTCGACAAGTTGTCAAGTTGAGCTTCGAATGCTGGCGCATATATTTTGTGGCTCGAGATATACTCGTTTGTAGTTGCTTGTCTACCGATGTTTCCTACAACATGATATCGTAGTTTTTCGGTTTTTTTGCCCTGTCCGTTTTTGCATAACTGTCCAATGTTTATACAAAAAACTTTTGTGACATAGGACATTCATCCGGCTGCAATCAATTTGTTTCCCGTGTGCTCCTAAAATCGCCTAAAAGTAGGCTTCATTAGGAGCTTTCTAAGCTTTTCATCGTTTATATCGTTTTCAAAGTTTTCAATGCTCGCGACGCCAATGGCTTTCTACCTAAGGTTCTCACGATTGCGTGTAGTGGTGCGGTTGTAAAAAAAAATACCAGCACACAAAAGGGCTTGTACCGAAGCTAACAATTCAAAACCGCGGTGAGCGTTGTGTACGATAAAAAAAAAATTCTGGTGAAAATTGCGTTTTTTTATTTCCTTTAGAAAACATATCATTTATAATACTTTACATCATAAGACTTTTTTTTGTGCTGACGTTATAAATAAACAAAGTCGATGTTATGAATTGAAAGAAGCTCTACCATTGTTATATTCTTTGGACTATTTTTGATACCGTTATTTTTATGATTACGGGTTTTGATTGATATTTTTCGGTGATTAATAAATGCTGCGTTTAATTTGTTTACGTTTCGGCCTACTCGTTTTTTTCGGCCATCCTCAGAACTGTAAAAATTTTATTACAAAAAACACATAGTCATTACATTCTTCGTCAAAATTTAACACAAAAAACCACTTACACAAATCTACGACTGTTCCCTACCACTAGTCGAACTCTTCTGACGTGTACGTTCTTTACCTACGTCTGATTTGACCCCACACCCCCCTCGATCGACGACGCTACACTTGTGTTAGTGTGGGCTGCAAACCGTCAATGTAACCGTAATCATTGTTATATTCTTTAGTAATAAAGGCTTTATATCACCCCAGGTGGGATTAAATCGGTTTTTAAAAAGTGTCCATGATTGTCCATTCCTGAACACATTTTTTTTTTTAAAGAATTCCGAAAATTTCCTACAATTTCGTCTAAGAAAAGGGCGTAAAAGCGTAATATTGAATGTTTGGCATTTTTAAATGGTAAGTCTTGATTTAAAATAGTAGTTTATGCAACAAGGTGCAAAAAGAGGATTTATTCAGCACAAGTCGTACATTTATCCAACGAGGTTCACCGAGTTGGATAAATACGACAAGTGATGAAAAAATCAAGTTTTGCAACGAGTTCCATACAACGTTTTTTGCAATTCCGAAAAACACCCTTTGAACAGAATTATAAGACAAATGTCCATGCATTGATTCAATGAATCGTTTGAATCAAAAAAAATGTTGAAAAGTATAACTTTTCCTATAGGATATAACAAGTGCTGAAAAGTTCAACTTTTCAGCATCCATTTCAGTGCTGAAAAGTAGAACTTTTCAGCATTTATTTTGAAAAGTGTTGCTATTCGATTCTGTTATTTTTGGTACAGAAAAGTAGGCTACACAGCAAAAAATCCGATGGTAAAATCGCATGCAAAAGCATGCACATCACCTTTGTGAGCAAAAGCATGTAATATTGTATGAGAAAACGTGTACACAAAAAGCATGTACCGAAGAAAAAAATCAGGTCTGCTCACCCCAAAAATAACATCAATCCGGCAAGTGTCATATTCAGATTACCAAGTCCGCGCCCCAACCCGCTCGGCTATCTCGCCGCTGTGAAAATAAATGGATCAATGTCAATGTAACAGTAGGTTTTCCGTACATTGTATACTGTGTTAACTGCAAACGATGTATGGGGAACCTACAGCTACATCGGTGAAAATCTGACCATATTCATAGCGGCGAGATAGCCGAGAGGGTTGGGGCGCGGACTTGGTAATCTGAATATGACTCTCACCGGATTGATGTTATTTTTGGGGTGAGCAGACCTGATTTTTTTCTTCGGTACATGCTTTTTGTGTACACGTTTTCTCATACAATATTACATGCTTTTGCTCACAAAGGTGATGTGCATGCTTTTGCATGCGATTTTACACAGATATTTTTTACTGTGTATTTCGTCGTTCAAGAATGACAGAAAAAGTAAGTAGTTTCACGACGGAATTGCAAAAAACATTTCAAGTACAAGATTTTAGTATTTTAACAAAAATCACCATATAAAAAAATTATAACTCGTAGGCAAAATGTTGGTCCGTACTTATGAATGGCTTCAGAATAGCCTTATAGGGGAAAGTGGGGCAAGTGTAACAAGCTAAGGAAATGCTCGTTAAAACACATTAAAACGTTAAAACATCTGTCGGATTTTTTCAAAATCATCTTATTTCAGGTCTTGACTAAGACTTTGATAGAACAAATTTTAAAAAAATCCTGTTTTTCAATGTTAAAAATTGATTTTAAAATTTTTGATTTTCCGTCCGTTCTACTCAACTAGTGGAGCAAGACGAACAACCCGTTGGGGCAAGAGGAACGATGCATGAAACAACATGTTAATTTGCTAACAAGTGAACTGCTATCACTTTGAAACATCAGATTAGAATGTATTTGAAACGTTTCTTTCATTTTTAGGTTAAATAATAATATTTTATTAAAAATTTGATCGTTTTCACGAAAAAAATAATTACTTAGATGATAAATAGTAAATTTTCATAGTATCACTTAATTTTGTGTGGAATTTTTTTTAACAATTGTTTATCAGTTTTTAAGAACTTTTTTTTTTATTTATTTGCCAATAAAATATGTTGTTGCAGCAATTCGTATTTTTATCCATACTAAAAATCCATATGGTAAACTTGCCCCACCTGAATAAGATTTTTTAAAAGCTCTCAACAAAAATAACCAAAAGTCAAATCATACTTTCAAATAGGTGCAAATCATTGGTTGGAACACTACTGATCTAGGAAAAATTGCATTTTGATAAAATGAGCCTTAAAACGAACCCTAACCCTTATTTTGTACTTTCCAAATATTATAAGAAAACAAAGGTTTTTAAAAAAACTTCATTAAATCTTATGCCCCGTGGCGTTTACGTTATTTTGGCGGTTATGTGGTAGTAGAATCGACTAATTGCACTGCTAGCAACAATTCCTCATACTGGAAATAATAAAAATTGTAAAAATTACGGCCGAACGAGCGATTGTTCCTCTTGCCCCATATGGTCGTCTTGCCCCACCTTCCTCAAATACCTACAACTTTGCCGAAAATAACAAATCAATCCCAAAAATTTCTTGAAAGCTTACAGATTTTTAATATTTACGTACCATTTTTGTATGGACAGCTGCCAAAATTGTTACTCTGTTACTTTAAATCCGTTTTTTTCTGACCGATTTCACAAAAAAATGATTTCCCACCAAAAAAAAGTCTACTTTACCTCAAATCACCAGTGACAAAGAAAATATTTCCCCGAAGCAGACGAGAAGCCACTAAAGTGTGCGAGATTTTCCCACGGGATGACTTTTCCTTCTTACTTTGTGCGGGGTGAAAATGTGACAATGTCGAATGTGGTGGTGGCTCTTTGATTGGCAATTTTACTTCGGGGGTGGAATTCTTGGTATGATTGCGGGGCTTCTGATTTATGGCGGCAACATTGTGCGAATTATTGGCGATTTGAGATTTATCTGTGAGGGGGTCGGTTTGAATGTTGTCACTGAAATCGATGGTATCAACTGCTGTTTTTTTTTTTATTTGATTTTCCTTTTATTCATTTACAAAACTTATCCTTCTTTTCAATCGAATGTAAATTTATGAATTCTTCATGCGTAAAGTTTTCTCCCTTCTTCCACCCATTACTTTGGAACAAATTTTCCCAACATGAAATTGGAGCGGTTTCGATTCGATGAAAATCGATGCCGATGCGAGCAAGAATATAGGCTTCCAATAAATCCTTTTTTCCCTTGCGTGCGGCAGCTACTCTCGCGTAGGAAGGTAACTCAATTTTCCGGGTTCTTGAAATGCACGCAATAGATAGATTGACGACAAAATTGAGGATGGGATTGATTTTCTATTTGATGTATTCCGAGAAGCAATTTAAAGTTGTTTCTTGGATGAGTTGGAGCTTGATTTCTTAGAAGTTGCATAATTTTAACATTTTTTTAAAAAACTGATTTAAATTTGTTTTCCCGGCTGAATAAAAAGAAAAAATCACAACCGGCTCCCCGAAGCAGATTTCCGGCTTATCCTTCCGGTGGGATTATTCCGCGCTGAACCAAATTGATCCAGTACCTGCGGATCGCCGAAATTTAATCCGATAAATGTGCACGGCCCCCTAACTTCCGAAAAATTGACGGCGTCATAAATTAGAATTGATGATGGGTTTGGGGAAAATGTGCCTACCTCATCCGGCAAATCCTCAAACAGCTTATGACGAACATATTTTTTTCATGTTTTGCAAGGTTTATTCTTCGCGCAAAAAATCGTAATCGATATTGGCACGAGGCCTAATGAAGGTAAAATGAGAATCTACGGGGGAAATAAAACCGATCGAACGAATACGTTTGAAATTTCAGTACTGCTTGAAATCGTCCTAATTTTCGAGCAAATTTTCAACGAAACTCAAATCCTCTTAAAGATATCACTTTTCCAACGTTTTCCCACGATCCCAGAAAAGTCATTTTCACGTTTCCCCCCGCTTTCCGCCACTGCCTGCAAGCCCTCACTGTGATTAAGCCAAAAACCAATATTTTCCTTCCAAGCCGCACGGCCAAAACACAAACATGCTCTCCGGCGGAAAATCAAGACCTCAACCGGAAACTTGAACAAGACTTCTACCCACCCTAACCACCTCCAACTTCCGCTTTCAAACCGCGAGCCAAAGCGTAATCACCCGCAATGGGGTTGATGCTCACTTTTTTCTTCTCTGGAAAAAAACAAAAATCTTACCGCAACTTGACTTGGGTCTCTCTGCGTCTGAATTTGTGGAATGGCCTGCGGCCACAAAATCAGTTTGTCCCTGCCACCAACGCAAACGACACCACCGAACGAAACCCCTGGCGCAAAACAGCTCTCGGAAGGACGCTCGCTCTTTGGTGGTGGTGTGGGATTTTTTGAGAAGGACTTGAAGAGGCTGGGGTTGCTATTTTGGAAGCAGGTTGTTTTTCAAACTTGATGCGAACGGCACGTGACGAATACGACTTCGATTTGACTGGAATAATGTTTGGAAAAGGGATTTTGACGATGTTAGTTTATTTATGTTTGGAGAAAGAAATACAAGAATTCTTTATGACAAGGTCAGCCATTACATATTAATTTTTAGTTTGTTAACTAAATCTTCGGGCGGAGCATACAAAACTAGTACCTTTCGAAGGGATTTTCTTTTTGATATCACAACTTGACACCTTTGAAGTTGACGTCAGTAAACACTTCAGTTTGATCAAGGTATGAAAGATTTGGGCTCCCTGAACACGCTATAATCGACAGTTTGGAATTTTAGTGAATTTTGTGGAGATAAATAAAATTTTTGCAATTCCGTCGTGAAACTACTTATATTTGCTGTCATTCTTGAACGACGAAATAGCCTACTTTTCTGTACCAAAATAACAGAATCGAATAGCAACACTTTTCAAAATAAATGCTGAAAGGTGGGTGCTGAAAAGTTGAACTTTTCAGCACTTGTTTCGAAAAGTAACACTTTTCAACATTTTTTTGATTTAAACGATTTATTGACAAAATACATGAAAATTTGACATAAAATTTCACTCAGTGTGTGTTTTTTGGAATTGCAAAAAATGTTGTATGGAACTCGTTGCAAAACTTGATTTTTTCAGCACTCTCCGTATTTATCCAACTCGGTGAACCTCGTTGGATAAATGTACGACTCGTGCTGAAAAAATCCTCTTTTTGCAACTTGTTGCATAAACTACTATTTTAATTTGTCTTAGGCAACCATGCGCATCCTCTTATTTTTGCTACTCCCATGGGTAAACGTGGGTGCGCATGGTTATTAAAGATAACTCCATAGCATTTATATCAGAAATTTAAAATTTTATTTGTTGGTCAAAAATCACTAAAATTAAATTATGTCGATTCGAGCATGTTCATGGAGCCCAAATCTATCATACCTTGGTCAAACTGATGCGTTTACTGACGTCAACCTCAAAATAGTCATGTTGTGTATTTTAACGAAAACTTACATGTTGTCTCGCGTCTTTTTTCAGTTCAATAAAAAATACAACATTTCTATGGAATAGCTGGAAGAATAATTTTTGATCATTGTTCGAAGTACGATAATTTTATCGTCGATAACTCATTACTCTACGAAATCTGCCGATCTCAACCATTTTTATTTTTTGATTTGGCACAAACCCCTATGACCAAAGAAGCTATTTTGTGTAAATGGTTCATCCATACAAGTCTCCATACAATTTTGGCAGCTGTCCATTAGGGTGCCCAGAATATGGGACTTTAAAAAAAAACCTCGCTCCACAAGCTGACTAGTTCCTTGATCTATTTTAGGACTCGGTACCAAATATAAGCAAAATCGGTCAAAATTTACCCATTGATACTCGAAGGTGAATGAATGTCTTTTTAACAATTTTATAGAAAATTTTCGGAAAATGTTTTCTGAAATGGTTACTCATGGTCACTATTTTTAAAAATCTTAAATCTATTTCGCTAAAATCATACTTTCGGTGGTTATGTCTTGAAAACAAGGCCCTTTATCAAATAAAGTCTGTAAAGTACCAAGTACAAATTTGATCAGAAAATTCACTCAAAAGTTACAGATTTTTGAATATTTCCGTACCATTTTTGTATGGACAGCTTCCAACATTGTATGGTGACTTTTATGGGTAAACCAATGACACAAAAAAGCTTCTTTGTTCATACACACAAAAAAAAAATTCCGAATGTTACATCATTTATGATGTAACATTTTTGCACGTCATTAAACATTTAAATTTAAATGCGATTCGATGTAAATTTGCAACAAATTAAACGTAAAAACTTGATTTTACGTGTGATTCAACCGTTTACGTCGAATCTCAAGTTTACATCAACTGAGTTTACATGTGTTTCATTTTTTCCGTGTCGAGTAAATTCACATATTTTTTTCTGTGTAGGGAAGGCCCTCACAAAGTTTGAGCCAAATAAAAAAAAAATTTCAGATTTTGACAGATAATTGTTCATTTTTCATAATTAGTAAAATAATTAAATAACATTTTAGGTTTTAAGTAGGCCATAAAAGGCTATTTAGGTTATAGGCGGGTTTCCAGAACCTTCCCGTGCAGACGGAAATAACTTGAGAGTAACATTTTTTGATATCTGAAAATACTAGGCCAATAACATTTCATGTTATTTATAACAAGATTTGTTATTCGTCGTTATGATTTTTTTGTTATTGGATTGTTATTGTAATATCAGGCTTATTACAAAATTCATGCCATTTCAATAAAAAATTCTGTTAAAATAACAGAAAGTGTTATGGAATCTTCAAGAAAAATCTATTTTTGCATAACAGTTAAATAACAGTTAATCTTATCAAAACTAAATTTGATATTGGCCTGATTTTGGTTGGAAGTCAAAAAAAACTTTGGAATAACATTTTTTGTTATGGAAGAATACCTACAATTGTTATTGGGATGATCGGATTAGTTGTTAAAATAACAAAAAATAATAACAAAGATTTGTTCGAAAAATAATTAAAAACGTTATTAGTCTGTTATTACAATAACAATCCAATAACAAAAAAATAATAGCGACAAATAACAAATCTTGTTATGAATTACATGAAATATTATTGGCCTAGTATTTTCAAATATCAAAAAATGTTATTCCCAAGTTATTTCCGTCTGCTCGAGTATAAATGTATTTTTTTATTTTTTTTTGTGATCATAATTCGATCAAACATAAAAATACTAAAAAAATTATGATATTGCGTAATACATCAATTCCAGTTGAAAAGGGCACAAACCAAAAAAAAAAAAGTTCACCGATCGGGCTCAAAATATTTGTGAGGATTCCTTGGCCAAAATAACTAGAACCTTATATTTTAGTTTGGCCATTAGGGTGACCTACACCGTGCTAGGGTGATCCCAAAAGTGGCAATTTTCGTCAATTTTCGCCAAAAACCACATTTTCATATTTTCACCACAAATCAAAACTTCACTCCATTTCAACCGATTTTAGCTGTCTTAGATGCAAATGAAATGTGGTAAATTGGCTTTTTAAGTAAAAATTATTTTAGGGCCGAAAAAACTAGCCAAACATTTGAAAAAATAGTGTGAAAACTTAAAATGACGTTTTGACCGTGTCTGGACTAAAGAGCTTACGTCTGAAAATATTTTTATCGAATTCCTCGAAAAATTTTACATATGATACTTAAAAAATGGGAGGAGTTTATTAACAGGATTCTGATATATGATTTTTTGAAAAAAAATCCGTGTTTTTCGACGCGCCACGCGCAAAACCAGGAGAATGACGAAAACGGGAATAAACAACTTTTTCACTAAAACTGCGATAACTTCAAAATTCGATTACCTATTCATGTTTGGGTACCGCGTCTATTAATTACAAAAATTTTAGTACCCAAACATCTGTAGGTCATTGCTGAAATTTTAAAGTTTTTCGCAGTTTAGTGAAAATGTTTTGCGAGTGGCACGTCGAAAAAAATTAGTTTTTATTCGCTTCGCTAGGAGACGGTTATCTTGGCGGATTGCAGTCTGGATTTCGTCATGTTACGTCGAAAAAATCTAGTTTTTATTTTCAAAAAATCATATCTCGGAATCCTGTTAATAAACACCTCCAGTTTTTGAATATGTTACGTAAACGTACACAGAAAAAAATATGTAAATGTACACGACATGTAAACAGTGTTTCATATGGAAATTCACCTAATGTAAAATACAAATATCATGTAAACGGCTAAATTTCATGTAAATTGCTGTCATGTAAATTCTAATTCGATGTAATTTTTAAATCTTATGTTAATTTACATTTTCGTACGAGTCTTGGCAATAACAAAAATAAAAATATCGTGTAAAGGATACGATCGATGTAAAATTTGCGTCATGTAATTGTTAAAGCGTGTAAATTATAGAAATAGATTGACAGTTCATTATTGTTGTTTGGTACGAAGCGGAGCGGAAGTGCGGAAGTTGCTCGTAAAGTTGAAATGGTTTTCAAATGATTAAGCCTTTGTTTATGCAACTGCATCGAAAAAATATCGTCACAACAACGAAGCCCCTCGCCGAGGTGCAGTGGCCCGCGATCTGAGCCGCTACTGTGGGAAAAGTCAAATCTGAATGTTTTTGTTTTGATCCGCGGTCAAAATTATCTTATCTGCAGACCATGGTGACGACGGCTATCGAGACTCGGGAGGAACCGAGAAAACAAGCCACTGGTGATCGCTGCCGGAGGTTCCGATGGATGTGCGTGGATTTACGTCCCGTTTGTCAAGTTCGCGAAGAAAGAAGCCGTTCCGTTTGAGGTTATCCGGCGTAAGTTTTAAGTCGCGATGTTGGGTTTCAATTCGCTGTGGTGATGGGGAAAAAACAGGAAAACTGGGTGTTTTTGAGAAGTTGGACTTTCGGCCGGTTTTACTGCGAAGTTCCAGACTGTTGTGACCAATAAATTCCGGGGTCGACTTCGGGGTTTCGATAGACCACTCGGAGGATGCCAGCAGACTGGTTGTGTTGAACGCTATCAGTAAAGTTTGACGAAAACATCTTGGATACTGTGATGTAAGTTTCAACCTTTTTTTAATCTCTAAATTAACAAATATTTTAATTTGCAGTCCCTTCCTGGTGAACAAAGTCAAGACAACGCCGTACAACAAGACCCAAATTCGCCACCACCAAGAAATTTTTTGAACAGTTCGCCCAACATCAGCAATCAAAGCTTGCATAAGCCACAAGGCCAACATTGTGGTCCCGTTCGACCGGAAGCCGGAACGGACGGAGTGGCATACGAGCACGACTTTGGAACGGGACTGGAGCTGGTGACGGAGTTGTACTACCACGGAACGGAAAACCTGCACGACATGATGAAGCCGCTGTTTTTAACGGCGGATTCGCAGCTGAAACGGCTGCAGTTAGCATTTAATATGGTAAATTTTAGCTCTTCCAAACGCTTAACTGTTTATTGAATAATTAATTTCATTTCAGAAGGTTCCACATGAGTTCTGCTTCAATCTGGAGAAGCGTGATGATGAGGCCATCGGTGCAACAGATTTTGATTACTTCCTTGTGCGACAACAGCTGCTTCTTAGCCGGTCCTCATTGGCAGATCTTCACGGATGTTCAAACCAGAGATTGTTTTTTGTTAAATAGGATCAGCAATCAACGTTTGCTTCCTGCTTCTCCTGGGAGGCGACTGAAATAGCTGTGGAATATGAGACAACGCAGGTACGTCCGTCTCAGCTGGTTTCAACGATCAGGGACCACACTTCTATGCAGGCGTGCCCGACGCTTGAGGTGAACCGCCAGTGGACGATAACCAGCCACAACCACCAGTCGTCGCAATCGAGTTCTAAGCGTCGAAGATGAACTTCGTCAACAGCTTTTCGACGTACTGGTAAGTCAGCAGCAGAATAGTTTAAATCTTGCAAAGTTGTTTAACGTTAGCAGGTGTTTCAGATCGCGACCAGCGGAATCAAGACCGGTCGAAGGTAATGCTCTGGTTTAATGATGATATTTCAAAACAATTTTTGCACAATGAACTGTTTCATTGTTAAATTAAACAGAATTCAAATTATAAGAGCAATAGCTTTATAAATTACAAATTGCTCCGTTGAATCTAGAAATCCTAAATAACATCGGATTCTAGATTCAACGGAGCAAAAAAAAATTTTTTCTTTGGTAAATTTACATTATTTTCATTGGAAAATTACACGATTTTACAAGATTTTGCTTGGGAACGTTTACAATGAAAAACATGTAAATTTCCGTTAAATCTAATGTAAATATACATTACTTATCATGATACCTTTTGGTACATGATAAATAATGTAAATTTACAGGAATATTTTTTTCTGTGTAGGCTCCACGCCATTTAAAGTTTTCATAAGATTTCTTCAAATTATTTTTCCTTGAAAATTCAACTAACCACCTTGCATTTGCATCTAAGACAGCTAAAATCGGCATGTGCCTGGATAAAAGAGAGAAATCTTTCAACAAATGAAATACATGAATAATGAAATTTTGTAATGAGTTTTTGAGCCTTCTTTTTTATATTCATGAATTTGATCATCATGAAAATCTTAGATGGTTCAATGAAACTGGCTTAACAAAATAATACTCACGTATGTGTTTCTCATTAATCTATGAAAATTGCGTTTTGAAACCTATAAATACAAGTTTTTTTTTTTTTTTTTTTTTGAAAATTTAGAATGGAAACCTTTTCTGTTTGATCCATATTTAGGGAAAATAACTTTGAAGTATCAAAAATGTTAGAAGAAAAGCAACACAGTTTACAAGTTTACATATTCAATGAATTCACTCTTGCGCTCGCTCCAGCTGGCTCATTCTAAATCAATACAATCATCAATATGAATAAATTTCAAGCTTCAATATCGTTAAATATTACCGTCATCGCGCACCATCGACAAAATGAAGCAATTCCCCGCGTTATGCTCTAGAAAGCGTTTTCTTTTTTCTTCTGCATAATTCTATCCAAATGTCATGCAAATGAAGCGATTATCTTCTCTCCGTGAACATATTATCCTCCCCGCCGTTCCTCGCTGGCCAAAGCACGGAAAATGAATATTTTCGCATTAGAAGTAAATCGGATTTTTTTTTGTTCTGCCACCTTACCGGCGAAAATCCCATATCTTTTTCCACGCAAGTGCGTGTGTGCGTGGGAAAATCGCTTTTCACCTGAATTAATATATTGCCCTGCAGAAAAGAAAAACGTGGGAAGGAAAATGTCGCACAAAAAAGCAACGAATGACATTTCTTCAACGGGTAGGTTTTTTTTATTCATCGGGAAAATATGCTAACAAGAATTGAAGGCTGGAGTGCGTCCTTGAAGGATCACAGGCTGGAAAATCCTTAGGGAGGAAGGGGGAAAAATGCTCCACAAGAAGATTGGTACGGCGTACATAATTGAACGGTTTTCCCCGACAGAAAGAGCAGGAACCTGGTGAGGAATGTTTGGAGAACCTGGAAATTCTTCAACTCTGTCGGGCAAAAGGCTTCACTACTTTGTAACGGAATTCTTGAAAGGAATTCATTCTGACGATATTGTTGGAGATCCCTTTTTCTTGTAAAATGGAATGAAAAACACACTTCGAACAAAACTTCAATCCCAACCTTTTTGTTTGCTTTATTTCACTTCATGGGGAAAACTTTAAAGAACTGCACTCAAATCGTAAGCTGAAAATAAATCAACATTCCAGACATGCAGCAGAAGCTTTTCCACGTTTAGAACAAATCTGACAAAAAGAGGGGGAGGGGAGGAAAACTTTTCACTTCTCCCCCACAGAAACTTTGGCACTTTATTGGATTTATCAAAACGTTATGCCAACACAGCACATTGAGCTTCTTGTGCACTCACACACACACACACACACACTCAAAAAAAACCCCAGCAGACACAGTGACAATGTAATCGGTGTCCTAAGTCGTGTCTCGGCTGTGACAATTCCGACCACCCCCCCTTGGGAGCCATTCTGGAGCTTACACAGTTCTGTTGGACGACCCACCCACAAAAAAATGAGGAAAAACCATCCAAGCAGGGTGTTGAAACAATGTTTCACGCTTCGCTCTACTGGTTTTGCTGGAATCGACCGATTCTTTCTCCAAATATTTTCACGTTCGTTCACGCTTTTTTGGTACGGTTCATGGAATTGTTTTTGTGGAACTTTTATTTCACACACTTTTGCTTTTATGCTTCGATCGCATCAGGGACAATCTTGTGTACGTTGGAGATTTTTGAATCTGAATATTTTGCAATAAGCCAATAATTCCAGCTAAAATTAAAGTACGTTCAAGGATATTGAAGAGATTTAAAGTTTCAGCTACGAAAAGAAATCCGACACTTCCACTTCAGTTATCAGCAACTTTCTAAGAAAACATCAACCTTCCAGAAAAATTCCTGCCACTCTCGTCGCACTTCACGAAAAATGTCACTGTCTCATTTACATTTACGACGAAGCAAGAAAAAAAACTGCCAAAAATTCCGCATTCACTCCCCTCAACCTTTCCAATGTTTCTTCCGTTTTGCTCCCATTTCTGGCGTCAAAGACATCTAAATTATGTCATTACGGGGGCATTTATCACGATTTTTGCCGGTGGGCGGGCTGGTGGTGATCCTATCCGCCCCTGCTCATAAAAATGCGCCCAAAGCTCGCCGTACTTCCGACCTATGCTGCTCACAACGGTGACACACAATCTCATGTCCTTGAAGGGTGGTAAGATGACAGGGAATAAGCAAGCTTTTGGCGGAGTCTTCTTCAACGTTCGGTGCTCGGCTTGAGGTGGAAATAAAAAAATTCTGGTACCGTGGGGTGAATCGGGCCACTGGGGGGGGGGGCGAATTAGGACAGCTGTTGTAGCCTTGTTACTGCACAATATTTGGATATTTTTGATTGGTTCGAATAGAACAGACACAGATTACCAAAAATAGTGTAGAGCTTTCCGAATTTCAAGCTTTTAAGTGCTCTAAAACCTGCCGTCCCTATGCAGACTAAAGTTTTGATTCACCCCATATGACGGTATTTTTGGACTTTTTCAATCTAATAGAATTTTCAGTCAAATAAAATCAAGTTTCAAAAACACATTTTTTGCAATTCCGTCTTGAAACTACTTACTTTTCCTGTCATTCTTGAACGACGAAAAAGCCTACTTTTCTGTACCAAAAATAACAGAATCGAATAGCAACACTTTTCAAAATAAATGCTGAAAAGTTCTACTTTTCAGCACTTCAATGGGTGCTGAAAAGTTGAACTTTTCAGCACTTGTTTCGAAAAGTAACACTTTTCAACATTTGTTTGATTTAATCGATTTATTGACAAAAAACATGAAAATTTGACTTAAAATTTCACACAAAGGGTGTTTATCGGAATTGCAAAAAATGTTGTATGGAACTCGTTGCAAAACTTGATTTTTTCAGCACTCTTCGTATTTATCCAACTCGGTGAACCTCGTTGGATAAATGTACGACTCGTGCTGAAAAAATCCTCTTTTTGCAACTTGTTGCATAAACTACTATTTTACAATTCTGTTGTAAAACAAAATACTTTTCTTGTCATTCTAAAACGACGAAAAAACCTACTTTTCTGTATTAAAAATAACAGAATTGAATAATAACCCTTTTCAAAACAAATGCTGAGAAATTCTACTTTTCAGCACTAAAATGGATACTGAAAAGTTGAACTTTTCAGCACTTGTTAGGAAAAGTTATACTTTTCAAAAAATCTATTTAAACGATTCATTGACTCAATTCATGGACATTAGGGTACTCAGAAAAAATGACCCCCTGCTCCACAAGCGGAATACTTTTTTTGGATTATTTTAAGCATCTGTGTAAATTTTGAGCGAAATTGGATGAGATCAACCCATTTATACCCAAGCCTATAGCTGGCGAAAAAAAAGTTTTTCATGCAAAAATGACTTTTTTAAATCGCTAATAAATTTTCTGGATCGAGTTTTACAGCTTTGGATGGAGGTAGCGCACCGTGCAGACCAAACCGTAAGAAACCTGGGTTTTCCATACATTTTTTCGTTTTTTTTCCATACAAAATTCACCTCCGAGTATCAATGGGTAAATGATGACCAATTTTGCTCATATTTGGCCCAGAGTCCTTAAATAGGCCAAGGAACAGTATTCAGCTTAAGGGGCGAGGTTTAGAAAAAAAAATCCTATATTCTGTCATTTGTCCTATAATTCTGTCCAAAGGGTGTTTTCGGAATCGCAAAAAATCGTTGTATCGTACTCGTAGCAAAACTTGATTTTTTCATCACTCGTCGTATTTATCCAACTCGATGAAACTCATTGGATAACTGTACGACCCGTGCTGAAAAAATCCTCATTTTGCAACTTGTTGCATTAACTACTATTTTGTATTTTTTAGTTTCATTATTTAGAAGTTTTTGAAAAGATAATTTCCTAAAAAATTTAAACCAGAGAAAAAAAACCAGACAAAAAGGTAATAATTTTACAATTTTTATCCATATTTATAGAAAAAAAAATCATTCTTATTCTTTGATGAACAATCTCATCGAATCGGTGAAAATTGCGTTTTCAAGAAAAATCGTGTTTTCCCATATAAAGTACCATGGGTGGAGGCGCATGGTGGGGATTCAATCACGCTCAAAATAATTATCAACGTAAAAAAAAAATATTTAAAGAAAATATATTAAAAAATATACGTTGCAATCATAAGTTTTCAAAAAATGTAAGATTTGACGAAAACAAGCGTACACAGTAAAAAAAATCATGGTAAAATTACTTCTAAAAAGGGGTACATATTTTATGTCAGAAAAAAGCATTAATTTTACCTTTAATAATGAGTGGATTTAGATTTTGCAGACACCAGGACAAATATTTGTAATCCCAAAAAAAATATCAAACCGGCGATAGTTATGTCTAGCTTACTAAGTTCGCGCCCAACCCGCACGGCCAACTCGCCGCTGTGTAAACTAGACGATCAACGCCGATTTAGCTTTACGTATTTCGTATATCGTATAAAGGGAGCGGCCGTGGCTGACTGGTTACGGTGTTCGCTTTGTAAGCGAATGGTCCTGGGTTCGATTCCCATCTGCTCCCAACGAGAAAGTATAGGAAATATAAATCTTGAAACTCTGAACATTGAACGAAAAATCAAAGTCACTCGAGTCGGGGTTCGATCCCCCGTCCTTTGGATTGGTAAGGAAAAATGCTTACCACTAGGCTAACGTGACTTGGTAAGCTATGACTGGAATTAGGAATACTGTTACTATATACACGTTGGGTGCTTGTCCATTAGACAAGGGTTCGGAAGTTCTAAATAACGTTTGAATCCGATTGGTTGCAAACGTTGAGACTTAGTAACCTAGACATAATTATCGCCGGTTTGAATTTTTTTTTGGGATTACAGAATTTTTTTTCTAGCGTCTGCCAGATCTCAATCTACTCATTTTTAAAGGTAAAATAAAAGCTTTTTTTCTAACATAAAAGATGTACCCCTTTTCAGATGTAATTTAACAATGATTTTTTTACTGTGTACGGTTGTTTTCGTCAAATCATACATTTTTTGAAAACTTATGATTGCGACGTATTTTTTTTAAATTATATTTTCTGTAAATATTTTTTTACGTTGATAATCATTTTGAGCAATCAGTACAAGCATATGCATTTTGTTAAATTTCGATGTTTTCGTCAAAACATAATTTTTTTATCAAAAAATGATTGCAAAACAACTGAAAAACGCATTACACAATGCATTTTTCATTCAAATGTGTAGCTTGGTGGTACTGTACATCGAAAATTTTCATATATTTAAAAAAATAATACATGTAGAAAATCACAAAATATCATATTACAAAAAAATTATTAAATATACTTAAAAAATAATTATCAATCACTCTTGAAATTTTAAAGATATTCCATTATTTAACTGAGTACGAGACGATTAAAGCTCAACATTTTGCCATGCTCAAATCGAACTGTCAAACTTTGTGAGCGTTTTTCTCTAAACACTGAGTTGATTTACGGGTGCCATATCGAGATGGGATGAACCAAATTTTCTGAAATTTGGGGTAAATTTTTAAATTTGAAATTTTTCACTTCAAAAAATAAAAAAAAACAAAACTATCGTTTTTGTATGAAAAACATAAACATGTTTTTATTTTTTTTTTTAAATAAACTATTTGGAAATCAGTCTTCGTCATGTACATGAGACCGGTTTAACGAGGCTTCACCAGAATTTGGAGCCGATTTGGTCAAAATTGTATTGAGATTTCGTTGCACCCGGTTTTTAAAACACTTTAAATAGCTTTATCTCGGTAATAATTGTGTGGGTCTATAAACCCACTCGGGAAATCGCCCGCCGGGAGAATCGGTGCGGACTCACATCCGATCCGTCCGAGCATCACACGAGTGAAGAGGACGGGAGCTGGACCTGCTTGGTCAGCTGTCACCGCACCGTTCGTGTGGCTGCGTCCATGCGCTGTCAGTGCATGGCTGCGTCAAGCCCGTCGTACGAGGGGCCTATTCGACTCGATTCAATGGAGTGCGCTCACATACATCGCAATAGGGTGTATCGCACCACACATCTCTCCTCTTCTCCAAAAAAAAAATATTGTTGAAACAATTGAACTATGAAATAAATGCCACGACTACATAACGGCATTCCTATGCAATCTGCAAAAGTTTTCATTAAAACCCAAAAACCAAATCCCCAGTAACCGTCGGATCCATTGCCAACATTGATGAAAGAAAAAAAAGGATACGTTAGAATGTCTAACAAGCACATCATTTAATGCATCGAACTAAACTGCAGCCCACTGTTAGTCCATCTCAGGTTTTACTAAATCACCATTTGAAATTAGCTAATTTTCTTTTTCTAAGTAATGATTGTTATTTTCGTGATTTTCTGTTTACCTCTCTCTCTCTATCTCTATCTCTCTCTCTATCTCTCTCTCTCTCTCTCTCTCTATCTATCTATATATATCGATATATCTCTCTTTCTATCTATCTATCTCTCTTTCTATCTATCTCTCTTTCTATCTTTCTCTCTTTCTATCTTTTTTCTATCTATCTTTTTCTATCTCTCTTTTTCTATCTTGGTTTCTGTAAACCATTCTGGCATATAACCTACTTTATCGTTATTAAGTTTTGGAGTTGCTTACATTACACTACCAAATGATTTAAGTCTTATTTTCCACTACTGGCAAACACAGCACTACATACAGAAATTCTTAAAATCCTTAAACTTTTCAATATTTCTTGCATCTTTTTTATTAACTTAAATTTACCTCAAACAAATCATTATGCATCATCACCTGTTCACAGCTTTGTCACAAAATTCACTACGAGAGCATTCGTGACTAACCTACACCTACACCTCTGGCCTTTTGCCCGTTTCAAACTTTTCAACCACAGAGAGTCAGTCTGAACCACCATTTTCTAAACTACGGCTAGACAGACTGACCTACCATACATCTAGCGATTTCAGTAACGCAAATCGCAGCATTTGAAGCCATGTTTTCATTGGACCAATCGCGGCCTTCCAGGCTATTTACCACGGCGGGCCAATCTGACCCACCGTGCCCAACGCGACAAAATGTTCCTCCAATCGCGGCCTTCCAGGCTATTTTCTACGGCAGGCCCATCTGACCTCCGTGCCCATCGCGATTCATTTTTTCTTGGAACAATCGCGGCCTTCCAGGCTATTTACCACGGCGGGCCAATCTGACCCACCGTGCCCAACGCGACAAAACGTTCCACCAATCGCGGCCTTCCAGGCTATTTCCCACGGCAGGCCCATCTGACCTCCGTGCCCATCGCGATTCATTTTTTCTTGGAACAATCGCGGCCTTCCAGGCTATTTACCACGGCGGGCCAATCTGACCCACCGTGCCCAACGCGACAAAACGTTCCACCAATCGCGGCCTTCCAGGCTATTTTCCACGGCAGGCCCATCTGACCTCCGTGCCCATCGCGATTCATTTTTTCTTGGAACAATCGCGGCCTTCCAGGCTATTTACCACGGCGGGCCAATCTGACCCACCGTGCCCAACGCGACAAAACGTTCCACCAATCGCGGCCTTCCAGGCTATTTCCCACGGCAGGCCCATCTGACCTCCGTGCCCATCGCGATTCATTTTTTCTTGGAACAATCGCGGCCTTCCAGGCTATTTACCACGGCGGGCCAATCTGACCCACCGTGCCCAACGCGACAAAACGTTCCACCAATCGCGGCCTTCCAGGCTATTTCCCACGGCAGGCCCATCTGACCTCCGTGCCCATCGCGATTCATTTTTTCTTGGAACAATCGCGGCCTTCCAGGCTATTTACCACGGCGGGCCAATCTGACCCACCGTGCCCAACGCGACAAAACGTTCCACCAATCGCGGCCTTCCAGGCTATTTTCCACGGCAGGCCCATCTGACCTACGTGCCCATCGCGATTCATTTTTTCTTGGAACAATCGCGGCCTTCCAGGCTATTTACCACGGCGGGCCAATCTGACCCACCGTGCCCAACGCGACAAAACGTTCCACCAATCGCGGCCTTCCAGGCTATTTCCCACGGCAGGCCCATCTGACCTCCGTGCCCATCGCGATTCATTTTTTCTTGGAACAATCGCGGCCTTCCAGGCTATTTACCACGGCGGGCCAATCTGACCCACCGTGCCCAACGCGACAAAACGTTCCACCAATCGCGGCCTTCCAGGCTATTTTCCACGGCAGGCCCATCTGACCTCCGTGCCCATCGCGATTCATTTTTTCTTGGAACAATCGCGGCCTTCCAGGCTATTTACCACGGCGGGCCAATCTGACCCACCGTGCCCAACGCGACAAAATGCTCCTCCAATCGCGGCCTTCCAGGCTATTTCCCACGGCAGGCCCATTTGACCTCCGTGCCCAACGCGATTCAATCATATTCCTTTCTGTCAAACTCGGTTTCACTTTACTTACCCACCGAGCACTCACACGCTCGCGCCTTTGCTGAGTCCCTTTCCTCACTTCAATACTTCCTCCAAAAGAAAAGTCTCTTTTTTTTCACCAATCACCAGCACCAAAACAAACAAACAAATCTGCTCCAAAAAAACACGTCGGCAGGCGATTTCCCGACGGTTCTTAGAAGTTGAAAATAAAATTCCAACTCCGTCACGGTCGCCAATGTGTGGGTCTATAAACCCACTCGGGAAATCGCCCGCCGGGAGAATCGGTGCGGACTCACATCCGATCCGTCCGAGCATCACACGAGTGAAGAGGACGGGAGCTGGACCTGCTTGGTCAGCTGTCACCGCACCGTTCGTGTGGCTGCGTCCATGCGCTGTCAGTGCATGGCTGCGTCAAGCCCGTCGTACGAGGGGCCTATTCGACTCGATTCAATGGAGTGCGCTCACATACATCGCAATAGGGTGTATCGCACCACACAATAATAAAACCAAATCTCTACAAATAAGTAAACAATTTCAATAAAAACTAATTTAATTTAACAATGCGTATAAACATGGACAAAAAAAGAATTAGACCATTCTCTGAAAAAAATTTCGTTGAGGGTTCACACAGAAGGGCGAACTCAAAAGGAAATCCTTATCCCTCGAAATCCTGACTAAAGACGCCTGGCCTCTTTTCCGAATGAATCAGCGAATTTTCGACTACACTCAAATAAAACAGAGCCCCTCCCACAACCTTTTACAAAACAAAACATACTAACCGAATGAGCTCCAATTATGTAAACTCGATCCAATTTATTTTTTTCAATGCCACTGCTGACTGATTGCTGCAACTGTCCTCCGATGAAGTTGTCTGATTTCGTCACCCCTTTTTCTGGCGTTGCTGCCGGCTCCAACGAATTTCCTTGTCACGTTTATTTTCCGGTCGGCCCCCTTTTTTTGGCACACGACTGATTCAATTTGAGCTCTCACTTTTTGGTAACTTTTCACTTTGCCACTTCCGAAATTCAATTTTCCCCTTTTGACGACAGTAGCGATTTTATTTTCTTCACAGTCTCGAACGTCGGAAAGTGATTTCACCGGAAGCTTTTCACTTTACGTTTTCCCAGAATCTCACACATAATCGGAAATGCTTCCACTTCTTTGTTGATGCTATTGTGTGGCCCCACCTGGCTGGGAAAACCACCCCCCGGAAAATAAAAGAAAACACTCTTTTATTCACTTATTGCTTCCGTTCTTATCTTTTCCTGTGTGTGGTTTACACAAAAGCACTCCTTCCTGAATGGCGGCCACAACACCTCCACCCAAATGCACCTCACGTCACTGAAGAGGATTATTCTGCCGTGACCACAAAAACCATGAAAATACTCGGGAAATAACTTTCCCACCAAGATAAATAATTCAAACCGACCGACCGACCAACCACACTTGTCAATCTACACCGCGCGCCCCGTACAACCCAACTCCACCGCCAGATGTCTCTGTTCAACGGCAGTGCGCCCGCAGTTAGGCAACCAGCACGTCCGTTCGCTGCCAGCGGCTGTCAACGACTGATGAAGTCGTTGCGTGGTGCGTACCACCAAACCCGGCACACCGGAAATCGCTAGCCTGAACCAGAAAAGGCTTTGACCGCAACCGCGCGCGATCCAACCGTCCAACTTGTCCCGAATTCGCCAACAGACTGACGAGACGAGTCTGAACGCGCTGAACTCTGCTTCAAAACGGTTTGAATTTTGCATCAGCTGATGGACGCGCGCCAAATTTGCTCGCTCTCCTCCAACAGAATTTCTCTTTCTCCGAAGAGTTGGGAAATGTTGCGCGCCACACCGCGTTCGTATTCGGCCAGTCAAAACAAACCCAGCTGAAAGCTAACTGTGTGCAGTGTGGACAGCGGCGGTTGTTTACGGTTTTTCACCGTAACTGTAAGGACGCAGCCAGAACGAGCGTGGAAAAGGCTGGGAGAGATGAGCGAAAATTTTTCGGAGAAGAGCACGGAATGTAGATGGGTTGTGGTTTTGGAAAATAAAAACCATGAATAATAAAAATATACAATTGAAAACAAACTTCCTAGATTTAAAATTAAAAAAAAATTATTACCTTCCCTGTTTAAATAACAGTCTTTTTTTAAAAAAAATCAAACCGAAAAAACCTCACAAAACATTTAGTTTGATAAAAAATTAATAGAAGAGATCAAAGAAAACCATACAAATTTGAAAGTAGGTATCTGACAAAAGAAAGTCTCAAATATTTTTGAATCTTATTCATTTGGTTGATTTTAAATGCAGAACAAGTTTTATGTTGTTCAAAAAGAATATATTTTTTGATTTTTTTTTCTTTATAAAATCTAATCTAATCTAATCTAATCTAATCTAATCTAATCCAATCTAATCTAATCTAATCTAATCTAATCTAATCTAATCTAATCTAATCTAATCTAATCTAATCTAATCTAATCTAATCTAATCTAATCTAATCTAATCTAATCTAATCTTATCTAATCTAATCTAATCTAATCTAATCTAATCTAATCTAATCTAATCTAATCTAATCTAATCTAATCTAATCTAATCTAATCTAATCTAATCTAATCTAATCTAATCTAATCTAATCTAATCTAATCTAATCTAATCTAATCTAATCTAATCTAATCTAATCTAATCTAATCTAATCTAATCTAATCTAATCTAATCTAATCTAATCTAATCTAATCTAATCTAATCTAATCTAATCTAATCTAATCTAATCTAATCTAATCAAAAAAAACATTTCCCTAAATTCTAGTTTTTTTTTTTAATCTTTTTTTTTTGCTTATTTTAGAGGACTAAAAAAACCACAATTTTGAAGTTAAAGAGAAGTATGAAGAAAATAATTTTCTGCCGAGTTTTACTTTTTTAATTCATTATGTTTTTAGGAAAAACTAGAAATTTCAGTAAAAAAAATGACTTCAGTTTTTAATGCAAAATCAAATTTGCAATCCAAAAGTTTCTTTTGGATTTTTTTATTTGAAGATACAGTAACTTAAAGTTTTATTTTAACTTATAAATTCTTGTTTTTCATTTGTCTGAAAATAGTGTTTATGATCATTTTTATTCTAAAATTTCAGAAAATTCCCAATAAAATTATCAAAGTTATATTCAAGATTGATCCTCTGGTTGCTTAAATACAGCAAATCAAAGAAAAGAATGAAAAAAATAGTTTTTAAAATTTCATAAAAACATACCGTAAACTGGGTTGACTTTGATAGCCCGGGGTGACATTGATAGAAATTTGATTTGGCCACTATTTTTGATACATCCAATGTAACAGTCACATTTTTGCATATATGTTCGATAATAAGCTTTCCCTTAATGATTACATACTCAAAATTCTCAAAAATGTTTAAATATTAATTTGACGAGCATTTGAAAAACCTATCAAAGTCACCCCAGGCTATCAAAGTCACCCCAGTTTACGGTACTCCATATTTTTTCTTCAATGTTGAGAAATGAAATATTTGAGAAATTTTATGATCTTTTCAAAAAACATACTCTGAAAGTTTTGGAGTCAAGCCTAACATTTCAAAACGGCAAAACATGAGTGTTATATTGAATGTTTTGTCCGTTTGAATTGTAAGTCTTGATTCCAAAATTTTCAAAATATATAAAATCATATAATTTCACAAATGTTTCATTTTCCAGCATTGAAAATCAGACCATTATTTGCTGAGATATTGACATTACAAAATGAGGTCCTATTTTCTTGTATCATTTATTCGCTGTATTTCAGCAACCAAAGGTTCAATCTTCAGTGTATATTGGCTTTTTTTTTAATTTTCTGAACTTTTCGAGCAAAATATTTTCAGAAATGGACACTATTTTCAATATGAATAAACGAGAATTTTTCAGCTTAAAATAAATTTAAAGTGGCTATATATTGAAAACGGTGCTTTTTATCAAAAAATCTGTAAAGTACTTCTCGATTGCAAATTTGTTTTACATAAAATAAAAATTCTCAATTTTTGTTTGGCAAAAATGTCATTTTTTTCAAAAAAAAAATTAATCCTTGCTTGATGACCGAATTGTTGTCCAAAAGTTGCGATTATTTGCCGAAGACACCAAACCGATCGGGTCTCGTGGCGCAGGGGTAGCGGCTTCGGCTGCCGATCCCGATGATGCTATGAGACGCGGGTTCGATTCCCGCCTTATCCACTGAGCTTCTATCGGATGGTGAAGTAAAACGTCGGTCCCGGTTTCTCCTGTCTCGTCAGAGGCGCTGGAGCAGAAATCCCACGTTAGAGGGAAGGCCATGCCCCGGGGGGCGTAGTGCCAATAGTTTCGTTTTTTACCAAACCGATCAAAAAATTCATTTTATGAATAACTACGTACCATTTTTAAATGGACAGTATAGGAGAACCAATGACACAAAATGGCTTTTTTGGCCATTGGAAAATATTGAAAACTTGCAAAATCGCACAAAAATATATTTGAGTTTGAGCTAATTTATTCAATGATACAATATTTCAAGTAAAATGTATCGTATTCGAGAATTTGAAGTACATTTTAGTATATTAATTGAAAATTTAGATAAAAAGTCGGATAAATTGTGCCTGGAATCCCTTGGCAAGTCACCATCAATGAACTTGAAGTAGAACTTTAAGATTCACATTAAAATTATTGATTTTCTAAAGTGTCTCATTTTCCCACTTGGCACGCATCATTTGGGTCAAACATCTTTGGGCAATTAGACGAAGGCAAACATAAACATTAAAACACGAACAAAACTCATTCAATTTGAGTCATTTTATCCGTCTCCAAAAAATTAATCCACGTGCCATTCCAAGAGGGCATTTTACTAACCCATTTTCCTAGGTCAGTCTACAATCATTATTTTTTATCTCCCACCTCCACCGTGGCCTGAACAACCGAAAAGCGTTCCCTATATCTGTCTTCTTCATCACAATTACCGCAAATTAAGGTCGACCATTTTTCACGACTATAGACAACAGAGCAATGGAAGCAGCAGCATCAGCCCAATTTAGGGAAGATTATCATTCATCACGCCAAAATAAAAAGAAAAAAACACACGAAAAATGCTTCAGTTTATCGCTCTGCTCCTTGCTTTCCACCCACAACTCCTTTCGAGCCACGTGTCTCCTTCTGCTCAGCACGAGACAATGTAAGATATCACATACATTCATACCTCTACAGCACGAATATATTGCTCTCTGGCTGTTTATTTGATAGTCTGTTCTTTCAGGAGGAACATCGGTAACGTTTACTTTAGAAAGGATCCCAAGGAGCAGCATCACACCCACACTTACACACAAAGGGGTGAAAAAAGGCGAGATGAACACGAACAAACTGGCCATTTGTTCCCGCACGACCAAACACACACGCTTATTTTTACTTGCACGTGCCAGTTTCATAAACAGTAAAAATGTTTCAGAAACTATTTATTTTTTTTAACTTTCAAAAAAAATCAGAGTTCATTCATTGGTTTAGTTCCAGCAATGATCGTTTCGAACGAATTGATGCTGTCGTGCTATCTTGTCACACGACGCTTTTTGACGTTCCGCGAAAACGCGTTTTAATGTTTGACCTTGAATAAACAAGAAAGCACGCAATGTAAACAATAACAAACACGTTTTCTTTGGCTGACTTTTCTGAGCATTGTCCCAAAGTTTGGTTGAATTTGGTTACCGGAGTCCCTAGTTATGATTATAAATGTTTACCGGCATGTACGTGTGTCAAACGCGTGCTGACCTGAAATCCCTTTGATCAGTTGTTGCCCTTACATCAATTTTCAGGATGTGTCAAGATAGCACGACAAGATAAGATGAAAACTGCTTTCATATGAAGGGTGACAACAGTACACGGAGATTTAACTTCACAAAATGGCGTTCTTTACTCAATTAAGCCCAAAAATCACGTGCGACAAGATAGCACGACAACGACGAAATGATAGTTTTAAAAGTCATATCGTCGTCATTGCACTATTTAATCCCGACGAAACATTATAGCCAAACATAGAAAAATAACATAAAATGACAAATTTTATTTCTTCAAAATTTCGATAACTGGAATTTGTAATGAAAATATTTTTTTTATGAAAAAATGTTATTAAATTCTAGGTATAATACTTTAAGAAAACTATAAAAAGTTTATAATAGATTTTTTTATGATGATTTAATTTATATTTGCTGAAATGAAGCTATTTATAGATAATATACAAATCAAATTTCAGCAATTTTAGAAAAAAGAAAAACATTCTAATGAAACAAAAAAATTTAGATTAAGAAATTGATCAAATTTCGGAGTGAAGTCGAGACATTAATGTTAAATATTTAACAAGAAAAAAAAAAGAATATCCGGTTAATTTAACTATCTTAACGAATTATTTCCCAGGAATGATAGAAAAATCAAATATTTTACTTGTTTTTTTCAGATTTGGCAAAAACTTTGTGACGGTGTTCCCTGTGATCAAAACAAAAATTTGCATCATTTGATCAAAACAACTAAAAATAGTAAGGGCATCTTAGGAAGGAATTTTCTGATCGATTTGGCAAAAATATAGTTTTAATAATGAACGATTTTATTTAATTACTAAGAATGTTTCAATTCTTTATTGTTTGACGTTATCAAATGGAAAATTCCCAAACCCCGTAATATTCATTGTTAATTTGTTGTTTCAGACAAGTTTTTAAGCTAAGCAAAAGTATGGACAAACACTTTTCATTAAAGTATGATTATTTGAAAAACCATGAAATTTCAAAAATGCTGCAAATGAATTCAAACGTTTTTCCAAAAATATTTTTTCTTGAAAATTTGAAAACAAAAAGTTCTTAACATTACAAAAGACACCACCAGGTAAAAGCAAGATTATTTTTGTTTTTACAATAAGTTCCAAGGAAGTTCATTCCCGGGCAAACGGTAATAACAAAATTCATGGCATTTCAATAAAAAATATGTACTGTTAAAATAACAGAAAATGTTATGGAATCTTATTGAAAAATCCATTGTTGCATAAGAGTTTTATAACAGTTTATGTTATCATAGGAAAATTTATTATTGGTCTCAAATTGGTTGAAAGCCAAAACAACTTCGGAATATAAAAATAACATAAAATAAAAACAACGATTTGTTTTTAGAATAACGCAAAAATGTTCATAGTCTGTTATTAGAATCATAATCCAATAACAAAAAAAAATGTTTTAATTATAAATGAATAAAAATGGCTTTTGATGATAATCCTTTTGTGAAAGACTAGAAAATTAATTTGTTTTAAGAGCATATACATTTTTTTCCTCATTATCACATGCAAATTTGCTAAAAATACCACATTCTTGGGATGTGATTTTTATTTTATATATTTTTAAAACTTCATGGAAAAGATCAAAATTGCCCAGTCGTTTCTTTTCGATTACCCTTTTTTATTTTGTTATTTTTTTGAATAAATTATTTAAAATAAAATGTTATTGTAAGGATTCTTTCGGTTCGTTTTTAATATTTTTTCATTGTGTACAGTACGATTTTTATTTTATCATACAGCCCGATAAACGGATCCCTTCGTTGGATCACCAGCACTATCACCTATGAGATGTTTTTTTCTCCCTAAAGCTTTTCTTCGACACCATGTTAGCAAGATCATTTCCAAAGCTGCACGCAATGAACATTTGTCTGGTTTTACAGTTATAGGGTTACATAAACTATTTTTATGAATTTATTTTAAAAATAAAATTGAAATTAAGTTTCTTTTTTTTCTATTTTTATGAATTTAATTTAAAAAACATAAAATTTATATAAAATGGAAGTACTCTACATAAAAAAACAGAACAAATAAGACCACTCCAAATAAATGTATTTCACTATCACAAAAGAATTGCGTTTATTCTGCCAAGCTCTGTGCGCTCAGAGTTTACGCTTTTTATGGTCCTTTCACCGAGGAATGTACACTTTCATGCGAGGATAATAAAACTCGGGAAATCCCGGAAGGATCCAGCGTCTCGTCAGTGCATCCATTTGTGTTGTGTCCTTTTTTTTTTCTTTATGGCACTATGACCAGTGTAAATTACGCCCTTGCCCTGATGGATGACTCGTCTGGGGCGAAAGGAAAAATACCCAGTAAATAAACCTTACTAGTCCAACGAAGCTTTTCACTTTTCTTCCACCCACTTCTATCTTTAGCCTTCAAACAACCGGAAAATACTCCCTCCCTTACAAGCTTCTAGAAAGGGAATTTTTGCGTAACACAACGACGACCTGCTCGACGACATTTGTAAGGATTCGCAATACCGTCGTCGGTCGACCCGTCGTGAAAGGAATTTGAATTGCATAACTTAGTAACTATGACTAAGCTTCCCCTCTCCTCTGGAAACCACACGAAGCAGATTAGCACTCGACTTTAGGTGGAGACAATATACCCGCAAACAAACCATCCACCAAACGGTTTGTGGATTTAGCAGAGGATTGGGCCTGCGCCGATTGGCGCGTACGCAATGCATACCAAACACTTCAGGGCGGTGGAATGTCTCCGGTAGGTCAGACTTGAGGGGGGAAACTCGGGATCAAGGTCACGTTGAAATGTACTGGGGAGAAAGGCGTTGTAAAAAGAAGCGTCAAATTAATCCTAACAATATGCTGAAGCTGATATTGAAATCGATAAATTTTGACATGTCTTAATTTTAATCACATGTTTTTGACATTTTCAAAAGTTGGTCTAGATAAGCAGTCAAATCAACAAACCAAAAATTAAAAAAAAAAAATTTTCTTAGCTCTTCGAGAATATTTTGAACTTAGGGAAATAAACTCTTTCTCGGCTATGTTCATTTATCGTAATAAATGTGAGCAAGCAACTCTCTATTGTTGATGTATCTAAAAATGTCGAAAGTCAAAAAGCTAAGTGTGACGAAAATGGGATTATTTCCCCTTCATGAAGTTTTTTTTTTTAATTCTTGATTGTTTTTTCAAAATCATATTTTCCAAAAACATGTCTGTCTTATTTTGCACCACGCTTTACTCTCGTGCTAAAGATGAGCAATTCTCTGCGAAATCGGTTTTTTTATGTTAATTTTATTTTTTGTATTTTTTAAACCGGCTGAAACTTCTTTGATGCCTTTGGTATGCCCAAAGAAGCCATTTTGCATCATTAGTTTGTCCATATGGGTAATTCTCCGCCAACTCACACAGCAGTTGCCCCGATCCCTCTTCGATTTGCGTGAAACTTTGTCCAAAGGGGTAACTTTTGTCCCTGATCACGAATTCGAGGTTTGTTTTTTGATATCTCGTGACGGAGGGGTGGTACGACCCCTTCCATTTTTGAACATGCTAAAAAAGAGGTGTTTTTCAATCATTTACAGCCTGAAACGGTGATGAGATAGAATTTTCGTGTCAAAGGGACTTTTATGTAAAATTAGATGCCCGATTTGATGGCGTACTCAGAATTTCGAAAAAACGTATTTTTAATCGAAAAAACACCAAAAAAGTTTTAAAAATTCTCCCATTTTCCGTTACTCGACTGTAAAACATTTTGGAACATGTCATTTTATGGGAAATTTAATGTACTTTTCGAATCTATATTGTCCCAGAAGGGTCATTTTTTCATTTAGAACAAAATTTTTCATTTTAAAATTTCGTGTTTTTTCTAACTTTGCTGGGTTATTTTTTGGAGTGTAACAATGTTCTACAAAGTTGTAGAGCAGACAATTACAAAAAAATGATATACAGACATAAGGAGTTTGCTTGTAAACATCACGAGTTATCGCGATTTTACGAAAAAAAGTTTTGAGTACATCAAATTTCCCATAAAATGACATGCTCCAAAATTTTTTACAGTCGAGTAACGGAAAATGAGAGAATTTTTAAAACTTTTTTAGTGTTTTTTTCGATGAAAAATACGTTTTTCCAGACTCGTAGACTCGGCGGTAGACTCGTAGATCTTAACTCCAGGGAGTCCTTGGATGACCATGAACAACCCAACACATTCATACAGTAGTCTACCATATGCACTGATGCTATACACACAAGATCCGGGGTCAAAATCTGACGACCTCTTGCTTGTTACGGCGGTAGACTCGTAGATCTTAACTCCAGGGAGTCCTTGGATGACCATGAACATCCCAACACATTCATATAGTAGTCTACCATATCCACTGATGCTATACGCACATGATCCGGGGTCAAAATCCGACGACCTCTTGCTTGTTACGGCGGTAGACTCGTAGATCTTAACTCCAGGGAGTCCTCGGATGACCATGAACATCCCAACACATTCATACAGTAGTCTACCATATCCACTGATGCTATACGCACATGATCCGGGGTCAAAATCCGACGACCTCTTGCTTGTTACGGCGGTAGACTCGTAGATCTTAACTCCAGGGAGTCCTTGGATGACCATGAACATCCCAACACATTCATATAGTAGTCTACCATATGCACTGATGCTATACGCACATGATCCGGAGTCAAAATCCGACGACCTCTTGCTTGTTACGGCGGTAGACTCGTAGATCTTAACTCCAGGGAGTCCTTGGATGACCATGAACATCCCAACACATTCATACAGTAGTCTACCATATGCACTGATGCTATACACACAAGATCCGGGGTCAAAATAAGACGACCTCTTGCTTGCTACGGCGGTAGACTCGTAGATCTTAACACCAGGGAGTCCTCGGATGACCATGGACATCCCAACACATTCATACAGTAGTCTACCATATCCACTGATGCTATACGCACAAGATCCGGGGTCAAAATAAGACGACCTCTTGCTTGTTACGGCGGTAGACTCGTAGATCTTAACTCCAGGGAGTCCTTGGATGACCATGAACATCCCAACACATTCATATAGTAGTCTACCATATCCACTGATGCTATACGCACATGATCCGTGGTCAAAATCCGACGACCTCTTGCTTGTTACGACGGTAGACTCGTAGATCTTAACTCCAGGGAGTCCTTGGATGACCATGAACATCCAAACACATTCATATAGTAGTCTACCATATCCACTGATGATATACGCACATGATCCGGGGTCAAAATCCGACGACCTCTTGCTTGTTACGGCGGTAGACTCGTAGATCTTAACTCCAGGGAGTCCTTGGATGACCATGAACATCCCAACACATTCATACAGTAGTCTACCATATGCACTGATGCTATACACACAAGATCCGGGGTCAAAATAAGACGACCTCTTGCTTGCTACGGCGGTAGACTCGTAGATCTTAACACCAGGGAGTCCTTGGATGACCATGAACATCCCAACACATTCATACAGTAGTCTACCATATCCACTGATGCTATACGCACAAGATCCGGGGTCAAAATAAGACGACCTATTGCTTGTTACGGCGGTAGACTCGTAGATCTTAACTCCAGGGAGTCCTTGGATGACCATGGACATCCCGAAGTACCCATAGACCTTTGAGATACATAAAATTTTAGTAAACAAATAAATCAAAAAATATGTTTTTTAAATAAATTAATTTTAAACTTTTAATATTTATTTTTTATAATCGTACAAAAAATGCTAGCTGTGGACCCCCCGAGAACTTGACAACTTTTTTATACATTTGTATTGGTTGTTTCCGTTGTGCTTAAAGGAAATGGCTATGCACCAGGCGCTTCCATATTCTTGTAGATGGCTCATATAATTGGGAGGAGACGCATGGTTTTTTTTAAATTGTTCGATTTTTTATGTTAAAAAATTTACCAGATTTGCATCAGTCCGCGTGGACATAAAATCAAATTCTGTCGAATGCATCGGATTCGGGGATGCCTTTTCTCTCAGGAACGGATGAGATATCGTCAATCCCTTGACACAAGTTTTGTTTTGTCGAGTAGTGTTATCTTTGCACCAAAAACATCCGAGAGTATAGCGACCATCACTATATCTTGTGAAATCTCTTCTTGTGTCTCGTGATTCCCAGCGATGTCATTCTCTCTCTATCACTCCTTTTCCTCGACTATGCGCTGAGTCTCTCAATTTCTCCGATACCTGCAATGAGAGAACGCGAGATGGTGTTTAGGAACCGACCACGCATGACGTCCCGTTAAACTGCGTTTGCGAAATTGGTTTTGTGGCGGCTTTTGTAGTTAAACGCTGTTGCGGTAGGATGATCGTGGAAGCGGGAATGAGAGAGAAAAGGAAAATGTCAATCGCGAGTGTGTAAACACGAAAACGTGTGCGGCTATGTTCAGCGCTGAGAGTTTCAATAAGGAAAGAAGAGCAGTTGTGAATGTTAAATGAATGCAAATATCTTTTGATATTTCATGAATGTGAAAGTTTCTCCAAATACCAACCCCTACTATTCTTTCCTCTTCAGGGACGTAAACTTCGAAAAAAAGTTGAACGATTTATAAGACTGGTTAATATTTCCAAAAATGGAATACACAAGGTTTTGACAAAAATATAAATAATATGTTGAACATTACTAAATTTCGTTTCTCTGAAAAAAGGATATTTCCCCCACCAAATAGGTGAAATAAAAACATTTCAGCATAAAATAGATACTTCTATTTACTCAGCCAAAATAAACCATGTCCTCAGAAACAGATAAAAACACGACCAAAAACACCTGCTCACAAAACTCCCATTCGATCCCATTATCATACCCTCGAACCACCTTTATTGTGATGGTCAGGTTGTTTATGCCAGATTGAATTACCATCGTTTGATTGGCATCTGATGGCTATAATAATGTGCTGCTGCTCCCTCCATCCTACACCGGCAGACCCACACAATTCCAGGCCTAATCCAATCAGACAAACCGTCCCGTCAGTCAGGGAGGGGAAACCGCAACCATAAACAATCCTGCTGTGTTGTGGCCACCACTACCTGCCTTGTGCTATTAGAGCAGTCCAACGCCAGAAACTCATTACTCCATTAGCCGTGCGGTTTAACAGTGATATACTGTGGAGTTGACAGATCAATTAATTATCTTGATAATTTTGGTGAGATTTGTGTTGCTATGTCTCTGAAATAAATGGCTGATTTCACACATCGTGTTGAGCTACTCCTAATACTATCCAAATTTTAAGAAACAGTTGTCAAATTGACTTTTTTGGTACCACCAATTGAATATGGATAAGTTATCTATTGCTTTATAGATGGATCGTCCCAAAAACATTCAGCTAGGGGCACAACTTCCCCCCGGAATTCAACCCTCCTAACCTTAGATTATTCTGATTGAATATTTCATGGCGAACTCCATCACAGCTGCTGGTCCCTAAATCGCTGCGCTAGAAAAACACAACCTGGCCGGCTCCGGAAATGGCCAATCAGCATAAATTCCGATACGGTTTTTTACGAGCCGAGGAGCACCCTTCTGGACCGATCCGAAATCTTATCGCCGGCAAAGGTCGTGTGTCCGCTTTTCGGCGTGTAACGGGCTCTTAATTGCTTGCGGGAGGATGCGTTGATTACGTAACGCAAACCTCAATTGTGTTTCCTTTTTTTTAATTTTCAAAGATGTTAAGTAATAAATGGAAAGCCCACAAGTTTGGTTGTTCTTTTTCGGCTGACCATTTTCGTGTTAGGGGCAAGGATGATGATGACGGAGTTGTTATTTTTCCATTTTCTTTTTCCCTCCTGTGAGTGGGTGTTATTTAGATTAGGTTGTACTTTTTGTCGGACTAAATGGTAGGGAGGGGTGCGGGTTAGTTTTCCTTTGTAAGCTGATATGGAAATATACGATGAATGGGCGGTGGTTAGCGTAAACTAATTACCTTAATAGGCGATACAATCGGAACAGGATTGTTGGTGATTGGCAGAGTTGTAAGCAATTTTGGTGAATGAATTTCAGTTTTGTTTTCAACCGATTTTTGGCTGTTGATAGAATATTGCATTATTACTTATTTATAAAACCGTTTCTTGAAAATGATAATTGAGACAAAACTGTTAAATACTTTGCAATTACTCAACTTACTGATCAGTTGTTTTATGTAAGAAAACAAAAAATGTTGATTGTAAAAAAAATCATTCAAAAAACTTTAAATCTTTGAGCTAAAATTGACATTTTATTAATATAGTTAAAAACAACTTAATAAAAATTTCAAAATAAAATAAAAATTGTTGATGAATGTCGAAGGTTGCATTTTTATTTTATTTATTTTTTATTTTTTTACCACTCTTAGAAAACCAGGACACCACAATCAAAAAGGTTTAGTTATTTTAGTCAAGAGCTTTTTTTTAAAGAAAACGGAAAAATCCGATATGTTTAAATCACTTTTTAGCTTTCAATAAAAAAAAAGATTTATTATGTGTTTAAAAGAACAAAAGCAAAAGGCATTTGATTTTATGAATGATTTAGGGGAAAAATTCGAACATAACATTATGGTCATTAAAAAGTATTACACCGTTTTCAAGATATAGAAATTTACAAGAACAAGAACAAGAACAAGAACAAGAACAAGAACAAGAACAAGAACAAGAACAAGAACAAGAACAAGAACAAGAACAAGAACAAGAACAAGAACAAGAACAAGAACAAGAACAAGAACAAGAACAAGAACAAGAACAAGAACAAGAACAAGAACAAGAACAAGAACAAGAACAAGAACAAGAACAAGAACAAGAACAAGAACAAGAACAAGAACAAGAACAAGAACAAGAACAAGAACAAGAACAAGAACAAGAACAAGAACAAGAACAAGAACAAGAACAAGAACAAGAACAAGAACAAGAACAAGAACAAGAACAAGAACAAGAACAAGAACAAGAACAAGAACAAGAACAAGAACAAGAACAAGAACAAGAACAAGAACAAGAACAAGAACAAGAACAAGAACAAGAACAAGAACAAGAACAAGAACAAGAACAAGAACAAGAACAAGAACAAGAACAAGAACAAGAACAAGAACAAGAACAAGAACAAGAACAAGAACAAGAACAAGAACAAGAACAAGAACAAGAACAAGAACAAGAACAAGAACAAGAACAAGAACAAGAACAAGAACAAGAACAAAAACAAAAACAAGAACAAGAACAAGAACAAGAACAAGAACAAGAACAAGAACAAGAACAAGAACAAGAACAAGAACAAGAACAAGAACAAGAACAAGAACAAGAACAAGAACAAGAACAAGAACAAGAACAAGAACAAGAACAAGAACAAAAACAAGAACAAGAACAAGAACAAGAACAAGAACAAGAACAAGAACAAGAACAAGAACAAGAACAAGAACAAGAACAAGAACAAGAACAAGAACAAGAACAAGAACAAGAACAAGAACAAGAACAAGAACAAGAACAAGAACAAGAACAAGAACAACAACAAAAGCAAAAGGCATTTGATTTTATGAATGATTTAGGGGAAAAATTCGAACATAACATTATGGTCATTAAAAAGTATTACACCGTTTTCAAGATATAGAAATTTACAAGAACAAGAACAAGAACAAGAACAAGAACAAGAACAAGAACAAGAACAAGAACAAGAACAAGAACAAGAACAAGAACAAGAACAAGAACAAGAACAAGAACAAGAACAAGAACAAGAACAAGAACAAGAACAAGAACAAGAACAAGAACAAGAACAAGAACAAGAACAAGAACAAGAACAAGAACAAGAACAAGAACAAGAACAAGAACAAGAACAAGAACAAGAACAAGAACAAGAACAAGAACAAGAACAAGAACAAGAACAAGAACAAGAACAAGAACAAGAACAAGAACAAGAACAAGAACAAGAACAAGAACAAGAACAAGAACAAAAACAAGAACAAGAACAAGAACAAGAACAAGAACAAGAACAAGAACAAGAACAAGAACAAGAACAAGAACAAGAACAAGAACAAGAACAAGAACAAGAACAAGAACAAGAACAAGAACAAGAACAAGAACAAGAACAAGAACAAGAACAAGAACAAGAACAAGAACAAGAACAAGAACAAGAACAAGAACAAGAACAAGAACAAGAACAAGAACAAGAACAAGAACAAGAACAAGAACAAGAACAAGAACAAGAACAAGAACAAGAACAAGAACAAGAACAAAAACAAGAACAAGAACAAGAACAAGAACAAGAACAAGAACAAGAACAAGAACAAGAACAAGAACAAGAACAAGAACAAGAACAAGAACAAGAACAAGAACAAGAACAAGAACAAGAACAAGAACAAGAACAAGAACAAGAACAAGAACAAGAACAAGAACAAGAACAAGAACAAGAACAAGAACAAGAACAAGAACAAGAACAAGAACAAGAACAAGAACAAGAACAAGAACAAGAACAAGAACAAGAACAAGAACAAGAACAAGAACAAGAACAAGAACAAGAACAAGAACAAGAACAAGAACAAGAACAAGAACAAGAACAAGAACAAGAACAAAGATTACGAAAATGTTGTCCGTTTTTCGATTTGAACTCATTTTCTTTGAGAAAAACATGGCTCTTTGATCGTAAGTGAGCTATTTAGCAATGTTCTCATAATTATAGTAAACCAACTAATGAAATTTTTCAAAATAAGTTGAGAAATGCTTCTTGAGGTACTTTGAACATTTCTCGTCAACCTAACCTCGTCAACATTTAAATCGTCAATCTATCAATGTCTTCCCGGTTTACGGTATCTACACAGAACCACCTTTTTGAAACAGTTTATTTTCAACTGCTTCTGTCGGTAATCCTCCAAAGCTTTCCCAAATTTAACTGCCCTTGAAGACTGTTGGCGCCAACGCCAAAGTAGATTTAATTTGCCCAATTTTCAGCTCAGAAGATATAGTTTCCAACCGATATGATTTTTCTAACAGTGTCAGGTAGAGTAAATTTGCAAGAATAATCCATCCATTTCCACAGTGTCTGTTAATCCTTCCATTGTTTTAAGCACATAACACAACACAAATGTACCCGCACATACACGCCACACATTGAAGAAGAAAAGAAACAATAGCATGAAAATAACCGCAGACCAACTCACCATTCGTGTCCTTTCCCTTTCACACATGTTTCATTCATGAATCTCACAGCACACAATAGGCTCAAGGACGCGCAGCGCGCGTCTGAATAGGCAGCTTGCGCAAACAGACCAATAGGAGAGCAGGGAGTAGGAATGAACGAAGTATGAATGAAAAGAAGAAGTGGCGTGTACATGGTTTAGGGAATAAGGATTGCGCACCCGAGAGGAGATTAAAGAATAAGAATGTTTTTGTTGCAAGAATGCAAAGAAGATTCGGAAAAATTGCCGAAGTTTTAGCTTTAAAAACCAAATGATTTTGTTAGTCCGTAAGTCAGTTTAAGCTTGTAAATATAGAAGTTAACATCGTGAAACAAGCTGTTTTCTTGCATCCTGGCCAAAGGAGTCCACTTGAGAAAAGTTGTGAATACAGTCCACTCGCCGATTGTCGCCTTGAAGCTGTGTTGTACCACGGAATTCCCTGCAACACAGTGGAAAGGTTGGACAATCAACAAGCCCTCCTGGAGCCGGGCCTAGCGCTCCTACATGGTCCTTCAAACCGGATTTGTGTGAAGTGTTCGGACCTTCAGACCGGATTTGTGCGAAAAGTGCTGACCTTCATGGTTCTTCAAGTGAACGTTCAACGAGAGTCGCCAACCGGAAGTAAAAGTGGTCCGTTAATCCGGACATGTGAAAGTGGCCTTTAGCGGATGCGAGGAAGAACTGACAAGTGGGTCTAAAGAGACCAAAGTGAAGCACAGCCAAAGTGTTTTGCGAACCAAAAACTCGTGTGCCAAAAAGTTGGCAAAGTGCGTCCACGCCGTGGACAAAAAGTGCAACAAGCAAAAGGTTGCAAAGTGAACTCAAACTCAAAGTGAAGTGAAGTGAGGGCGCCAAAATGGTGTTACACACGCCAATGAAGCAGCCCGTGAATCCAGATGAAGTGAAGTCGCTGATTCATCAGCGAGGACAGGTCAAGGGAAAAGTGACGAAAATTAAGAATGCCCTTGACGAAGCCAAGAAGAACCCGCAGAGGATTACCAAGGCGACGCTGAAGGTGTACGAGAAGAAGCTGGAAGCGCACTACCAGGAGTACGTGTTGCGCCATCGTGAAGTGATCGAAGTGGTTGCCAATGACAAGAAGGAGGAACAAGATGATGTGCTCGACGTGTTTGACCAGCTTCACACCGAAACGCTGGTGCTGGTCGAAGAGCTGATGGAGATGTTCAACCAGCCGGTCGCTGGCCCCTTTCAAGTCGGTGCCAACGGAGTGGCGCCTCAAGTGATCGTGCAACAGCAACCTCTTCGAGCACCGATACCGAGCTTCGACGGGCAGACAGAGAATTGGCCAAAGTTCAAGGCCATGTTCGAAGACCTCGTCGGTCGCACCCGCGATTCCGACGCCATGAAGCTGCATCACCTCGACAAAGCTCTGGTCGGTGATGCAGCTGGGTTGATCACCGCGAAGATGATTCAAGACAACAACTACGAGCAAGTTTGGAAGGAGATCAGCGAGCAGTTCGAGAACCAACGTGTCATCGTGGATACGCACATCGATGGATTGTTGCAGCTCAAGCCAATCACCAAGGGAAACCACAAGGACTTGCAGGCGCTCACCAAAGCCTGTGATCGCCACGTCGCCGGATTGCAGTACCAAGGACTCGTCGTCGACAGGCTGTCAGGACTTATCATTAACAAGCTAGTGGTAGGGCGCTTAGATGATAGTACTAGACAGCAGTGGGAAAGGACGCAGAAACAAGGTGAGTTGCCAGACTTTAACCAAACATTGCAATTTTTGAAAACCGAGTGCCAAGTCCTTGAACGTTCCCAAAATTCGCGCGTCCTGAGCTCAGCAAAGGAGCAAAGCACCACCAAGCCATCTTGCCCCAAACCAACCCCAAAAGCCCATACTGCCACATCTGCAAAGGTCGCCAAGTCATGTCTGGTTTGTGGGGCGGATCACCGTCACTTTGAATGTTCGAAGTTGCTGGCGATGACAGTTCCGGAGCGCAATGCCAAAGTTAGTGAGTTGAAGTTATGTTTTAACTGCCTCCGAGCTGGTCATCGACTTTCTAGTTGCTCCAGCAACCTGAAATGTCAGACTTGCCACAAGAAACACCACACCTTGCTCCATAACGACTCTTTCTCCAAAGCTCAAAGCGTAAGACCAACCCCAAGCCTCCAAGTAATGAACCGTACAACACCCCAATCAGAATCTCCTAACAGTTCCCCGTCCACTACACTGAGTCAGAACCTGCAGCAGCAAACCCCTCTCAACTCTTCATGTTCATCCAACCATTCCCAGAGTTTGAAAACTGTGATGTTGCTGACGGCTCTTGTCCTGATCGAGAATGATGGAGATCCCGTTCCTTGCCGTGCGCTTCTTGATAGTGGTTCGCAAGTGAACTTTCTCTCCGAGCGGATTGCCGACAAGTTGAAGGCCCCTCGTGAGTCGCTGTACGTTCCGATCGCTGGTGTAGGTGGGTCAAAGATGTATGCTAGGGAGAAAGTCAGGGTTACCGTTCGTTCGAGATACTCGGCCTTCGCCGCCAGTTTCGCATGTCTGGTGGTTCCAAAGGTGACTGGAATCATCCCCGGATCGAAGATTGATGTTTCCTCCTGGTCGATCCCAGTGGGAATCCAACTTGCGGATCCAGAGTTCAATGTCCCCGAGAGAATTGATATGTTGATTGGTGCCTCCATGTTTTTCAGCCTGCTTAAGTCAGGACAGCTGCACCTGGCAGACGGTCTGCCAGAGTTGCGCGAAACTCATTTCGGCTGGGTATTTTCCGGCGAAATCGAGAATTCTGTGAACCATTCACACATCGCGAACAACGCTTCGTTGGATGTGCTGAATCAAACGATTTCCAAGTTTTGGGAGGTCGAGGATCTTGCCGATCCAACGCCCCCACCCTCTGATGTTGATGAATGTGAGACGTTGTTCGTGGAAACGAATAGTCGTTTGCCGTCAGGTCGATTTGTTGTTAGATTACCTTTTCGTGAAGATGTTTCAGGGTTGCCAGACAACCGTTCGCTCGCTCTTCGTCGGTTCCTGCTGTTGGAGCGCCGTCTCAACAGAGAACCAAGTCTGAAGCAGCAGTATGCTAAGTTCATTGATGAGTATGAAACCCTTGGTCATTGTCGTGAGGTTGATGAGTCCAAGGATGTAGACCAGCATCGGTACTACATGCCCCACCACGCCGTCCTGAGGACGACGAGCTCGACCACGAAACTGCGAGTAGTGTTCGACGCGTCGGCCAAGCAAGGTTCTACGGCGAAGTCGCTCAACGAGGTTCTGCACATTGGAAAGCCGGTCCAAAGTGATTTGTTCAGTATCCTCCTCAGATTTCGTAAAAACCCCATTGCATTCACTGCCGATATTGAAAAAATGTATCGGCAAGTGCTTATCGACTCGTCTCAGACGAGGTTCCAGAGAATTCTGTGGAGGAGTGACTCTTCAAAGCCGATTCGCGTGCTGGAGTTACAGACGGTAACTTACGGTACAGCAGCTGCCCCGTTCCTCTCGACCAGATGTCTAGTTCAGTTGTGTCAAGATGAAAGAGAGAAGTTTCCGCTAGCAGCCGAGGTGGTTCGTGATGATTGTTATGTCGATGATATCCTTTCCGGTGCTAGTTCCGCTGACGAAGCTGTAGTCGTCCAGCGGCAGATTCGAAAGATGCTTGAGTCTGGAGGTTTTCGTGTCCACAAATGGAGCTCGAATTGCCAGGAAGTGTTGAGTAGTGTTCCCGAATTTGATCGCGAGAAACTTGTGTGCCTCGATCAAGGAAACGAGGTCGTCAAGGCACTGGGTCTGACATGGTGTCCCCAGTCTGACGAATTTATGTTCGTGGTGCGTCTTCCAAAAGATGTCACCGAATTCACCAAGCGAAGTATTTTCTCTGAAATCGGCAGGTTGTTTGATCCCATCGGATTTCTATCCCCCGTGATTGTTGTTGCGAAGCTTTACATGCAGAAGTTGTGGTTGATTGAGTTGCCATGGGACGCCAAGGTCGAAGGAGATCTTCTGGCGTCGTGGTTGTGTTTCCGTAGAGCCCTCCCCAAGGTTAGTGAAATTCGGATTCCACGCTATGTTATCAGCCCGTCGACTGTCGCGATTGAGCTTCATGGATTTTCCGACGCTTCCGTTGTTGCTTACGGTGCAAACATTTACGTCCGATGCATCTTGTCCGACGGCAGAGCTCAACTTCGCCTCCTCTGCAGCAAATCAAGAGTTTGTTCGCCCAAGAAAGATCTCAACATTCACCGCAAAGAGTTGATGGCGTGTGAACTGTTGACTCGCATGATGGTTAGAGTTCTCGAGACTGTCAAGTTTAAGGTAAGCCAAGTCGTACTTTGGACTGACAGTCAGGTTGTCCTCGCGTGGCTTAAGAAGTCCTTGGCGAAGCTCGATGTGTTCGTCCGAAACAGAGTTGCCAAGATTCTTGAGCTCACCGCAGGATTTATTTGGAAATATGTCAGGTCAAAGGACAACCCCGCTGATATTGTTTCCAGAGGCATGCTTCCCGAGGCTCTAATGTCGAAGTCCGAGTTCTGGGAAGGCCCATTCTTCCTGAGAATCGAAGTGTATGATGAGGAAATCCCCCCAGAAATTCCAGATGATGAACTCCCCGAGTTGAAGCTTGGTCCGATCATTGCAACCCCAGTGTTCAATGAAGACCAGCTTCCGGTGTTTACAAGGTTCAGTTCGTTCAGAAAGCTGCAGCGTGTGATGGCATACGTGCAGCGTTTCATCCAAAATTGTCGTCAGAAAGATCCGTCTTGTCGAGTGTTCATGATTCACCCAACGATCCCTGAGTTGCGCGCTTCGCTGGAACTGATCGTAAAGATTATTCAGCACGAAGCACTCAGTGACGAAATCCACCGTGTTCAGAATGACGAACCGTGCAAGAAGATTGCAGGTTTGCACCCGTTCTACCAGGACGGTGTCTTGAGAGTTGGAGGTCGGCTTCAGCAATCCTCGCTGTTGTTTCACTCCAAACACCCCTACATTTTGCCGAAACACCCTGTAGTTGATCTTTTGATTCGCGCTTACCATGAAGAAAATTTGCATGCAGGTCCCAAGAGTCTGATCGCTGCTTTGAGGACCAGATTTTGGCTGATCGATGGAAGGTCGTCAGTTCGCAGAATCACTCATCGTTGCGTCACGTGTTTTCAGGCTCGCCCGAAGGTCGCTAGTCAGTTGATGGGAAATCTTCCTGCATATCGTGTCAACCAAGCTCTGCCGTTCGAGGTCACAGGTGTGGATTACGCAGGTCCAGTTTATGTCAAGGAAGGTCGATACAAGCCCAAGATCGTAAAAGCTTACATCTCGGTGTTTGTTTGTATGGTCACTCGAGCCGTACATTTGGAACTCGTTTCAGATATGAGTACAGATACTTTTCTCGCAGCTCTGAAACGCTTCGTAGGTCGTCGAGGACTTCCCCGAGAAATCCATTCCGATAACGGAACCAATTTCCGCGGAGCGAAAACCGAGCTACATGAGCTCTATGAATTGTTGAAGTCCCAAGTCACAGTCGATGAAATCGCTCAGTTCTGTCAGCCTCGTGAAATTAATTGGTCGTTCATTCCCCCCGAAGCCCCCAACTTTGGTGGTATTTGGGAAGCCGCCGTTAAGAGTACCAAATTTCATTTGAAGAGAACTCTCAAGGAAGCCAAGTTGTCCTTTGAAGAGTACGCTACAGTTCTGACTCAGATAGAAGGAATTTTAAATTCACGTCCTCTCTATGCTACCTCTTCAGAACCTAATGATTCAGAGATTCTCACCCCCGGACACATTTTGATTGGTCGTCCCCTGACCGCCGTACCTGAACCCAGTTGTGAAGGTGTTCAGATCAATCGGCTCAATCGCTGGCAGTACATGCAGCGATTGCGCGATGAGTTTTGGAGAAAGTGGCATCGCGATTATTTGCAAACCCTTCAACCCCGCGGTAAGAATCGAGTCAAGTCCGCCAACATCAAACCAGGTATGATTGTCTTGCTAGAAGAAAAAGATGCGCCCGTGCAGGTTTGGAAGTTGGGAAAAATCACAAAAACCTTCCCCGGGAAAGATGATTTGGTGCGTACGGTAGAAGTGCAGATCGGTACAGTAGTGTACAAGCGGGCGATCCATAAGATTGCTGTTCTGCCAATCATTGATAATGCAAATTTGGTTAAGGTCACAGAGATTCCATCTCTGCCCGGCGGGAGTATGTTGGCGCCAACGCCAAAGTAGATTTAATTTGCCCAATTTTCAGCTCAGAAGATATAGTTTCCAACCGATATGATTTTTCTAACAGTGTCAGGTAGAGTAAATTTGCAAGAATAATCCATCCATTTCCACAGTGTCAGTTAATTCTTCCATTGTTTCAAGCACATAACACAACACAAATGTACCCGCACATACACGCCACACATTGAAGAAGAAAAGAAACAATAGCATGTAAATAACCGCAGACCAACTCACCATTCGTGTCCTTTCCCTTTCACACATGTTTCATTCATGAATCTCACAGCACACAATAGGCTCAAGGACGCGCAGCGCGCGTCTGAATAGGCAGCTTGCGCAAACAGACCAATAGGAGAGCAGGGAGTAGGAATGAACGAAGTATGAATGAAAAGAAGAAGTGGCGTGTACATGGTTTAGGGAAAAAGGATTGCGCACCCGAGAGGAGATTAAAGAATAAGAATGTTTTTGTTGCAAGAATGCAAAGAAGATTCGGAAAAATTGCCGAAGTTTTAGCTTTAAAAACCAAATGATTTTGTTAGTCCGTAAGTCAGTTTAAGCTTGTAAATATAGAAGTTAACATCGTGAAACAAGCTGTTTTCTTGCATCCTGGCCAAAGGAGTCCACTTGAGAAAAGTCGTGAATACAGTCCACTCGCCGATTGTCGCCTTGAAGCTGTGTTGTGCCACGGAATTCCCTGCAACACAGTGGAAAGGTTGGACAATCAACAAGCCCTCCTGGAGCCGGGCCTAGCGCTCCTACAAAGACTTTGAATGAAAGTTACAGAACAAGTCGAACGCCCAACTTCCAGTCATAAATTTGGAAAACTCTAAACATCCAAGGCCATTAACGCCACCTGCTGAACGGTAAGTAAAACTCGTTTACTCATTCAATTCCAAGGCCAATGCCACCACCGTTGTTGGTCGTCCCAATATGCCCCACCAGTAATTCCACAATCCCCCTTAAAAGTTGAAACAGTGACAAACAACCCACAGTCTCGCGTTTCATACCTGATGCCCTTAAAGGAAGTTCAATTTCGATTTCAGTTCGATAAATTTTAATAAACGCTTTATTTCTCAAGTGGAGGTCACAAAGTTCGTGAGAACTTGCCCCGCGCTAGATTGTTTTTCAAAGGGGGGATAATTTAGGTGGAAGAAATTATTGAAATTTATTGAAGGAAAACTTTGGTCAGCATGCCAGCGACACGGGACCGTTTTTGCTTACTTTAATTAAAGGCACGTGGCCAAGGTTGGGGAAGGAAGATACAGTCGAGGCAAAAGTAAGCCGTTTTTTATCTCCATTTAGCGGAGGAAGCTTCGAGGAGAAATTTTCCAATTAGGCAGCGTTTAATGATGTTTGGAATAAATTATCCTTCTTAATGTTGGTCCCGCATGCAAAAAGCACATGGTGGTGGTGGTGATGCGTGTACGACAAAAAGTGCAATTAAATTTTGAATCGATCAAACTACGTCGAGAAGGGTTTATTTAAGAAGGATGGTATGTCTCCCCTAAAAAAACTGATTTGAGTGTTGAAACATTGAACTTTTCAGCACTTGTATCGAAAATTAGTACTTATCAATATTGTTTTGATTTGAATGGTTTAAACGTTTTTTAAAGAGTGGTTCAAAAGTCAATTTTTTTGTTTACCAACAATATGGGACCATCCATAAACCACGTGGACAACTTAGGGGGGGGGGGGGTTCGGCGATTGTCCACGCTCCATACAAAAAAGATTTTATTTGTATGGAAATTGTCCACGATGGGGGGGGGGGTTAAGAATTCAAAAAAAAGTGTCCACGTGGTTTGTGGATGGTCCCTATACTGCAGACTTAGTTAACTTCGCACAACCAAACTTCGACTATCTTCTATTCTATACTTTTTGAAAACATTGCCAAACTTAGCAGTTGCAAGACAACTCATCATACAAAATGGTTTCAAACTATTAAACTAATTTGTCAAAAAAAAATCCATTCGATTTCCAAAAAAACACTCAACCAGCGATTTCGAACGTGACCAACTTATCTCGCCTCTGTCTACACAATTGAACTTCCAAAACCACTTCACGTAAATTTGTAATAAGAAAAACCATCGCTTCTTCTCAGAACATGAAAACCACCAAAATAGAGCACCAAACCAATCCTGCTGGGAACACTCTGACGTTCGTTATCAAAATTCATGGGAAAATTATCGTCCTTCCCGCAAGCATTTGTGGAAAATGCTCATCCCATCCCAGGATGGCATCCTTACGGGTTTGTGACAATGAATACGAAATTCAATAATTGAAGTTCTCTCTTTGAGGATTCTGCCATTGAGAAAATGCTAATAAAGCGCTTGCTCTGATCTACGATTTGTTGGGGATTCTTTTTGTGTCGATTTTGAAATGATAATTCAATTTTGTGGCTGCTTTTACGTCTGATTCTGAATCGGTTCCCAAGGACTCATTAGGATGGCTTGTGTGTGACATCACGAACGATCCAAAAGTGCAACTTACACTTGGTAATGAACTTAAAAAACCCGAGTCAATTTGTAACAGTTCAACTCGGGTGTCAACCGCGGCATCCAGGCAGAAACAACTTTGCACAACTGTAATCAGTAATGAAACATGCACTCTACTCTATATTCCACTCTCTTGTAGTAATGAATAGGACGCAAAGTTGTTCTTGTCACAGCTGTGAAGAGAAAGTTTTGTTTTGCGGTATCAGGCAATTGAAATTAATTAGAGGCAACTCTGATGTTACAGATTCATGTGTCAGTTTGATTTTCTTGATTTGGATGGCAGTCTAGAATATTTTACTGATACTGATGAAATATTCTTTTCTGAAAATTGAAAAAAAAATTAAGGCATAACTAATCGTTAATCAATTCGAAGCATAACACTTCTTTTATTTAAATTTCTAATGAGTTGATGTTTCTTTATTGTTGTTTAATTTTTTTTTTAATTCTGAACTCAAAACTTATTATTATAATTTTTCCAAGCAAACGCTTAAAGTATCAAACTTTTTTTTAAATCGACCAAGATCACATTAAAAATCCGGATAAATTATTGCAGCTAAGGAACTCCAATATCAAGATTATGCAATTGCAAAACCAAAAACTCATTTACTATGTTTTGCTTAGAATGAATGTCTTAATTTGACCTCCTAAACTGAACCCACAAGTGCACTCAATTCCGATTTCATATCTGAGATATTGAACATACAGTATGTAAAAGAAGTATTTACACCCCTTGAGCACTATGCACATTTTGTGATGAAACATGTAAAAAATTTAAAGTTTGACAGGAACCTAGTACTACGTTTTGTTCAGAAACTCATGCCAAACATTTTGCTACAAAAATCTCATGAAAAGATGATTTCTATAAAAAGTTATATAACAAATACTATTACGAAAATAAAAAAGGTGCAAAAAAAGTTTGTACACCTTTCGAAAAATTAACATAAATAATGTTATTTGTTGACAAATCACCATAAATCCAGTCTCCCAACTCTAAATAGGCATCCTTGACTGATTAAACAAATAATTTGGATTGAATATAAAGTTTACTAACTATTTAGTATAAAAGTTTATATAACTCTGGAAATTCTTTATAAAACTTATCTAAACTCTGTGGAATCGGAAAGGGCATAAAATTTCGGATCTTTTGTTACCCAAACATCTAGGTTTTCTTTAAAACCTACGTTTTTGAATACCTGGGCAAAAAGTAAGTTTGATCCACGAGAACAAAAATTACGAAATTCCATACATTTTTGGCAGATTGCTCAAACAAAACCATAACAACGTTTTTACCTAGGTATTTAAAATCGTGGGTTTTATAGAAAACCTAGATGTATGGGTATCAAAAGATCGGAAATTTTATGCCCTTTCCGATGCCACATAGGTTGACTTAAGAATTGTGGACCGGTTCGGATGCCGGCGGATTTTCCGACGACGTAATTCCGGGTTGGTACGAAATTCCAACGAAAAATCTATTCTATCGATACAAATACCCCCAAAACGGTGTTATACCCACTCCAAAATGTTTATTTAGCAATTCTATGGTAATATATTGACATTTAGTTGAATTAAAAGTTTGCAAAATTAAGTTTAGATAAGTTTTATATAGAATTTCCAGAGTTATATAAACTTTTATACTAAGTAGTTAGTAAACTTTATATTCAATCCAAATTATTTTTTTAATCAGTCAAGGATGCCTATTTAGAGTTGAGAGACTGGATTTATGGTGATTTGTCAACAAATAACATTATTTATGTTAATTTTTCGAAAGGTGTACAAACTTTTTTTGCACCTTTTTTAGTTTCGTAATAGTATTTGTTATATAACTTTTTATAGAAATCATCTTTTCATGAGCTTTTTGTAGCAAAATGTCTGGAATGAGTTTCTGAACAAAACGTAGTACTAGGTTTCTGTCAACATTAAATTGTTTAGATGTTTCATCACAATATGTGCATAGTGCCCAAGGGGTGTAAATACTTTTTTTACATACTGTAAATCAGAAAACTTGCACAACGTTTATACCCCAAATAAGAAAGAGCACAGTAAAAAATTGGCAGGTGTAAAATTTTAAGGAGTAACATTACCTCTATTTAGAATGAAAAATTGACAAAAAACTGACATTGTGGTGAATTTACACATTATAAAAGTCAAATTATATATTTTTTATTAGATAAAAGATGAAGTCATTCACAGATGTATTATTATTATTACCATGATTTTTGCCTTCCTCACCTTACTGATTTTCACTCGATTATCTCCGGACTGGATGAACGGATTTTGACCGTATTGATTTCATTCGATCCGTTTTGGGGTCCCATAGGTTTCTATTTAAAATCAGCAAGTTTAGTTAAGTACTTCAAAAGTTATGCTAAAAAAACGATTTTGGCATATGTCCGGAAGATTGTAAAAAGGGTGGTTTTTGCAAGAAAGACCTTTCCAATGAGCCCAAAACATTGAAGATCTGACAACCCTATCAAAAGTTATTATCACTTAAGTGTTATCTATACACTTTTTGGAGGCCGGATCTCAGATATTTCAATGAAAATGATGTCCGGGTCCATCATGCGACCTGTCGTTAGTTAGATAATCGAAAGACCTTCCAAATGAGCCTAGAACATCGAGGATCTGACAACCCTATCAAAAGTAATTAACACTTAGGTGTTATTTGAACACTTTTTGGAGGTCGGATCTCAGATATTTCAATGAAAATTATGTCCGGGTCCCTTATGCAATCCGTCGTTACTTAGATAATTGAAAGACCTTTCAAATGAGCCTAAAACATCTAGGATCTGACAACCATATCAAGAGTTATTAGCACTTAAGCGTTATTTATACACTTTTTGGAGGCCAGATTTCAGATATTGTGATAGAAATATTGTCTGAATCTTCCATGCGAACTATCGTTGAATAGGTTTTTTATCAGACTTTGCCGATGAGCCAGAAATATTGAAGGTCTGCAAACCCTATCAAAAGAAATGAGTAATAAAGTTGATTTGTTAAACATGTTAAGGGGGAATGTTGCTATTTTTACTGAATGTATTGACTTTATGAATGTGAGGAAGGCACCAACCACCTAAAGGTGGATTAAGTAACGTTTTTACTATAAAGCAGCGATCTGATCAATCATATCTTGTCACATTCTACAAGTGTGACAGCTGGCCGATACATTTTTGATTGTAACTCTGGAATCCGGCAACCAACTTTCAAGGTATGTAGATTAGATAAGGTAGCGCAGGTTTTCCAGCTGTCAAAATAGTTAGTTAACACGAAAACCGGATTTTATATGGCGAATTTCAGAAAAGTGAAAATTTGACAATTTTCTGTCCAAATTTCACCGGATTTTTTTCTGTAGGGTTGTTAATCATGCCAAACTGAAACACTTTTAAAACAAAAATTTATTTTCAAGAAAATAAATTCAGCTAAACGCGTTTTTCGGTTCAGTTTGGAATGCCTTTTCGGGCGAGTAATGGTCTAAATTTCACTTTTCCGAAAATCTCCATATAAAATCCGGGTTTCGTGCTAACTATTTTGACAGCTGGGAAATCCCGCCTTACATTCTCTCATCTACATACATTGACCAACTTTAACCAAGTTTTGAGACAATGCACAGAATTGTCAGCGAAACAAAACCAAAATGTTTGTTATTGTTTACATCACGTGCTTTCGCACAGAAAAAAATGAATTTGTGAAGGTTGAAAATTTGTTTGGTTGAATATTACCTCTTTTTTGAGTAATTTTACCAAAAAGTGAGTAAAAATGTGAACCTAGCAAAAATTCACCAGAAACTGATAAAAATCCACCAGTTTCTATTGTAATATTAAATTACACTTTTATTTACACAAGATCTGTCAAAATTCTCTAATGAATATTACCATCACTTTTTTCAGTGTGGTTTTTTTTTTACTCAAGGTTATCACGTTTTTCTAGAAACGTTAAAAGGCGACGTGCGAAAAGGATGCCTTTTCGTAGGGTCGCAAGTTTTTTTCGCGTTTTTCGCCGGTGGTCAACAAAAACAAACCCTTATTATACTATTTCAGCTCGATAAAAATCGTAACTCGGCGTTCGCTTCGTTAATCAGTACCTCACTAAACATCAATCATTTAAAACTCGTAAAATCATCTCAAGTTAATAGTTACATTGTCAACGGTCCTCTATTCTTTAATTACAAATGATTTTGGTTCTATCTTTCCAAATCCGTCACATTTCATTTAAAATTAGACAACCGATAAACGGGAAATGTCTCATCCACAGCACTCGATTGCTTGCTTTGAGGATAATGTATAATAACTTTCAACAAAAACTATGATTTTGGGTCGCATGGTTATCTTCTATGATGAATCCTGACCAAAAACCCTACCTTACTAACAAATTTTCAGGTTCCTGGCGCTTGTGGGGTGTAAGCACAGGGTAAACCAGCTGCCCTAGTAGCAACTTGCGCTAACTAACATTCCCGTACTTAAAATTGAGATCTACAAAGTGACATGGCGGGCGCCGTTGGTGGCCAATGACTGTTCCCTATTCGCAACTGATCTAGTTTTAGCAATCATGGTGTTTTATCTTTTCTGCGCATTCATACATGCTGTTGATAAGGGAAACACCACTAGATCACTGAAGCCTATGATCGGTCGTGCTGAAAGGATGTTACGGTTCTGTTCAGCAACGGAAGGGCAACCCTGGGGTGTCTCTCATGCTCAAACGTTAAAAGGCGACGTGCGAAAAGATAGCATGAGCACATCGATGAACAGCAAGACAGAATAAATTTGATTTAACAGGTAAAGAATTCATATTTTCAATCAAAAACGATTTCCAGCAAGTTCTTAGAAAGAACAGCGTAAAAGTAAGAGGAATTTGCATCACAAATTCAATATACAATTTGTCTACCGGGAAAAAAACGTTTGTGAATAGAATCGATTTATTGACGCGAACAAACGTTTGATCTTTTCCATTTGAAACCATCAGAATCCAATTTGTGCTACGATACTAAAATTGAAACCTATACAATTTTGCCAACAATAGGTGTAAGTGTGTGTGTGATTGTGAGACCAACGTGTGTCATGCTACCTGTAGTGGCCTGGGGGTAAAAGTCACGCAAGTCTACGCGGTGTGGCCCACCGTTAAATCATCCATTTCCGTTCGATATTGGCAGAAGCGCTAATGGCCAAAAAATAATACTGGAAAAGCATCCTGCCGTAGAACACACACACACACGCACGCGCGTGGTCGGAAGAATAGGTTGCGAAAATCTAATTTCCTTTCTTCGTTGTCTTCGTGATCCTTTACCGGCTTGGCTTTGTCCTAGCAGAAATGCTACTCATTTTCCAGCGAAATCGTGAAAAAAGCTTTTAGAATGAATTTCACGGTGGGTTTACTGCTTAAAAAAGTAAATTTCGTTAAATAAAAGTGTTTTTTTTTATCAACTCCTATCTACCCATTTTGATCTATGACTTTTTGTTAAATTACCTTATTTAATTCTTTAACGAGATGTCCTAACACATATTTTTAAAGATATTTTCCAGAGATTTCCCTCCCGTCCAAATCGAATGACTGTTCGATTTTTCCTCTTCGTTGAGACTTTGATGACTATAGGAGGGAAAATAAAAAGCTTAAACGCACAGAAACAAAACGCTTTTCTGCCAGCTAAGATGACATCCGTTGTTGTTTTGACCCAGATCCACGAAGCCGCGCCGCAACTTACTTCGGCCAAAGAGAAACGTGAGCGGAATTCCGAGAGGAAGAAAAGCCGTTAGGAAAATCAAAAAGGCAAAACCAATTTCATCCTTGTTGGTCAAATTGACGGAGCTCCCGCCAGTACGGGGGATCGGCCTCGATAAGGATTTGATGTGCCATAAAAGGGAAAGCTAAGAAAAGAAAGTGGGGGTCAAGAGATCTCGTGACACGTGAAGCGACGAGGAGCTTTCGTTGGTCAGTTTCAATTATCTGCTGCAGATCTGGATAAACACGATATAAGCAGACGGACGGACACATGGAGAGAGGAAAATCCCAAAATACGAGGAAGTTCATTAAGACGAAAGGCAATTAAATTAGTAGCGAAGCGGTTATTTGGATGGTTGGATCTGAGCTCAACAGGGCATTACAAAATTTAAAAAATGGCCTACAACAATTTTCAAAGTCAATTGTCAAACATAAATCTTATCAATCGTATTAATTTTGTTTTATTTTAGAACCCTACCTAGAATTGCAGAAGAACAGTTCATATGAGTCATGGCAAGTTATTAATACACAGTCAAGTGTTTTCTTTTATTGGAAGGTGTGATATTAACTCTCTTATTATGTAATATTTCGTCAAAATAAACTGAAAAAGTGCAAAACGGTGTAATAGTGGTAAATTTACACATTTTTAGCGGTAGAATTGAACATTTATTTCTGACATACCCGAGCAGACGGAAATAACTTGGGAAGGTCAGTTTTTGATATTGTGAGAAGATCGAAATATGTTATTGGGATGATCGGATTAGTTGTTAAAATAACAAAAATCAATAACAAAGATTTGTTCGAAGAATACATTAAACTGTTATTATGTTGTTATTGCAATAACAAACCAATAACACAGAAGGAATCATGAAGGAATAACAAGATTTGTTATCTTGTGCGGACAGGTGGAGCAGCATAATAACAAAAAATGTTATTGAACTTGTATGTCTCCATAACAAAAAAAGTTATTGTTTTGGTTTATTTACCATTTGCAAATAAACGTGCAGTTGCCATAACTCTTCTGTGCTAGTCAGGGCTGCAGAGTCGGGTTCCTTCAAGCGACTTTGAATACTTTGGATGCAGGATATGACGTCAACGCCGACTTCAGCTCTCCAAAAATACCCGACTTCACAGATTCCGACTCCAAGTGAAAGTTGCTAAAAATTAGCTGAATCTGATGCCGTCTCCGAGGTCTCACTCCAGCTCGAACTTCAACGTCAGCTCCGACTTCCTCGCTCTTTGAAAATAATAACTGTTTTTGTTATTCACATTTCAAAAATTCTCACTGAATAAATCTTTTCCCTTAGAGAATATAACAAACTTAAAAAAAATCAACTTTCAAAAGTTAATTTTATCAGATTAATTTAAGCTTAAAGACCCCATTTCGTGGTCAAATAAATGACCACGATTAAATTGGTCAAAATTATTCCATAGTTCTAGCAATTTCAGTAAAGTCCCTTAGGGGGTATATCAAATAATTTAAAAAATCAGCTTTCAAAATTTCAACTTTTTAGAATAATTTTAGCTTACCCGGGCAGACGGTAATAACAAAATTCGTGCCATTTCAATAACAAATACTGTTAAAATAACAGAAAGTGTTTTGGAATCTTCTTGAAAAATCCATTTTTGCATAAGGGTTTAATAACAGTTTATGTTATCATAACAAAATTTGTTATTGGTCTGATATTGGTTGGAAGCCAAAACAACTTTGGAATAACATATTTTGTTATGGAAGAATATCTCCAAATGTTATTGGGATGATCGGATTAGTTGTTAAAATAACAGAAAATAATAACAAAGATATGTTTGAAGAATAACTAAAACTGTTATTAGTCTGTTATTACAATAACAATCCAATAACAATAATATCATAACGACGAATAACAAATCTTGTTATAAATAGCATAAAATGTTATTAACCCAGTATTTTCAAATATCAAAAAATGTTATTCCCACGTTATTTCCGTCTGCTCGGGTAAGGACCCCATTTCATGGCTAAAATAATGACTCTGACCAAAATGGTCAAAATTATCCCATAGTTCTAGCCAATATTAGCAAAGTCCCTTAGGGGGTATATCAAATAATTTTAAAAAAAATCAATTTTCAAAATTTAAACTTTTTAGAATAGCTTAAGGACCCCTTTCATGGCTAAAGTAATGACCCCGACGAAAATGGTCAAAATTATCCCATAGTTCTAACCAATATTTGCAAAGCCCCTTAGGGGATATATCAAAAAAAAAAAATAAAAAATCAACTTTCAAAATTTCAACTTTTTGGAATAATTTTAGGTTAAGGACCCCATTTCATGGCCAAAATAATGACCCCGACGAAATTGGACAAAATTATACCAAAGATCTAAACGTATTTAACAAAAGAAAAAATAATAAAAGATTGTGTTATGGGCACTTTGAAACTTTTCCATTTGTGCGATTTATGATAATTTTATTTCTAAGTCGGAATACCAAACGAATAACAAATCTTGTTATTAGGAGAGTTTTTGAAATGTATAACATTTCCTCTTATTAGCGTGTTATTAAACATTTTAAGTATAATATCACTTCAATTCTTAATCTTGTTATTTTATAAGAAACTGTTATTTTTTTCTTTTTAAAGTTGTGGTTCAGGATAAAATAATAACACTTGTTGTCACAATCAAAAGGATTAAAAGCTTATTTAAGGAAAAATAAAAAAAGAATTTTGATTTATCAATCAAGATAAACGCCATACTAAAATATCCCAAGTTGCGATTAGCCGGATTTCAGTTATGGAATTTGGAAATCATATCCTAATATTTACATTATTTTTTGATTTAGTTTTGCAAAAAATAAATATATTTACGTTGATCTCGTAAAAATTTTAGACGACAAATTTAAATGTTAGTTCTTATTTTAAAAACTCGGAAACGTAGATCAAAAGCCGGGTATTTTTTAATATTCTGTTTTTAAATTTCAGTCATAGAGCAATTTTCCGAAATTTCTGTCATTCTTTTTTTTGTATTTTTTAATCCTACTGAAACTTTTTTGGTGCCTTCGGTATGCCCAAAGTAGCCATTTTGCTTCATTAATTTGTCCATATAATTTTCCATACAAATTTGGCAGCTGTCCATACAAAAAAGGATGTATGAAAATTCAAAAATCTGTATCTTTTGAATGAATTTTCGATAGATTTGGTGTCTTGGAAAAAGTTGTAGGTATGAATAAGGACTACACTTGAAAAAATGGTACACAGAAAAAAAAATGGTGTTTTTTAATTTAATTTTTGTCACAAAAACACTGTTTTTTTTTAATGTTCATCAAATGCCAACTTTTCAGAAATTTCCAGATGGTACAAAAATCTTTGACGGAGTTGTGAGAATATTCACAGATTTTCCGAAATATTTTTTTCAAGGGTGGGCAAACTTACGCACTAATTTTTAAAAATGAAAAAAAAACTGCGACTATTTTCAAAAAAGTTACCTAAAAATGGCTATAACTTGAAAACGGTGCACATTATCAAAATTTCACTGTACACTCAAACCCCGATGGTTTGACAGCAACTGTTGTCAAACGAACGGGGTCACTTTTTAGTTTGACACCCCTTTTACACGGAGTTCACACACACTACCAAACGTTTGTTTTGATAGTGTGCGTGAGCGCCGTGTAAAAAGTGACAGTTCGTCACTTTTTAGTTTGACTTTGTCAAACCAACGGGGTACAAACTAAAAAGTGTCAAACGAAAAAGTGACCAACCACCGGGGGTTGAGTGTAGTACTTTTAAATTTCAAATTTGATTTTTCATCGAAAAATTAAGTTGAAAATCGAAAAATTAAGTTGAGTGTAACAATGTTCTACAAAGTTGTAGAGCAGACAATTACAAAAATTCCGATATAGAGACATAAGGGGTTTGCTTATAAACATCATGAGTTATCGCAATTTTACGAAAAAAAAAGTTTTGAAAAAGTTACTTTTTGCATTTCTTTTTGTTTCGTCGTCCGTGTCTGTCACGGGTGATCGTGAACGGCCGTGATCGATGACGACTAACTTTTTCAAAACTTTTTTTCGTAAAATCGCGATAACTCGTGATGTTTATAAGCAAACCCCTTATGTCTATACATCAAAATTTTTGTAATTGTCTGTTTTACAACTTTGTAAATTATTGTTACACTCTAAAAAATAACCCTAAAAAGTTAGAAAAAACAAGAAATTTTAAAATGAAAAATTTTGTTCTAAATGAAAAAATTACCCTTCTGGGTCAATGTAGATTCGAAAAGAACATTAAATTTCCCATAAAATGACATGTTCCAAAAAATTTTACAGTCAAGTAACGGAAAATGGGAGAATTTTTAAAACTTTTTTGTGTATTTTTCGATGAAAAATACGTTTTTTCGGAATTCTGAGTACGCCATCAAATCGAGCGTCTAATTTTACATTAAAGTCCCTTTGACACAAAATTTCTATCTCATCACCGTTTCACATCGTTTCCCTCCGTCACGAGATATCAAAAAACGGACCTCGGATTCGTGATCAGGGACAAAAGTTACCCCTTAGGACAAAGTTTCACGCAAATCGAAGAGGGGTCGGGGCAACTTTTCCCGATTTCGTTTGAGTTGGTAGAGAATTACACATTATATAGATTAAACTAAACAAAAAAGAAATAACCATAAATAATTTTATCATCCAAATTTTTTTCAAACATGGTTTTATATAAAATTTTGCCCGCTGGATAAGAACATCGTTCATTGCAAACAACTTTCGAGACATCATAATTCGTCCAGACATAAATTCTGTCACGTCTCCATCAACAGACCATTAAACTGCCACGCGTCTCCATTAATCCATTCTGTATTGTGCTCCGTCTGTTCGTGAAATCATTTTCATTCTCTCACATCAGCTAATGATCACCGCTTTTGTTTACAAACAATCAAGTCTCGGTGTCAACAGGTCGCATGACCCACCATGAATCTTCTACCGGTTTAGGTTGGCATTCACTCGGATCATGAACTCGACTCTCGCGAACCAAAGCGCATGCGTTAGTCACTTCTCAAAGAGTTTCGCACTTTCTGTGCGCCCGCAATCAATCGATTGGGTAAAATTTTCACTCCCAGTTCTCAGTCGCAGTCCCACCGCTAAAGATCGTGCTTCCGTGGTTTCGTGTGTCGTAAAAAAAACGTGGTCCGCTGTTACCCAATCAAAGTAGTTTGCCGGAATGAGTCTCGCACCGTCCAAATGTGCCCTGTGCGGAGTTGAGGCGAGCCTGAAGTGTGCCGGCTGCAAGCGGGTCGTGTACTGCAGCCCGGAACACCAGAAGAAGCACTGGAAGCGCCAGCACAAGAACGAGTGCGCTAAGCCTTATGAGGTGAAATTACGGGGCCGCGGTCGTAAGCTCTCCGAAAAGCTACTCGGGGACTATCCGGAGTTGATAGGGGTTTCCAGATGAATCGAAATCAAAAAAAGTTCAATAATTTAAAATTGTGTAGAATTTTCACAAAAAAAAATCTTCTTTACCCACAAAAAAAAGAGAAATTTTCACAAGTGCGAATGAATTTTTCAGTGAAATGAACGAAATGCATCTATAAATACTTCAACACAGATTCTAGACACACACTCACACCACCTATAGGGAAGAGAGGAAAAGTGGTTGTGAGAATGAAACAAATCGTTCAGCATACCGGCGCGCGTGTCACAAGCACGTGAATTGCGTGAACGGATTTCGTGAAATGCTGAAGAATGCTGTATGTTGTGTGTACCACCTGCTTCTGGTGGTACACAGCAGATGTGGGAGGGAAGCCGGCGTTTTTTTGGCACCCGATGTTTGTTTACATTCGAAGCAGACACGGCGAGATTATGGATCGGTGTTTTGCACGATGTTTGCAGAATTTTGTGGAGGTGCTACAGGGCTTAGATTCACGCCAAGACAGTGGAATTCATTGGAAATTTTAAGGTTTTGTCTTGAATTGATGTCATCAACATAGCTCAGAGCTATAAACGTAAAATTCCCAATAAAATTATTTTTTTTAGGGATTTGGCTTGAATATTGTGAGTACTTTTTAAAATCAAAGAAGCCATTTTACAGCAATACAAATCTCCATACAATTTTGGCAGATCGTTATCAAAACATTGGATAAATGTTTATCAAAGTAGGAAATTTCTTATCAACAAAATCGGCAAAATTGTAGGTTTTGATCAGTGTGTCAGGACAATAACGATAATGTATCATTATCGTTATAGTTATTTCGATAATACTATCGCCGATAATGGACGATAACTCATTTTTAAAATCGACTTAGTTCAGTGCTTTCACTAAGAATATATGTTTCGAACATGTAGTTAAGTAAAAAAATAAAATTGTTCACAAAATGCCGTATTTTTTGAAAGTACTCAATTTTTCTAAAACTGCAATATGGATTTCAAACGAAACGAAATTTGGTATAATTTTAAATTCAAAAGATTTTTTTGTTAAAAACTAAAATTTTCACATTTTATTTTTTATTTTCGAAAATACTAAAATTTTAAAAATTTTCGATATGGGTATCAATCAAAGCAAAACTTTGTATGCATTTTCACCTGATTGAAATTTTTTAGAAAATACAAAAAAATCACAAAATAATGTATTTTTTCGAAATAAAGTCAAAATGCATTCAACATTTCGCTTCCGTTGCGAATTTTGAAAATTTGAGTATTTTCGAAAAACACGATACTTTGTAAAAAAAATATTATTAAAAAAAACAAAAAAAAAGTTAAAATGTTGCCAAATTTTGCTTCGTTTTGACAATTTGCAATAACCAATATGCAAATTTTGGCATTTTCGAAAAATACGATATTTTGCGAAAATTTTAGCTTTCAAAAAAACTCTAATAAAGTGAAAAAAATTGAGTATTTTCGAAAAATACAGTAATTTTTTGTTTTGTTTTACAAAAAAGTTTATATAGTGGATAAGCATAAAAAAATTTGCTTCGTTTGATACTCATGACAAATTAAAAACAAACTTGATTATTTTCGAAAAAAGTACCGTTTGAGCAATTCTCTAACAAAACCGGAAATGGATTTCATTTGCATTTTTCGATTTGGCTCAAACTTTGTGGGGGCCTTCCCTATGACCAAATATGCTATTTTGTGTCATTGGTTCACCCATACAAGTCTCCATACAATTTTGGCAGCTGTCCATACAAAAATGGTTTGTAAATATTCAAACAGCTGTAACTTTTGAGTGAATTTTCTGATCAATTTGGTGTCTTGGGCAAATTTTTTTATCAACATTTTTTTCACTAAAACTCAATTTCCCAAAATACGTATTTTTTTATTTTCGAGATTTTTTGATATGTTTTAGGGGACAAAAATCCGCAACTTTTGAGCCATAGAGAAACATGGTCAAAAAATCTGCCGCCGAGTTATGAATTTTTGAAAAAATAGTGATTTTTGGAAAAAAAATCGAAGTTTTATGCAAAAACAAGTTTGACATTACTTTTTAATGCAAAATTGAATTTGCAATCGAAAAGTACTTTACAGATTTTTTGATAAAGGGCTCCGTTTTCAAGATATAGGCACTGAAAGTTTGATTTTAGCGAAATATTTGCAGTTTTTCAATTTTTAAAAATAGTGACCATGAGTGACCATTTCTAAAAATATTTTTTTTGTAAAGTTCAGATTTTAAATGGGCGTAATATTCAATATTTGGCCCTTTTAAAATGTAAGTCTTGATTTAAAAAATTTCAAAATATTTTTTTCAAAAAGATCGAAAAATTTTACGAATGTTTCATGTATTAACATTGATAATCGGACCATCAGTTGCTGAGATATCGTCATTAGTAAATGGTGGGTTATTTTGGTGAAATTAAGAAAACTTCAATTTTCGTGTTTCTTTTTCTTAAAGCGGCTCTATCTCAGCAACCCGAGGTCCAATCTTCAATGTCTCTTAGACAATTTTATAGCAAATTTTCTGAACTTTTCAAAAAATATATTTTTTGAAATGGTCACTCATGGTCACTATTTTTAAAAATTGAAAAACTGCAAATATTTCGCTAAAATCAAACTTTCGGTGGCTATATCTTGAAAACGGAGCCCTTTATCAAAAAATCTGTAGAGTACTTTTCGATTGCAAATTTAATTTTGCATTAAAAAGTAATGTCAAACTTGTTTTTGCATAAAACTTCGATTTTTTCCAAAAAACACAATTTTTTCAAAAATTCATTACTCGGCAGCAGATTTTTTGACCATGTTTCTCTATGGCTCAAAAGTTGCGGATTTTTGTCCCCTAAAACATATCAAAAAATCTCGAAAATCAAAAAATATGTATTTTGGGAAATTGAGTTTTAGTGAAAAAAAAGTTGATAAAAAAATCTGCAAATTTTTTTTCCGTGTACCTATTTTATTCTCAACAATACCTACAACTTTGCCGAAGACACCAAATTGATCAGAAAGTTCACTCAAAAGTTACAGCTGTTTGAATATTTACATACCATTTTTGTATGGACAGCAGCCACAATTGTATGGAGACTTGTATGGGTGAACCAATGACGCAAAATAGCTTATTTGGTCATAGGGAAGGCCCCCACAAAGTTTGAGTCAAATAAAAAAATACAAAAAATAAAAATGGTCGAAATCGGCCGATTTCGTAGAGAGTTGCTCGTTTGTGAAAACTTTAGTATTTTTCAAAAAAAACTATTAAAAGGTCAAGGAATAGCCTACAAAATATCGTTTTGTTTGATATCTTTATTGCAAATTATGAAAATTGAGTACTTTCAAAAATACGATATTAGGCGAAAATGAGTATTTTCAAAAAAATACGGTACAGTGTAGTTTGGGAAAACATTAGTATTTAAAAAAACTATTAAAATATGAAAAGTCCTCCAAATTTCGTTTTGGTTGATATCTATATTGCAAATTATGATATTTGAGTACTTTCAAAAAAATACTCTAATAAAGTGAAAACGCATACAAAATTACGCTTCGTTCAACACCCATATCGCAAATTTTGAAAATTTGAGTATTTTCGAAAAGGATAAGGCAATCTGTGAAATTTTTAGGATTTTACAAATCCTTGACCTGGTGCACAGTTTATACTAACAGGCTATAGTAACCAATAAAAGGAGAGGCCGTGGCTGACTGGTTACGGTGTTCGCTTTATAAGCGAATGGTTCTGGGTTCGATGCCCATCTGCTCCCAACGAGAAAGTTAAGAACACATAAATTTGAAATGATGAATATGACCGAAAAATCAAAGTCGCTCGAGGCGGAGTTCGAACCCCCGTACTTTGGATTGGTAAGCAAAAATGCTAACCACTAAGCCATGTCGACTTGGTGAGCGTGGACTGGAATTAGGAATACTGTTACAGAGAGCGAGTTGTGGCGCTATAACCACGGCAAATAGTGTCCAGGGCATTCGTGGAAATACAATGTCCCATCCCAGAGGGTCCCGGAGTACCAAACCTTCTTAGCATGGTGCTCCCAACGAATACAAACCAAAATCTCGGAGCGTATGGTGGTGTGTCCCCACGCTTCTTCCTCCCCTGTCGATTCAGAATTGTGTTGTTGTTCGAACACTCAGTGCTCAAACTCAACCCAATTATGAGTCATCTCTGCGATACGGCTTTACGCAGTAGGCCTGGCCGCTTTAACGCTTGTGTTGTTTCAATGCATTCAGATGCAATGGCGCACTACAAATGTTAATAAATGTCAAGAAGAGTGCTAGGCGTCATCTAACCTAAGGCACTCTCCAGGATCCCTTCGAAAGATTGGCTGCGCTAGGGTCTGATTAGATTAGATTAGACAGGCTATAGTAACCAATAAAACAACAAACTATACATTACAAATTAAAAAAGTTTATAAAGTTGAAAAGCATGAAACATTTTGCATCGTTAAATACTCATGGCAAATTTGAAAAACTTGAGTATTTTCAAAAAAATGCGATACAGTGTGGTTTGTGAAAATTTAAGTATTTTTTCAAAAAAACTAAAATTATGTAAAAAACCTACGAAATTTCGTTTCGTTTGATATCTATATTGCAAATTATTAAATTTGAGTACTTTCGAAAATACGGTATAATTTTTGAATAACTTAATTTCTCAATGTCTCTTATGCAAATTCATAGGAAACTTTCTGATCTTTTCGAAAACAATATGTTCAGAGATGGTAAACAAATTATTCAGGAAATCTGTTGTCAAGATACTGCCAAAATTGTATGGAGACCTTATGATCGAACTAATGATGCAATTGTCTTCTTTGTTCATAGATAAAGGTACACACAAAGTTTCATCAAAATCAAAAATTCAAAAATCAAATTTGCTATAAATTTGCTCTTTTTTGGGAGAATGGCTCGTTTTTACAAAATCATGCATTTTTGCCTTCCTCTCTGAGGCGAAGCATTAATCCTGCTAAGAGCTAAATATGAATTTTCACAAAAGCTCTTAGACCCACCTTCATGTAAACCTATCGACTCAGAATCGAAAACTGAACAAATGTCTGTATGTCTGTGCATCTGTGTATTTGTCTGTCTGTCCGTCCGTCTGTCTGTGTGTTACCAATAATGTCACTGAGTAGTTCAAAAGTTATGTATGAAAATGTGTTTTTGCATTTATTCGAATGTTGGATAAATGGCTGGAAATCCAATCAAATAGCATCATGTTGTACATCATTTGATATGTAATCAAAAGATCTTTCAAATGAGTCCAAAATATTGAAGATCTGGCAACCCTGTTTAAAGTTAAAACCACTTAAGTGACATTTCTGTACTTTTGAAGCCGGATCTCACTTATTTGTATGAAAAGTATGTCCAGATCAATCATCCGATCTATCATTGGATAGGTAATCAGAAGATCTTCCAATGGAGTCTGAAAAAAATCGGGTTTCCTTATATAATACACTAATGATGAAAATTCGAAACCAATATTTCAAATATTAGTATTAATTGTTAACAAAAACGAACTACCTTTCTATTGAAAATTAAAAGTCGATGCACTGCAAAGTCACAATGTTTGCAATATTCGAAGAATTGATAAATAAAAAAACTAAAAGTTTATTTATGTTGGTCATTGAAAGTATCGTATCTGAAGCAAATCGGAACAATTATGCTTTGAACTTGTTGGCTTTGCTTAACTTATCAGCAAAAATATTTAGATATTTTTTCTTCACATGGGTACTGCTTTCAATTAATAAAACACAACCGACATTGGTAATTTTCGTACAAATAAAACACTCGTACGTTTTAACCTATTTGCCTCTATCTTTTTTTTGCAAACTTAAACACACAATATTAAGACAGGACAAAGAATTGATTAATTTTAAGGCTAAAGCGTCCGTACCTACTAAAACTTTAATATTTATGTTTAATAGATCGTGCAGCACTCTGAGAACGCGAAGGTATTATTCAACGAGAATATCAATTTATTGCGTTGTATCGAGTTTAATGTCTTCATCCCCATTCCTTAAACGTTTTAACTAAGCATTACGTAGAGCAAAAACTAACAATATAAGCTTGTAAAAATTAACTCAATGAGAAGCATGACTCAAGTAACATCAGTAAAACTGCAAGCTACTAACATTAAAAAAAACGTTCATCCTTCCATTCCATTCAAATTAGCTTAAAAAATCAGATCGGTTGAACAATATTCTGATAACACAGCTAATAATTGTAAATTCTTCGTTTTGCACCACCCACAGTGAACGTCAACTCCCACAAGATTACATAATGACCAGTGTTGAGTCTTTCCACAGTGAATCGTTTTCCACCTCCGTATTACCAATCTGTGTATAAATGTTCACACTCCAAATGTATATAAAATGTGTTACAATTTCTCCTTCCCGATGTAAACCACCCAGTGATTGTCGATCACCTATCAAGTTGTACTGTCTATTGTGTTATTCTATAAAGTCCTTTTCTGTACATTTTCCTCGTTCCCATCGATCCGTCCATCACTTTCCAAGATCTCTAACGCTTCTTCTCTCCCGAACGCGCGATCATCGCCAGCTGGCCCGCAACGAGGAAGTGGGTCGCTTCTTCCTGGCTACGGAGGCCATCCCCAAGGACACCATCCTGTTCACCGAGTCACCGATGGTCATCGGGCCCAAGTGGAATCTGGACGAGTACGAGCAGCGATCGGCGATCGTCCCGTGCGTGGGCTGCTTTACCGACTGCCAGCTGGGGGTGTACCGGTGCGATCGGTGCAACTGGCCCGTTTGCAAGCCCGACTGTCCGGGGTTGGTCAACGCGAATCTGCACGCGATCGAGTGCCCGATTCTGCGCTTTGGAGGGGGTCCGAAGCCCCGCGATGATCCGGAAGCGGTGTTTGATTACTATCGGTACGATGCGATGCTGGTGCTGAAGTGTCTGGCGTTGCAGATCCACAACAGGCCGTTGTTCGATCAGATGATGCAGCTGGAGAGTCACTACGAGGCACGCAAGGGTAGTCAGTACTATCGGGATGCGGACGACCGGACGGTGCAGTATCTGCTGAAGAACTTTTTGGCACCGCTGAAGAAGCAGGAGGAGATCCAGGGCAAGACGGTGCTGCCGGTTGCCGATGCCAAGACGCTGCACAAGATCTGCGGCATTCTGGAGGTGAACGCGATGGTGATTCCGTTGACCAACGGTCGCGAGATCTGCGGACTGTACCCGATCGGATGCATGCTCGAGCACTGCTGCATGCCGAACTGCTTCTACACGTTCGACTGCACCAAGGGGATGAAGCTGACGTTCAAAGCGGGACGGGACATTCAGAAGGGTGAGTTCGATCTTCTTGAACTTACTCGTGTACGATCTAACCAGCTCATTCCTTTCAGGTGAACACCTCTCCACCACGTACACCCACGCCCTTTGGGGAACGCAGCAACGTCGCGATCACCTCAAGACCAACAAGTACTTCTCGTGCAGCTGTGCCCGTTGTGCGGACCCGACCGAACTGGGAACCTACCTCAGTGCTCTGCGCTGTCTGGGCGTAGATGGCGTCGGATGCAGCGGATACCAACTCCCGATCGATTCGCTCAACGACGCTAGCGACTGGAAGTGCAACCAGTGCCCGGTACAGATAGAAGCGGACCAGGTCAACTTCCTCCTAGCCAAGATCGGCGAAGAAATGGACGACGCGATCGAGCAGAAAACCTCGATCAAGCAAAAGGAGGACATGATCGCCAAGCTGTTGACCTTCCTGCACCCGAACCACTACCACATCTTCGCGCTCAAGCACTCCCTTATCCAGATGTACGGTCACCTCAAGGGCTACCAAACGCCTCAGCTGTCCGATCGGGACCTGGCCGACAAGATCGGTACCTGTCGCGAGCTGATGAAGATCATCGACACGCTGGATCCGCACTCGTTCCGGCTGAGTCTGTACGCCGCGGTAGTCCTGTACGAGCAGCACACGGCACTGCTCGAGGTTACCGAGCGGAAGCTGAAGGCGGGAGTTTCCAAGGAAGATGCCGCCGTGCGGAAGAACTACAACGAAGTGCTGCACTGTCTGATGCGGGCCAAGCAGGTGCTGGCCAATGAAATGGGAACGCAGCAGGGTATCAGGCTGCTGGAGGAAATTAAGAGGGCCACGGAAAAGGCGGAGGGAATTATTGTGTAGATTGGTAGTTTTGAGTGAATGAATAAAAGTCGTTTGTTTCTTATTAAATAGTTTTATTTTCGCGGGTTTCAAAAAAATGAAAATTTTATTTTATATTTGTTTATTTTCGTAGCTAACAAAGTGTGTAAATAATGTATGGCAAAAGGTCGAAAGACATAAGGTCGAATGGTCAAAAGGTCGATTGGAAAAAAGGTCGAATGGACAAAACGTCGAATTAAAAAAAAAGTTCGATGTGAGCCTTATTGCTTAAATATTGAAAAACAGCTATGGAAAGGTGTTTTGAACGGTTTGCATTAATTTCACTCCTATATTCTTGAAAATTTAGTGGTCTTCTGAATAAAAACTTGCCCCAAGATTGTTTGGGACTTTATGAAAAGGGAGGGGGAGGGGGCTATCTAGTTCTCCGATCGGGCTCAAAATTTTTCTGGAGGTTCCTTGGCCGAAATAATTAGGGTACCAATTAGGGTACCAGGGTACCTATACATGTTAGGGTACCAAAAGTTGCGTATTTCAATTACGAAAATTTTGGTACCTTAACATGTATAGGTCATCGCTGAATTTTTTAAGTTATCGCCGTTTTAGTGAAAAAAGTCGTTTTTTCCCGTTTTCGTCATTTTCCCATTTTTGCTCGTGGCGCGTCGAAAAACTCAGTTTTTATTTTCAAAAGATCGTATCTCAGAGTATCGAAAATATAACTTCACCATTTTTTGATATGTTATGTGGAATTTTCCGAGGAATCCGATAAAAATATTTTCAGACATAGGCTCTTTGGTCCCGAGACCTTCAAAACAGCATATTAAATTTTCATACGACCTTTTCAAATGTTAAGCTAGATTTTTGAAACTTCTTACTATTTTTCTTAAATAGTTAAACTAATCACCTTTCTTTTGCATCTAAGACATCTAAAATCGGATGAAATGGCGCGGAGATATGACTTTTTAAAAAAGTGGTTTTTGCAAAAATCGACGAAAATTGCCATTTTTCGAACCACCCTAACACGGCGTAGGTCACCCTAATGGCCAAACAAAAAAATACGGGTCCAATTATATCGGCCAAGGAACCCCCAGAAAAATTTTGAGCCCGATCGGAGAACTTTTTTTTCGAATCATGCTGTTTTCGTGGGGAATTGCTGAAATAAAAATTCACAAAAACATTGTTGTAAGAATAGGTTGTAATATTTTAGAAATCGAACTTTTTTTTTCATAGAACTGTTCATGTATGAAAGAATGTAAAAACTCACAAAAATATTACAAAAATCAAGAATAAATGTGCAAGCTGAGAAAAACGCATTTGAAGTTTGTCCCATACATAAGGCTACGTGTTAAGTTTTCGCGAAAAAAACAGGATTTGAACAATTAGAACAAAGTACTGGATGTTATAGGCTCTTTTGAAAGAGCACACGATTTTGAACCAAACTGCATCAAAAACTCGAATTCGATGAAAACTCATATGGGACATTTATGCGATCAGGGGCAGTGCTCATGTTTGAAAAAATAGGATAGCTCACAATATTATTTCAGAATATTATCACAAGAACTTCTATTTGTTTAGGGAATGGAAAACTTCTCAAAAAAGGGCTTGGATTTTATTCTGTTTATTGAAGAAAAAAAGATCATTACTAAAAGGATGGATTAACTCTCAGAAAAAACGGACTTGTTTCTGAGACAACACTTTTTTCAAAAATATTTTAGATGATTATAATTATTAATATTAGTTTCATTTTTTCACATTCGACCATTTGTCCTTTCGACGTTTTGTCCATTCGATCTTTTGTCCACTTTCGACCTTTTGTCCATTCGACCTTATGTCTTTCGACCTTTTGGCATTCGACCTTATGTCTTTCGACCTTTTGTCGCACGTGCAAAGAAACTCTACCGTTTTGTTCACTATTTCAAAAAAATAGTTTGGTCGTTAAAATATTTTTTGAAGTCCGAATCGAATCGAATGAACTTCAAAACATATTTCAACGACTAAACTTTTTTTTAATTCCTCAGAATATGTTCCGTATTCAATAGTGCATGAACGACCAAAAGGTCGAGAGGCATAAGGTCGAATGCCAAAAGGTCGAAAGACATAAGGTCGAATGCCAAAAGGTCGAAAGACATAAGGTCGAATGCCAAAAGGTCGAAAGACATAAGGTCGAATGGACAAAAGATCGAATGGACAAAACGTCGAAAGGACAAATGGTTGAATGTGAAAAAATGAAACTTATATTAAGAGGCAATATTTGTAAATATTGCTCGGTTTGTTCTAGAGGTCGTATTGAGGTGCTCCGATTTGGATGAAACTTTCAGCGTTTGTTTGTCTATGCATGAGATGAACTCATGCCAAATATGAGCCCTCTACGACAAAGGGAAGTGGGGTAAAACGGGCTTTGAAGTTTGAGGTCGAAAAAACATTAAAAATCCTAAAATTGCTCGCATTTCCGTAAAACTTCTTCAATTCCAATTCTCTTAGATGCATTCGAAAGGTCTTTTGAAGCACTTCAAAATGTGCTATAGACATCCAGGATTGGTTTGATTTTTTCTCATAGCTTTTGCAAATAACTGTTAAAAATGGATTTTTTTTAAACCTTAATATCTTTTTCCAACAGCCTCCAACACCCATACTCCGGTAGGTCAAAAGATAGGTAATTTCATGGACTATAAGCCTACGGAAATAACTTTTTGGCCAATCGCAGTTTTTCTCATAGTTTTTCGATTTTTCTATAACAAACATTTTACAACGTTAGTTTTTGCCCTGTAGGCCGTCATAGCGGCATTTTTTGGTCTCAATTTTGTCATATTCGGAATCCTCGGAAAATTTCACGTAAGTAAGATGTATTGGAGTTGTAAATTTGATTTCAAAAATAATTAAATAAAACATTTTCGAAAAAAGAAATTGATCTTATTTACCCTGTGATAGAGCGTCCAATTTCCCGGGGCTACCAATTTCCCGGGAAACGGGAAATTTTTAACCGATTTCCCGGGAAATCCCGGGAATTCCCGGGAAATTTTAAAATTATTGAAAATTGCTCTAATCTTAGTTCTGAATCATATTTTGCACTAAAATTGAATTGAAAGATCAACTAATAGCTTGACTGCATGTAAAAATTCATACAACTACAAGAAAATGTATATTTTTCTAATTTTTTAAGCTCAAATCATACAATAAATCAAAAAATGATCTCTTGTTTTTTTTATTGAAAAGTATTTTTTCATCAAAGTGTTTGGACAGTAAGTAAAATGAATCCATACCGCAAACTTAAATTTCTTTAAAGTTGCCTCTGTGACCAGTTTGAGAAAGTATGTTTTGACACATTAAGTCGAAACGAATAAAATCATTCAGAAATTATTTTTTTCATAACAAATAACTTCTCTAAACCAAGTTATACTGATGTCAGCAGCTCTTGATCAAAATAGTTAAACTTTTAGGTTTTTCCTTAAAAATTTAACTTCTCGTGTTTGTTTTACTTCAAATAACTCAATGATTTCAAATATTTGAAGCAAGTTTTCAAAACATGTTTGCATTTTTCGTGCACCTCTTAAACAATTTAACATGATTTAAATTATACGATAAATTGTCATCATCCCACTACCACTCTTCGATTTTATTTTTTTTTTCAGGTTAAACCTTCTAACACCCATTGTTGCGCCAGTGCTATATTTTTTTAATAGAAATTTTTTGAACGAATTGAAGTAATTCTTCGTGCAAAAACCTATTTGAAATATTTAATGATACCCATTAAATTTTCATCTAATTTAATCATGTTAAACAAAAACGTAAACTATTCGTATTGTTTATTTTCATTAATCTAGGTCCAGTTGCTTCAGAAACCAATATTATCAGAAATAAATCATGATATTAAATTTAGTTTCTCCATTTTCTAGAGCATTTTTTAAAAAAATGGATCCAAAAATATTAAGAAAATGTATACTTCCGCTTGAATTTCGGGAATTCCCGGGAAATTTCTAAATTTCCCGGGAAACGGGAAATATTTTTTAACGGGAAATCCCGGGAATTCCCGGGAATTTTTTTCCCGGGACGGGAAATTGGACGCTCTACCCTGTGATCAATACGTCAAATCCCGTATTAAGTAGGCGAATATCTGTTTTACCCCTAATGCGACAAAATGTTAAAACATATTTTAATTCAATTTAAATGGCATTTTTTCAAATCAAATTTACAACTCCAATACATCTAGCTAAAATGAAATTTTCCGAGGATTCCGAATATGACAAAATTGAGATCAAAAAGTGCCGCTATGACGGCCTACAGGGCAAAAACTAACGTTGTAAAAAGTTTGTTATGGAAAAATCGAAAAACTATGAGAAAAACTGCGATTGGCCAAAAAGTTATTTCCGTAGGCTTATAGTCCATGAAATTACCTATCTTTTGACCTACGGGAGTATGGGTGTTGGACGCTGTTGCAAAAAGATATTAAGGTTTTAAAAAAATCAATTTTTGACAGTAATTTGCAAAAGCTAAGAGAAAATTTCAAACCAATCCTGGATGTCTATGGCACATTTTGAAGTGCTTCAAAAGACCTTTCGAATGCATCTAAGAGAGTTGGAATTGAAGAAGTTTTACGGAAATGCGAGCAATTTTAAGATTTTTAATGTTTTTTCGACCTCAAACTTCAAAGCCCGTTTTACCCCACTTCCCTTTGTCGTAGAGGGCTCATATTGGACATGAGTTCATCTCATGCATAGACAAACAAACGCTGAAAGTTTCATCCAAATCGGAGCACCTCGATACGACCTGTTACACATTGGTGAAAAACTCGCTCTTAATAATTATAATCATCTAAAATATTTTTGAATAAATTGTATTCTCACAAACAAATCCGTTTTTTCTGACCAAATTTGAGAGGAGGGAAAAAATAAAAATTGAAATCACATGCCAAAAGTGTTTTAAATTGCCTTTTTTGTTATTTGCAATCATTACTTTTAATTTTTTTCAGTATTGATTTTATTAGCTGATTTTAAAGGGGGAGGGGGGACATAATCTTTGAAAAATATTTGCAACGGCATTAAGACTTAGAAAAAAACACATTTTAACAAAAAATGAAAAAAACTGTTGTTTAATTTAAAAAAAAAACTGTAGAGACAATCTGAACATTTTCAATTTTTATCATAACCGTCTACAAACTGAACAAGATTTATTACAATTGTAAGCATCACCACTAAAAACATAATAATAAATCTATTCCAAATCCACATCCTAAAGGTCAAATAAACAAATAATAAGCCTGTAGCAAAAGTTAATTCGGCTTCACCTACTGCAATCTGCTAATGTTCCACAAAACCCGGGAAAATCCCATCGGAGGAAGTAAATTAATCCTATTTTCCCTGTTCCAGCCTAAGCCACACACTTCATTCACACGGAGAGATGAGTTTTAGCTAATCCCCCCATATCATCCCGTCACGGTCATTATCATCTTCACCATTCAAGGGCCCGAGCATTCTGCAGAAGTGCTAAACCAGTGATAAAGTGCAATAATCCTTGTTCGGAACTCTCAGTCTCCCTCGCATATTCAACGTTAAACGTATGACCACACGAGAGCTTACTGACTTTAACGGGATGAGTTCATCCTTTACCAAGTACAGACTCCCCCTGGCCCCGGCGACAACGATATATGAGTTTTCCGGTGTGGTCACGGAGTTGGTCCTCGTCTATAGCTCAAATGTGATGATGTTATTCCAGTAAGTGGATGTGCTCCAAAGCTTCAAGCTGCCCATCAAATTACTGAATTTATGTTAATCTCATGACCTACTTTGGAGAAGCTTATTCATTTGAGCTGCCGAGTTTATTTTCAATTTTTTATTTAACCTTTTACGGATTTTTTTTTTTAATCTGCATCTTTTAATTAACCCAAACAAATCAAATATTTTCCCCACCCTTTCTGATGAAGCATTCGAAAAAGGATCCTTCTCGCACAATGAAAACACAGCAAGCAAATACCGAACCCCTGAAAGTGTAAATATGGAAACCAGGAAAAATAAATCACAATTTTAAATTACACCCTCTCTTTCATGGTTTACGATGCCTGCCAACATCCCAAGCATAATGAATATTTGGGAAGTTGGAGAGGGCCCCCACTCAACCATTCATTGAACTCTTTCGCAGAGTAAAATTTCATCTCAACTTTGAACGGCACACGGGAGGAAAGCCCCGGTACTTACGAGAGCCGTCAAAGCGTGAAAACTGCTATTATTTGGGTAAAATAAACACAACATGTTTCCACCACACCCTTCACAGGGAGCTCGCTCTCGAGTGGGCGTTGGGAAACTTTTGCACTCAGCTCAACATTCTTTCACGCATTTTTGGAGCAAAATAAAGCGAAACAGAAACAGAACGCTTTGAAAGAGCTTTTCATTGCCCTTCACGCCAATTGAAAGGAGAGTGGGTTTTTATTCTCTATCGAGATGGAAATTATACAAATTCATTGCGTGAAGACAGCGGAAAATGTTGTTGGGAAATGACAGCAATTGCAAATTCTTTAACTAATTGAAATTGCCTCACAGCTGTTAGAGAAAAATTGATTTGAAGCGTTGTCAATGTCCACCCATTAGTCTCAGTTGCATTAGAGCAATTCTCTACCAAAACCAGAAATGGATTTTATTTGGATTTTTGATTCGGTTCACACTTTGTGGGGTCTTTCCCTATGACCAAAGAAGCCATTTTGTGACGTTGCTTCACCCATACAAGTCTCCCAGCTGGCAGCTGGCCATACAAAAATGGTAATATTCGAAAATCTGTGACTTATGAAGGAATTTGTGTTGGTGTCTTCGGAAAAGTTGTAGATATTGATGAGGACTATTTAGAAAAAAATAGGTACAAAAATAAACAATGTTTGCTGATTTTTAAATACCCTTTTTCAAAACTAAATTTTCCAAATCCATAATTTTTGAATTTCGAGATATTTCAGGGGACAAAAACCCGCAACTTTTGAGCCATAGAGAAATATAGTCAAAAAATTTGCCAATGATTTAGACATTTTTGAACAAAAATGTGATTTTTGAAAAAAAAAATCAAGGTTGAGGTACCGTAAACTGGGGTGACTTTGATAGCCCGGGGTGACATTGATAGAAATTTGATTTGTCCACTTATTTTGATACATCCAATGTAACAGTCACATTTTTGCATATATGTTTGATAATAAGCTATCCCTTAATGCTTACATACTCAAAATTCTCAAAAATGTTAAGATATTGATTTGACGGGTGTGGTGCTCTAATCAACACTCTCCACGCTACTCCAGATCAGACTGACTCTGTTGATGTTTACTTCCCTAAACCCTGTCCTCAACCTCACATGACAGCTTACCGCTCTTCGCTCAGGGCTGTACTCAATCACTCCCACTGACATTGGTGTCAGGGCCGTACTCAGGTACCACAACGGGCATTTGAAAAACCTATCAAAGTCACCCCGGGCTATCAAAGTCACCCCAGTTTACGGTATCAAAGTATGACAAAAGCTCGAAATACAAAAAAAAACAAATGCAAAAATAATCAAAACAAACAAATGTCAAACATCCATCAAAAACTTTGTTTTGCAATGAAAATTGGCTGTGCAAGCCATGCGAACGTAAAATTATTGACAACCGGGAATATTTTTTAAAGGAAAAAGAATCCATGGGACCGTCGTTGAAGAAATCCTTCGAGCAAAAGAAAATATCGAGGAATGAAGAGAATCGAAGTTTGCAGTTAGAAGGAGCTGAAGAAATCATCGGTAGATGGAGCAATATTAAGATCGATAAGATCGACAACCTGAGAGGCGACTGTAAACTGTGTAGGGGAAGGTGGGGCAAGACGACCATATCGGGCAAGATGAACAATCGCTCGTACGGCCGTAATTTTTACACTTTTGATTATTCCAGTATGAGGAATTGAATGAAGTTTTTGTCAAAACCTTAGTTTTCTTATAATTTTTGGAAAGTACAAAATAAGGCCCAGGGTTCGTTTTAAGGCTCATTTTATCAAAATGCTATTTTTCCTAGATCAGTAGTGTCCTTATCAATGACTTGCACGTATTATAAAGTATGATTTAACTTTTGGTTATTTTTGTTGAGAGCTTTTAAAAAATCTTGTTCAGGTGGAGCAAGTGTACCACATGGATTATTTGTATGGAAAAAAATACGAATTGCTGTAACAACATATTTTATTGGGAAATACTTAAAAACTGATAAACAGTTGATAAAAAAAATCCACGCAAAATATAGCGATATTATGAAAAAAATCAATTCATCATCTAAGTAATTATTTTTTTCGGAAAAACGTTCAAATTTATAGTAAAATATTATAATTTAATCTAAAAATGAAAGAAACGTTTCAAATAAATTCTAATCTGATGTATCTGTGATAACAGTTCAATTGTTAGCAAACTAACATGTTGTTTTATGCATTGTTCGTCTTGCCCCACTAGTTGAGTAGAACGTACGGAAAATCAAAATTTTTAAAACCAATTTTTTACATTAAAAACAGGACTTTTTAAAAACTTGTTCTATCAAAGTCTTAGTCAAGACCTGGAATAAGATGATTATAAAAAAATCCGACAGATTTTTTAACGTTTTCAATGGATTATAACGAGCATTTCCTTAGCTTGTTACACTTGCCCCACTTTCCCCTAAATAAGTAAATTTTTAGTAAGATTTGAGTAAAAACGAAAAAGATGAATAGTTTACTGAAGTTACCGCTTATGATTTATAATAAAACAAAATGTGTAAATAATGGGTAATTTTGGTCCCTGATTGCGAATCCAAGGCTCATTTTTTGGTATCTCGAGACGGTGGGGTTGTAAGACCCTTTTCAGTTTTCAGGATTTTTACTAAGACGGGTGATTCTCCGCCAACTCACACAGCAGTTGCCCCGATCCCTCTTCGATTTGCGTGAAACTTTGTTCTAAGGGGTAACTTTTGACCCTGATCATGAATCCGAGGTCCGTTTTTTGATATCTCATTACGGAGGGGCGGTACAACCCCCTTCAATTTTGAACATGCGAAAAAAATAGGCGTTTTTCAATAGTTTGCAGCCTGCAACAGTGATGAGATAGAAATTTGATGGACTTTTATGTAAAATTAGACGCCCAATTTGATGGCGTACTCAGAATTCCGAAAAAAAACGTATTTTTCATCTAAAAAAACACTAAAAAATGTTTTAAAAATTCTACGATTTTCCGTTACTCGACTGTAAATTTTTTTTTGGAACATGTCATTTTGAGGAAAATTTAATGTTCTTTTCGAATCTACATTCACCCAGAAGGGTCATTTTTTCATTTAGAATATTTTTTTTTTATTTTAATGATTTGTGTTTTTTTTCTAACTTTGCAGGGTCAAGTAACGGAAGATGGGAGAATTTTGAAAACTTTTCTGGTGTTTTTTTCGATGAAAAATACGGTTTTCGGAATTCTGAGCACGCCATCAAATCGGGCGTCTAATTTTACACAAAAGTACCTTTGACACCAAATTTCTATCTCATCATTGTTTCAGGCTGCAAATTATTGAAAAATACCTCTTTTTTGCATGTTAAAAAATTGAAGGGGTCGTACCGCCCCTTCGTCACTAGGTATCAAAAAACGGACGTTCTTAAAATTCCGAAAAAAAAACGTATAGGACCCCCTTAGGAGCAAAGTTTCACGAAAATCGAAGGTTACCTGCTGTGTGAGTTGGTGGAGAATGGCAAAAAAAACTATGTGCAAGAAACCAAAAATTTAAAAATATTTTTGTAAAAAAAAATCCATTCAGTTTTCAGAGAGTTTTGAGATTGCCGTGAAATGCAGTTGGTTTGTGTTTAGCTTGAGGCACGAGGGGGAGGGAGGGGGTTCTGAGATTTCAAAAAAAGTGTCCACGTAAAAATCCATTTGTAAAAGCCGAATAATAAAATGTCCTACCCATTTGCTTCAAAAGTTTGAAGCTTTAACCAAAAGTGGATGAGAAAAACACACAAAGAAAAGCAAATTCTTATTGTTTCACAAAAAATTACCTTAAATTAAAAAAAAGCAAATGTTGGTCCAATCAATGTTTTGAAATATAAACATTTCAAAAATTTTAAATCATGTCTAACATGCAAGAAATCTAATTTGTGCATAATTAGCGCAACTCAACTACAAAAATAGGTAAAATTTCTTTAAAGTCATCCATTGCAAATGTCTGTTCATAGCTAAAAGAAACGATGCTCATTGCGCTGCCATAACATTTATTTGCTTAGTCTCCACTTAACACTAATTCACAGCAATTTTTCAACCACTTTTGTCAGCAATAACCCTTTCAGCGCTTATAAATCCCCCTTCCCTTTGAATCGACCAACCTGAAGTAAACCCCGTTCAGTAATGGTTGGCAAAAATTTCACTCAATAAATCATGCTTATCGTGGGGAGCAATTTTCCCACCTCAAAAGAAAGTGCTTACCTAGAGTGGGGAAAACTTCAGGGTATAGGAAATGGCGAACCATCAGGTTGTGCAAGCAAACACAGCACAACTAGCAATCATCTTAATCGCTTTGATACAGATCGGAGTTAAAAAGGGAAAAGTTCTTATGTGAATCTTAAAAAAATGTTTAGGAGCAATTTAAAGTAAAAACAACATTAAAAAAAATGTTTCCATTTTTTAAGATTCAATCGCCCTCTTAAAATGTTACCCCCAACACATATTCACCCACTTCCGTCCTCGTGAGCACAATTTTCCCACGATTTTCATCCTTCTGTTTCCCAGCGATCCATTTTACGCTGCTCTCTGTTCCGAGTAGTACCATTTATTTTTCACGCAAAGAAGACCCCCAGCTCTATGGATTAAAATTGATGTTTACCTCTTTCAACGAAGCTCTCCTCCAAGTTGTGGTTTTTTTTGGCTGCCCTCGAAAGAAAATCCGATTATGGATCTGTGTTTTGGAGGGGTGAAAATGGGGTCATTTTTTCCATCCCCTCAAACAGGACCTTTTTTCCTGATGATGTCAGCATGGTTGAAGTGTCACATAATTTAAATTAGAAAAAAAGCATGTTAATACTGGCAACACTGCAAAATTGTGTTATTAAAAGTTTATTTAAAAAAAACTATTTATAAACTGAACATTAAAGCTCCCCTCAATCTAAACATTAAATTACTTCAAGTAAGCACAACATCCATCGAATCAAAGCCATTAAAAGCACAACCTGCTGGGGGGAAGGATGACTATAAATATACAGCAGCAGATTGGGTCCCCAAAATTTATTGATGGGATGCAGGTTAACAAGGTGATAAATTGCTTCGGCTCATGCCGTTCGGGTGCTGAACTTAGACGACGATTTTCACGACATTTATAAGGCAGAGGGGTGAGTTAATTGTGGCACTTGATGACATCGCCGAAACGGGCTCGGCTTGCTTCCGGTGAGACATCCAATGATGAGAAGTGATTAATCAAGTTGTTACTTACTGTGTTGTACAACATTTGTAGCTCTGTTATTCTGGGGAGAGCACCCAAACCTCTTTCTACTCCAAGGAACCTTCCACCCCAGTGTTTGAACTAACGACCTTCGGATTGCGAGTCCAACCGCCGCCAGCGATTCCACCGGAGTAGGCTTGGTTTGGTGTGTTGTTTGTACTTATGGCATGGAGACGACTCCTACACCTGGAATGACTTAACGGCCTAACAACCAAGGCCGGGACCGACATTTTACTTCCTCATCCGATGGAAGGTGGCATGAAACTTTGATTTCTAGCTTACTTTAAAACAAAGGAATGATTTGAAACAATTATGTAACCGATACTATTGTATAATTTGACAGGAAATTTTTTTTCGTGGTAGACTGTACTAAGCAACACAACAAAAAACTAGCAATTTTATAGAAATGTTTTTTTGAAAAAGTGGTAATTTGGCACTTTGGAATTTTATTTTTATATTTAATGTGTATTGAATGGGAGAATTTCGATCATTTAAAAAAATAATTAAAAATAAATAGGGATGGTCACCAAGATCGACAGAAGACACCAAATTCAAATAAATTTTGTGCAATTAAAATATAAATACAGTATGTAAAAAAAGTATTTACACCCCTTGGGCACTATGCACATTTTGTGATGAAACATGTATAAAACCCACGTTTTTAAATACCTAAGCAAAAACGTTGTTATGGTTTCGTTTGAGCAACCTGCCAAAAATGTATGGAATTTCTTAATTTTTGTTCTCGTGGATCAAACTTACTTTTTGCCCAGGTATTTAAAAACGTAGGTTTTAAAGAAACCTAAAGATCGGAAATTTTATGCCCTTTCCGATTCCACATAGGTTGACTTTTGAATCGTGGACCGGTTCGGATGCCGGCGGATTTTCCTACGACGTAATTCCGGGTTGGTACGAAATTCCAACGAAAAATCTATTCTATCGATACAAATACCCCCAAAACGGTGTCATACCCACTCCAAAATTGTTTATTTAGCAATTCTATGGTAATATATTGACATTTAGTTGAGTTAAAAGTTTGCAAAATTAAGTTTAGATAAGTTTTATTTAGAATTTCCAGAGTTATATAAACTTTTATACTAAGTAGTCAGTAAACTTTATATTCAATCAAATTTTTTTTTAATCCGTCAAGGATGCCTATTTGGAGTTGGGAGACTGGATTTATGATGATTTGTCAACAAAAAACATTATTTATGTTAATTTTTCGAAAGGTGTACAATAGCGTGTCCCAAAAAAACACGAAGTCGAGGAATTCAATGTGCTCAGTTCTCAAATGATAGAAAATCATGTTAGAAACAACTCTCTCATACATGAAAACTTTCGGAAAAATCGTTTACCACGTTCCCTGGGCATTTTTTTGAAAAAAGTCAGTTTTTTCGACAATTTCACAAAATCTGCTCAGAAAAAATGGAAAATTTTAAAATTTCAAATAGCCTATGCCATTAAATGATGGTCTGTGGTCCAATGAACAAGTTAATGTATCGATTTGGCCTTTAAAAACCTTGTTTTTACTTTCCCGGTAGCTTTTATGTCGAAAAATACGAGTTTTTGCTTTACTTTTTTTCAATCTTTTCCCTCGGTATTGAACACAAAAATTTCCTCATATGTGAGAATACATGCATCTTGTAGGAAATTTTCCGCTGAAGATTTTCGTCTAAGCAACTTTGAAGTTTCATTAACTCTGAGCTGAGATATTCCAGTTTTTGTGAAGAAAGAATATTGAATATTTGAAAATGTTGATATTAATCATCATTGGCATACACAGTAAAAAATAATGTAAATTTGGAAGCTGTAATTTTGGAAGGATGAATATTATCTCTTTTATGATGTAATTTTACCTCAATTTAGACTGAAAAATTGACATTACACCATAAAAGTGGTAAAATTACACATTTCCAGAGGTAAAATTGCACCTTTTTTCTGACATAAAAGATGTACCCCTTCCCAGATGTAATATTCTCATGATTTTTTTTTCTGTGTACAATATTAAGGATAATTTAAGCCTAATTTGAAGTGCGGCTGTATCGCATCTGGTTTAAACATGATTGGTTAATCCTTCAATACTAAGGGCCACCTGGTGTTGTTTTCTCATGGCACACTACGTGCTAAATCAATGAATTACCCGGGTTCGCAACGACTGATTATTTTTAATCTTTCTGGTTTTGGCGAGCAGTCTTGTCGAAAAAGAAAAACAGATTTTCTCTACTTCACCGACGTTTCGGCCGAAACGTCGGTGAAGTAGAGAAAATCTGTTTTTCTTTTTCGACAAGACTGCTCGCCAAAACCAGAAAGGTTCAATGAATTACTTTTAGCAAATAACTCATATTTAGAGCATTTTGCATTTAAACCAATCGATGCACGTTTGCTGTGTTTCCATGGATACAAATAAACAAATAACAAATATAAGGTTCAATTGTACGCATTTCCGTGATCTGAACCACAACGTAACGTTTACACTCCCTTCTTATAACTCCTGTCGATAAATCCGATGTTCAGGTCAATTAAAAATATCACTAATATTTGGAATTTATTCTATAGGGATCCATCCATTAATCACGTAGACATTTTTTTTAAATCTCAGCTCCCTCCCCTTCTCATGGTCAATTGTCCATAAAAAAAACTTTTTTGGATGGAGCGTGGACAATTGCCAACCCCGTACAATCGAACCATATATTTCGATGCCTCTGTGCTCTTGTACTAAGCTTACTGGTTTTCCTATCTAGATAGCATAAGAGAGCACAGATGCATCGATTTGTTATTTGTTTATTTGTATCCATGGAAACACAGCAAACGTGCATCGATTGGTTTAAATGCAAAATGCTCTAAATATGAGTTATTTGCTAAAAGTAATTCATTGATTTAGCACGTAGTGTGCCATGAGAAAACAACACCAGGTGGCCCTTAGTATTGAAGGATTAACCAATCATGTTTAAAAATAGATGCGATACAGCCGCACTTCAAATTAGGCTTAAATTATTCTTAATATTGTATGATAATGATGATTAATATCAACATTTTCAAATATTCAATATTTTTTCTTCACAAAAACTGGAATATCTCAGCTCAGAGTTGATGAAACTTCAAAGTTGCTTAGACGAAAATCTTTGGCGGAAAATTTCCTACAAGATGCATGTATTTTCACATATGAGGAAATTTTTGTGTTCAATACCGAGGGAAAAGATTGAAAAAAAGTAAAGCAAAAACTCGTATTTTTCGACATAAAAGCTACCGGGAAAGTGAAAACAAGGTTTTAAAAGGCCAAATCGATACATTAACTTGTTTATTGGACCACAGACCATCATTTAATGGCATAGGCTATTTGAAATTTTAAAATTTTCCATTTTTTCTAAGCAGATTTTGTGAAATTGTCGAAAAAACTGACTTTTTTCAAAAAAATGCCCAGGGAACGTGGTAAACAATTTTTCCGAAAGTTTTTATGTATGAGAGAGTTGTTTCTAACATGATTTTCTATCATTTGAGAACTGAGCACATTGAATTCCTCGACTTCGTGTTTTTTTGGGACACGCTAGTGTACAAACTTTTTTTGCACCTTTTTTATTTTCGTAATAGTATTTGTTATATAACTTTTTTATAGAAATCATCTTTTCATGAGCTTTTTGTAGCAAAATGTTTGGCATGAGTTTCTGAACAAAACGTAGTACTAGGTTCCTGTCAAACTTTAGATTTTTTACATGTTTCATCACAAAATGTGCATAGTGCCCAAGGGGTGTAAATACTTTTTTTACATACTGTAGCTGTGGCATAACTCAAATCATGCCAAAATATTTTATGATACTCATCACTTCAATATTATTTTTTTATTAATCCCCTTATCGACCTCGATCGGAACCAAGGAACCTAAGATCGATCATTTAATTGTATTCATTCTGGTACATACAAAAGAAAAGAAAAAGATTCAAAAAGCTTTCTGCACTCTCAAAAATGTTCTAATAATTCATTGATTTTTCATGGAGGTAAATTAATTTTGAAATTTTGAATCTTCTGGAAAAAAAATCTTCTTGAACCTTGGTAAAAAGTTTTTTAAAACACAAAAATAATCACGTTTAAAAAAATAACTAGAAAAATTTCTGTTCAATGATTTCCTGTAAAAATGTAATTGTGTTGTTTTTCTAACAACAAATTCTCACCTCTATTTTTTTCATATGGGATCAGGCCAGTATGAAATTCTGCCCGAAGAGTTTTATTAACAAAATTGACATTATACCTCTTTTTGCTGAATGCAGGCCAAAGGGCATTGCCCACCACAGGACAATTAACCATGCACAGTGCAGGATCGATACAGTTTTCAACAGTGTGTCACGCGTGCATCGATTTTCACCTACAATTTCCCTAATCCATCATGCTGGTACATCGCAAGTCCCCGTCCACAAAGGTCGCCCCTTCCGGTAATTGAATTATGCAAATCGATAGTGTCACAGAGTGTTGTCGCCACATGAGTTCAAAATATCGTGTGTGTGCGATGAGCAATGACTAATGGTAGAATCGTAATTTAGAATATTACGTTCTGTTCAATGACATGATTGTGATCAATGAAAATGTTATTTATGCATTAGTCTGATTTTTTTACGACTTTCACGATTCGTGATTCACGATGAGTCTACAATTAAATTACGTAGGGGAGAGTGGGGAGACTTGATCCCCTTTTTTTGTATCGCACATTACTCTGTCAATTTCTCACAATACTATGATCTTTTTGCATGAATTGAAAGCTTAAACATTCAACTATGTTTGACTGATAAGGGTATTTCATCAGATAAACTCTTCGAATAAATATTTTAAACCGGCATTTTCAAAATGTTGGGGGTAATTTGATCCCCCTTTCAACATTTTGAAGAAATCTTAAGCAAAATGTTTCTTATTCATCCAAACTTTCAATTTTCTATAAGATACAGCAATTTCACATTAAACCTGTACGTTTGTGTTCAAAATATAACAAGTTTAGCATGTAAAATATTTAAAAACTTAAAATTTTCTTTTTTAGACCAAAATTGAGCATGTTTACAAAAGCTGGTAATTTTTGTTTACAAAACTTTTGAAAAATGGTTCAAACTGCAGTTAGTTATGTACAACTATACTAAAGGAAACTATGTACGAAAACCCAGCCAAATTATTTAATCTTGAGGCTGATTCCAGTGACTGTAAAAATGCTGGGATCAAATCTCCCTAAACGCACTTTTTTAAACAATTGATTGTAAAAATAGTATGACGATAAATTAAACGTCAAATGCGTAAGGGTTTTGGAGTTGATAAGTTTATCAAACAATTCATGTATAAAAAATATTTTTTTGAGTAATTTTTGAGTGTTTTCTATACTTATCAAAACAAAGAAAAAAGATCTCTTGGAAGTTTTTTGCAGCACTTCTTAGAAAAATGTGTGTAACTCAATCTAAACATTTTTTAATTTTTTTCTTTGTTTTCTACAATGAGTTTTAGTCAATTTCGCACAACTTTCTAGAACAAAGCTAATTGTTTTACCCACATGCTGACGAGATACAGGCTTGGGATCAAGTGTCCCCGGGGATCAAGTCTCCCCACTCTCCCCTATAGTTAAGTTTCAACTAGCATGAGTAGATTTAAACTAATTATTCAAAATAGGTAAATATTGACGTGTGTTCGACCAATTCACTGCGTCTTTTATTACTAGTATCATGAAGCAACGCATACAATTAAAATTAAAATGTTCATGTTCTGCTCGCAATGTCGCCTCCCATTTATCACCATTTCCCACCAAACGATTCAATGTGGACAAAAATCAGGTTTATTTCATTAACACACAACAACACCAGTGAAAGCCAGCTGGTCGCGGAACAAACATCCTTCACGTGGCTTATTGTCCAACGGTCGAACTATAAGCTAAAGGATACATTATTCATGGTCTAATATAGCACCCATTCTGTTGGGACATGTGGGTGACAACCTTATTATGTTTTAAATCATATTGCAATCATAAAAATAAGTTTTATTCAAATTTTAATTAACGATCGTGAACAATCAATACCGACTAAATAAGTTTTTGAACGGAAAGAAATAAAACTTTTTCAACATCATTTGCCACCCTGCTCGTCACATGGTGGTTCCGCGGAACAGGACATCGCGGTTTGTTTGTCGGTGCCGGTGTGGTCATGCCCCGTTAACAACGGCAAACAAAAAAGCGAAAGTAAGTGTACGGCTAATTACATAATTACTTTGTCGTAAACCTTTTCAGCTGTCAGCTGTGCCGGTCGGTGATGGTGGTGGGAAAATAAGCTCGACGCATGGTAATGAAATTTTCCCGCGTCTGTGTGAGTAAAAATGTTACAGGAAATCGGATCGTTGTCAGATTGTTTGAGTGGGAGTTGTGTTATTATCACTCGAAAATTGTCTTTAATGTGTGATCGAGCTTTTTTAGTAAATTACATGATGTTTTAAAACTACAAAACTTCCCTCCAAAATCCCCGGAACTGTAAGGAGTACAGTGTGGAAATTTACGTTGCCAGATATTTTGTTTAACAGCATTGATATAATTTTAAATTTTATTCTAAAGCAAATTTTAAACTAAAATCCAGTTGTGTTATTTTGTCACTTTAAACATCGAGATTCAATTCCCCAAAGTAAAATTTTTCGAGGACTTCAGATAATCGAGTCTGAACTGTAATGCTAAAAGTTTGACAAAAATCCAATAACGTATAAACATATTACTTGACCGAGCCACGTAGCCCAGTGGTAACGCTTCCGCCTCGTAAGCGGTAGATCGGGGTTCAAATCCCGGCTCGGACCAACACAACTGGTGATCTTTTCCCTTCTGGAATCGATTGCTTAGTAAAGGGAAGGTAGTGTATCGTCACAAACTGGACCTTATCACGACACCTTAGGGAGGCGACCTATGGAATGTTAACATCAACCTTAACATGTTAACATTAAGTTGAGAATGAAAACTGCCACTGAATCCGCTTTGTAAATGCCGGCCCCGATACTCTTCAAGGGTGTTCCCCTCAGGAACTGGGAAAGATTTACTTTTTACTTTATATTTTATCAGGTTTCATGTCTGTTTCCGATATGAAATATAAAGATATTCGAACAGTCAAAAGGAAAAATTACTAAATAAACCGACAAAACTTTTTTCGTATTTTTTATTTACTTATTTGGGTCATTCCATCTGAAGCGGAACAGCATTTGAAAATTACCCTCTCCGATCCTGCTCAAATTTGGCTGAGCTGTTGATACTATCAAAACATGCAAGAATCCCGAATTTCATCCAAATCGGACCACCCCCTCCATTTTTGTACCTCCCCAAAAAATTGACTTTTTGGCGATTTTTGGCCAAACCTCCTAGTTTCAAACGGCGATAGCTCAGGAACCACAAATCTCAGAAGGTCGGTCTTAGACTCAATTTTGAAGGAAATTGGACGTAGAATCCATTTCCGTGATCAAAATGTTGATTAATTTATTTTTTCTATCTGTATTGCGCAATTGAAGACTTTAAACGGCCGTATCTCAAAACACCCCAACTTATTTTTTTTATTTGACCTCACCATCGTGTTCCCCGGCCAATTTTACATAAGAATCACTTATCGACAGAAATGAATATGTTTCGTTCCAGAGATATCGAATTTTAAAGTTTTGTGTTTTCGAGATTACCTGCATCAGCTTCATTCGCCGCATCTGCTAGAAGCACACAGGCGGGCTGATCAATAACTGCTACCTGGCCATTTATTGAAATAATATTTCATCATAACTTTTTCGTGCACAGTTGAGATGGAATGACCCATTTTTAACATCAAATTCGAGTTCTACGACCCAATTTCGGTCAAATTTTAATGATTGATGGCATAATAAACTATTTTCTCCATATTTCATTACCACCATTTTGACCGCCATCTTGGATTTTTTAGGTCACTTCAGAGCAGTTCACGAGTCATAAGTAGGGCCAGTGATTTATCGCGGTTACAAAATTAAAATTTCACGGTAATTTCACGGTACTCTTATATCTGCTTAATATTAACTCAAAAGTGTGTTATTTTCAAAAATAATTGTGAACAATAAAGACACTGAAAAAAAGTATTAGAGGTTACACATCATTGAAATGTTTCCAAAATCGTCAAAATTTTTCGATTTTGGGAATAATTTTGTCAGTTTTGAAAACATTTACAACGAAATCGAAAAAAAAATGTTGACAATTTTGGAAACATTTCAATGTTATTGAATTCAACAACACAGAGTTACCAGATTGGCTTATAGAATTTCTATCCATGTAGCAATATATCAAAGTGTACGAAATTACCCCCTGGCAAAAACTATTTAAATTAAAATTTGCAGAATTTTTGTCAACTAAATTAAAGATTCAACTGTCCAAGTTTGTCTGAGAATTTAAAAATGTATTTTGCTAAAATCAAAACGCAGCACATCCTAAACGACATATTCACCAAAAGTAGAGTCAAGAAAATGAAAGAAATAAACTTCTGTTGTGTTGTCATAACTTTCAGCAAAATTAAAACATGTGTGTTTCAAAAAAGGATAGGCAATATTTAATTTTTAACAGTTTTTTAACATTTTTATTGATAATTCCGAAATTTGCAAACAAGAAAAAAATAAAATAAGAAATGAATAGAACAAATAATACAGTCATGCCCCGGTTTTGCACGCCTCGGTTTTGCACTGCCCCGGGTTTGATTCGTTCAGCTGCCTCGGTTAAGCAAATATCAAACAATTATAGTGTTTTAGAATCGGGATGATGGCAGCTATCCGTTGCAATTGTAATAACATGAATTTTTTTCACAAAAATACGTTTTTTTTCCTGTATTTCGAAAATGCCATGTTTTCGATAAAATATTCAAAATTATTTTGATTGCAATATGGGTATCAAATGATCGGATTTTTTCATACATTTCGAATGTAATAACAACATTTTTGAAAATACTCAAAATTTTCACAAAACTACATATTTTCGAAAAAATACTCCAAATTTCAGTTTTTTACAATATGGGTATCAAACGATCAGGATTTTGTCATACATTTCGATTAAAAAAACATTATTTATTTTGAAAATACTTAAAATTTTCACAAAACTACGTATTTGTGAAAAAAATACTCAATATTTTAGTTTTTACAATATGGGTATCAAACGATCGGGTTTTTTTGCATAAATTTTGATTATTATAACAATTTTTTTATTGAAAATACTCAAAATTTTCACAAAACTACGAATTTTTGAAGAAAAATACTCAAAATTTCAATTGTTTGTATATGGATACCAAGCGATCAAGATTTTTTCATACATTTCGAAAGTTATAACAATTTTTTTTGAAAATACTTAAAATTTTCACAAAACTACGTATTTTCGGAAAAATTCTAAAATTTTATTTCTTACAACATTTTGAATATAATTACAACATTTTTTGAAAATACTCAATTTTTTCCCAAAACTACGTATTTTCGAAAAAATACTGAAAATTTAAGTTTTTTATTATATATATCAAGCGATCAGGAATTTTTCATACATTTCGAAAGGTATAACATTTTTTTTGAAAATACTTACAATTTTGACAAAACTACGTATTTTTGAAAAAAATACTCAAATTTTAAGTAATTCAGTAATTGCCATACCGTGAAAAACTGAAAGTTGTGTATATTTTCAAAAATACGTAGGTTTGTGAAAATTTTGAGTATTTTCAAAAAATGTTATCTTTACATTCGAAAGGTATGAAAAAATCCCGATCATTTGATACCCATATTATGAAAAACAGAATTTTTTAGTATTTTTTTTTTTTGAAGATACGTAGTTTTGTGAAAAATTAGGATTTTTCAAAAAATGTTGTCATTACATTTGGAATGTATAAAAAAGTTCCGATCATTTGATACCCATATCGTAAAAAACTAAAATTTTGAGTATTTTTTCGAAAATGATTTTTTTTTTACATTCGAAATGTATGAAAAATGCCGATCAATTGCTACCCATTATATGAAAAACTTAAATTTTGAGTATTTTTTTTTTCAAAAATACGCAGTTTTGTGAAAAAATTAAATATTTTCAAAAAATTTTGTCATTACATTTGGAATGTAATAAAAGATCCGATCATTTGTTACCCATATCGTAAAATACTAAAATTTTGATTATTTTTTTGAAAATACGTAGTTTTGTGAAAATTTTGAGTATTTAAAAAATGGCGTTACATTCGAAATGTATGGAAAAAACCCGATTATTTGATACCCATATTGAAATAACAATAAGTTTTCGTTTTTTTAGAGAAAAAAGTGGCATTTGCAAAATACAGTAAAAAAACGTATTTTTGTGAAAATTTGCATGCAATTATAATTGCGATTGATAGGTGCCTTCATCCCGTTTCCAAAACACTATAACTTTTTGATGTTTACATGATTTTTCATACGATTATAGCCAATGTCTCCCATATAGCCAAAATCCCATAAGCTCTGTGCTTCAGTTATGCACGCCTCGGTTTAGCATCCCCCATATGTGGTGCTAAACCGAGGCACGACTGTATTATGACTTCAAAATTCAAACATATATATTTTTAAATTTTCCTCTCAAAAAAATGCTATTTTGTAAATTATACAGAGATTTTAAAACCAAAAATGCTTAAACTGCTTTGCGTTTTGTTTCATGCAAATTTGAATAACATTATATTTTTTTTTAAATTTTGTGCATTTAGGAAAAGAAAATCTATATTTAATTTGCAACCAAGTATCTGCAATTCGTTGTTATGAACAATTCCTTTGAAAAAAAATCCATTCCATTTTTTTCAACAGCTTCCTAACGCCTGTTGAATATTTTGAAAATATACTGAGCAAGTTTTAGTAAATTATTTGGCATTTCACGGTACTTTCGCAGCAAATTTCACGGCATCCGCAAAATCGTGAAAAATCATTAGCCCTAGCATAAGCTTTAAGCTCGTCAATCATATTTATATAAGACCAAAAAAAATAGTAATTCGATTATCCGAAAATTCGATTATCCAAAGTAAAAATTCGGACAATCGAGTCTGTACTATAATCAATAATCATGTTGAGAAAGTTATATTAACGCAGAAATGCTCCTTTCAGAAATTTTAGCCATCCTTAAATATTTTTCTGAAAGGTTGAAGTCTCAGAAGAGCTTTATAGATTAATTCTGCATTTAAAACTTCAATCTTTTGCAACACGTTTCTCGTCTTAGTAACTCCTTTGGTGCTGCAAGTAGCTCGCATTATGATTCAAAATCCGAACTTTCTCGTTTCCAATTCACATTTAGATTTCCAATTTGGCGGTACAATTTGTTTGCGCCTCCAACGGTGCTAGCCCACGTTCCTTCTAGGAAGAAAGCTCCTTTCGGATCGAGCCCCATTTCGCGCCAAAAGCTGGTAAAAATGTAAATCAATCACACATTTCTTATTTTTGCTGCGTTTTGCTTGGTCGCTTATCCCTTTCACATTTTTCTTTCAAGACTGCCTGATGGAAAATCCAAATTCCAGCCTCGTTTTCCTTTTGGCGCAGAATTTTTCCCTCGAACTCGACAGGCAGATCTAAATCGGACGAGCTGAAAGAGCCAAGTTTAATTGAGTTCCATATCTCTTCGCACACACTTTGCGCGATTCTAAATGTGAACATTTTTTATGAAAAATTATTTGAATCGTTTACCCCCCTCTCTTTTCCACGTGATTTTCCCCTCACTGCGTGACAATTTGTCGCGAAAATTCGCACTTTCCTTGTTAATCCTGTCGGTGCTAGTTAAAATAAATATCAATCAACCAGTCGGAAGAAAAACGAAAAGCCGTTGGGGGGGTGGAGGTGAACTTTTCCTGTGCCCATAAATCACGCAGCATCCCTCAATCTCCCGGAAGTGTGCGTGTTTCTTATTCATCAAACTCCCACGTACCTTCCGGGAAGTTTTCGTTGGGCCGCCCGGAAAGAAAAAAAAAAGTTGAGCCAAAAGTCGCGCTCGCTGCCGCTATTGCTGCTGGTTGGGCTGAGAAATGAGGGATTATGCTACAGCAAATAGTACATAAAACTGGAACCATGTTGGCGCCACTAGGAACCCTCCCTCCCCCTTAACATGCTGTCGAAGAGTCGAAGGTCGTGAACTTTTGGTTCCGAAATGAGTGGGGAAAAACAAGTCTTTAATCTAGTCATGCTGCTGGGGGAAGGACGGCAGATCTTCAATACGCCGCCAGTTATTGGCGAAAGTTTGGGCAGTTTCGCGGGCAACATGAACGAACCAGGCGTCAAATCTGATCGGAGTAGCAAGATGAATAGTGTAACAGATTGGATTAACTCATGCAGAAGCGAGGGTTAAATTAAATAGACACCAATAAAATTTGTTACAATCATCAACCTGATCCTTAAATATATATATTTCATCTTGAGACATAAATCTACTAAAACTATAAAAGTTACAACTCTACGAGATTTACCCAAATGGCCCCCACTGAGATGAAAGTTTGTTTTCTTCTGAACAGCACGTGGAGTATCATATTGATCGGTGGAAATGGAAAAAAGTTGCATCGAAGTTTGCGCGTTGGAGTGGCAAAAATTACTGGGGAAAGGTGTGAAAAGTTGAAGATTTTATTTGCTGATAGAAGAGATGGCTGAATACAAAACAAAAAAAAACACCCAAAAAGCCAAAAATAAAGTTTTATTTTTAGGACCCTTTCAAAAAAATACTCCAAAAATGCAAATTTGGTATTATTTACGCGCAGGTTTAAAATCACTCAGTTTTCGTCAAAACCGAACCTTCTCGGAAATGAGTAATGGAGGCATCTGTAATATTTGAGTGAATTTCACTCAGAAGTCCACGGAAACTGAGTGATATTCACCTAGATCTGCATGAAATTCACTCAAATCTGACAGATGCCCTTTTTTGATGAAAACTGAGTGATCTTGAACGTGCGTATAGGTTGTACATACAAATTTATATAGGGCTTTAAAACCCTCCAGTCAACGTTTACGTATCCAGATTTTTAAGCGAAAATTGCGTTCGAATGATGAACGCCCGAAATATCAAAATCACGCAGTGGTACCAACATTACGAAAAAAGTGTGCCATATGTATGACAGCTACATTTTATTTTCTAATTCGAACACCATCTTTGCTTAAAAACCTGGATATCGTTTCAAACGCAACAACGCGTTTAAAACGGAATACGTAAACGATTCGAATTGAATTCCATTTCAGAATTCCGATTGAGTTGACTGGGCCTATTTCTAGAGATTTTTTTTTTTTTTTTTTGGAAAAGTCCTATAGGCTATTGTGTTTTATGTGTTCACGCAAACCCCGACGGTTTGACACTAACTGTTGTCAAACGAACGGGGTTACATTTTAGTTTGACACCCCTTTTACACGGAGTTCACACACACTACCAAACATTTGTTTGATAGTGTGCGTGAGCGCCGTATAAAAAAGTGACAGTTCGTCACTTTTTAGTTTGACTTTGAAACTAAAAAGGCGTCAAAGGGGGGGGGGGGGTTGAGTGTTTATAGGGCCATTTAAAAAAACATAGCTTAATCCATCTTTAGGTGATTGGTGCTATCCTCACATTCATATAGTGAATATCTCCATCCAGAATTGCATTATTCCCCCTTAACATGTTTAACAAATTAAGCTTCAATACTCATTTCTTTCGATAGGGTTTTCAGATCTTCAATCCTTTTGGCTCATCGGTAAGGTCTTTTGATAACTTATCCAACGATAGTTCGCATGATAGATCCGGACAACGTTTTCATCAAAATATCTGAGATCCGGCCTCAAGAAAGTGTATAAACAACACTAAAGTGCATATAACTTTTGATATGGTTATCAGAACTTTGATGTATCAGGCTCATTTGAAAAGTCTTTTAAATATCTAACTGACGGTGGGTCGCATGATGGACCCGGACATCATTTTAATCGAAATATCTGAGTTCTGGCCTCTGAAAATTGTATAAATACCATTTAAGTGCTAATAACTTTTGATAGGGCTATCAGATCTTCTATGTTTTAGAAACGCCTTTTTAATACCTTTCTAAAAATGTATAGCATGACGGGTTTTCTTGCAAAAAACACTCTTTTTACAACCTTCCGGACTTTTGTTAAAATCGTTTCTTTAACATAACTTTTGAAGTACTTTTCTAAACTTCATAATATTAACTAGGGTCTTGTGGGACCCCTAGACGGATCGAATGAGACCAACATGGTCCAAATCGGTGCATCCATTCCGGAGATAATCGTGTGCATATTTTTCGGTGCACAGACTCACATCCAGACACACGCACAGACATTCGTTCAGAATTTGATTCTGATTCGATAGGTATACGTGAAGGTGGATCTACGAGGTCGAATAAAGGAGTTCATTTTTTGAGTGATTTTATAGCCTTTCCTCATTGAGGTGAGGAAGGCAAAAACACTAGATTTGTGCCTTATTTGACATTTTATCTTTCAGAATGATGATACCTTCTGTCAAAAACTTGAGTAATGATGAAAATAATATTTAAAAAAAAAGCGAAAGCGAGGAGCGAGACACAGTTAATCAACTATTTTTTTCTAATTAATTAGAGCTGATTTTGGTTAATTGGGTCCTAAAATGAAGCATAGATTGCTGATATTATTGTTTACAGCGATAAAGCTTATTTTTCTGAGTACAATGACCCTTTGTACGACCACAATGAGTTTAAAATGGATTTTTAAATCAATTTTGAAAAATTAACCTCGCGGTCCTTCTTGACAGAAAAGCTCCTACTTGACAGCTCGTTCCAAGGGGACCATAGTTGATCCATCGAAAAAATGTTGTCTGGTCAAAAATAAAATTTGCATTAAAATTAAAAATAGTGATCAGAAATGGTTTTTAATCGTGTTTTTTTACCGTTGTACATAAAAATTGACATAGGGCTTTAGTACCCAATTGGGTCCTAAAATGAAGCATAGATTGCTGATATTATTGTTTACAGCGATAAAGCTTATTTTTCTGAGTACAATGACCCTTTGTACGACCACAAAGTGTTTAAAATGGATTTTTAACTCAATTTTGAAAAATTAACCTCGCGGTCCTTCTTGACAGAAAAGCTCCTACTTGACAGCTCGTTCCAAGGGGACCATAGTTGATCCACCGAAAAAATGTTGTCTTGTCAAAAAAAATTTTTGCATTAAAATGAAAAATAGTGATCAGAAATGGTTTTTAATCGTGTTTTTTACCGTTGTACATAAAAATTGACATAGGGCTTTAGTACCCAATTAGCTAATTGATTAGCGCCTCGCTCGTGAACTATTTTTTTATCAGACTCATTACACTACGGTTTTGTGCCCATTTACATTGTTCTGCTTGAAATCTTTTTAAAATCGTCTGGCAGCACTATTCACATGACAGTTGAGACCGTGTATAACACTTTGTAGAACAGTTAACCGAAAACAACATTTTTGGCGCGCAAACATCGTTCGTGCGCTCGAGACGCGAAGGCAGACCTGTTCCGGTGCTCCGAAAAAAAAGATTCTCGCCACGATGGAAATCAACATCGCCTCGCTGCAGGACCACATCCTAACCCGGGCCAGGGGTCGGCCGGACGTTCACGCGGACTTTGATTTCGCGATCGAACGGTACCACCGCGAGTTCCTGGCCAGTACTGGCGGCCGCAAGATGGACCTGGAGTCCACGTGGCGCCACGTGCTCGAAAACGGCCCCCGGGTGGATGATGTTCCGGAGCGGGCCAAGAGCAACGCCAAGGCTGTGGCTGTTCGGCAGGAGGGCAATCGGTACTATGCGGACCGCGTACTGGACGAGGCGGCGGAGAAGTACAACGAAAGTATTTGCTGGGCGGAACCGGGCTCGGAGGAGCTTGGGATTGGGTTCGCCAATCGGTGAGTTGGGGCATTGATTTTGTGGGGATGGTTTACTGGAATGATTGTTTACTTCTTGCAGGTCGGCGATTTGCTACGAGCACGGCGATTACGAGATTTGTTTGCTGAACATCGCGTTGGCCCGGAAGCACAACTGTCCGGTCAAGTTGGAACCGAAGTTGGCTGCTCGGGAGCAGAACTGTCGGCAGCAGATTGCCGCAGGCATGTCCCAAGTATCCGTTCCGAATCCTCGGTTCGCGATGAACGTCGAGACCGATTCGAAGATTCCCTTTATGGCAAAAGGTCTGCGGATGACGGAGGTTCCGGCGTACGGACGTGCCATGGTGGCTGAGCGAAGCTTCCGACCGGGGGACGTGCTGATGAAGGAGAAGGTATTCATGACGATGAGCGATCCACAGTACCAGTATCTGCACTGCCACTTTTGCGGTGAATCCAAGCTGTTCAACCTGATCCCGTGTTCGGATTGTGCTTCGGTCATGTACTGCAGCGATAAGTGCCGCCAGGAGGACAAGAGAACCCTGCACCGTTTTGAGTGTGGCATCAAGGAGAAGCTGAACCACTTGTACACGAGCATCGTGGCCCTGGGACCGAGGATGTTCCTCTACGGGCTGACCCTGTTCGGAGACAACGTCGATGAAATGCAAAAGGTGTGCGAAGCGCAGAAGCGATCCGGATCGAACCCGATGGACGTGGACTACTCCAACGGGTATAACGCCCTGGAGGTTTTCAAGAATCTGAACCAGGTCAAGGTCACCAAGAAGGAAGAGAAAAACTACAGGCGCTTCATGTTCACCGCGTCCATCTACTTCACCGTCTACATGCAAAGTCCCGCCGTTCGAGCCCTGATCGTCACCGAAGACCAGCAAAAGTTTATGCTCCGCTGTTTCATGGACTACAAACAGATCTGCCTGCAGGCAAGCATGTTCTTCTGGGACGAAGCCAACGCGCCCCTCTTCCCGATCGCCTCCATCATCAACCATTCGTGCGATCCGAACGTGTACGCGATCCCCCGCATGAGCCACTTCAAAATGGTCGCGCTCAAACCGATCGCCAAGGGTGAGCAAATCTTCTTCTCGTACGGCCCCGTCTGGTACAAAAACGGTGACAAAGCCAAACAGGACAGCACCATGAGTTTGTTCCTGTTTCAGTGCGACTGCGTGGCCTGCAATCCGGCCCGGCTCAAGCGCTGGCTGGCCACCCAAAAGCGCCTGGACGAGCATGGCATTCGGGACCTGCGCACCTGCTCGAAGGTCATCGCTGACGATTTGGCTCCGCTCGCAGCCAAGATGAACGCCGTGCAGCAGTTTATCAAGAAATACGCGCACACCCATCCGAACGAGTCGTTCTGCTCTGTGCTGCAAGGATTCACCGATATTCTTTACGAGGCGCTGATGAACGAGTGGGCCAACAAGATGCGTTCGGAGGCGCTGGAGCAGGTTGATCGTGGCCTGTAAGTGGACGTCTTTTTCTTACTTTCTTTACTATTCATGTTGATTACATTCTCCTGATTTTGAAATCGGAAATCGAACAGCGACCTGATAAGATACCGAAATGTTGTATTAATTTTTGTTGATGAATTAAAAGTGATTTTTTGCTAAACAACTCATAAAATAAAATGTATTTTTTAGTCTCATCTTTGGAAATCAAGGAGTTATTAGACTACAGTAAACAAAAAAAAAATTGGCACATTTTGACAGTTGCAGAAACGTCAGCCTGCATTCATTAAGTCTTGTTTGTGAGTTTGCCGCAAGCAAGTGTGGCAAACTGTCAAACACGAAAAGGTGCGAGTTTGTTTGTTTGTTTGTCATAGTCTAATACCACCTTCAGTCACAAACACAAATCGATCTAGGGCAATTCCATGCAAAATAGGGAATCGGTTGTATCGGACCCTCTCCGATTTCAATAAAACTTTGAAGACATGTTATCCTAGCCTTATTTAAGCCATTTTTGTGTTTATGGAGCCAATTACACTTGTCAATTACATTTGAAAAGGGCGTTATTTAAATAGTTTTTGGGTTTTCTGGACAAAAAAAATACACTGAAATAAAAAAAAACACCATCTCTATAAATTTTTTTTATATTTAAGATTAAAAGGCTTTAAATATTTTAAAGCGCTCTTTCAAATGTTGCTCCAGATTTTTAGTATTCCGTAGGGTGATATTTTTCTGGATTTCAGCATTCTTGGGGAAAAATTAAAAGATCAAAACATTCAAAACTGAGAGTTCCAATATTCAAAATTCAAAGTTTCTGATATTCAAACATTTTTGATTTTCATAGTTATCTAACCTAAAAATTTAAAAATACAAACATTAAAATATTCAAAAATTCAAATATACGAAATTTCATAAATTAATAAATTTAAAAATATAAAATTCAAAACAAACAAATTTAGGAATTTAAAAATAATAAAAAACAAATTAAATTTTAAAATTCAAATAATTTAAAAAGTCAAAATTGAAAATTCTAAAAATTGCAAGTTAAAAACAGCAACGGTTTTTTTGCGAGAGTTTTCCTGTTTTCCGTTTCGTTTTTGCCTTCCTTCACCTTACTGAGGAAAGGCTATAAAATCACTCGAAAAACGAAATTCTTAATTTCACCTCCTAGACCCACCTTCACGTATACTTATCGACTCAGAATCACATTCTGAGCAAATGTCTGTGTGTGTGGTGGGATGTTGATAAAAAAAATTGCACTGAATTATCTCGGCACTGGCTGAACCGATTTGGACCGTATTGGTCTCATTCGATCCGTCTTGAGGTCCCATAAGTCGCTATTGAAAATTATAAAGTTAGTACTTCAAAAGTTATGCTAAAAAAACGATTCTGACAAAAGTCCGGAAGATTGTAAAAAGGGTGGTTTTTGTAAGAAACCCCGTCATGTTATACATTTAGGTATTCGAATGGCCTTTCCAACGAGCTCAAAAGATTGAAGATCTGACAACCCTATCAAAAGTTATAAGCACATAAGTGTTATTTATGAACTTTTTAGAGGCCGGATCTCATATATTTCTGTAAAAACGTTGTCCGGATCCACCATGCGACCTGTCGTTGGAGTGGTGATCAAAAGACCTTTCCAACGAGTTCAATAAATTGCAGATCTGACAACCCTATCAAAAGTTATAAGCACATAAGTGCCCTGAATTATGAAGATCTGACTACCCAATCTGATGGTATGAATAATGAATCAAGTTGATAGAATACTGAAAGGTCCGCTCTTTTGTATCTATTTTGGATAGCATTACCCTATAAATGTGAAGAAGGCACCAACCACCTAAGGGTGGATTAAGTATAACGTAACTTTACTTCCATCCATTGAGATAAATGTATAAGTCACAGCTGTAAGGATCTCCCAAAACTATGTACTGCACTTACAAAAACTTTTGTTAACCGACAACTAAGAATTGTATTAAAATTGAATTGAATTGAAAATTGAAAACAACCAAGAGAACAAAAAAATATACATTCTCAAATGATCAATTGTTTAAATTCATAAATGCTCATAAATTCTCAAATAAAAAACTTTAGTTCCTAAATTCTCAAATTATTGATTTTTTCAATTATTAAATTATTAAACTCCTAAATTCCTTTATTCTTAAATTATTGAATTTTTAAACTAATAAATTATTAAACTCTTAAATTCTTAAAATCTTTAATTCTTAAACTCTCAAATTCTTAAATACTTCAATTCATGAATTTCTAAATTAGAAAATCCCTGAATTTCAAAATTCCTAATTTACTGAATTCTTAATTACAGATCCTTTTGAAATGAAGAACTGCAGAGTTCTTAACCCTCTAACGCCCATGGTTACTCCAGAGCTCCACTATTTTTTGTGTTCAAAATTAAATCTCTCTGCAACCATGCATTTCTTTAACCTGGCTCATTAGTTTATATAGAATGTTAACTTATAATCATTAAAATTTCATGTAATTTGGTCGATCTGATTACAAGTAATGTACAAGAACGTAAAAAAATCTCGATTTTGCTCTGGGCGGGAAGGGGTTAAATTCTCAAGTGATATTATTTTTGTCACCGTCATAGATTACACAAAATCTGATATTATTGGAGTATTTTTGGAGTCATATTTCAGGATAGAGAAATTTTGAGAAAAAAATAATACAAATTTCGTGTTTCGATTTTTTTGTGTGTCTCTTTAGCGAGAATCATCAAGTACAAACTGTATTTAAATTTTCAAATCCGTAGATTTATGGTTTTGTAAGATTTTTAAATTTATAAATATTACAATCTTTTTTATTGTTTAAATTTTTTAATTTAAAACCCATCGGAGGTCACGTACGTGTACTTTGTACACTGAAAGAAAGGCGCACAGCAATATCACATGTTTCACACGTGAATCTGCCCCATACGACATGGCATGTGAATGTCATGTGCAAATCACTTCGAAAATTCTCATCGCGCGACGTGGTAAATTCAATAGAAAAACACGTGAACTTAACGTGGCGACACACTTGAAATTGAAATGATGTTCTTGTGATTGTTAAATGAAATTACATTCGATTTCATGTGATTTTTTGGTCGTAATAAAATATATTTATTGCTTTTTTAAATTTATATTTTTACACCCTTTAGCTCAATAATGTCATACAATAAAACAGAAAAAAAATCACGTCACTCGTCTTATTTGTTTTCTTCCATTTTTAATGACGATGACGACGGTGCGGATCCGAGCCATTTTTTGTCAATGTTAAAAAGCATCAATTGGGTACTAAAGCCCTATGTCAATTTTTATGTACAACGGTAAAAAACACGATTAAAAACCATTTCTGATAATTTTTTTTCATTTTAAAGCAAAAATTTTTTTTGACAAGACAACATTATTTCGATGGATCAACTATGGTCCCCTTGGAACGAGCTGTCAAGTAGGAGCTTTGCTGTCAAGAAGGACCGTGAGGTTAATTTTTCAAAATTGATTTAAAAATCCATTTTAAACTCTTTGTGGTCGTACAAAGGGTCATTGTACTCAGAAAAATAAGCTTTATCGTTATGAGCAATAATATCACAAATTTAAACTTCATTTTAGGACCCAATTCACATAAGAATAGCAGCTCCTTCCGGCCACGCCAGGATGGTTGTGTACTTTGTGGCCATCGCGGGAATCAGCACTGGCGGCAACTGCTCCCAGAACTTGTCACAGAACGCCTTTTTTCCTCGGCTGGCCGTATTTTTCCTAAGAAATTAAATTCCGGAACTCTATTCCCTGGAAAAGTGATGAAATATGTATTTTATTAATTACCGTTTCTATAAATAAAAGTAAATTAGTACCTACCATAATTTTTCCATTTTTTAAATTAGAGCTCAAACAATGAGCATTTGCTTTCTCGCCATCTTACTTTATGAAATCACTGTCTAAACATAAACATATGATTCTAACGTGACTTCTCACTTCAAAACCAAAGGAAATGTCGATTGGGGCAAATCAAATTCAATTCATTTGAATCTCACGTGACTTTCAAATCAAAATCAAAGGATAAGTCGATTGGGGCGAATCGATGTGCAATTCATTTGCATCTCACGTGAACACCATGCGAAATGGGAATGAATTTGTTTTTGGCCAGCGATCAGCTGGTGCTGAGTGATTTCCACATTCATCTCACATTAAAAGCATGTGAGAGTCAAGGGAAAAGCATGTGAAATTATCGTGTTGCTTTTTGGAGTAGCTCACGTGAAAAAGCATTTGATTTTACTATGTTGATTTCTTTCAGTGTACACAGTTTGTAAGGGCACTTTTAAGAAAGGCGAAAACACGCGACTTCCTTAAGGTTAAATTTTACAGTCGCTATTCTACACTCAGCCAAAGCGGTCGCATTTGCGCTCGTGAACTGTTCGCTTTCTTCTGTGAGACTGTTGCGGCCCAAGGTCGTTCATTGTTCTAGTGCCAAACGAAATGAAAACTTTTCGCCAGAACTCCCTGGTTTTTGACTTTAATGTCATGCCAGCGGTTCCCGAATTGGGGACAATCCAGAACTTTCTGCAGCAGCAAGTCAAACTGGACCTGTCGTCGGTGCGTAACCTGCAGGTGAACGTGTCGAGGAATCAGGTCATCATCGAGACAACAACGCCAGAACAAGCTTTCCGCATCGCTAGGGACCACAATTCAAAGCACTTCATTGTGCATGAGAAGAAGCGGTTCCTAATTCCGATCTACGTGGAGGATGGCACTATCGAGGTTAAAGTCCACGATTTGCCACCTCGAATGCCAAATCATCTCATCGAGGATCAACTACAACAATACGGGGAGATAACTTCAATCCACAACGAGGTATGGCGCGACTTCTTCCCCGGTATCCCGAACGGGGTGAGGGTCGTGCGGATGAAAATCAAAAAGCCGATACCTTCATTCGTCAAGATTGAGGGTCTATCGGCGTACATTGTTCATAAAGAACAAATTAAGACGTGTCGCTATTGTTCCCAAAAACTACATGCGGGGCAAAAATGCACAGTCGCATCAAAACACATGGACAGCAACAGCACCAGATCAGATGAAGAAGACGAAGACGACACCGTGAAAACAACAGAACCAGAAAAGAAGATTGACAACGATAACGCACCCGATTTATCGTTTCAAGATAGACACGAAAACGAACTACAAACACCATACACCGCAATCAACAGCAGCAACGAAAACGAAAATCCACTTCAAATAACGAAAGAACCATGTTTTATTTATGCAGATACAAAAAACTGCTACAACTTGTTGGAAAAGAAGAAGAAGTTAAGAAGATTAAACCTGGCCCAAAAATGTATTAACAAGAAGCCAAATAAATAATTTTAAGCAAAAAAAAAAAAAAAAGGTTAAATTTTATTTAAGATTTCATATCCAAATTTCTAAATATTTTAATTTCTTTTTTGGATTTATTTTTTTGCCAATTGTTATGGCTGTGTTACAATCCATAGAACATTTTCAAAGTTTGAATGACAATTTTGTTACGAGAGAGGGGGTCCAGGAATTCAAATTTTTGCGTAACGTAATTAAAAAACGCTCCCTACGGTTGCGATCTGAAAGGTTTACTTTATTGTTGTAGCAAATGATATTATCGAATCGTGTTATGAACGCTTATTCTTATCTTCCCTGCTCACACCACTGACCCTTGTGGATTTCCTTCGATTTGAGCTTCGTGTTGGTTCTGCACGCACTGGTTGAGATTTACTCTTCGTTTTCTGAAAAACAGTACAAACTTTTAACTAAACCGTTTGGAAGTCAAATCACTCGTAAAAACATACCGATTTCGAGGGCAGATGCACTCGAAAGTGTTTGACGGCCATTTGCCGCGTAGGAAACGCTCGGTCACACTGCGTACATTGGAACGTGTCGTTGCGTCTGTGTACCATTCTATGCTTCATTAGGGCCTTTCTGGTTTTAAATTTCTGTTGGGAGATGAAGAAAGTTAAACTCGTTCGTGTTAATTGTTGCTCTTTGCTTACCTGCTTGCATGTGCTGCACGTGAAACGCAGCTTTTGGTGAGTTTGCATGTGAAGTCTGAGAGAGTAGCTGCTGAGGCAGGGCTGAAAGTTTAGAAAGAAAGCCAATGCGTTCAACACATTAAGCTATATCGAGTATTTTTACTAACCTTTTGGCATATTTCACACACGTTCTTGGCTTTGGTTTCGTTTAGCACGTGTGTGCGAAAGTGAACATAGGCGTATTTCCGAATAAACATGTCTGTTTTACCGCACACTGTACAGGTGTAAGTGCCCTTCTCATCCTCGGTTACTTTTTCCAAAAATTGGATCGTTACCTCGTTCTTCGAGTGGGTAACCAGATGCCGTCGAAGCTTAGTCCGGGTTTCGAATGTCTATAAAAGCAACGGGATTTAAAAACTTAGACAACAAAAAAACAAAAATCAAGCATACCTCGTGGCACGTTTGACACTCAAGCAATTTTTCATGAACTTTTGCATGCAGAACTAGCTGTCTTCTGTTTCTCACGCGCTAGGGGGAAAAAAATAAAATCAGATAACAATGCATTAATTAGACAGAAATAAGACTGTACTAACCGTTCCGCACAAATCGCACTTGAACAAGCCAAGCTCGATCGCCCTGTGACCACGGTTGTGGTCCAAGAACAATTGTTTCTTAGTGGTTTTGTAATCACACTTTAAACAGCTGAAGGGACCAGTTTCTTTTGTGACAACTTTCACGCGATCCCGAATGACGGGTTTCTTTTTTGCTGGAATTTTCTGAAAATGTATTAAGAAAGTTAGAAACAGGTCAACGTCTAGAATAATTTCAACTAACCTTTGGTTTTTTAGCTATAACAACTTGTTTCTTACTACGAACAGATTGATCCTCTGCAATTGCAGCAGCGGCGACCTTTGCCTGTAAAAATAAATATACTTTTAACATCTCAGAGGGGCAATTTGTAACAATCTAAATTTCAAGGTTGTTAATCGATAACATTATCGTCGATAATATTATCGTCTGACGATAACGATATCGTCGGGACGATAACGATGATCTATCGTTATTTCGATAATTCTATCGGTGATAATCTTATCGCCGACAATGAACGATAACTCATTTTTTAATCTTTAAAATCGACTTATTTCAACCATGTCATGTTCATTTTCAATGCTTCCACTAAGAATATATTTTATGAAAACCTAGTAAGTTTCAAAGTATAAACAATATTAAATATGTACTCAAATTGTCCAAAAAATACCGTATTTTTCGAAAATACTCAAAATTCAATTTATTGGTTTTTTTTTGGAAAATACTAAAATTTTCGCATATTACCGTATTTACTCAAATTTTCAAAACATGCAATATGGGTAGGGTTAGTGAATTTTCACGAATTCGCGGACAGCGTGAAATTCGTGAAATTTGAAGATTTCCGTGAAATCCCGTGAAGTTTATGAATTTTCTGAAATCAATTCTTTGAAATAACAACATAATAAATATTGCAGCCATTAAGTCTTTTAAGAAAATTTCATTAGTTTTAAAATGAAATGCATTTACTGAGAGGTGGATGCTGCAAATACTTAAATAATGTTAGCATAAATCAGTCAAATTAAAAAAACATATTCTTGGAATCATCGAGTTATCACAAGGATGATGTCATTGATCGCAGTTCTTCTTATAGCAAAAAGTTTAAATGTTTACATTTTTTTTTCTTTTTTTACCAAACTTGATAAAATTGAGTGAAATATTATGATGTTTTTGAAATATTGATTTTTAAATGAATTTTTTTAATTGAATTTATTTATTTTTAGAAATTATTTAAAAGCACACATTCATGTAAAAGTAACACTAAATAGTCTCTTCCCTTTATTTGAATTGATGATTTGTATTATGAAATCACCTTTCAAGACCATTTCGGATTTTTTCTGAGTCCTGTTCAATTTTCATGATATTTGATTATTTTGGGTAGATGGTTTCCGTGGAAGTTAAAAAATACCACTTTTTTTGTTTGAATAAAATTTTGAAGATTTCGTTACAGATTAAATTATTTTTGCCTATTGAAATATATATAGAGCCCACCCATAAATCACGTGGATACTTTTTAGGAAATTAGGAAAAGTTTTTTGTGTCACCTTGAAAAATGGAGTGAAGATTTTTTTTAGTTGTAAAATAATATATTATGAAGCATAAGGGTGCATTTTCATAACCCCAGAATTTTTGTTCTTGAATTCATGTTACCGGTTCAATTTTGACAACAATTATTTTGCAGATACTTTCGCATTATTTTTGACGAAAAATCTCAGAAACATGCTTGCTTACTCAAAAAAAGCTCACCTACATAACTTTTTTTTGAATTCATCATAAAATACTTGAAAAAACTGATGTTAAAAATTCGAGGTGAGCGAAGCAACAATTGAATTCTTGTTCGACAACAATTCAATTCTTGTCTTACAAGAATTCAATTCATGTCGAGCAAGAATGATTTATAGCGAACAAAAATTCGTGCTATAACGGATTTGACAGATGTTTGTGTACATTTTCGAGCTGGTTGCTTTTTTTTTTTTTCCTTTGCTATGTCAGAGCACTGACGGCTAAGAAAGCTGGCTGCTTTCATATTTTGCAAGGCGGTCAAGTTTTCGAAATCTTTCCACTTTTGGACGCCGTTTTGGTAAGCGGCGAATGTAACCGGATAGCCGCCGAAGTGGCCACGGTAGGTGGAGGCGATTGCCTGGGGGAAGAAATCGTGCTTGAGCTGTTCGGCAACGAGTTGACCGATGGCGATAAAGACGGCGGCGTGGCCGACCGGGTTGGGCGGACAGAGCTGGACCATTTTCGAGGGCTTAGGCGAGTTCGGAGAAGCACTCGTCGATGTGTTTGTAGACCTGCCTCCATTGAGATTTGCGCCGTAGGCCATTTGGGGCACAAATGTGGTGCATGTTTTGGGGGGCAGCGTTTTGTTTGCAAAGTTGGACGATCCTGGTCTCCGGATTTTTTTTTCCTCTTGCCGCCATACAGCCCGCAATGCACAATTCTTTAATCATAAACCAATTTTTATCAAAATCAAAAATCACATCTTTGTGTGCGGTGGTGTGTTTTCCGTTTTTCACCAGCTGGTTTTGACAGAAGCATGATATTTCTCGGCATTTTTCAGCGAACGCACCCCGTTTTGGCTGCGTTGCTATAAAATTGAATGCAACTTTGCACCGGTCCGGAACCGGTTTGACAAGAATTCAGCAGCAAGAAACAAGAATTCTGGGGTTATGAAAATGCACCCTAAAACGTAGTTTCAGTAATTTTAACATTAGATTATCAGAGTTATATTAACATTTTTTACGTTCCGCGAAATGTCCGTGAAATTTGGTATTTTAAAATTAAGGTCCCCTTGAAATTTGCAATTTTTGAGCGTAAAAATCACTAACCCTAAATATGGGTATCAAACGAAGCAAAAATTTTATGCTTTTTTTATTTCATTAGAGGTTTTTTTTTTTTTTTTGAAGATACTGAAATTTGTATAGAATACAAAATACCCCATTTTTTCGAAAATACACAAATTTTTGAATTAAAATGTTAAATGCTTTTTTATTATTATTTTTTTTTGAGTTGTATTCACAAAGTACCGTATTTTTTCGAAGGTACTCAAATTTTCAAATTATGCAATATGGTTTTCAAGCGTAGTGAAATTTTGTATGCTTTTGCAATCTATTATAGTTTTTCTAAATACTGATTTTTTTACAAAATACCGTATTTTTCGAAATACTCCATTTTTTTATAATTTGCAATATGTGTATCAAACGAAGCGAAACTTTGTATGCTTTTTCACTTTACTCAAGCTTCTTTAAAAAAAAAAACATATCACGAAATACCATAATTTTCTAAAATACTTCAATTTTCAAAATATGCAATACAAAGCGAAATTTTGCTTCATACATACATTCAAATTGTGTATGCCTCATACAAAATGTTGCGTCATATTTGAAATTTTTAAATTTTGAGTAATTCAAAAAAATACGGTATTTTGTGAAAATTTCAGTATTTTCAAAAAAAAAATCACTACATTTGGCATAATTTGATAATGATAGTTCATTATTACTAACATTAAAAATCCTAATTTTTTTGCAAATACCGTATTTGTTTTTTTTTTTTTTTGAAAATACTCAAATATGGGTTTCAAACGTTGTGAAATTTTGTTCTTTTTCACTTTTTTATATTTTTTTTGTTGGGATTTTAAATTTTAACTAAATACCGTATTTTGCGAAAATACTCGAGAACTAATTTAATGGTCACAAGCCATGGTTTCTAAAGCAGGTACTAAGGCAGACTATGAAAAACAAACAAACCAACTCGCCAAACTTGTTTACGGCAAAATCGCAAACAATTTAAAATGTATGCAGGCTGACATTTCTGCAAACAACCAAAGCAGGCAAACTGTCAAAAAGTGCAATTTTGTTTGTTTGTCATAGTCTTATACCAGCTTGAGACATAAGTATTTGAAAATTAGGGTCTATTTTGGTGCCACTTTGAAATGAAAACAATTCTATTGTTTCTTCAAAATCTTACTAAACGGAAGTGTCTGAAAAAAAACGTAGCAATTTTTTAGAAAAATCTTTTTTTTGTTTACAAATTTAAATTACAATTTTTTTCTAAACGGTTCAGATTTTTTTTAGGATTTAAAATTATCCAAAAATCACATTTTAAAACATATCACTTTGCCGAAGACACAAAATCGTTCAGCAAATCAATATTGAATATGGATTATGTATTGAATATTCAAATATGCAGACTTATATGGATTTTTGCTCATAAGACAATTATACGTAGATCAGTAAGGTACCTCTTGTAACTTACCCGAAAAATTCTCAGCGTAGACTTCCACAGGTGAATGGTGAAGTTTGTCGCATTGCTGAAGAACACGTTGCACGTTTTACAGTGCAGTGGCAGATCCGACTTTTCGCAAGCGACTCTACTGGAAAAATCAAACTCCATGTGGGAATCTTCCGCCTCTGTTGGAAGCGCCACCGGCTCGGACGAGTTCGTGTGAGTCTTTTTGTGGTTCAGGTGCTCGACCTGCCCTCCGCATCGCTTTACATAGGGATTTTCATTAATTATTGAAGAGATGTTTAAAATTTAAAATGCTTACCAAACCGCAGATTGAACACTGATAGTTACCATCGATGACATATATGTGCTTTTGCACATGAGCTAACGCCTTGTCTCGAGTTGAGCAAAAAGTCTCGCAGAACGAACAAGTGTAATTGTTAGTATCTTGATTACGAACCAGCAATTCTTCGTACATTGGTCTCATCACGACTGGGTTGTGGGTTTTATAATGCATTTGCAAGTGATATCTTTTATAAAATATCTGAAAAGAAGAATCAAGCACAATCTAATCAAAATAATTCTTCAAATGAATCATCCATTCTCACCATCTGGCACTTGTCGCACTTCAACCGCTCCGGTGCACTTTGTTCGTCCAGCGATTCATCGAAATCTCCCTCCTGCTCTGTTCTGGCCTCATCCTCCAAGGGTTGACCCACACTCAACGTACACCGAGATGCTTCTTCCGGCTCGTCTTCGACCACCGAGTCGCCAAACGCATCATCCTCAATGATCAGCTCTTCCTTAATCACCGTTTCGTAGCAAAACGTCGAGCTACTTTCATCCGTGAGCGGTTCCGCCGCCGCCACCACCGCTTTGTCAGCCTTTTCCACCGCTATTTTTGACATCGGAATCGCCTCTTCGAAATCCTCAAGCAGCAGGTCCTCTTCAAATGGTACCGTTTGTGTTACGCTAACAGACACGTCTGGTTCCGGAACGGGAATAACCGTGGAAACATCTACCGCGGGTTGCATTCCCTTCTTGTGGACTCCCTCATGCCTTTCATTGTCAAACTTTGTGCCGAAACACTAGAAGCGTTATCAAAAACGTTAATTTAAAGTTGAAAAAACTCAAAAACATTAAAAATTAACCAACCCTCCCACAGTATCGACACTTGTACAGTTCAAGTCTGATTGCTTTGTGCTTTCTTAAACATGCTTGAAGGTTCGAAAGTTTGCCAAACGTTCGCTTGCACTCGGAACATTTGAGCTCGTTGGGGATTTCCGCTGGAGGTTCTTCGCTCACAGGTTCCGGGTGTTCGTCGAGGATCACTTCCTCCTTGGTCACCGTTTCGTAGCAGAAAGACGACACTTCCGACGCGTCCTTTGGAGGATCATCTTTCACAATCGTTAGGAGTCGAATCTGGTGGGTCTGTTCGGAGGGTTGTCCCTTGGCCAACTGTTGAAACAAAAATAATTCAATTGTTTTCTTTAAACAGAATACCAAACCAAAACAGTTACTTACGGTGACGATTTTGATTTGTTTAATTAAACTCATTTTCTAATTAAACTGCTTCTAAATTCTCTGTTCTTCGCTGTGTTTATTGCAAAACAACAAAATCTAACGAAGCTTCTGATTTGTTTACCTCTGTTAAAGCCGGCTTCGATCGCTTTGACGTTTGTTGTCTGCACTCAAACAAATATTCCCGTTAATGTTACGCGATAAATCCCGCGTTAGAAAATCAATGTTTAAGAAGTACAAAAAAAAGTAACTATAACTATAAAATGTATGACTATGCTCATTGGTAAAGTAGCTAACTATATAAGGGACCATCCACAAACCACGTTATGGGGTGGGGGGGGGATAGTTGGCGGTTGTCCACGCTCCATACAAAAAAGATTTCTTTGTATGGAAATTGTCCACGATGGGGGGGGGAGGGGTTGAGATTACCAAAAAATGCCCACGTGGTTTATGGGTGGTCCCTAAATGGGTCATACTATTACAAGTTTAGCATGCTGATTTTGACATGCATAACCTCGTGCATAACAATAAAGCTAACTTTTCTTTGTCACAACCTTTTGTTTTAATTCTCTACACGGTGTATTTTCCAACAATATTGAAATTTTAAAAATCGGCATGTCTAATATTTTTCACATTGGAAAAAAAGTCGTCGGGAGATAAACTTGTTTTTAAAGATTTTTTTTTTGATTATTTTTGATTTATCTTCATGAAAAACGCTAAAAATACATATATTCATGTATGTATCCATCAAATAACTTACGAATATGCTTGAAAAGACTCTTAAATTACACATTTCATCAATATTTGACCACCAATCTTCAAGTTTCCGCACCAAATTTACGCTTTTAGTGCGCAAGTCTTCTCAGAAAAAAAAAAACATCTAAAATGCATTTTTCTGCATTGATCATCATCTAATATGATTATATTCAAATTGTTTAGGCTAGTTTGAAACTATTTGGAAATTTTATGAAATTCCGATGTAACCGCTAAAAGTTTATTTTTTTTTTCAAAACGAAAATTTTGTCAATACTTAGATATATTGGAAGCTAAAGATTGCAAAGGAACTGTAAAGACGTTCAATGTATTTTTAAACACCTTTTTCATTCAAATGTTGAAACCATACCTCGTAATTTAAATTATTATTTTTTATTTTATTTATTTGCTATTTATCAACTGGACATGTGAATATTCGAAATTCTGTACCTTGACCAGAGATGTTCTGATAAACTGCGCAATAGAGGTAGAAAAAATATTTTAATCTAAATTTTGATCACGGAAATTGATTCTACGTCCAATTTCCTTCAAAATTTAGTCTAAGACCGACCCTCTAAGATTTGTCGTTCCTGAGTTATCGTCGTTTGAAGTTAGGGGTTTCGCTCAAAAATCGCCAAAAAGTCGTTTTTTTGGGGTGGGTACAAAAATGGAGGGGGTGGTCCGATTTGGATGAAATTCGGGATTTTTGCATGTTCTGATATTCTCAACAGCTCTGCCAAATTTGAGCAGAATCGGAGATGGTAATTTTCAAATGCTGTTCCGCTTCAGATGGAGTGACCCATATATAAAAAATTTCGATGGTTTTGTTCGAACGCGAATCAGTTGAACACGGAACGTCGGATCGAGGTGCTCTTTGTTGCGTTGGGTTCGTATAAGTCCAAGGAAAGGAAGGTTCTTACGCCAAAAAGTTACAACTTTGGCCACTCTGGAACCGATTCCGGAAAATCTTCAGATTTTATGGGAAAAGTAACGTAAAATCAAATTTTGTTCACAGTTCACAGAGCAAACAAGTTAAAAACGTCAACAAACGTAAAAAATGCAGAACGAAGTTTCTCGGGTAAGGCTTGTTATACATTAGAGTGTAACAAAAATGACTTTTTGGCGGGCATTCAAGGGTTTGTTCCGGTGGGCATACTAAGCCCAAATCCAAAATATGAGCTTGATTGGACGTAACAGGAGCTGGCGCTCCGCCTTTCAATTTTAAATGGGATTTAACCCGTAAAAAAAGTTTTTTTTCAAAAATGACACTTTTTGAGGCATTTTGGCCAAAGAAACGTTTATTTCCAACATCATTGGCGTGTAGGCCAGATTAGAGACCTGGTCTAAGCTTGCTAAATCGGTCTGGCAACGTATGTTTTGAGCTTGGCAACACTGATAAGTTTTACTGGGCGTAAAGGCAAATGCTCGTTTGGATACGTCAATCTCGCGTCTGTTTGGGTACGTCAAATTCACTTCATCCAGTCTCCCTTTTTAGGATCTCTAGGCCAGATCCTTGCGCATCTTTGGGACCATCCATAAACCACGTGGACACTTTTTTGGAAATCTCATCTCTCTTTGGAACCCCCCCCCCCCCTTCGTGGACAATTGTCCATACAAAAAAAAATCTTTTTTGTATGGACCGTGGACAATCGCCATACCCCCCCCCCCCCTAAGGTGTCCACGTGGTTTATGGATGGTCCCTTTTGGTATGTATAACATTGAAATTTGGAGCACCCTAGAGCTCGGTACAGGCCTTCAAAGTTTGGCATTTTTTTCGAAAAATCGGCCCCGGCAAAATCAAATGGCGTCTAGGGCGTCGCGAGGCGCGACGCATATCTTTTTTGCCGGGACCGATTTTCAATCAATCAAGCCACTTTTTTGTAATGTTGGTACCACTGCGTGATTTTGACATTTCGAGCGTGCACCATTCGTAACGCCATCTTCGTTCAAAAATCTGGATACAAGACGCCATATAATTTTGCGGGAAACCATGGGCTAAGTTTCATCCAAATATAAAAATAAAAAAAAAATCGAAAAATGGGAAACTGTATAGAATTAATCATGTTAAAAAAAATAGTTCAGACTGAACTGTAATATTTTCTTGAGAGGCGTTACCAAAAAAAAATCCAGGGCTGTGGAGTCGGAGTCGGAGTCGGAGCCGGAGTCGGTGGAGTCGGGTCTTTTTGGGGACCTGGAGTCGGAGTCGGAGTCGGAGTCGTCAAAACTCGAACAGCTGGAGTCGGAGTCGGAGCCGGAGTCGGCTAAATTTTAAAAGCTGGAGTCGGAGTCGGAGTCGGAGCCGAAGATTTCTGATAACCCGGAGTCGGAGTCGGAGCCGGAGTTATCTTAAATTTAACAAAAAATATGTTTTTTTTAATGTTCACTATAGAACAGCTTAATTTACAAAACATCTTATATTTTTAATTGATATTTCAGATCAGTTTTTGAAACTTTTTATTGTGATTGAAAAGCTCTAATTGTGTTATTACACTATAATCACTAAATGATAACCTCTTACCCAAGTATGTAGTATCATAATTTAAAAAATAATAAAAAATATTGGTTATGTAGTCAGACATATCTAATTGATTCTTGAATGCTTCCTTTTGCCTATATTTATGTGCATTTTCAATTCAAATTTGACGAAATTTCATCCAGTTATTTCTGAAAAAAGTACACACACAGTCATCTTTTACCCCGATAGCATATGTCTTGGAAGTTTTAAGTTAAATCATTTTTTAGGAAAAAATTACGAGGTACATAAAAAGATTATAAATAGTAATCACTGTTTTTGCAAATCGAAAAAAGTCACTGACAGTTTAACTTTTGTAACAAATAATCAACGATAATAACAATCTCTTACTTGGAACTCAACATGCGCATTTTGTTTATAACTGAGTACAAAAAATCAAAGTGTTGCATTTGAAATAATTGAAACTAACAAAAAATATCAAAACAAGTTGCAACAAATTTTTAAATAATCATTGATTGTTGATGTTGATGTTGATTTTAGGTAAACTATTTTGATATTGTTGCAAATAATTGTTGAACAAATCTCAAGAATTCAGTACAAAAATAAACTAATAAAAAATGTGTAGAACAAAATATAGGATTTTAATTTTTTCAAATATTATTAAGAAAAAAGCAAAATCAAACAATATTTAGACAATATTTTACTTGTGGATATTTGTTTTTTATTATATTTTAAGTTTTTTCATATATTTTGATGGAGGTGTAAGATCATTCGTAAAGCTTCGTTTTAGGTGAAGATTTACGAAGTATCGTGCGCCTCCTTTTTAAAGTATATAAAATTTTAAAATTAAAATAAATTAAAAATTTCCAGGGTTAAATATTTTCCATGTCACAGATATTTGAAAATGACATCTTAAGCGTCCTTTCCACGTAGAAATTGTTTAGATACATTGATTTGCAATAATAATCTCTTTCAACCATGGCGTGATGTCCATGTACGTCTTAAAAAAAAACAAAAAAATGTTTCATTTAAAATTGTCATTTGAAAACAAGGTGCCCGTCACTGTACTTCTTACAAATGTAAGCCTGAATGTGAGCAAATTGAATTTTAATGTTTAATAGATCATTAAGGCCAGGTTTCTTTTAGTTATTCATTCAAAAACAACAATTTAATATTTAAATTTATTAACTTTGAAAAAAATATTTTCAAATTTGAGGTTAAGCAAATAAATCCAAATTTACTTACAAAACTTCTTCTCAAAATGATATTTTTTGATTTCTGTATCCATAACGTATAAAACTTGTTTTCTAGAAACTTTTTTTCCGTTTATTTTCTTTACTTTACTTTTACTTAACTTATTTTTCTTGAGAAAAACATGACGGTTAGAAAGTATTTAAATCCTTTGATCAATGTTTTAAAAATAATTGTCTTATAATAGTTAACTAACTTTTGAAACTTTTAAAAATATGTGGAGTCGGAGTCGGAGCCAACCATTTGTTGAAAGCTGGAGTCGGAGTCGGAGTCGGAGTCAGCTAGAGTTGGTAGGCCGGAGTCGGAGTCGGAGTCGGAGCCAACCATTTGTTGAAAGCCGGAGCCGGAGTCGGAGTCGGAGTCGGCTAATCTGAGAAAGCCGGAGTCGGAGTCGGAGTCGGAGTCGTTTGAAACATGACCCGACTCCGCAGCCCTGAAAAAATCTAATATTTTGAAGCAAATACTAACACAAAGTCCATTAGGAATGATTACAGTTACGATAGAGCCAAATAGCATAACATGTTGTTTTCCGTTTATTTTTCGATAATTGCGGTGCCGGCATAATACACTGTTTTGGCTGGCTATTATTAATTATTAATCAATTTTATTATTTGAAAAACCATGAAATTGATCCTTTCGGTTACGTTGTGCTGAGGTTATCCTGAGCTTTCGCAGCTTCGTTGTGCGTTTGCAACTGCAGCTTCACATCAGAGTTGCTTTCCTTTTGCTGAAAACAAAAAAAAAACTTATATTTATACCACTCTAAGTTGGTTTCCCATATAAGAACCTACCAAAATTGGAGACGGATGCGTTTTAAAGTGGTTTAAGGCAATTTGTTTGCTAGGAAATGTTTCCTCACAACGGGTGCAGTGATAGAGATCATCGATGCCAAGAAATACCCGTACACGAGCGAAGTGTGTCTGTTTGTGTCTGATGAGTCCTTTTCTGTTTTCAAATTTCTGTTGAAAAATGGTAAAAAAAAACCGCAAGTTAACGCATTTGAATTACAAACCTCAAACTTACCTCGTTGCACGTGTAACATGTGAAACTCGGATTTGCGTGAGTTTCCATGTGTCGTGTATAATACTTGAGACCACCGCAGCGCTTTAAAATCAAGGTTAGAAATTATTATTCAAATGAAAACAATGGGCAGTTTACGATTTCTTAACTAACCAGCTGACATATTTCACACTTATACTTGTCGTAGGTGTGCAAGCGAAAGTGGCTCGTGGCATGTCTCCGGTTTTTTTGTGTTTTGCCACATATTGAACAGGTGTAAATTCCATTCTCATCCACGGTAACTTGTTCTAAGAATTGCCTTGTTACTTTGACTTTCGAGTGAACGTTCCGATGGAGGAAAAGTTCCGATTTGTTTATAAATTTCTAGAGAAACAAAATAGTTTAATAAATTCGATATTAAAAATTATCTTGGAGCGAACCTCGTGGCATGTATGGCATTCAAAAGTATTTCCCTTATCATGACTCTTTTTATGACGGACTAGTATCAAATTGGTTTTAAAGCACTAAAAAATAAATAAATTATGAGATTGCTGTAAATAGACAAAACGTAAACTATGCTGACCATTTGGCACACATCGCACGTGAACAAGCCAAGTTCCAACGACTTATGACCACGCAAATGAATTCTAAGCAGATTAAGTTGTTCAGTCTTATATTCACACTTGGAGCAGTTGAAGAAACCGTCTTGGTCTTTGTCTTGCTTGGAAAGATCATAAGGAAGCCTGGTTCCTCTTTTGCCTAAAAACGACTAAAATGGATCCCAAAGTTAGGAAGAGACGCATCGTTTGAAAATATATTTACGAACCTGTAAATATTGAGCACGATCAACTTTTTCATCATTCCCAACAGATTGGTTCTTTACCGAAGCAGCAGGGATCTTCGACTGCAAAAATATCAAATTTTCAGTTGGGTGTAAGAATTATGCGATAAACGACATGAAGCCAATTTACCAGAAAGAACTTTTTCCTTTTTTCGGCCCTTTGTTTTTGCAAAGCTTTGACCGTTAATTTCTTCTGCTGACCCTCCGTGGGCTGACCTTCTCCCAACGATGGTCGAACATCCTTTTCTTCTGATTGTGGCGACGATTCGACGGCATCTTCGGAGGGTTGCTTCTCACTTTCCGTTTTCGTCTCGTGAAATATAAGTTCATGTCTTTTGAGGGAAGTCTTGTTCAGGCGCTACAAAAGTTCAAATTTAATTTCTCTTTTAAACTATTTGTTCTCGTAAAGAGAGTAATTGTGCTTTGAAAATTATGCTTAATCGTAATGCGTATAAAGTAAAATCAGTAATTAATTTTAGGTCCCAATTGGCAACCCTAATCAACGTACTTTACCACAGATTTTGCAATCGGCTAGAGAGGCGACCCGTCCTGCTTTGGTTTTTTTCTGGAGTGGTTTGGGTTCTGGTTCTCTCTGGTGTACGCGCTCATGTCTGGATTGCTCTATGTTATTTACAAAAGACTAGAAAAAATCAAAATAAAATTCAGCTAATATTCAAATAACCAATTAAAAACAACTCAAACCTTCTCACAGACACTACACTTGAAGAGTCCAGCTTTAATTACGTTGTGCCTCCTTACGCATCTGTTAAGTTTAGTAACATGATCAAACGACTTATTGCACTCGGAACATTTGAACGGGAGCTCGTTTGAGGTGGTTTCCGTTGCATGTTCTGCCGGATCCTCCAGGGTGACTTCCTCCTTGGTCACCGTTTCGTAGCAGAAAGACGGGGTTTCCGGATCGTCCTCCGGAGGTTCCTCTTTCACGACCAGGGAATCGTGAAGCAACTTTTCGGAAGGTTGTTCCGTTGCCATCTCTGTGTTAATAAATACTTTTTTGAACTTGCTATATTTAAAATAATCAAACAAAAACTTACTGTAATAATTTAGATTAGTTTTATACAAATTATTCGACTTCGGAATTTAATTTAACTCTTAATAAATTTACAGTTATGAGCACTGTTTACAACAAAACATCGCGAGTTTGTTATCTTTGGTTTTGTTTACCTCTGTTAAAAATGGCTGCGTTCTGGCGGCTCTGGTTCACTTTGGACATTACACTCGAAAAAAAAAACATGATGGACTGAGTTCGATTTTCCACTTTTTCATACACACAGAAAAATATTTTATACGATCAGCCTGTACGAGGTATGATCTAACAATGTTTTTGTTGAATTATTTTGTATAATTTGTATAATTAACAAATTTTGCGTTGAAACAAACCCAATTTTCCATTCCACAAAATGCTTTCAAGTGGTCATTTCGTGCTTGCCGTTTCATTAGGGCTCATAACTTTTTTAGGCTAGAGTGTGTCCCTTTCACACCTTATGGAAACTGTCATTTGAGTGAAAGGGATACACTATTGTTTACAAAAGTTATGTGCCCTTTTGAAATGTTAGGCTCCATTTTTAAAGTGTAAACTGTTAAGATTTTTGTCTTTTTTGTGGTAACTGCTGTCAATATCTGAGTTTTGCCTTCCTCACCTTACTGAGGAAAGGCTATAAAATCACTCGAAAAATAAACTTCTTAATTCGACTTCGTAGACCCACCTTCACGTATACCTATCGACTCAGAATCAAATTCTGAACAAATGTCTGTGCGTGTTTCTGGATGTGAGTCCGTGCACCCAAAAAATGCACTCAATTATCTCCGGACTGGCTGAACCGATTTTACCGTATTGGTCTCATTCGATCCGTCTTGGGGTCCCATAAGGCCCTAGTTAATATCATGAAGTTTAGAAAAGTTATGCTAAAAAAAAAGATTTTGGCCAAACTCCGGAAAATTGTAAAAAGGGTGGTTTTTTGTAAGAAAACCCACCGTGTTATATATTTTTAGAAAGGTCGAAGATCTGATAACCCTATCAAAAGTTATGAGCACTTAAGTGTTAATTATACAGTTTTTGGAGACCCGATCTCAAATATTTCTGAGCAATTCTCTACGAAATCGGTCTTTTTTCTTCAATTTTAATTTTTGTATTTTTTAATCCGGCTGAAACTTTTTTGGTGCCTTCGGTATGCCCAAAGAAGCCATTTTGCATCATTAGTTTGTCCATATAATTTTCCATACAAATTCGGCAGCTGTCCATACAAAAATGATGTATGAAAATTCAAAAATCTGTATCTTTTGAAGGAATTTTTTGATCGATTTGGTGTCTTCGGCAAAGTTGTAGGTATGGATACGGACTACACTGGAAAAAATAATACACGGTAAAAAAAAATTTGGTGATTTTTTTATTTAACTTTTTATCACTAAAGCTTGATTTACAAAAAAACACTATTTTTAATTTTTTTTATTTTTTGATATGTTTTAGAAGACATAAAATGCCAACTTTTCAGAAATTTCCAGGTTGTGCAAAAAATCACTGACCGAGTTATGAATTTTTTAATCAATACTGATTTTTTCAAAAAATCGAAATTTTGGTCGTAAAAATTTTTCAACTTCATTTTTCGATGTAAAATCAAATTTGCAATCAAAAAGTACTTTACTAAAATTTTGATAAAGTGCACCGTTTTCAAGTTATAGCCATATTTAAGTGACTTTTTTGAAAATAGTCGCAGTTTTTCATTTTTTTAAATTAGTGCACATGTTTGCCCAGTTTTGAAAAAAATATTTTTGAAAAGCTGAGAAAATTCTCTATATTTTGCTTATTCGGACTATGTTGATACGACCTTTAGTTGCTGAGATATTGCAATGCAAAGGTTTAAAAACAGGAAAATTGATGTTTTCTAAGTTTCACCCAAACAACCCACCATTTTCTATCGTCAATATCTCAGCAACTAATGGTCCGATTTTCAATGTTAATATATGAAACAATTGTGAAATTTTCCGATCTTTTCGAAAAAAATATTTTTGGAATTTTCAAATCAAGACAAACATTTTAAAAGGGCGTAATATTGAATCCACGTCTTCGTGGGCTTCATAGTGCTTCGTCAAGCTGTATTTATCGTCGAATTCCTCTTGACATCTCGGGCATTCTAGTGGAATTTGACGCTTTTCGTGAAGTGTTTGATGTGCTTCAAAATTACGCTTGGTCATAAAACTCTGCAAAAAGACGATTTGGTTTAATCCACTCGATCGTGAAATTGAGTTTTTCTTAAATTCTTAAATCCTTAAATTCTTAAATTCTTAAATTCTTAAATCCTTAAATTCTTAAATTCTTAAATTCTAAAATCCTTAAATTCTTACATTCTTAAATTCTTAAATTCTTAAATTCTTAAATTCTTAAATTCTTAAATTCTTAAATTCTTAAATTCTTAAATTCTTAAATTCTTAAATTCTTAAATTCTTAAATTCTTAAATTCTTAAATTCTTAAATCCTTAAATTCTTAAATTCTTAAATTCTTAAATCCTTAAATTCTTAAATTCTTAAATTCTTAAATTCTTAAATTCTTAAATTCTAAAATCCTTAAATCCTTAAATTCTTAAATTCTTAAATTCTTAAATTCTTAAATTCTTAAATTCTTAAATTCTTAAATTCTTAAATTCTTAAATTCTTAAATTCTTAAATTCTTAAATTCTTAAATTCTTAAATTCTTAAATTCTTAAATTCTTAAATTCTTAAATTCTTAAATTCTTAAATTCTTAAATTCTTAAATTCTTAAATTCTTAAATTCTTAAATTCTTAAATTCTTAAATTCTTAAATTCTTAAATTCTTAAATTCTTAAATTCTTAAATTCTTAAATTCTTAAATTTTTAAATTCTTAAATTCTTAAATTCTTAAATTCTTAAATTCTTAAATTCTTAAATTCTTAAATTCTTAAATTCTTAAATTCTTAAATTCTTAAATTCTTAAATTCTTAAATTCTTAAATTCTTAAATTCTTAAATTCTTAAATTCTTAAATTCTTAAATTCTTAAATTCTTAAATTCTTAAATTCTTAAATTCTTAAATTCTTAAATTCTTAAATTCTTAAATTCTTAAATTCTTAAATTCTTAAATTCTTAAATTCTTAAATTCTTAAATTCTTAAATTCTTAAATTCTTAAATTCTTAAATTCTTAAATTCTTAAATTCTTAAATTCTTAAATTCTTAAATTCTTAAATTCTTAAATTCTTAAATTCTTAAATTCTTAAATTCTTAAATTCTTAAATCCTTAAATTCTTAAATTCTTAAATTCTAAAATCCTTAAATTCTTAAATTCTTAAATTCTTAAATTCTTAAATTCTTAAATTCTTAAATTCTTAAATTCTTAAATTCTTAAATTCTTAAATTCTTAAATTCTTAAATTCTTAAATTCTTAAATTCTTAAATTCTTAAATTCTTAAATTCTTAAATTCTTAAATTCTTAAATTCTTAAATCCTTAAATTCTTAAATTCTTAAATTCTTAAATCCTTAAATTCTTAAATTCTTAAATTCTTAAATTCTTAAATTCTTAAATTCTTAAATTCTTAAATTCTTAAATTTTTAAATTCTTAAATTCTTAAATTCTTAAATTCTTAAATTCTTAAATTCTTAAATTCTTAAATTCTTAAATTCTTAAATTCTTAAATTCTTAAATTCTTAAATCCTTAAATTCTTAAATTCTTAAATCCTTAAATTCTTAAATTCTTAAATTCTAAAATTCTAAAATCCTTAAATTCTTAAATTCTTAAATTCTTAAATTCTTAAATTCTTAAATTCTTAAATTCTTAAATTCTTAAATTCTTAAATTCTTAAATTCTTAAATTCTTAAATCCTTAAATTCTTAAATTCTTAAATTCTTAAATCCTTAAATTCTTAAATTCTTAAATTCTTAAATTCTTAAATTCTAAAATCCTTAAATCCTTAAATTCTTAAATTCTTAAATTCTTAAATTCTTAAATTCTTAAATTCTTAAATTCTTAAATTCTTAAATTCTTAAATTCTTAAATTCTTAAATTCTTAAATTCTTAAATTCTTAAATTCTTAAATTCTTAAATTCTTAAATTCTTAAATTCTTAAATTCTTAAATTCTTAAATTCTTAAATTCTTAAATTCTTAAATTCTTAAATTCTTAAATTCTTAAATTCTTAAATTCTTAAATTCTTAAATTCTTAAATTCTTAAATTCTTAAATTCTTAAATTCTTAAATTCTTAAATTCTTAAATTCTTAAATTCTTAAATTCTTAAATTCTTAAATTCTTAAATTCTTAAATTTTTAAATTCTTAAATTCTTAAATTCTTAAATTCTTAAATTCTTAAATTCTTAAATTCTTAAATTCTTAAATTCTTAAATTCTTAAATTCTTAAATTCTTAAATTCTTAAATTCTTAAATTCTTAAATTCTTAAATTCTTAAATTCTTAAATTCTTAAATTCTTAAATTCTTAAATTCTTAAATTCTTAAATTCTTAAATTCTTAAATTCTTAAATTCTTAAATTCTTAAATTCTTAAATTCTTAAATTCTTAAATTCTTAAATTCTTAAATTCTTAAATTCTTAAATTCTTAAATTCTTAAATTCTTAAATTCTTAAATTCTTAAATTCTTAAATTCTTAAATTCTTAAATTCTTAAATTCTTAAATTCTTAAATTCTTAAATTCATAAATTCTTAAATTCTTAAATTCTTAAATTCTTAAATTCTTAAATTCTTAAATTCTTAAATTCTTAAATTCTTAAATTCTTAAATTCTTAAATTCTTAAATTCTTAAATTCTTAAATTCTTAAATTCTTAAATTCTTAAATTCTTAAATTCTTAAATTCTTAAATTCTTAAATTCTTAAATTCTTAAATTCTTAAATTTTTAAATTCTTAAATTCTTAAATTCTTAAATTCTTAAATTCTTAAATTCTTAAATTCTTAAATTCTTAAATTCTTAAATTCTTAAATTCTTAAATTCTTAAATTCTTAAATTCTTAAATTCTTAAATTCTTAAATTCTTAAATTCTTAAATTCTTAAATTCTTAAATTCTTAAATTCTTAAATTCTTAAATTCTTAAATTCTTAAATTCTTAAATTCTTAAATTCTTAAATTCTTAAATTCTTAAATTCTTAAATTCTTAAATTCTTAAATTCTTAAATTCTTAAATACTTAAATTCTTAAATTCTTAACTTCTTAAATTCTTAAATTCTTAAATTCTTAAATTCTTAAATTCTTAAATTCTTAAATTCTTAAATTCTTAAATTCTTAAATTCTTAAATTCTTAAATTCTTAAATTCTTAAATTCTTAAATTCTTAAATTCTTAAATTCTTAAATTCTTAAATTCTTAAATTCTTAAATTCTTAAATTCCTGAATTTCTGAATTCCTAAATTCCTGAATTCCTAAATTCCTAAATTCCTAAATTCCAAAATTCCTAAATTCCAAAATTCCAAAATTTCAAAATTCCAAAATTTCAAAATTCCTAAATTCCTAAATTCCTAAATTCCTAAATTCCTAAATTCCTAAATTCCGAAATTCCGAAATTCCGAAATTCCGAAATTCCGAAATTCCCAAATTCCCAAATTCACAAATTCCTAAATTCCTAAATTCCTAAATTCTTAAATTCCTAAATTCTTAAATTCCTAAATTCCTAAATTCCTAAATACCTAAATTCCTAAATTCCTAAATTCCTAAATTTTTAAATTTTTAAATTTGTAAATTTGTAAATTTGTAAATTTGTAAATTTTTAAATTTTTAAATTTTTAAATTTTTAAATTTTTAAATTTTTAAATTTTTAAATTTTTAAATTTTCAAAATTTTTAAATTTTTAAATTTTTAAATTTTTAAATTTTTAAATTTTTAAATTTTTAAATTTTTAAATTTTTAAATTTTTAAATTTTTAATTTTTTTTTTTTCAAATTTTTAAATTTTTAAATTTTTAAATTTTTAAATTTTTAAATTTTTAAATTTTTAAATTTTTAAATTTTTAAATTTTTAAATTTTTAAATTTTTAAATTTTTAAATTTTTAAATTTTTAAATTTTTAAATTTTTAAATTTTTAAATTTTTAAATTTTTAAATTTTTAAATTTTTAAATTTTTAAATTTTTAAATTTTTAAATTTTTAAATTTTTAAATTTTTAAATTTTTAAATTTTTAAATTTTTAAATTTTTAAATTTTTAAATTTTTAAATTTTTAAATTTTTAAATTTTTAAATTTTTCAATTACTAAATTCTTAAATTCTTAAATTCTTAAATTCTTAAATTCTTAAATTCTTAAATTCTTAAATTCTTAAATTCTTAAATTCTTAAATTCTTAAATTCTTAAATTCTTAAATTCTTAAATTCTTAAATTCTTAAATTCTTAAATTCTTAAATTCTTAAATTTTTAAATTTTTAAATTCTTAAATTCAGAAATTTTTAAATTCTTAAAATCTTTCCTAAATTACGAAAATTCCATAAATTCTAAAAAATTTAAAATTCCAAAAATTTAAAAAAATTCGAAAACTCCAAAATTTCTTAAATTTTAATAAATCTAAAATTCTAAAAATTCTAAAATTCCTCAATAACAAAAATTCTATAAATTCTAAATTTCCACAAATTCTAAAATTCCAAATAATTTAAATTCCAAAAAATATAAAATTTAAAAAATTAAAGAAAAAACTTCCAAAATTTCAAAATTCCTAAATTCCTAAATTCCCAAATTCCCAAATTCCTAAATTCCTAAATTCCTAAATTCTTAAATTCCTAAATTCCTAAATTCCTAAATTCCTAAATTCCTAATTTCCTAAATACCTAAATTCCTAAATTCCTTAATTCCTAAATTTTGAAATTTTTAAATTTTTAAATTTTTCAATTTTTAAATTTTTAAATTTTTAAATTACTAAATTACTAAATTTTTAAATTCTTAAATTCTTAAATTCTAAAATCCTTAAATTCTTAAATTCTTAAATTCTTAAATTCTTAAATTCTTAAATTCTTAAATTCTTAAATTCTTAAATTATTAAATCCTTAAATTCTTAAATTCTTAAATTCTTAAATCCTTAAATTCTTAAATTCTTAAATTCTTAAATCCTTAAATTCTTAAATTCTTAAATTCTAAAATCCTTAAATTCTTAAATTCTTAAATTCTTAAATTCTTAAATTCTTAAATTCTTAAATTCTTAAATTCTTAAATTCTTAAATTCTTAAATTCTTAAATTCTTAAATTCTTAAATTCTTAAATTCTTAAATTCTTAAATTCTTAAATTCTTAAATTCTTAAATTCTTAAATTCTTAAATTCTTAAATTCTTAAATTCTAAAATCCTTAAATTCTTAAATTCTTAAATTCTTAAATCCTTAAATTCTTAAATTCTTAAATTCTTAAATCCTTAAATTCTTAAATTCTTAAATTCTAAAATCCTTAAATTCTTAAATTCTTAAATTCTCAAATTCTTAAATTCTTAAATTCTTAAATTCTTAAATTCTTAAATTCTTAAATTCTTAAATTCTTAAATTCTTTAATTCTTTAATTCTTTAATTCTTTAATTCTTAAATTCTTAAATTCTTAAATTCTTAAATTCTTAAATTCTTAAATTCTTAAATTCTTAAATTCTTAAATTCTTAAATTCTTAAATTCTTAAATTCTTAAATTCTTAAATTCTTAAATTCTTAAATTCTTAAATTCTTAAATTCTTAAATTCTTAAATTCTTAAATTCTTAAATCCTTAAATTCTTAAATTCTTAGATTCTAAAATCCTTAAATTCTTAAATTCTTAAATTCTTAAATTCTTAAATCCTTAAATTCTTAAATTCTTAAATTCTTAAATCCTTAAATTCTTAAATTCTTAAATTCTAAAATCCTTAAATTCTTAAATTCTTAAATTCTTAAATTCTTAAATTCTTAAATTCTTAAATTCTTAAATTCTTAAATTCTTAAATTCTTAAATTCTTAAATTCTTAAATTCTTAAATTCTTAAATTCTTAAATTCTTAAATTCTTAAATTCTTAAATTCTTAAATTCTTAAATTCTTAAATTCTTAAATTCTTAAATTCTTAAATTCTTAAATTCTTAAATTCTTAAATTCTTAAATTCTTAAATTCTTAAATTCTTAAATTCTTAAATTCTTAAATTCTTAAATTCTTAAATTCTTAAATTCTTAAATTCTTAAATTCTTAAATTCTTAAATTCTTAAATTCTTAAATTCTTAAATTCTTAAATTCTTAAATTCTTAAATTCTTAAATTCTTAAATTCTTAAATTCTTAAATTCTTAAATTCTTAAATTCTTAAATTCTTAAATTCTTAAATTCTTAAATTCTTAAATTCTTAAATTCTTAAATTCTTAAATTCTTAAATTCTTAAATTCTTAAATTCTTAAATTCTTAAATTCTTAAATTCTTAAATTCTTAAATTCTTAAATTCTTAAATTCTTAAATTCTTAAATTCTTAAATTCTTAAATCCTTAAATTCTTAAATTCTTAAATTCTTAAATCCTTAAATTGTTAAATTCTTAAATTCTAAAATCCTTAAATTCTTAAATTCTTAAATTCTTAAATTCCTAAATTCCTAAATTCCTAATTTCCTAAATACCTAAATTCCTAAATTCCTTAATTCCTAAATTTTGAAATTTTTAAATTTTTAAATTTTTCAATTTTTAAATTTTTAAATTTTTAAATTTTTAAATTACTAAATTACTAAATTCTTAAATTCTTAAATTCTAAAATCCTTAAATTCTTAAATTCTTAAATTCTTAAATTCTTAAATTCTTAAATTCTTAAATTCTTAAATTCTTAAATTCTTAAATTCTTAAATTCTTAAATTCTTAAATTCTTAAATTCTTAAATTCTTAAATCCTTAAATTCTTAAATTCTTAAATTCTTAAATTCTAAAATCCTTAAATTCTTAAATTCTTAAATTCTTAAATTCTTAAATCCTTAAATTCTTAAATTCTTAAATTCTTAAATTCTTAAATTCTTAAATTCTAAAATCCTTAAATTCTTAAATTCTTAAATTCTTAAATTCTTAAATTCTTAAATTCTTAAATTCTTAAATTCTTAAATTCTTAAATTCTTAAATTCTTAAATTCTTAAATTCTTAAATTCTTAAATTCTTAAATTCTTAAATTCTTAAATTCTTAAATTCTTAAATTCTTAAATTCTTAAATTCTTAAATTCTTAAATTCTTAAATTCTTAAATTCTTAAATTCTTAAATTCTTAAATTCTTAAATTCTTAAATTCTTAAATTCTTAAATTCTTAAATTCTTAAATTCTTAAATTCTTAAATTCTTAAATTCTTAAATTCTTAAATTCTTAAATTCTTAAATTCTTAAATTCTTAAATTCTTAAATTCTTAAATTCTTAAATTCTTAAATTCTTAAATTCTTAAATTCTTAAATTCTTAAATTCTTAAATTCTTAAATTCTTAAATTCTTAAATTCTTAAATCCTTAAATTCTTAAATTCTTAAATTCTTAAATTCTTAAATTCTTAAATTCTTAAATTCTTAAATTCTTAAATTCTTAAATTCTTAAATTCTTAAATTCTTAAATTCTTAAATTCTTAAATTCTTAAATTCTTAAATTCTTAAATTCTTAAATTCTTAAATTCTTAAATTCTTAAATTCTTAAATTCTTAAATTCTTAAATTCTTAAATTCTTAAATTCTTAAATTCTTAAATTCTTAAATTCTTAAATTCTTAAATTCTTAAATTCTTAAATTCTTAAATTCTTAAATTCTTAAATTCCTGAATTTCTGAATTCCTAAATTCCTGAATTCCTAAATTCCTAAATTCCTAAATTCCAAAATTCCTAAATTCCAAAATTCCAAAATTTCAAAATTCCAAAATTTCAAAATTCCTAAATTCTAAAATTCCTAAATTCCTAAATTCCTAAATTCCGAAATTCCGAAATTCCGAAATTCCCAAATTCCCAAATTCACAAATTCCTAAATTCCTAAATTCCTAAATTCTTAAATTCCTAAATTCTTAAATTCCTAAATTCCTAAATTCCTAAATACCTAAATTCCTAAATTCCTTAATTCCTAAATTTTTAAATTTTTAAATTTTTAAATTTGTAAATTTGTAAATTTGTAAATTTTTAAATTTTTAAATTTTTAAATTTTTAAATTTTTAAATTTTTAAATTTTTAAATTTTTAAATTTTTAAATTTTCAAAATTTTTAAATTTTTAAATTTTTAAATTTTTAAATTTTTAAATTTTTAAATTTTTAAATTTTTAAATTTTTAAATTTTTAAATTTTTAAATTTTTAAATTTTTAAATTTTTAAATTTTTAAATTTTTAAATTTTTAAATTTTTAAATTTTTAAATTTTTTTTTTCAAATTTTTAAATTTTTAAATTTTTAAATTTTTAAATTTTTAAATTTTTAAATTTTTAAATTTTTAAATTTTTAAATTTTTAAATTTTTAAATTTTTAAATTTTTAAATTTTTAAATTTTTAAATTTTTAAATTTTTAAATTTTTAAATTTTTAAATTTTTAAATTTTTAAATTTTTAAATTTTTAAATTTTTAAATTTTTCAATTACTAAATTCTTAAATTCTTAAATTCTTAAATTCTTAAATTCTTAAATTCTTAAATTTTTAAATTTTTAAATTCTTAAATTCTTAAATTCAGAAATTTTTAAATTCTTAAAATCTTTCCTAAATTACGAAAATTCCATAAATTCTAAAAAAATTAAAATTCCAAAAATTTAAAAAAATTCGAAAACTCCAAAATTTCTTAAATTTTAATAAATCTAAAATTCTAAAAATTCTAAAATTCCTCAATTACAAAAATTCTATAAATTCTAAATTTCCACAAATTCTAAAATTCCAAATAATTTAAATTCCAAAAAATATAAAATTTAAAAAATTAAAAAAAAACTTCCAAAATTTCAAAATTCCTAAATTCCTAAATTCCCAAATTCCCAAATTCCTAAATTCCTAAATTCCTAAATTCTTAAATTCCTAAATTCCTAAATTCCTAAATTCCTAATTTCCTAAATACCTAAATTCCTTAATTCCTAAATTTTGAAATTTTTAAATTTTTAAATTTTTCAATTTTTAAATTTTTAAATTTTTAAATTTTTAAATTACTAAATTACTAAATTCTTAAATTCTTAAATTCTTAAATTCTTAAATTTTTAAATTTTTAAATTCTTATATTCAGAAATTCTTAAATTCTTAAAATCTTTCCTAAATTACGAAAATTCCATAAATTCTAAAAAATTTGAAATTCCAAAAATTTAAAAAAATTCGAAAAAAAAATCCAAAATTTCCTAAATTTTAAAAAATCTAAAATTCTAAAAATTCTAAAATTCATCAATTACAAAAATTCTATAAATTCTAAATTTCCACAAATTCTAAAATTCCAAATAATTTAAATCCCAAAAAATATAAAATTTAAAAAATTAAAAAAAAAACTTAAAGTCAAAAAAATCGAAAATTTTAAAATTCTATAGTTCTTGCCAAAACGCCAAAACCAAAAAAGTTTACCTTCTGGCAGATATCACATTCCATCCGGAAAGACGAGTCCTCCTGCAAATGTTGTTCAAGATTATCATTCTTGGAAATCTAAAAAATAAGTTAATAAAAATATTTATTTCAAGTGAATCACTAATCTAATCTTTACCTCGTTTTCGTTCTGCTGGGTCGCTCCCTCGGTGAGATCACTTTGTTTCATCACAGATTCACAAGATTCTTTCTCCTGTCCTCCTCCGGCCTCATCCTCCTTGACGTGATTATCTTCCAACAAATTTCGAGATTTTTTTTCCTCCTCGTCATCCTCAATTATCAGCTCTTCCTTCGTCACCGTTTCGTAGCAAAAAGAGGCGCCAGCTTCCTCAGTGTTACCCTTTTTTGCCGCTTGTGCTGCTGCATAATCTGTGGAGTTCTTTTTTCTTATCCGATGGGTAATCTCATGCCTCTCGAGGGATTGCTTATTGCGTAGGCGCTAGAACAATAGGGTTGAAACCAGCATAGGATTTTTATGCTGTTGAATAACTCACCTTACGACAGGTTTTGCAATCGAGAGCGGTAGATTTTCCTGCTGTATCGCCCTCCTTTGACGGATTTTCATCTTTTCCTTCCGTCGGTGGTTTCCCATCCGAAGCATCGGGTACTTCTTCCGGTTTCTTATGAATCTGCATGTGTATCTTGTGCTCGTATGCATCTCCACATCGCTAGAAAAATAAATCAAACTATAGTTCTACCATAAAAAAATATAATCCAACTTTTATCATACCAATCCACACGTTTTACACACGAAAAGCCCTTCAATTAAGTTCATATGCCGAAACACATGAGCATTGGCCGGTGCCCGGTTGATAAACTTCTTATTACAGATGGTGCACAAATAAGTGCCGTCGTCTGCCTTAACCAGCTTTGCGGAATATTTATGCTTCGTTTCGTCCCAGTCGTGTCTTGTGATGTGCGTTAGAAGCTCTGCCCGCGTTGGGAATTTCTGAAAACAAGAAGGGTCATCATTTATGTTTTTAATTATGTTACAAATTAACTACTAGGGTATATGGCCCTATTTTGGACCTACTATGCAAAGCGTCAACATATTTCGCATAGTTCTCAGGAACGGTCTAACTAATTTGGCTCGTTTCAGGATTGTTTTGTGCATTAATTTATGCTTAACAAAGTGTACTATTGAAAATTTAAAATAATTTAACCATTCCATTGTAATAAGCATTCCAAGTAAAACATTTTTTGGATGCTTTTTGGACTTATGAAATGTATTTTGGAGACATCGCTGAACCTATTTTGGACCCACACTCTGATTGGTTGAAATTTGGACAACTCGAATTGCGGCGTGCGGCGGCAACACGCACACTTACAAAAACTCGGTTTGATAAACCAAAGGGCCTATCCACGATTATAATTTGGAAAATATTTATTTCAGAAATTAAACAATTATGATGAAACAATGGATTTGAATTTGAAAACGTGTTTTAATCATATTGAATGGAAACTCACGCATCTTTAGCAGGTATCTGTCCTATTTACAATTTGCATATTCTTACGACCTAATTGTTCAAGCATTAGAACATAAAAGACAACCCGTTATTACTCGCAATAAAAACACCTTATCTTAAAATTAAATGAATGACACAGATACATAACAAGTTACAATGAAAAAAGGTTCTAAATTTTACGCAGAGCTTATGTTCAAATATTATTAAACAATCGAGAAATTTTAAAGGGAGATTATAGCTTGTAACTTGGTGTGAAACTTTCTCATCTGTCATGTTAAACTTTACAGTTGCTTTACAAAAAGTTTAAGTACATTTTGCACTTGCAAACAATGTAATATTTGAAAAAAATCTTTGTTTGACTACCGGGGTGCCTTTGATAGTCATAGTTTGTCTTGTTAAAAGCAGATTTGAGGTTTTCAAACATTAAACTTTCAACTTACTATCACTTAGGTTGCTGATATAATTTTTAAGAAAATCATTTATGTCAATACTTAGTTAATTATGTTTATAAGCTTTTTAATATAATACATATAAATTTTAGGTAATATTGTTCAAAATTCAGAACTTTGCCTGAAATTCGTTGAAACTAGTTTTGTTTATTAAATCATGGATTTGTATTACATGTATAATCAAAAGTTTTCACATTTTATATGAAATTTGTTTTTCTGGAAATGCCTTTAAATTATGAGATGTTTTAAAATTATGTTTCAAAGACAAATAATATTTAATAATATTTATATTACTTATTTTAACTTTTCCTAGTACCCTTTTCCTATTAAAAGATTGTCCGAAGAATCCGAAAATGCATTCCGTTTTACGATTCAAAATCATGTTCATTGAAAAAATCATGACACGTTGAGAAGATGAAAATAATGCTATTTATCAACATTTTCTTAGTTATAGTTAACTAACTTTTTAAACTTTTCAAAATTTCATGAAAAGTTTTTCATGAGGTACTTTGAGCACTTCTCTACCACCATACCATTCCATACAAGGGGTGGGACACAGAGTAACTGAGTGACTCAATTTTACAAAATTACTCAGTGTGGCTCAAAGTTACTCAATCTACTTCACAATTTTTCTCACCGAGTTTCGGAATTTGTGAATAAACCAGTGTTTGACAGAAGAGCGTGTTTACAAATGAATTAGACATATCTAACGCCATGATGCTGCAAAAGTTTCCATAGCCGAAACCCGGAGCGAACTATTCCGTCTGTTACGGATTTCGTTACGGAATGTACCGTGCTGATCGTCGCCACCGGTACCGGTGAATTCGATAGTGGACAGGTTCGAGAGAATGCATTGCTCGCCTTCACCCTCGGTGTTAAACAGTTGATCGTCGATGTCAACAAGATGGAATCGGCTGAGTCCCCGTTCAACGAGGACCGTTTTAGGACATTAAAAAGGAAGTCTCATCCTACATCAAGAAGATCGGCTACAACCCGACCGCCGTCGCTATCGTGCCCATCTCCGGATGGCACGGAGACATGCTGGAACCGTCCACAAGAGCGTGCTCAACCAGGCCCTGACCGATCATTCCTCGATCGCGCACGTGACATCGGCTGTAAGATGTACATGGACAAGGAGTGGAAGGCCTACTCAGACATTCAGATCCAGAACGAGGAGGACTCAGAGGACATCGACCAAATGCATCGAAACGGACCGCATTAAAAGAAACCAAGCAAAAAGCAAAAATAAACGCTTTTATCTTTAGTTTTATTTGACTCCTTTGACAATAGCTGAATTTTCGCAAGTACCCGCATGACATAACCGGAAATCGACATCTGGTTCACTCAAGGGAACTGTTCTCGCGGTCGCTAGTATCGATTGTTGTTTGGTGGCCGGCTACCATGCACAGGGACAAGGAAGACGATAGCATCATCACCAGACCTCCGGCAGGGCTTCTTGGTACATTTCGACGGACTTGACATCAGTGGTCAGGTTGGCCGGGGCGGAGACGATGGCGATACCGGGTTTCCGTTCCCGTACCACCGATTTTGTTGACATCAGATGCAGGGACTTGTCGGTGAAACTGGTCGGCGTCAGGATGCCATCCATAGTTTCAAATATGCACTTGCCTTCAGCCTTGTCTTCTTGCGCCTCGGTACCGTGGCTTAGGAACGTGTCACACTGATTTTGGGGACGCGAAACCATGTTCCAAATCGCCCACAAATCGTTCGACTAGATGTCCTTACTGTGTGGATGGTCGTTTCCACGTTGTTTCTTTGTGCCTGTCAAAGTCAGTCGTCTCTGGTGCCAAATGTCAGTGTCAAAATTCGTTACGTCGTTTGAGAGTATTGAAAAACTTTGAGTGACTCAATGTTACTCAAAATTATTCAAATTTTCTCAATATTACTCTCTGTCCTACCCCTTGATTCCATACCATTCCGTACGTATTCAATTTTTACTCATCATTTTGCGGAAAAATATCAAACCTATCAAAGTCACCCCGGCTATATGTCTCAAATCATAAAATTCATAATGTTAACATCGCATTAACCTCTTTTGCTTATTTTTTTTCCAAGATTTTTATTTTTCTAGCTGGTTTAATTGTGTTTCTAACATGATTGACATGATAAAACTTACAAAAAATATATTTTCCATATGTATATTTCTCTGATTAGTTTGCAATACGTCTTAAAAGCCATCACGATCTCCGACACTTTTTTGATTTTTTTTCTGAACCAAACCAAATTTTGTTTGTTTCCCAGTAAAGAGCATTTAAAAGACGTGCAGATGATAATTCAAAGCATTTTTTATTTATAATTCGTAAATTGATCGAGAACTAATCGAAAAATTGATTTGTTTACAACTAGCGCTTAGGATCTTTTTAAAACTAACTCAAGATTTTTTAAATTTAATTCATACGACTTTTTCAAAAACCACTCGTAAGCGATGTTGACAGCTCCTGTCACGGTGACAGCTGACGATTTAATGAACTAGACCCTTTAGGTTTTTCAACCGGGTAGCCAGTTTGCATTTTTTGAAGCAAAAATTAAAAATATATGCGGCTAAATTGGAGATAATGATGTTAAGACAAAAATAAATCAACATCAGTTTAAATTTTGGGATAATTTGCAATCGGTCCTAACAATCATCTAAATCTCTAGCATCAATTTGCATTTTTATCGTTTAAAAAACATATTTTCATTGTTTCTGTTAATCATTTGCTTTTTAAAGCTTAGATTTCATTCAAATAATTACAGTCAAAAAAATGAATTAAAAATATTAAATTTAAAAATTTCAATTAATTTCAATGAAATATCGAAATAAATTGATAAACAAAACTGGCAACACCTTGTTATGCATGTGTTGGTGATAGCCTTGAACCGACGGTAAAGTAGGTCCAAAAACTGATCCAACGCGGCTGATTTGAAAAAAATATTTTGAAATGTGTTTTTTTCGATAATAGAATAGTTATTTCAATGGTTTAGTGACGGAAAACAAGAAAGAATCAAATAAACAACAGTTGCATTGCTCGGAAACCAGACGAAATTGCTTGGTGTCAGTGCAAAACAGAAAAAAATCATCAAGGTGTCGCGAGCCAAATCTGATAAGCAACGAGGCCGGAATATTTGGACCTAATCGATGTGCTAGAAAAATGAAAGGAAGTTCGAATGGCGTTGGAAAAAGTGGCTGAAAAAGCGGAAATAATCAAAAATGTTAACATTTTTGGAAGAGGTAAGATACAAAACGATCCTGCCTACACTTTCTGTTGGTTGAATTCAGTGAATTCGTACTTTAAAAGCCTGAAATACCTCGATTAATAAAAATAGGTCCAAAATAGGTACTAGGTCCAAAATAGGGTCATATACCCTAATTAACTTTTGGTATGATTTTTCGAATTTTTCAATTTCATAGAAATTTTTAATTTCAGTTGTTAGAACTTTTTTTAAGAATTTAAAAAATTAAAAACTTATGGTTTGAAAATAATTTCAAAATTTTGGAATATTATAATTTCAAAATTTCATTATTTCAAAATATAATAATATTAAAATTTTCAAACCAAGTGCCAGTAAACTCACACCCCATTTGAATTAGTCAGCTATTGAAAGGTACCCCATATGAGCTTAAGCAAATCACTGCACTGATGTTTTTGCCAAAACAATCCAATAAATCAAATATTTTTTATCAAATTTTCGAGTTTTTTGAACTCTTGAACTATTTTTTTTTATTATTTGTTTTAGAATTTTAAAATACTAAAATTTTTAAATTTTGGAATTTAAGATCCTGAAAAAATAATTTTAGGAATTAAGAAGTGTGAAATTTTAGATTTTTTTTTAATTTTACGCATCAGAACTGAATAAATCTAGAATTTCATAATTAAGAATATTCAAATATTAATTATACCAATAAAAAATTCTTGAGCTATAAAATTCCAAAATGTCAAATTCAGAAAATCCAAAATTTTGAAAATTTGTAAATTCTGAAATAGTTGAATTTAAAAATCCTATAATTCTTAAATTTTAATTTTCTAATATTCTAAAACTTTTATGTTACTTAAACTTGAAATTTTCTTAATTCTAAAATTCTAGAGCTCTTATAATATCTAAAATTTCAATATTTTAGATTCTGTAATCCTAGATTTATTTGATTCTAAATTTGAAATTTTTCTAATTCTGCAATTCTAAAATCGAAAATTTTTTAAAATATAATATAAAATTAAAGAGTTATAAAATTATAATTTCCTAAAATTTTAAAATTTTCGCATTCTAAAATAATTAAGCATTATAGAATTTTTGAATTCAAGTATATCAGAATTTTAAAATTTTCAAGTTTTAGAATATTATAAATTTCAAAATTATACAGTTTATAAATTAAATTTTTTATAACTCTACAATTTAATTATTTTGATTTCAGAATTAATTATTTTTAAAATTTAAGACCTAAATTTTAAAATTTTGAAAATGTATGCTTTTAGGAATATAAGAGCTTTAGAATAATAGCGCCTTTAAATTTCAAAATTATAGAATTTTTGAATTAAAGGGTTTCAGAATTTACAAGTTTACTAATTTTACGATTTAATAATTTTAGATTCTTTGAATTTTAAAATTGAGAATTTTATAAAATAAGATTTTTAGAAGTTTTTTAAACCTTAGGGAAGTCGCGTGTTTTCGCATTTCTTACAATTGTCCTCACAAGCTGTGTACAATGTACACGTACGCGATCGCCGGTGGGATTACAGGATTTAATTTGTTATGTTTTTTTTATTTTAAAATTTTAGAAGTTGGGATTATATTATTTTTTTACAGAATTGATTGTTTTTTTGAATGTCCGAATTTTAGAATTTGATTTTTTTTATTGTCAGTAGAAATCTGACGGTATTAAATCGAGGAATTGCGAAAAAATCTCAATCTACTTAAGTCCAGACTCGATCAACCGAAGTCTTCGCAAATATTTTTTTTCTCATCTTCTTACTCACCACATTACATTTGTGACATGTAAATCGAAGCTCTCCGCTGTGGTGCCTTCGCTTGTGTTTTGTAATGCTTGCCCTGTATACAAAGCGCTGAAAAAATAAATCGCATTATAGTCATTGAAATTGCCGAGCATACATCATTATCAACCTACCGCGTCGCAAACATCGCACGCAAACGTTTTATCCTGCTCAGTTCTCTTGTGTACGAGTTCATGTATTCTAAGTTCGGTCGAATTTCCCAGTCGCTGGAAATGAAAAGTTGATTTTTTGAGCAGCATTGTAGAAGGTTGAGGAAAAACAAAGAAAATCTAACCAGTTTACAAATTTGGCACTCGTACAATCCCAACCGCTTTGCCGAGTGTCGCCTCGCACATCTTCGGGCTAGGAACTGCTCTCTGAACCGGCGCGGACACTCGGAGCACTTGAAAAGGGTATCATCTTCTTCTGATTTATAATCCTCCTTTTTATGGATCTCCTCATGCTTTTTAAGAACATACTTGCTACAACAACACTGAAAGGAATAAGAGATGCTGAAGTTAATCGATTTTAAAATACCAGTTCATTGTTATCCGAGCATTCGTTGGTGAAGGTTGTCTGAATCAACATGACTCGTCGCGTCCCGGCGCAAAACGCCGACAATATTGCCCTACCTGCGGCTCAAGCAGGCAAAAAAGTGGGAATTTCCAAAAGGAAGGTTGAGGCCTCAACTGATGGCCAAAAACCGGGGATTTCCAAAAGGAAGGTGCTTTTGGAAGTGACATCGAACAGCAAAAAGACGAAAAAGAGCGACGGTACTGTACCGATGGATGAGGAGGAGGAGAACTCTTCGTCCCACGAGGAGCAGCTATTGAAGAACAACAAGTTTGCTGGACTGCCTGACGAGGACCAGGTAGCGGAAGCAAAGGAGAATGAAGTGAAACAGCGTAAGGAGAAACTGCCTCCTTTTTATGTGCGGCAATCAGCAGCAACGATCGACTTTCGAGCGGGGCTGGTTGAACTCATCAAGTCTGGGAAAGTCCTAGGCAACATTCGTCTGTGTCAGGACGGATTTAAGGTGCTGGTGCAATCCAGGCAGCACTATCAACTGGTCAAGGATTACTTGACCGAAAAGGCGGAGTACTTTACCCATGATGTCGCCATGGATAAGCCGTACAAAATCGTCGTCAGAGGTCTGTACGACATGCCAGTGGAGGAATTAGCTGCCGAGCTAAAAGTTTTGAAACTGGATGTGTTGGCCGTGCACAAAATGAGCCGACGCAACAAAGACATCAAGTACCGTGACCAGCTCTACCCGCTGCATTTGGCTAAGGGATCGACGACGCTTCCTGAGCTGAAGGCAATTCGAGCGGTTTTCAACATTATCGTGTCGTGGGAGCGATACCGACCAGTGCATCGTGACGTCACACAATGCTTCAACTGCCTGGGTTTCGGGCACGGAGGTAAGAACTGCCACCTGAAGCGTCGTTGCGCCAAATGTGGTACCGATGCGCACATCACATCCCAGTGCATCCAAGATTCGCTGGTGAAGTGCCTCAACTGCAACGGTGAGCACTCGTCAACCGACCGAAAGTGCCCCAAGAGAGCTGAGTTCGTGAAAATTCGGCAGCAAGCATCGACGAAGAATCAGCCTCAGCGTCGTAGAACTCCTCCAGCCCTGGTGGAGGAAAATTTTCCACCTCTTCAACCGCGACGCCAGGTCCCAAACTTGACACCGTTGCCGTTGGATCCCAGGAAGAGAGCTGAAGTGAACCATCCACGGCCGGGTTCCAGCCAGGAGCCGAGACCGCCACCACCGGGCTTCAGCCAGGAGCCAAGACCAACCCAAGAACCAGCAGTTGAGGAAAACGGTAATGATCTTTACACCTCAACCGAACTCCTCAATATTTTCAAACAGATGTCCGCTGCACTGCGTGGATGCAAAACCAAGACCCAGCAGATTGAAGTGCTGACCTCGTTCGTCATCCAGTATGGATCGTAGGTCCCTCAAGCTGCTGAATTGGAACGCTTGCTCCATTAGGAGGAAGAATTTAGAGCTGGTGGATTTTCTTCGCGAGAAGGAGATCGACGTAGCCGCCATCACGGAAACTCATCTGAAGCCCGGTGAAAAAGTTTATCTGCAAAACTACAAGATCGCGACGCAGCTCGATAGGACCACCTCTGGAGGAGGAGGTGTGCTTGTCGCTGTTCATCGTGGTCTCAAGCCACGCCGGCTGCCACACTTTAAGCTGGACATCATCGAGGCCGTTGGAGTGGAAATTCCCACTTCGGTTGGCCCAGTACTCTTCATTGCTGCATACTGTCCACGTCAGGTGAATGCCAGAGATGGTTCAGCAGCAAAACTGAAGAGCGATATCCAGAAGCTGACACGGCGGAGCGCAAAGTACATCATCGCTGGTGACCTCAACGCGAAGCATGAAGTTTGGGGAAACAGCAGGAGGAATCGGAACGGAGTGATTCTGCACAACGATCTGCAAAACGGATACTACAACGTTGTGAGTCCGGATCGTCCAACGAGGGTGGCTCGGTCTGGGAATCACTCAATCATCGACTTCTTCATTACCAATATGGCTGAGAACGTGGCTCATCCTGAGGTGTTTGAAGAGTTGAGTTCTGATCACTATCCGGTGGTTGTGGAGGTTGGAGCTTCCGTTACTCCGCAGCGGCAACCAACCCGGAAAGATTACCACAACGTTGACTGGCAGCAGTTTCAGCAAGTGGTCGACAGCAACATCGACTATGATCAACACCCGGAAACTTCTACCGATATTGATCGTTCGCTGGAGGTGATCCAGCAGGCTATCAACCAAGCAGAGGCTGCCAACGTTCGGGAGGTTCCTGTTAATTTTAAGGTAACTGATATTGACGTAGATACTAAACACTTGATTAGACTTAGGAATGTTTATAGGAGACAATATCAACGGACTGGGGACTATGACAAAAAGATTTCAGTGAACAATTTGAACAAAATCATACAAGACCGACTTGACAATATCAGAAATCAAGAATTTTCAAAACATGTAAGCCAGCTTGGGAATTATTCAAAACCATTTTGGAAACTTTCAAAAGTTCTTAAAAACAAACCAAAGCCTATTCCTCCTCTTATTGTTGAGGATTCTCCTTTGATTACATCCGAGGAAAAGGCAAATGCACTTGGGCTTCATTTTGTTAGTTCACATAATCTTGGCGCTTCCATGACCAGCCGTAAAGAAACATCAGTTGCCAATAGTATTTCAACAATCAACGACTCTACCTTTGAATTTCCTGCAGATTCCCATGTTTCTGGTGAGGAAGTCAAAGTTGCAGTTAAACAAATGAAAAATATGAAAGCTCCAAGCTTTGATAACATTTTTAATCTAGTGTTGAAAAAACAGAGTGATCAGTTCTTTCAACACCTAGCCAATATTTTCAATAAATGTTTGCAACTTGGTTACTTCCCCACCAATTGGAAACTGGGCAAAGTCATACCAATTTTGAAGCCTCTAAAAGATCCAACATCGCCAACAAGTTATCGCCCCATTAGTCTTTTGAGTAGTCTGTCCAAACTCTTTGAGAAGGTCATCTATTCAAGGCTTTTGGATTTTACTAACGATAATAATATAATTTTGAACGAGCAGTTTGGCTTCCGAAAGGGACATAATACTGCTCATCAGCTTACGAGAGTAACCAAAATCATCAAGCAGAACAAGCTTGAGTCTAAATCAACTGCTATGGCTTTGTTGGATGTTGAGAAGGCTTTTGACAATGTTTGGCATGATGGTTTGATACATAAACTGTATTTATACGGTTTTCCAATGTATCTTATCAAAATTATCCAGCACTATCTTTCGGAGAGATCGTTCAGGGTTTTTCTGAATGGGATTGCTTCTGGATTATTCAACATTGATGCTGGGGTTCCCCAAGGAAGTATTCTTGGCCCACTTCTGTACAATATTTTTACATCTGATTTGCCTACTCTTTCTGGTAATGGTGTGTTGTCACTTTTTGCTGATGACACTGCCGTTATTTATAAGGGTAAAATAACCAGATATTTAGTTGGCCGTCTACAGAAGGGTCTTGACGTTCTTTCCGAATACTTTGGCGACTGGAAAATTCGCATAAATGCAGCCAAAACTCAAACCATCATTTTTCCACTTTCCAAATCGGCCAGATTTGTTCCAAAGGATGATGTTTTGATTAAAATGAATGATGTTTCGATACCCTGGTCAAAGGAAGTTGTCTATTTAGGTCTCATACTTGACTCGAAACTTTTGTTTCGGCAGCATGTAGATAAAATATTGAACAAGTGCAGCATTCTCATCAGGTGTTTGTATCCTTTAATTAACAGAAAATCAAAGCTATCTTTGAAAAATAAGCTAGCAGTTTACAAACAAATAATTTACCCCGTTATTAAGTATGCAGTACCTGTTTGGGAGTGTTGCGCTAGAACTCATAAATTGAAGCTCCAGCGTGTCCAAAACAAGGTACTCAAAATGGTTTTGAATGTTCCTGGCTGGACAAGATCAAGTGAGGTTCATGAATTAGCAGAAGTTAAAATGTTGGATCAGAAGATTCAAGAAAAATGTTTGAAATTCAGGGAAAAATGTGCTATATCTGAATACCCCTTGATTCAAGGATTGGTTTAGTTTATGGTAAGATTAAGTTAGTTTTAGGTTAGGTTATGTTTTCTTAACATTTTTTTTTCCTCATTGTACCTAGTGTTACAAAAATGATAAATCATATACTTTTAAAGTTATAAAAATGAACAGTGTTTAAATCACGAAAAGCAAACTAAAGCTGAAGAGCCACAGCTGACCACTTATTATGTAAACCAAATGTAATTATTATAAGAAAGATTCAATAAAGTATATTTAATTCAAAAAAAAAAAATACCAGTCGATTTTACCAACCTTTCCACATGTTTCACACTTGTAGCGTCCAAGTTTAATATTATTGTGACCTCTTTCACATCTAAGAGCCAATGCAGATTGCTTAAACGTCTTGTTGCACTCGGAACATTGGAAGGGGCGTTCTTTGGTCACTTCCATTGAATGTCTGCTAAGAGCCTTCTTCGTAACCGCTTCGGACGAGCCGTCCATCACCTTCGAAGGTTTCTCCTTCACCGCCGCGTCAGGAAGTGGCTTATCCTGCTCTTGAATCGCTGCTTTGACAGACTGTAGGTGTAATTCCGCTCTCTTCTTGTGGTTAAGTTCGTGTTCTTTGAGGTCATGAAGAGTTCCTGAGACCTGGAATGAAACGATGTTCAGCTGCATTGAAGAAGGAAAGCGTCACAGTTGATACTAACCCGGTTACAAGTTTTGCACTGATAAAGTTTAAGCCGTCTTGCCACATGCTTTCTCATACATTTATTGACCGAGTACTTTGACTTGAACGTGCGATCGCATTCGGAACATTTGAAGAGGCCATTTTCGAGCTGTGTGTGTTGATTTGTTTCTTGTTTGTGGCTGTTCACATGTCTTGTATGTACTTCCTTAGAACTGGAAACCTTAAATAGTATGGAGTCAATCAGTAAACAGTTGATCCTAAAATTATTAAAACTAAACCAACCTTCTCACAGACCTCACACTTGTAAAGTTCTTTTTTGATTGCAATGTGCCTTTTCATGCATCGGTTGAGGTTATTTCTGGTATTGTATGTTTTACTGCACTCGGTACATTTAAAGATTTCCGTTGATTGTTCGCTAGCATGTTGTTGATCTTCCTCCGGAAGGTCCTTCTTCGGTTCTGGAATCGCTGGCTCGACAGCTTGCAACAGTTCCGTGTTTGGTTTGTGCCTTGCCTCATGTCTTCGAAGGTCAGAAAGAGTTCCGGCGCGCTAGAAAAGAAAAGATGTTACGCTTGCACTCTTAGACGAAACTCACGCCAAGTTCCAACCAGGTCACAAAATTTACACTTGAAAAGTCCCAGCCGTCTTGCCAAGTGTCGTTTTGTACATTTGACCGCCATATTACGCTGCTTGTACGTTCGATCGCATTCAAGACATTTAAAAAGGCCATTTTCGTCGATTGACACACCAGATTCTTCTGACTTAACCTCTCCGGCTGGTTCCGAGTCCGAAACATCTTCAGCATTTGACCCCTTCCTGTGGACGGCCAAGTGCCTCACGTGCGTATGCCTATCACTAGAGCACTAGAAAGATAACGGAATAATCGGTTTAGAATTCCTGGAAGTGAAAACCAAACCAACCTTTCCGCAAACTTTACATTTGTAAAGTCCCAGTCGCAAAGCATTGTGCCTCTTAACGCATCGATTAAGATTCCATACATTGGCAAACGTTCGATTGCACTCTGTGCATTGGAAGGGGTGCTCCTTAGAAGAAATTGCCGTTGCAGGCCCGCTCACAGATTCTGGTTGATCCTCTAGAATAACCTCCTCCTTGGTCACCGTTTCGAAGCAGAAAGACGAGCTTTCCGTTCTAGTTTCCAACCCATCCACAGGTTCCTCTTTCACAACCGTAAGATGATGACCTTGGGGTAACGGTTCGGTAGGTTGCTCCAAGGTTTGCTCCGTTGCCATCTGTGAGAAATTAATAGATTCCTAGCAGTTAATAAACTTGCAATTTAATTTTGATTCTTTTTTACACTTTTAGGCTTGATATATAGCCCAAAAACAAAAATTTCCAAAACTAGAATATTTTATTTGTCAATAAAATCATTTTCCAATTATAAACTTTAAAAAAAATATTAAAGAAAAATCAGGCCTGAAAGAGTCAAGACGTGTGGCCACTGGCAACAAACTTTGTTCAGAAAAATCGGAAAAGTACGTTGGTATAAAATTTAAACAATTATCTGTTAAAATATTCTACTTTAGTTTATCTATTGAAGCAAAAATACAATATTATCATGGCATATCATGGCAATTTCAAACCAAAAAAAACTAAACTGCATAAATTTTTGCAGCAAAGCAAGTGTTTCCCAAACACATAATGAAATTTTATGTAAAAATACAACAAATCGAAATTTGTATGACCCAATCTGACTTCCAAGGCTGAATGTTACCCCCGATGACGGTACCATAAAGTACAACAACTGACATCTTCTAGCAAGTTGTTCTCCAGTTCAGTTAATATTGAAACATTTTAAACTGACAAGCATTATTTATCCATCGTCATTTCGGTTATGTTTACGGCATAACAACTCACTGTAACAACTTTGGTTTGTTTTATAAAACTGATTTGATTTTAAGTGTTGCTAAATTCACTGTTTCTATCCATGGTACTGTTTATAATGACATTATAAACATTGTTTATGCGGTAGAATAAAAGAAGTTTGTTATTAATTATTATTTTTGTTTACATAGCAAAAATGGCTGCGTGCTGATTACTTTTGACAGATTTTGAAACATAAATATGCACTCAAACAAATTGTCATATCGATGCTGGGTGGATTGTCACCTTACCTAATTCGTAGGTAAATCGCTCTGATCATATCTTTTTCTAAATTTCAGAACTTTTTAAAACTAAAATTAGCTCAAATCAGATTCGAGCTGTCACCGTCGGCGCGTAAACATCGTCGTCGAATTGTAGCTCTCGCGAAAGTTAATTTATTAGTGCTCCCGGTGTGTTACCCAGCACCCTGGGGAAACGAAAGCAGCCCAAGCCGCCGCCGCTGCCCGGCGAAGGCGATTCCGGCCGGGATAGTGCATCGCAGATCGTGCAGCGGGTGGACTACAAGAAGGCCCGCAAACAGCAGAAAGAAAAGGTGGTGACGCCGCCGTCTTCGAGACGCCGCCGAAGAAATTCCACCGGCGGTATCTCATCGATTTCGGACCAGCTCAACGAACATCGGCCACTGACCCAACCCGGGAGGTCTTCCGGAGGATTCCCGACGGCGAATCAGTTCGAGATGCTCGACTTCGACATCTCCGGCGATGAGGTAGAAAACGTAAACAATGGCGGCGGTGGTGGAACTTTTGCCGTTGGTGATGGTGCTGCTGGTGGTGATGCTGCTGGTAGTAATGTGAAAAATCCGCCTCCTGCTCCCGCAAAAATACGCTGTCCGCCGATTTTCGTCCACGGTTCCAGTGTCCCAGCGCTTAATCGACTGATGTCAACAACCCAGCTGAGCGCCGACGATTATCACCTGCGGGTAAACAAAGGGTACATCCAGATCAGGGTGTCGACTAAATCCCACTTTACTTCTGTGGTGAGTACTTTGAAGCAGGCAAATGTCCAGTTCTACACCCACGGGACCAGTGATGAAACCCCGGTGAAAATCGTCCTTTCCGGATTGCCAGTGTTTCCGGTAGAAGAAGTTAGGCGGGAACTCGAAGATGTGTTTCTTCGTCCCACAAGTGTGCGTCAGATGGGGAAATCGAAGCACGGTGATTACGCGCTATACCTGCTGCAGTTTGAGAAGGGAACCGTGAAACTTCAGGAGCTGCAACAAATCAAGGCGCTGTTCAACGTGATCGTCCGTTGGAGGCACTACTCCAAGAAGAAGTCGGACGTCGTCCAGTGTTTCCGGTGCCAGCAGTACGGCCACGGGATGAGAAACTGCCATCTGGAGGCCAAGTGCGTGAAGTGTGGTGAGCGCCACCAGACGACCGCATGCGCACTCCCCGCGCGAGCCGACGTCGTGGTCAACGACGACCGCTCACAAATCCGTTGTGCTAACTGCAGCCAAAATCACACAGCGAACTACAAGGGTTGCCCCACCCGCCTCAAGTACCTGCAGGACTTGAAGGCAAAGAAGAAAACGAGTCCCGCCAGCAGAAGCAACCTTCCGAAGGTGTCTGCAGTTCCTGCGCCTGCCCCCAGGCCACAAGGTGGCGACTTGAGCCAGCTGCTCGGCAGCATCGCGAATCCTGGGGTCTCGTACTCGCAAGCAGTGCAGGGCCAGCCCGAGTCGTCAACCTTGTTCACCGTCGAGGAGTTCATGTGCCTAGCCAGTGAACTCTTCACTAGGCTTTCGAATTGCCAGTCGAAGGCCATGCAATTCCTCGCCCTCAGCGAGCTCATTATCAAGTTTGTTTATAATGGCCAACCTTAGCTCGCTGAAGGTGATGAATTGGAACTGCCGTTCCATCCGCAACAAGGTTGTGGAATTTTTCCACTTCCTCGAAGCTCACGAAATCGACATCGCTGCAATCACGGAGACCTGGCTGCAGCTCAACAACTCGGTGTACCACGAAAGCTACACCATTGTTCGCGCGGACCGTAACTCACCGGATGCTGCTCGAGGGGGAGGAGTTGCACTTCTGGTGCGTAACGGGATAAAGTACTCCAAGCTCGAAACTTCGACCCGGGCAATCGAGTCCGTTGGGGTCACGATCAATGTGGATCCCGCACCAGTGAACATCGTTGCTGTTTACTACCCTGGCTCGACCCGCAGGGCAACGCTTTGTCAATTCCGACGCGAAATACGGCAGCTCAGCAGCATCGATGGGTCAGTCTTCCTGGTGGGTGACCTGAACGCGCGACATAGGATGTGGAACTGTGCCAGGGCCAACAAAGCAGGACAAATCTTGCACCAAGAGTACGAGTCCAAGGACATCTACATACACGCTCCGGATACTCCCACCCGCTGCCCCGCTGGACGAGGGAGGCCTTCCACGCTGGACCTGGTCATCTCAAACAACCTGGTGCAGATGTCGAAGCCGATAACGCACGTCGAACTGTCGTCGGACCATCTGCCGGTCACTTTTAAGATCGACGCTGACGTTCCAGTCGCCCCGGCTGGAAGACTCGTCCGATGCTTCGACAGAGCGAATTGGAGTACATTTGCTCGCTCGATCGAGCGGGAGGTCGACCTTAACGCAAGCTGGATCAACGATTTGGATCGCTCGGAGAAAATCGACGACGCCATCGACAAGTTCACCGCCATCCTGAAAGCTGCTGAGGAATCCGCTGTCCCTTCGCGTAGGATCCTACCTCAGAAGAAAGACATTCCCGACGAGCTGAAGCTGCTAATCCGGCTGAGGAACGTACGGCGTAGGCAGTTCATCCGGAGACGTGACCCGCTCATCGGAGCGGTGGTGACCCACCTGAACAACGTCATCAGCACCAAAAGCGCCGAACACCGCTACAAAAACTTCGGCTCCTTACTAAGGACGCTGGACAACGGCAGCAACAAGTTCTGGAAGCTTACCCGCAACCTCCGGAACACGGTCAAGTACAGTCCCCCGCTGAACGTCAACGGAGACCTCGTAGCGAGCCCTTCAGCGAAAGCCGAAGCGCTCGCTAGTGCATTCGCCGCTGCCCACAACAACGAGCAACCAGGTGATCCCGAAACAGCGGCTGCTGTGGAGAACGCGCTTGGCCACATCCGAGCGACAACTCCTCCCGTGCCTCCGGCCGCCCTTGTCAAACCGAAAGAGGTCAAGGCGATCATCCGCACGCTCAAAAACCGGAAGTCTCCTGGGCAAGACGGAATCCGGAATACGTGCCTCAAGCAGCTGCCAAGAAAAGGGTTGGTCGTCCTGACCAAAATCTTCAACGCTTGCCTGGCCTTGGGCTACTTTCCGGCCGGCTGGAAACACGCGAACGTGATCGCCATCCCAAAGGCGAACAAGGACATAACCAATCCAGGTAACTACCGCCCGATCAGCCTTTTGAGCAGCCTGAGCAAACTCCTGGAACGGGTGATCCTCGTCCGGATAAACCGTCACCTGGAGACGGAGCAACTCATTCCACACGAGCAGTTCGGCTTCAAGCCGGGGCACTCAACGGTGCACCAACTCGCCCGTATCTCGGAGATGGTGAAGCGCGGTTTCCTGGCGGGGAAGTCAACCGGCATGATCCTTCTCGACGTCGAAAAAGCCTACGACTCCGTGTGGCAGGACGCCGTGGTCTACAAGCTCTTCCGCTCGAACCTCCAGCCGTTCCTGGTCAAGATCGTCGAGTCGTTCCTGACAAAGCGGTCGTTTACGGTGACGGTGAATGGCGAGCGTTCTTCCGTCCACAACATCCCCTTCGGCGTGCCCCAAGGATCAGTGCTGAGCCCGACTCTCTACAACATCCTCACCTCCGACGTGCCGATGATCGATGGAGTGTCGTACGCATTCTTTGCGGATGACACTGCATACTTGGCATCGGACAAGGACCCGAAGATCGTCGTCACCCACCTACAAGCGGCACAGAACAACCTCGAGGAGTTTCAGCGGAAGTGGCGCATCAAGCTGAACGCTGGGAAAACCCAGTCCATCTTCTTCACCAGGAGGCGTGCTGCTCGGCACCTTCCCCGCAGATCGATCAGCATCAACGGCCAGCCTGCAACGTGGGACGACGAAGTCACGTACCTGGGAGTGGTGCATGACAAGAAGCTAAAGTACGACAAGCACGTGAACTACATCATCGGGAAGGTGGATCGGTCCACCAAAGCGCTCTACTCCCTGCTGAATCGGCGGTCGAAGCTGAGCATCAAGAACAAGTCGCTGGTGGTCAAGTGCATCATCCGTCCAATGCTGACCTACGCTGCTGCGGTCTGGGGCAACTGCGCCAAATCGCACCGTAAGCGACTCCAGGTGAAGCAGAATAAGCTGCTCAAGATGGTGCACAACCTGGACCCGTGGTACCCGACCGACGATCTACACAAGCTGGCCGGCGTCGACACCGTTGACGCAAGCATCGAAAGGGCAACGAGAACCTTACGGACTTCGTGTGGGATGTCAACGAATCCGCTCATCGAAGCACTCCTCCGCCAACAACTGTGATATTAGTTTTTAAGCCAAACATAGATCTAGGGTTTTTTCTCAAAAATTATTTTCCCTAAAAGAACACCCAGTTAGCAAAATCTAAACGTAGAAATATGTATCCTCCCTGCAAAGGCTTATGAATTGATCTCAGTTGAAAGGTTCTCCAAATCTCTGAATTGCAAATGTAACATCCTGGAGCAGAACAGTTAAATTCTAATAAAAACACTATTGAATTGAATTGAAAATTAGCTCAAATTACATCGTCGTGATAGTCTTTTTTGCATAGCGATTTTGGGATGATTTGATTTAAAGACGCAGTTTCGTGCAGCTTTCAATCCATCACATCTTCATAGATCCCTTAAACTCGATATCAATCGTGAGAAATTTAAAAGCTATACCGTTAAAAAAAGTGATCGTGTTATTATTTTGACACAGCAAGCACTTTTGCTGTTTATCAGAGCGTCCAATTTCCCGGGGCTACACAATTCGCGGGGAAGGGGAAATGTTCAACAATATTCCCAGGAAATTTTAAATTTATCAAAAACTGTTCTGACCCTGGTGCTGGTTAAAATGGTGCCACAAAATTGTATAGAAAATCAACTTAAATGGTCAAAATAAGTGTGAGGATCAATTAATGCTTTGACCTTACCTTGGTAAAAAAAAACCTCAAGAAAATATATAAATTTTCTAAATTGATAAGCTGTCTATAATTTCATACAAAAGGTATTATTTTTTAATCACAGTGTTGGGACAGTGAGTAAAATTGCTTGTAAATTTGTCTCTGTGATCAGTTGGAGAAACTATGATAAATAATAATATTATGAAATGAAAAAAAATAGTGCAGTAAATATGTTTTTCATGGCAAAAAAATAAATGAAAAAATGCAGTAAATCTGTTATTCAAGGCAGATATTTTTTCAAGAAATTAATTTTTACTTGAAATACCATTTTTATGCAATTACAACTCAAAGTTTTCGAATATTTGAAGCGAGTATTTGGAATATTTTAGCCTTTTTCTGGCACCTTTTTAATAATAAGAAGTAGTTTTTTATGATTTTTTTACGATTCAGCATAATAAATGACCTCAGTTAAAAGAATTTTCACAGCAAAAAAAAAAAGTTTAGTAGTTTCATATTTAGCATTCTTAGACTGGTTGCAACGCGGCTCTACTTTGTTCTAGCTGTTTCATTTTTCAAATAGAACTGAAACAGACCACGCGCAACGCGGAGTTGCAGTTTTATTTTTTGAGCAGTATTTTGAAACCGGAATAAAACTGCTCGACGAGTTTGTTTCAAACGTGAGACGGTTTGGAACTGGAATAGAACTCAGTTTCAAAAAAAATCAGATATATAAAGATATCCACGTATTCTTACACACACACTATGATGCTGTGTTGATAATCATACGCACACAATTAAAAGCATTTTTTTGAGACTGTCTAAGACTGTCTGCAGCGCGAAGTTTTATAATTGTTTCAAATTGCGAGCAGTTTTACATATTAAGAACTGGCGGAAATGAAACTAGAACACGATGCTCGCAACGCGCTGATCTAAATGTTGTTTCAAAAAATGCTTTTAATTGTGTGCGTATGATTATCAACACAGCATCACAGTGTGTGTGTAAGAAAACGTGGATATCTCTATATATCTGATTTTTTTTTTTGAAACTGAGTTCTCCAGTTCCAAATCGTCTCACGTTTGAAACAAACTCGTCGAGCAGTTTTATTTCGGTTTCAAAAAACTGCTCGAAAAATAAAACTGCAACGCCGCGTTGCGGGTGGTCTGTTTCAGAAAAATTAAACAGCTAGAACAAAGTAGAGCCGCGTTGCAGGCAGTCTCACGCCCTTGGTAGCTCTAGTGCTCTATAAATTTCCAGACGAATTGATAAGAGTAGTAAATTGAATTTAATGAAATAAAACTGAGTTCTTCCATAAACTTTTTCTGTAAATTTAAATAAAAATACCAACAAGTTTAGAAAATGTATACTTCCGCTTGAATTTCGGAAATTCCCGGGAAATTTACAAATTTCCCGTGAAGCAGCTATCTGGCAAAAGTTTTGCAAAAAAAGTAAATTCTAGGATACTTTTCACAACAACATGCAACATGGGTTTTCTATGTAGATAGGACCTTTTGAAAAAGTTAGGGAGAATTTATCCAGATTTTTAAGCGAAGATGGCATTAAGAATGGTGCACGCCCGAAATGACAAAATCGCGCATCGGTACCAATATTAGAAAAATAGTGAGGCTGTCATTCCATGGTACACTTTTTTTTTGTAATGTTAGTACCACTGCGTGATTTTGACATTTCGGGTGTGCACCATTCGTAACGCCATGTTCGCTTAAAAATCTGGATACGTTAAGATTTAGCAATTTGGACAGAAATCAGGACCATCCATAACCTGACAAATTCTTTCAGATTTTTTTTTATTATTTGAGATGTGCCATGCGATGTGTGAAGTTCTTGAAAAATGTAATACGATCCACTTTTTACATTTTAAATTCAACATTTTTATTTCTTGATGGAAATAGGTTTATAGGATGGTTGACAGATGTTGTGCAGCTTGTTGGTATCCCAACTGACCTTAAGTTCACGAGTCCAGCTCTTCATTATTCAGAGAATTTTCCCGCGAATCTCGATCTTCCTCGGTTGCGTTGTCTTCCTTTATCTGTAGCTCTTCATCCGACTTATTTTTGTTTTTCTGAAAAAAAAACAAACGCATTTTTTTAAAACGTTAAAATTCAAACTACCTACAACTTACCGAATGCGATTTAAAGTGCAGCAAAGCATTATCCCGCCTGGCATACGTTTTGTCACACCGCGTACAACGGTAGCGGTCATCCTTCTGCAGAATCACTTTCAAATCTGATTTGTGCTCCTGTTTGTGTCGAAACAGGGCGGGTCTGGTCTCAAATCTCTGCGGGTGAAAAATACAAACAACCATTTTATTTTTTAGTTTTTTTTTTTTTTTGCACACTTCACAGCTCACCTCTTTGCACGTGCTGCACCTGAACCGCAGTTTTTCGTGTTGACTTTCGATGTGTTGGATGAGAATGTTTTTAGATGCGCAGCGCTTGAAAATTTAGGAAAAGTATTTAGCGAATGCAGACAAGTTAGATCCTTCGAACGCTAACCTTTTCACATATTTGGCACACGAATTTTTCCGTCACGTGTGTGCGAAAGTGTGCAAAGGCGTACTTCCGTTCCGTGTGTGTTTTGCCACAAATTGAACAGGTGAAAACGCCCTTCTCGTCCTCGGTAACTTTCTCCATAAATTGCTTCGTTATCACGTTCTTGGTATGAATGATTCGATGTTTGAAAAGATCCTTTTTTGTTGCAAATTTCTATAAAACAGCAAAAAAGGTTAGTAAATTTTTCATGTAAAACATTGATCTAGTAAAACCTACCTGATGGCATGTAAGACATTCAAATCTTTCCTTTAAATGAGTTTTCTTATGACAAAACAGATGCTCTTTGTCTGGTAAGCGCTGGTGGAAAAAATAACAGTATCAGATAACAACAAATAGTCGTCAACGTAGATTGATTTAACTAACCATTTGACACACCTCGCACGTGTACAAGCCAACCTCAACCGCCTTATGGCCACGAACATGACCTCTGAACAGTTTTGATTTAACCGTCTTATAGTCGCACTTGGTGCAGTTGTAGAAGCCATTTTCATCCGTGAAAATTTTCGAATCATCTCTCGGGAGAAGACGAATCGTTTTGCTTCTACTTTTCTGAAATGATTTTTAATAAATTAAAAAAAAAAACAATTCTAGATTATTTCGACGTGACTCACCCTAATCCTTAGACCACGTTGTGTCGGTTGCGACTTAACTTTAGGAACAACTGGTTTTTTCTTCCCAACGGGTGGCTCTTTTTCATGAGTTGTATTGTTTAACTAGAAAAATAATTATTTTTCATTAATATTTTTTACAAAAATAAATAAATTTACCTCTAAGAATCTAAGCTTCGACTTCCACAGATGAACGTTCAGATTAGTCTTGTTGTTGAAGAACACGTTGCATGTCTTACAGTGCAGTGGCAGATCCGACTTTTCGCAGGCCACTTTACTCGATGAATCGTAGTCGGTGTGAACGCCTTCAATCTCTCTCGGAAGTGCCTTTTGATTGGACATGTTCTTGTGGGTTTTGATGTGCAGCTGATAGTCGTAGTTTTCGCCGCATCGCTGAAAATGGGGGTGTTTCAATTATTATTTACGGCTTTTAATACAATTTCGAAGGTTGCTCACCAAACCACAGACTTTACAGTGATAAACGCCCTCGATAACATTCATGTGTCTTTGCACATGAGCAAATAGTTTGCTCCTAGTGCTGAACCTAGTCTCGCACAGCAAACATCTGTGACCTTCCTCATCTTCGACCATCAAATATTTATACTTCGATTTAACCTCATCATTTGCGTGGGTTTTATGGTGCGCCAACAAACTGTATCTAGTATCAAATTTCTGAGGAAAAATAAATAAGTTATTTTATAATTTCTTGGTCCACATTATCACTCACTTCATGGCATTTCCTGCACTCTAGAGGAATTTCACTCTTTTCGTGAGACTGCCTGTGTGATGCAGCATTACGTCTATTCGTGAAAATCTATTGAAGAAATAGATTAAATGACATGACATTCGCTGTCTAAATAACAAATTATAACTAGAGCTAACCTTCTGACAGATATCGCATTGTTTGGGAATAACTTGACCTGGGGTTTCTTTGTTTGGAAGCTAAAATTAAAATCCAAATGAATAATTTGAATTCAGATCTACATTTCGACATAACTTCAAGGAGGTATTAGATTATGACACAAAAACAAACTCGCATATTTTCGTGGTTGACAGTTCAAATTCAAAGCAAATGTATGCATGCTGACGTTTCTGCACACAAACGCAGGCAAACTGTCAAACAGTGCTAGTTTATTTGTTTGTTTGTCGCAGTCTAATACCTCCTTCAATATCATTCAGTTGAGTTTTTACCTCGCCCTCCTTAGGTTCACTTTGTTCCTTCAGAGATTCCCTAGAATCTTCCTCCTGTCCTCTTCCGGTCTCATCCTCCTTGACTTGACTACCTTCCAACGAATTTCGAGGAACTTCTTCCTGCCCCTCGTCCTTTCCTGATTCCTCTACCGCATCGTCCTCAATGATCAGCTCTTCCTTCGTCACCGTTTCGTAGCAAAAAGAGGCGCCAGTTTCTTCAGTCTTATTCCCCTCTTCCGCCGCTTGTTCCGGTTCTGCGACATCATCGGTCCGCTTCTTTCGTATCCGATGGATAATCTCGTGCCTCTCGAGGGATTGCTGGTTGCGTAGGCGCTAAAATTGACATGAGGATTAATCTTTAAACCTAAAATCTACTAAATAATTCACCTTTCGACAAGTTCTGCAGTCAAGTTGGGTAGATTTTTGCGTAGCAGCACTTTCCTTCGACGAAGTCGAATCTGGTTCTTCCGCAGGTGGTTTCCCATCGGAAGCATCCGTTGCCTCTTCCGGTTTCTTGTGAGTTTGAATGTGTATCTTGTACTCGTATGCATCTCCACATCGCTACAAAAATGTATCAAAAACAATTGCCTCATCTAAAAAAAATCAAAATCGCTCACCAGTCCACACGATTTGCACTCGAAAAGCGCTTCAATTATGTTCATATGCCGGAACACGTGGGGAATGCCCGTTCTCAGGTTGATGAATCTCCTGCTGCAAACCGTACATAAATAGTTGCCGTCGTCTTCCTTAACCAGCTTTGCGGCATAACTATGCTTTGTTTCGTTCCAGTCGTGTCTTGTGATGTGCGTAAGCATCTCCGCCCTAGTTGGGAATTTCTGGAAAACGAGTGTATTTCAAGTTTTTTAGGAATTTGAGAATTTAAAAATTTTATAATTAATTAATTTAATAATTTATTAATTTATTAATTTATTAATTTATTAATTTAATAATTTAATAATTTAATAATTTAATAATTTTATAATTTTATAATTTAATAATTTAATAATTTAATAATTTATTAATTTAATAATTTAATAATTTAATAATTTAATATTTGCAGGCCAAGGATTGATACCTAAGAGCATGCAATGGCACTGACCTTGTTGCGTGCTCTTCGGTTGACGTCCACGTAAGGAACATCCTGGAAGGAGCGTAACTAACTACATCCGTAGTTCTGTTAGATCATCCGAATTATCTTGATCAGAACAGTATAGCTCTGGTTTCTTGCGAGTATCCTATTTTCTTACCTCCACGTTGGCTTGGTTTTCATGATGACCTAGCTGGTGGCCTGTGGAAACGGATCGTAAACCTTTGACCACCGCGGGTCAGAGTCGAGACGGCTAAAAGAAAGGGGCGCGACAATGTGGGAAAGGGAAGTAATTTGTGATTGTAGACGGTATTGTTTTGATTCGCAGTATGTTGAGTCAACTGCTGTGGATGTACCTGAAACATCGCACAACGGGGTTTCTCTTCTCTTCATTCTCAGCTACCACCTATCTCCTATTTTTATTTTGCTCTTCTGATTCCCATTTCTTCACTGATTCTTTTATTTAATATCCAACATTTGATTTTAATTTTACTAACTTTTGATTCTCTTATCTCTCAAAGATTTTCCACTCTTTTCTATCAATTGATACTGCTGTAACAAACTTTGTTTTGTTTTTTTTTTTTCCTTAAAAATATACTTTTCCTTAATGTACTAGTAATATCAAGTCTATTTATCATTCGCCTAATCTTTTTTGATTTTATTGCGAATTTATTTATTTGAATAATTCTTTATCTTTCCTATAAATTATCATTACTATAATCTATAATCTAAGCTTGTTTTGTATCTCTTTTTATTAACTATTGTCTAATTTTACATCTAATACATCTAGCTTCTCATTTTTATTCTTCAAAATACGCTCATCATTCTCTTACTATTGATACTTGATTTTTATAAAATAAATTATCTTTTACTGTCAATTGTTTTCAATCTTCACCCTTTTTTTCAAACAAGTGAGGTTTGAGCCCTTACTCAATTTATGGAATGGTTAAAGGATTAACACAAATATTACTATTGTTTTTTTGGTAAACTTTTATAACATGCTTAGGACCAAAAATTGTAATAAAACACCGCGACAAAAGAAATAGCAACAGATAAACAGACTCAACAATAGGGAAGATTTCAAGAGAAAACAATACACAGTAAATAACAATAAGTTTTTGAATTCAAACTAAAAATAAAACAGTTTTTGCTTTAATGAAAGTTGATAGGCACACTATAAATGGTAGGCGCTTATACTTACATCAAACCCTACGTAATGTACCACCCCCGGCCGAGTTAAAATGCGTAACCGGAAAAGAAGGTGTGCATGCCTGGCACGAACACTCAAAGCGTGTTCTAGCGTGCTGCTCGTACTGACTCAGAGCAAGGGTGAGATGTAGGTGTAAGGGCAGTGCGTGTTCGTCGGGAACCTAGTGCATAAGATCGGTCAAGGCCCGTTCTTACACTGAAAATTGCGAATTGCGAATTGCGAATTGCGAATTGCGAATTAATAATTTAATATTTTATTAATTTATTAATTTATTTATTTTATAATTTTATAATTTTATGATTTTATAATTTTATAATTTTAAAATTTTATAATTTTATAATTTTATAATTTTTCTAGTTTTATAATTTTATAATTTAAGCGTGATTGCCTCTCACCCAGTCGGCCTGGGTTCGATCCCAGACGGTCCCGGTGGCATTTTTCGATACGAGATTTGTCTGATCACGCCTTCCGGGGAGTAAATGTTGGCCCCGGACTAACCTAAAAAGGTTAGGTCGTTAGCTCAGTCCAGGTGTAGGAGTCGTTTCCCTGGGTCCTGTCCTGGTGGAGTCGCTGGTAGGCAGTTGGACTCACAATCCAAAGGTCGTCAGTTCGAATCCCGGGGTGGATGGAAACTAAAGTGTAAAAAGAGGTTTGCAATTGCCTCAACAATCAAGCCTTCGGACACTTAGTTTCGAGTAGAAATCTCGCAATCGAGAACGCCAAGGCAATGCTGTAGAGCGAATAATTTGATTTTTTTGTTGGAATTTTTTAATTTTATAATTTAAGAATTTAAAAATCTAAGATTTTAAGAATTAGAGAATTTGAGAATATTTTAAATTGAATCGCCGTTACTGTAGATGATGCGAGGTAAAGTTCAAATTTCACATCTTTTATCTGTGTTCTCATCTTTGTACATACCACATTGCACGTATGGCACTTGAACAGAAGTGCCCCTTCTTGGTGAGTAAGCATGTGTTTTTTTATGCTTTCCTTCTTGACATAGCGCTGAAAATTTCAGTAAAAAGAGTCATTGAAACTGTTTTAATGTTTAACTCAGCTACAAACCTTATCGCAAATTTCGCACGCAAAGTACGCTGGCTTAACTACGGGGGTTTTTACTCTACTATGAGTAAGTTCATGATTTTTAAGATCACGTATGGTTCCCAATTGCTGGAAAAGAAACGATTTTTAAGCTGCATCGCCTGAACAAAATCTCCCAAACGCAAACCAACCTTTTTACACAATTTGCACTCGGTCAATCCTAACCGTTTGGCCAAGTGCTGCTTTTTACATCTATTGGCCTGGTACCGTTCTTTGAACCTGCGTGGGCACTCGGGACATTTGTAACAATTTTCGGATGACTCGTCCGATTCTTCACTTTCGTTTTCATTGCTGTCCTCATTGGGCGTCTTTTCATTATTATCAGCGCATGTAAAGTAGGGAGAGTGTAAAATAGAGTTTTGCTATTTTAGAAACATTTTTAATCAGTTTTCAGAAACGTTAAAATTACTACTGCAACTATTTTAGAGCTGTAAGTGTAAATCGGAAGGGAACTGTACCATTGAATTTTTCTCCTCTGAACTCGGCAGATCTCCACCGGATTTTGGCTGTTGTTGTTCGTTTTTGTGGGTGAACTCATGCCTGGTAAGGTTAAACTTGGAACAACAAAGCTGGAAGAGTAATTGGGCAATTGAATTAGAATTTTACAGTAGCAAGGCTAGACAGAACTAATTTTGCCAACCTTTCCACATGTTTCACACTTGTACCGCTCACTTTTAATAACCTTGTGCTTCCACTCACATCTTTGACGCAGATGTTTTTTATCAAATGTTTTGCTGCACTCGGAACATTTAAAGCGGTGGCTTTTTGAAATTTCCGTTGAATTTCCGCTAGGGCTTTCGCTCACAGATTCTGGCTGCTTCTGTTTATTTATTTCAATATCTTGAACAGGCGGCTTTAATTTCTTCAAATTTCTCTTGTGGGATCTCTTGTGTCTGTCGTTGTCTTGCTTAGTACCACAACACTAAAAATAAAACGAAACAGTCGAATTTGTCTGTTAAAGTTTAAAAATTAAACCAACCTTTCCACAAAATTTACATTTGTAAAGTTTATTTCTAATGGCATGGTGTCTTTTTAAACATTTTTTCAAATTGTTTTCTATAGCAAACGTTCGATAACATTCGAAACATTTAAAGGGGTGCTCTTTTGGGATTTCTGTTGGTTCTGGCAGATCGTCGGCACGTTCAACCGGATCCTCCAGAATAACTTCCTCCTTGATCACCGTTTCGTAGCAGAATGACGCGGCTCCCGGGTCAATCTCCGGAGGCTCCTCTTTCACAACCGTAAACACATGAGTTTGGTGCAACTCTTCGGAAAAAATTTCCGTTGCCATTTATGGATCTGATATGGTTGTTGGTAAACTATCGGGCTATCGTTATCGATAAACGCTAAAATTACAATAAATTGATTAAACCAAAAACCTTTTGTGAATATAACGATATTCTAGTAATGCAAAACATTCTCCACTCCCATCTTGATTCACTAATCTGTCACCTTTGTTTTTGTAGTGGTTTTGTTTACCTCTGGGAGAGTGGCTGCGGCTGCACGGGTGCACTCATAAAAATCATCCCGATAACACTACCTGCCATACTTATGCACTGTTTTTATATTCACTATTTATTTTTGTTTACAATGTCATCGATGTCATCACGAAAATATGACCGCACACTCAAAGTAAAAAGTATCCTTTTTTCAAGTTCACCCGTCGTCATCCTTTAAAAGGGTATCGAAAATGTACTGATTTTTACTTATCCTTTTAAAGGTGACGCCGGGTGAACTTAAAAAAAGGATAGAAAGTATCCTTTTTGAGGATTGAAAGTACCCTTTTGAGGGATATTTCTGATTTTGAGTGCAGAAGACATGTTACACTGAAATAAACTTACACTTTGAGTTCAGGTGCATTTAACTGAAAGGTAAAAAGGTGTATGCATTTCTGCGCAATAAAATTTTAGATCAAGCTAAAAAAGAGTAAATCGGCTAAAGTCAGAGTGTAATGGAGCGTTCTTTTGTTACATTAGGCAAACAATATTTTTGATCATTTTAGAGAACCTACATTTGTCAAACTATCAAGTGTAAGTCAAGTGTCAGTCTTATGTGAAATTGTCTGATCGTTCCGATAAAAATATTTTCAGATTTTTTTAAAGTCTGACTTAACATTTGAAAACGTTAAAAAATGCTTTTACAACGAAATTGGGGTCAAATGGGCCCTAGATGATTTTTGCGGTGCAAGTGGTTATTTTGACTGGAATGCTGGGATATTTTTACATAAGAAGTGCATTTTAGATGGCCACATGAAGCCTCCTTTCTAAGCGCAGATCGATTTTCAAGAAAAATTGTTGAAAAATAGGGAATTGGGGCGAAATGGACCCTTTGCCATTTCGTGAGTACCAGTCGCGTTTAATTAAGTACGATTTTAGGTCCAATTTCGACTACTGTGTGCCAAAGGTATTCAAAAACAATTAAAAAACAAAAACAATAAAATTTTGTTTATTTGACCTTTAAAAAAAACTACAGCCTGCATTTTTTTTTTCGGTAGTGTGTGTGAACTCAGTGTAAAAGGGGTGTCAAACTAAAAAGTGACCCCGTTCGTTTGACAACAGTTGGTGTCAAACCGTCGGTGTTTGAGTGTATCAATATTCCTTTTTTATTCAAAATTTAATCAAAATTATTGAACATCACGACGGAACGATAAATTCTTTCTTCACTTGTGGACTGACACTCACTACAGTGTGCGGAATGCATTGCTCGATATCAGGCTCAGTTTTGATGGGCAGATTTTGCAGCTCCTCTTCTTTCACCGAAGCAGTTACCGAACTCTCTTCGATAATGTAAAATTGTTTTGATTCCACCTCCAGCTCGCCGTTAGAGTCTTCAGCCTCATCTTCTTCCTCGTTGATGACTGGCGGGAGCGTTTGCCCGTCTGTTGGAAGGTCTGTTTCGGCGTTGTCAGTATTCTAAAAGAATAAAATTGATTAAAAATTGCAAAAATAATTAACAGTTTTTTTTTTTTAAACCTGTTCGAATCGATGTCGAGCCTCATGTTTCTTCAGATATTGATATGTACCAAGGTGCTTAAAAAGAAAATGATCATTTTTATAAATATGCTTGATTGAAATGATAAAAAAGTCATAAAATACTAACGATCAAGCAAAAGCGACATTTGAAGTATCCCATTTGCCGGGCTTCGTGCTTCCTAAGACATCCTCTAACCAAATTAACACGATCAAATGTTTTACCGCACTCTGGGCACTTGAACATGTGATTATCGACTGCAACCTTCGCCGGGAGTATGTTTGTTGCATTTGTTGCATTTTTTTCTTTAGTGTGAGATAACATGTGTCTATAAAAATTTGCCTGTGTATCGAAACGCTTTTAAAAGAAATAAGAAAGTCAGCTTAGTATTTAAATAAACAACCAAATTTGAATGTGTACCTCCTTGCAAATTTGACAACCAAATATTTTGTTAGCTCCGCAGCTTTGGCTCTTTTCATGTTTCTCAAAAAGTTGCTTCGAACAAAAGCGCTAAAAAAGAATTGAAGGAAAAATTTTGGACAAATTTCTCAATCGTATCACATCAATACCAACCCTGTTGCAAATGTTGCACCCAAACATTTTAACCGTTCCTCTCTTATGGGATTCCATGTGATTCGCAAGATGTTGTTTTTTACTTAAGCGCTTAAAGTGTATGAAAAATCAATTATTACATCAATTATACATTTCAAAAGCCAACACCAACCTTGTTGCAAATCTTGCACTCAAACAGTCCTAGCCGTATTATTTCGTGCTTCTTTTCGCATGTGTTGGCGAATTTCTTTCTCTTGAACAATTTGTTGCACTCGGAGCATTTAAAGTGCTTAAATTGATTTTCATCCACTGGAGCTGGCATACCGTGCGAGCGTTCATCACCGGATGGCTCATTCTCGGCCAGCTCGTCCTCGAGGATAACTTCTTCTTTGGTTATCGCTTCATAGCAGAATACCGGAATTTGTGATTCCTCACGGGGTTCCTCTTTCACGAAGACAGAATACTGCTCCGGCAGTTGCTCCGTTGTCATCTGGATGAAAATCGAAATTTGACAATTTTGAGTGAAACAGTAAATAGACCTATCAACAGTAATGAGTACTAAAGTGTATATCATACACTTTTTGGATGCCGGATCTTATATTTTTTGATGAAATGATGGGCGGATCCATCATGCAAACCGTTATTGCCTGAGGCCGATGAGTTATACATTTCAAAAACCATGAAGTTTGATACCCATTTTGCCCAAACTCGTATGGTTTGGTAATTGTCCTTCCATCGGAACACCCCTGAGAGATCTTGCCAGTACAACTTTTGTGGCTGGACTGTTCCGGGGCCTCAACTTAGACTGCTCCAAACTCCAGGCCATCTGGCTCCATGCCCAGGCTGAAGTTTACTCCTCGGCGTCCAGCGATAGAATGATCTCCCTCGACTGACCGGGACTAGTTTTATTAGCCTAGATTGGGGACGCATGTCCCGCCCCTTAGCGTCGGCTATCCCATTCCTACGTCATTCACTTTTTGTTGCAACCGTGCTTCCACTCAACAAGACTTGTTGCGTTGCAGACCCCTTCCTCGACACTTTTCGTTTTTCTGGATTGACACCTCAACAGAATAGAGCCCTTAGGACAAAGATCTTTGTCAAAAGTTAATTTAAAACTTACTTTTATTTCTTGGATCGGTACTTTAATATTTAAGCTGCAAAATTTAATTTATTTGATAAACACCACCAAGGGATAAGATAAACACTAAGTATTGTTTACATGTCTACATTTGTCAAAAATTGGCTGCGTGCTGCGTAATTTAGTTTAACCGCGCACAGTGTGCACTGAGCTAAATAAGCGCTGTATTTTACCAAAAAATGTTACTTGAAAAGAGTTATCTACGTGCGCATGTATTGCGTGTACGTACACAAAAAAAATTGAGGTTACATTTTGTACCTGCCAGCAAAACAAATGGTGTGCAAGTATGCGTGAGAGCGGGCTTAGATAACTCTATCGAGCTGTCAAATCGCAACATGGAGTTAAACTTTCTGTTCAGTTGCTGTGAAGCTTACCAAGGCTTTTCAAAAAGATTAACTCCATATTGCACGCACACACTCTCACTTTTAATTTCTCGATAGAGCTTTATTACGTTTCGCGTACCCACACTATCGCCCCCTTTGGTTTTGCTGCCTGACAAAATTTAACCTCACTTTATTTTCGTGTACGTACACGCAATACATGCGCAAGTAAATAAATCTATTTTTGCATGCTCGGGGAGAAATTTGCCATAACAATTTAAATGGGCCAAACACGAAGTCTGAGGAATCAAGTTTATTTCAATCGAGATTTCAATGGTTTCGGAAAATAAGTTTAAACAACAAACAATAGAACGAATCTTTAACCTGCCAAACATATGAAAAACTCCCCTCATTGGACTGATAGCTTAACAATCTTTTTTGATATTGTTCGATTTCTCTCGGTTGTCCTCCACATCAGATCCAATTACGGCAGCTAACTTCAGCTACAAAAAAAAACGGTCTTAGAATGACCCAATAGAACCAACACGTCACAATTACCTTGAGGAACCGGATTTCCGACCGTTGAATGTGTGAGTTCAGGTCATATTTCGTTGGGAAAAATTTGTTGCAAGTTCTGCAGTGCCTTGCAGCACCTTTCACGCAAACGACATCCGGATTGGGTAGTTCCTCGTCTGGGCCATCTTCGTCGCGTTCTTCCGGCACCTCGTTTGCATTTTCGTGCCTTTTCATGTGCACTTGGTGGGCAGTTCTGGTTAAACCTCGCTGGAAAGATCGACAAAATTAAAAGGGTGTTCGGAATGTGTCTTACCTATTTCTTACCAGGCCACAAGCACTGCACGAAAAATGGCCTTCCACCTTCATAATGTGTCTTCTTAGGTGCCAATATGCTAGCTCGCGATGTGTGAACTTCGCATTGCATACGGCGCAAATCGATTTGCCGTTCTCGTCCTGTGGAATGTTGTCCAGAAGCTCCACGAATTTTGGGTCCATTACATGGACTCTTTCGTGCCTCGTCAGGCTCACTTGGGTGGTAAATGTCTACAGTTGAAAAAGTTATCTGTGAAAATGCTTCGTTCAATGATTAAACGCTATCGCTTACCTCGTGGCAAGTTTGGCACTCATAGCGAGTGTCATTTTCGTGAACCCTTTTATGAACTTCAAGATTGCCTTTCCGCGCAAAGCACTGAAAGGTTGAAATTTGATTAGCTAAATGGTTCCAATCAATTGCTAAACTTAATCTAACCTTTCCGCACCCGTCACACTTGTACCGCTCCGTGTCCAAGTTGACGTGGTCTCGTGTGTGATCTCTCAGTAGGAACTGCTTCCCAAACGAGCGATCGCACCGGAGACAGTCATACTTCCGAACCGTTTCCTGTCGCGCTTTTACTTTCGGTTTCGCTAGGCTAGTGCTTTGCTCTTGAGCAGTGTCGTCGAAAATTAATTCCTCTTTCACCACCGTTTCGTAGCAGAAAGATGAGCTGGCGCCATCGATTGTGGCCGGTTCCTGCTTGAAGATGATTTCCATGGGGAGTGTTGGGATGCTGTCGCAAAGCTGCGGTTCTTGCTTCACCGCGACAGATTCTTGAAAGTTGTAGTGCTGTGATTCGTGGCTATTTGACGAGGTTTCGTTGATTACCATCGGCTCCTGTTTAACCGTCGCCGAAGCACAATGTTCAGCTTCAGACACCACCGTCTTTTGCAGCTGTTTCTCACCGGCCTGGAGGCACTGCTGGTGATCTTTGAACGTATTTTTCAAATCGAACTGAATGTTACGCCGTTTGCAGTACAGCGAAACATCCGGCGCCTCCTCGAAAGGATTTTGACTGACTTCGGGCATCTTCATGGCGTGTTTGATGGCGTAGAACTGGAATGAAAGTATTGATTAGCATATGGTCTGAGTATTGCCACCTTTGAACAAAGTTTGCACTTGAATTTACCCTCTTCAAGGACTTTCTTTGTAACCTTTGTCACATTGATTGCATTGATAATTCAGACCGTAAGTTTTCTTCTTGTGCGCATTGTTTAAATTACTATCTAGTCCTGCTTTACCTAAAATTATCAGCAAACACACATACTTCAACTGGTTTGAGGTCAGGTTCTGTCTTTTTAAAAGTCTATCTACACGTTGTACATTTTATCAACCTCACCCTATCCAACACTTCAGCATTTATATACTGCTAAGCAAAGTGAATCAGCATATGTTTCGTTTTAATTGGGTCCTAAAATGAAGCTAAGATTGCTGATATTATTGTTTACAGCGAAAAAGCTTATTTTTCTGAGCACAATGACCCTTTGTAAGACCCCAAAGAGTTTAAAATGGATTTTTTACCGTTGTACATGAAAATTGACATAGGGCTTTAGTACCCATTTTTCCGTTATTGAAAACATCCTTAAATCCTTTGATTCTTGTTCAATAGTAGCCTATATTTGATTTTTAATTAATATCCTTTTTTATTTTTTACTTAAAACACAGTTTGAAGAGTAAATTTTCGGACACAAATATCTTTTCTTATATTAAGGCTTTTATAAAAAAAAATCTTTGCACTTTATTTTATACCGCTTCTGTTTTCTTTTGCCAGGATCATCCAAACCACTATACAGGTTAAAACCAATGGAATTTGATCGAATAATTTTGTATATATTGTATTAAAATGATTGTACATTGTACCGAATCAAAAAGAAAAGAAACTACGTAAACTTAATTGATTTTTTCACCTTTTAAGCTTCAAAGTTGGAGAAACGTAAACAGTTATTAATAACAGTGAAAGGTTATAAACAAACATACTGTTGAAATCTGTCAAAAACCGGCTGCGTTCATTGTGCACCAAGATTAAAAATCACATTGTTTTAACAGGAATTTAATAACTATGATATGTCACGCTTTGCAATCTCGTTTCAAAAAGTCACAAATAAAAACGTGTACCGTCATCTGGGGCGAATTGGGACAGCTGTTTTACCCTTGTTACGGCACAATATTTGGATGTTTTTGATTGTTTACGGATAGAACAGACACAGATCAACAAAAATAGTACATCGATTTCCAAATTGCAAGCTTTGAAGTGCTCTAAAATCGGCTGTCCCTAATCAGACTGTAGCCCCGATTCGCCCCAGAAGACGGTACTGTTAACTGGGTGAGTCGGGTGAATAGGGACAACAGCCTGAATAAAGACAGCTGTCATGGTGAACTTCACAGCAACTGGACAGACAATTTAACTTCATGTTGCACTTTGAACATCTCGACAGCTCATTAGAAAGTGCGCAAGCAAGATTCTATCTAAAGTTGAACACAAGACAGAAATAGGACCGATCCACTTACCTGCCAGTTTTTGACAAAATGGCAGCAAATTAAAATTTAGAAAAAGTTTAAACCCACCAAGAGCAACCCAAGAGTCGGTGACGAGTGGTAAAGAAGATATTACACTATGGCAAACAAACTCGAAAATTTTGACGGTTTGTCTGCGTTGTTTGTTCGCCAACATTTGTTTGCAGAAACGTCAGCTTGCATACATTTTGTCCCCAGATTTTGTCTTGTTGTCAAACGCGAAAAGGACGAGTTTGTTTGTGATCTAGCACGTGATGCAATACCATGCTAAGGGAGCATTTCGAATCTGGTCGAAACAACAGCGAACCTTCCATGTTCTACTGACATGTTTCAATAACTTCTTATTGAAACGCTTGTCAGTCTTGTCACTTACGCAAGTTATCAGCTTTTATTGCTCTTCTGTTTGACTGGTTGGACCGCTTTCAAACAAGTTTCTAAATCAAATCACTGATCTTGTTCGATTTCGATTCTTTATCGTCGACTTTGATTCCTTTTTCGGCAGCTAACTTCAACTGAAAAAATAAACACTTTTTTAGAAATGGACCAATTCGTTACTCCGTCCATCCTGATTACCTTTAGAAAGCGAATCTCCGATTTCTGCACGTGCACGTGCAGGTCACGTTTCGTGAGGAAAAACTTGTCGCAAGTTTTGCAGTGCAGTGGCACCTCGCCCTTCTCGCAAACAACGTCCGGATTGGGCAGCTCCCCTTCGCTTTCACCTGCATTGTCGGGCGGCTGCTCCGCCAGCTCGTTCCAGCTCTCGTGCATTTGCATGTGCGCTCTATACGTTGACTTTCTGGTACATCGCTGGAAAGGGCGGAACAATATATGAGTGGTGTTAAATATATTTCAGATTTATCCAGATTTTTAAGCGAAAATGGCGTTTGAATGATGAACGCCCGAAATGTCAAAATCACGCAGTGGTACCAACATTACGAAGAAAGTGTGTAATGTATGACAGGCATATTTTATTTTCTAATGTTGGTGCTTCTGCACGATTTTGACATTTGGGACGTTCACCATTCGAACGCCATCTTCGCTTAAAAACCTGGATACTTTATTCTTACCAGACCACATATTTTGCACAAAAATGTGTCCTCTAATCTACTAATGTGCCTCCTTAAATGCCCATACGCAGCTGTTCGAAGCGGAAATTTCGCTTCGCACATGACGCAGCGCCAGTTTCCGGTCTCGTCCTGTGGTATGTTGTCCAGGAGTTCCACGTACTTGGGGTCCATCTCATGGACCCGTTCGTGCTTCATCAGACCCATGTGGTTGGTGAATTTCTACAGTTAAAAAAGTTATTTTTGAAATTGTTAGAAGACCAAAAGCTGACGCTCACCTCGTGGCATGTCTGGCATTCATAGCGAGTTCCTCTTTTGTGAATCTTTTTGTGTATATCGAGATTGCCTTTCTTCGGGAAGCACTGAAATGATTTGATTAAAGTAGATGAAATAACAAGCATTTTAAAACTAACCTTCCCGCACACTTCACACTTGTACCGCTCCGTCTCCAAGTTCCTATGGTCTCGTATGTGATTTTGCAGCAAATGCTGCTTCGAAAATTTGCGACCGCACTGAGTACACTCCAAGTGGCCATCCGTTGATGGTTGAACCGGTTCCTCTTGGGAGATTTCTTCGATGATGAATTCTTCCTTTATCGAGCTGGCTTCCGGTTCGAGCGGTTCGGCCTTCACTACAACGGCATCCGGTTCTTCCTTTACAGAGACTTCGACGGTTGTCTGCGGTTCTTGCTTCACCACAACGGAAGCTTGAACCTTATCGACGGGTTGTTCCGATGTCATCTCGTCACGTTTTTTTGATAAACTTTGAGCTTTTTCGTGCATTTTCATGTGGATCCTCAAACGACGCTCAGAAATGCACCGCTAAATTTGATGATGAGATTTTTTTTTCAATGTGTCCAACTTATTATTAAGGAGCTATTACACTACGGCAAACAAACAAACAAACTCGCACTTTTTGACAGTTCGACGGTAACATTTCAAAAGGCATCATGTACATTTTGACACTTTCTGGGTTATTGTATATTCTGAAAGTACTTCTAATAAGCTACCTCTCCACCAAAAATGAGCAAAAGTTACTTCAGTAAAGTCTGTTTAATCATGATTTTAAATAAAGTAACATAAACAAAATCTCTGCCATCAGCAGTCCCTGTTTATATAGCCCTGTCAACCTGTCAAACAAAAGGCTACATAAACCTCGTGACGAAAAAAAAAGCAACATGAAAAAAGCGCCATGTACATTCGGCGAAGAAAAACGAATCATAACAAAGCGCCCCCCTCAGTGACAGCAGGGTGATATCGACGTTGGTGATTTCAAAAGAAGTTATGTTTGTTTTTCTCAAATAAAATTACGGAAATAATGTTTTATTGAATATGGATGATCAAGTATCAACAAATGCAACGTTTTTCATCGTTTGTTATCATTAGAACATCTTATTTTGCTTTTATATAAAAATGGTAATTGAAAATGGATGCTCAACATTCAAATGCGTTTTTCTCAAAACGCATGGTTTGTACATGATGCTTTTTGAAATGTTGGCATCGAGTTGTTTGTACAAACGTCAACTTGCATACATTTTGCCTTGTTTGCGAGTTTGGCAAACTGTCAAACACGGAAAAGTGCGAGGTTGTTTGCTTGTTTACTGTAGTATAATAGCTCCTTTATTACTGAAATTGCTTACCAATTTGCATGTTTTACACTGATACGTTCCCTTTAACCGGACAAGGTGATTACGGACGTGTTCACTTGCCGAAACCTTGTTGTTGAATATTTTATCACATTGGGTACATTTGTACTCGCGTTCGCTGACCATAACCAGCATTCCCGACTTATTAATGTATATGCTGTGAGTTTTTGCATGCTTCTTAAGAGCTTCTGCAGTTTCAAATCGTTTGTCGCATTTGGTGCATTGGAAATTTAACGAGCTGACCTCGACTGCCATCGGCTCGGCAGATGCCGAATCTTTAGCCGTCTTTTGGAGCCGTTCGTCATTGGTTTGGAGCCACCGAATGTGCGCGTTGAACGCCTTCTTCGAATCGAACTGGATGTCACACCGTTTGCAGTGCAGCGGCACATCCGGCGACTCCTCGCAGGCATCGCGGCAGATCGCGGACAACTTCTTGTGAAAGCTCAGTTCGTGTCTTTTCAGATCGCTTTTGGTGGTGTAGAACTGGAATTAAAATGATGATTAGTAAATGGATTTGAACCGTTGAATTCTGAACTAGCTACCGATGAACAAGTTTCGCATTTGTATTTGCCCGCGTTAAGAGACTCATGTCTTTCCAGATGTTCCCTAAACGTTGCTCGATCCGTGTAAACTTCGTCGCAATGATGGCACTGATACTTCAGAAGGGACAGTTCGACATTCTTCTTGTGAGTCATCATGTGCTTCAAATAAATGGCTTTTGTGCCAAATCCCTAAAAATTTATAAATTATGCATCCTACCAAGAGAAAGTTCAGTAAAATCTCACCAAATAACACACGTCGCACTCGTATCTAAACTTTTCCAACGTCATGTGGTTTTCAAAGTGAAACCGAGCTGCCGTAAACACTTTGAAAGGTTTTCTACACTTGGTACATTTTATCACCCCATCCTTATTCAACAGTTCAACGTCTATGAAACGCTCGTACTGCTTATCACAGAGAATTAGCAAGTGCTGTGATAGCATTTCTTGATCCAGGAACGTCTCCTGACATATGTTGCACCTGAATCCTTCGCCGAAAGATTCGGTTTGGGAGTCCACCTCCATATCCTCATCCTCCTCGTTGTCTAGGTAGTCATCTTCCAGTATAAGTTCCTCCTTGGTCACCACCGTTCCGCTGTAGATGGCTGGGATGCGATTGTCGTCTTTTGGCAAAGATTGTGGTTCCTCTTTCACGGTGACCGGATATTGTAGAACCATATTCGAGTCGGTTGATTGTTCTGACGCCATCTGAAGAAATAATTTGGCAGAATAAATATCAAAACTGTTCAAAAAATTGTATTACTTACGGCATAAAACGTCTTAAAATTTAAGTTATTATTAAAAATTGCAACAAAATGTGCATCACTTTTTCTTAGCAGTGCATGCGTGAAACTGACCGATCCGTCCTGTGAACTTGAGCAAACTTGTAAACAAAAACAATCTGTTTTTTTTTTTTCATCTGTCAAAAACTAGCTGCGTGCTGCTTACTTGTGATTTGTCGGTAAACAGAATGCACTAAAAGTCAGCTGATTTTCTGATTTTTAAGTAAAAGCAGAGCTGTGGCTTTGCAGCCGAGGTCGTAACTTAAAGTCTCAAAGTAAGATATAACAACTGGCGACGAGGATGGGATTCTGTAAAAAGTGGGAAAGCAGCAGGACACAAAGTCATACAGGGGACGTCAAGACAAGATGTCCCATATCCGGCTGCCGACGAACAACGATAAGAGTGAGAACGGGAATCCGAAGATGAGGGCCGCTCGGAGCAAAGGTTAGAGAAGACGTAAAGAAGCAAAGGAAAAAAATGCTACCATGGCAAATTTGCCAGAAGTTGGTCCGCGTGGATCAACTGACAGTCTCAACCCGACTGCGTTTCTGTATTTCCGAATCAGAAAGATATTGCATCTTGATGGCCAATTCAAAGCTTTCAATGAGCTACCAGCTACGTTTCGAAACTCTCTGAAAAATATGTCCCAAAAATGTGGCTTTGAGGTGTACCGACAATTTAATTAAACGTCCGTAATTGAAAGGCAATGGTTCGATCACTAATCAGTCTCCTGAAAAAATGACATTAAAGTTTAATGTTCTAAGCTGTCTTATTGAATTCACGTTTTATTTCACATTAACCCCAGAAAATAATTTAAAAGCTAGAAAATAACACTTCAAATGATTACAACAAAGGTTTACTGAAGAAAATAAAGATTATATAAAATTAGCCGCTGCCGTCGTCAATCGCCGCCCTCCAGCTTGACCTGAACCAACTCGGATGGATCCAGTGCACCGCCCTGCAGTGGCTCCCCAACATAATCGTGATCCGGCATATTACTGCTTTTCACGTTGACCACCATTTGCTGAACGCTTGGACCAGGTTCGCCGTTTTTACTTGCTGCCCTCTCGGCGTGAGTTTTTAGCTGGAAGAGCAAATAATTTAGTTGATGTTGGTTTCAATCCTTCAATTAAGCTTACCCGCTTAATTTGCTGGCCTTTCTTCATCGAATAGTTCAGATGGTGTTGAAACGAAACGTCCGACGCGTAGTGTTTGTTGCAATTCTTGCAGTAACGTGGAATGTCCGACCGTTCGCACACTCCCATGGGCGGGTGCATCTTGATGTGCCGGTTTAGTTCGGACTTTGTGCCGTATGACTTTTGACAAATGCCGCAACTGTACTTGCCGGACTCGAGATGGCGATGTCTGCGCATGTGAGAATTGTAATTGTGCGCCGATAGGAACGTTTTGTTGCATATTTCGCAGTAAGACGATTTGTTTTTGGTGTAGGATCGTTTGCCGGCGGAATCAGTCAACTCGGTGATAATTTTGTGCGCCTTCCACAGGTGGCTGCGCAGGAACGGTAGCGTGATGCAGCACTTGAAAAAAAAAGAAATCTTAGAGAAAGCTTTTTGAAAACAGTTACTTCAAATACCTTCCTACAGTGCTTGCACTGAAACGTGCCGTTCTTAATGTTTTCGTGCTTCTCCGAGTGAAGGGAAAAGGCACGATCGGTATCAAACTGCCGGTCACATTCCGGACATTGGTAAACCAGCTGTCCCTCGTGTTCCATGATCATTGCCGATGGCTGTAAGAATAAAAAATTAAAATTCATCATCAAAAATATTGTTTTGAAAAATATTTTAAAAAATTACTGGGAATTTTTCTAAACTTCTGAATTTTTTTATAGAAATTATACTGCCCATGATCGCATAAATGTCCCATATGCATTTTTATCGATTTCGAGTTATTGATGCAGTTTGGTTCAAAATTGTGTGTTCTTTCGAAAGAGCCTATAACATCCAGTACTTTGTTCTAGAAATCAGGAGGAAATCCAGTTTTTTCGCGAAAACTAAACACATAGCCTTATGTATGGGACAAACTTCAATTGCGTTTTTTTCAGCTTGCTGTTTTTGCATATGGGAAATTTATGCGAACATGGGCAGTATATGTCAAGTAAAAAATACGTTTCATGGACTAATATGGTGATGGCGATGGATATATTTTGCATATATTTTGTCAAACAGAAATGTTTACCCCTTTTGAAACGGTTCGATTTTGATAAAAATATGAATTTTTGCTTGCTTTGGTAGTTTTAATAGCTCTACCAACTTGACAATTGGAGGTAGATTTTTAATTTGTACTGTTTTCTGTTCCCTTGGGATCAAAGTTTGTACTGAAAATTTTACTATAACCCTAGTGAACAGCAACTGACGTGAGCAGGATGGACTGTTTGTTTACACTTTGTCTTTGGCTCATTTCCATTGTTTTGCTGGAAATTAACCGATTTCTAGTACCGTTGCTTCTTATTTGACCTGAAAAGCTACAGAGTTTACTGCATAATGTGGGTTCTTACGTGGGACGTATCCAACGGGTCCTCGACATCATCTGGCTCATCCTTTATCACCACCGCTTCCTCTGAGTCTTCGGATTGCATGACTTTCGCTTTTTATTTTAATGTAGGACCTCAAAAAACACGAAAAATCTAAATTTAAAGGATTGTTTTGATACATAACATTTTGTTTACCTTTAGATCAAGCTGCTAATATTGACATTAATTTTTTGACAAGTGCGTATGCACGCACAAAAATGTCATGCTAAAAGTGTTCGCCTTGGAAATGTTCAGCAAATTTTCCTCCGTGTTCACATGAAATGACACCTGTTGATCATAAAGAGCTGCGTGCGTGCTCTAACTGTTCTATAACGGGAATTTCAAAAGCCGGTCCGTATAACAGTTAGCGGTTTGCACAGCTGTCATGCACCAAACAGCTGATTTTTGCGCGCAATTTTGTCCCTTTCACATGTCCTGCGGATTGTAACTGTGAAATTTGACAAAAATCAGTTTTCCTTAATTTAAAGTTATTTTTTCGGTACATTCCACCATGAATCGTCCAATTCAAACCATGTTGATGCGCAAACTGAGCGGCGAGCTACCGTTGACGCCAAGGCAACAGCAGAGACCCCAGGAGAGCGCCCTGCAATCGCTGCACCGTCAGCATCTATCCACCTTGGGCAATCGTGGCAAAACGAGCGACCTGTTTTGCATCTTCCACCAGGTGCAAGAATCGGGACTCGCCGCGGCGATCGCGTGGCCCGAAGATCCGCCCAAGAGCAACGAGAAGGCCGCGGAACTGCTCGCCCAGGGCGATGAGCTGATGGCGCTGGATAACGTTTTTCGCCACGACGAGGCCGTCCGGAGGTACAACGAGAGTCTGTGCTGGGCCGAGCAGGGGTCCGAGGTGATGGCGTTGGGGTATGCGGCAAGGTTAGTTTCTTTATTCATGTTAAAAATATGTTTTATTTTTAAACTGAATTTTATTCTCCAGAGCCAAAGTCTGCCTAGAAAACGAAGAGTACGAGTTTGCGCTGTACAATGTTGCCCTGGCGCGCAAGCAGCCCAATTGTTCGCCGGACCTGCTCGAAGAGCTGGCCACGTGCGAGACCAAATGCCGCGAGCAGATCGCCGAAGGCAAATCGTTCGCAAACGCGCCCTTCGCTCGCCTTCCGATGCGCCTCGAGCCCAACCCACGAATTCCGTTTATGGCCAAGGGTCTCGCGATGAAGCAAGATCCGGACTACGGCCGATGTCTGTTTCCCGACGATGAAATTTTCCGACCGGGGGACGTTCTGATGGAGGAGGAGGCCCTCGTCGCGATGAACGATCCCAAGTTTCGGCTGGTCAATTGTAACTACTGCACGGAGATGAAGGCCTTCCAGCTGATTCCGTGTCCGGGCTGTTGCTCGGTGATGTACTGCAGCGAGGAGTGCTTGGAGAAGGATGGCCAAGGTGGGCACCGGTTCGAGTGTGGTATTGGAGAGAAGCTGAACTACCTGCACACGTCGAACGCCATTGGCCCGCGGATGTTCTTCACCGGGTTGACGCTGTTCAACGATGACGTCGTTGAGATGCGAAAGTTCTGCGAGTCGCACAAGCGATCCGGAGCGAACCCGTTGGATCTGGACTACCGCAACATCGACGGGTTGGAGCTAGAGAAGTTCAAGAACTTTCACCAGGTCAAGTTCCCGAACTTTGACGCCAATCAGCGTAGACAGTTTGCCTTCGCCGCGTGTCTCTATCAACAAGCATACCTCAAGCACCCCCTCGTGCAGTCGCTGTTCGTAACAGAACCCAACCGGAAGTTCATGCTGCGTTACTTCTACGACTACATCCAAGCCCTCGCTTACCTCAACGTGACCCACTGGAACAAAGCCGTCAACTCGTTCTTCCCCATCGCCTCGATCTGTAACCACTCCTGCGAACCGGATGCCATCCTAACCGGCGGAACGCGCACCGCCAAGCTGATCGCCCTCAGAATTCTCGATCCGAACGATCAAATCTTCATAACGTACGGACCGAACTGGTTCCGCGACTTCCCGAACAAACCGCACGGAACGCGCGCTCAACTCAGGTAATTGCATAAAATCTCCATGAGATCTACAAACTGACACGGCGGGCGCCGTTGGTGGCCGACGACTGTTACCTATTTATTATTTATTTATTTCAGCTTCGATTGCATCTGCAAGGTGTGCAATCCGATCGAACGTAACTTCTGGGTTCAGATGGGCTGTCCGTTTGGTCCGAAAGCGCTCAAGCACTTTCAGATTGTGCTTAGTATCATCGCCGATTCGCGGGCACCGCACGCGGCCAAGCTGAACATGATGCAGCAGTTTGTGGAAAAGTTTGACGTCGACTATCCGAACGACGAGCTTTGCTCCATCTTAGCGAGCTATTTGGACGGGCTGCGGAAGGCTTCCGTGGAGAGGGGGTTGGTGCTGGCGCGGAGTGAGGCGCGGGAACGGGCGGATAAGATGCTGTGATGAATGTATGCTCGAAAAAATGTTGATTGTTTAATTGTAAAGTTTCCATTCTTTTTGTATAATTAAGTTTTATGGCACAAAGTTGCTTTTGTCATTTCATAATAAAATTACTGAAAATTAAAAAAAAGTCTTCTGAACCAAGAGCTTAAAGAAATCCCATATTTGAATCAATTGAATTATTCTTGAACTTTCTACATCTTCCTCTTTTTTATATTGAGTAATTAAAAACTTCGTGCGTGATTTTCTCGAAGTATGTACATTCGCAATTTTCAGTGTAAGAACGGGCCTTGACCGATCTTATGCACTAGGTTCCCGACGAACACGCACTGCTCTTACACCTACATCTCACCCTTGCTCTGAGTCAGTACGAGCAACGCGCTAGAACACGCTTTGAGTGTTTCTTTTCTGGTTACGCTTTTTAACTCGGCCGGGGGTGGTACATTACGTAGGGTTTGATGTAAGTATAAACGCCGAACCATTTCAAGTGTGCCTATCAATTTTCATTAAAGCAAAAACTGTTTTATTTTACTGTGTACTGTTTTCTGCTGAAATCTTTACTAGTGTTGAGTCGTGTTTATATGTTTCTATTTCTTTTGTCGCGGTGTTTTGTTACAATTTTTGGTCCTAAGCATTTTGTAAAAGTTTTTCAAAAGTACTATAGTAATATTTGTGTTAATTCTTTGATCATTTAAAAAATTGAGTAAGGGCTCGAACCTCATTTGTTTGAAGAAAAGGGTGAAGATTGAAAACAATTGACAGTGAAAGAAATATACTATTTGAAGAATCAATAGTAAAAGAAAGATAGTAATTTATTAAGTATAAGGCTACCAACTCTTGCTGAGCAAAAATCCGTACACTTTGCCGATATGACACCATGGTGTAAAAAAACTGTCAATGTATTATTTAGATAAATTAAATTTAATATATTTGAGAATTAAAAATATAAAACTGTGTCGTTTTTACAGCAAAATGCTATCAGAGTGCTTATGACTTGCACGTTTAAAAGTATTCATAAAATAAACCATAATTTGAATCAAATCATTATGTTCTTCATTTTTTTTTGTTAAACGTTTAAAAGTTTACGAAATGTCAAGTTTGTTTATCGTTCTTAGTGTTTTCACGAACAATTTTCCAGAGTTTTTTTTATTGAAAAGGTCTTAAAACATGTAAAACATAACATTTTATAGGACCTTTAAAAAAACTCTAGATTTGTTAATTCTGTTGGCAGTATAGTAAGCCACGATTTTCACATTAATAAACTTTCATTACTTGTCTTAACCTACTACACTAAAGACGTGTTTCTAATAGGTTATGGGCCCAGACAGGCACCATAGCGACCATCGATAAAAAGTTATTTTTTTCAAACGAAGATTGTTTTATGAAGAAGTTTTGGGAAGATGGAACTGGAAGAACCAACTTCCAAAGTTTCAAGTGGAAGTGGTTCTAAAACCTGTTCCGGCATAGCTACTTCAAGCGTTTGCGGTTCAGGTGGTTCGAATGCGGACTGGAAGAAGACGACGGGGTACGTCGATGGAGCAGGACGGTGCCAGAGAAGACCGGCGAAGGAATGTCAGTCATCGGTACCTGATCAAAGCTTGACATCGAATCGGAAGGAAAGGACAGCTCATTCAGCTTGCAGTGTCGGTGCGTGGGCACCTGGACAGGCGGAGCCGTGGATTTTTGATTCAGGAGCCACAAAACACATGTGTCGAAACCCGGACGAACTTGTGGGCAGTAAGCGGATCAAGGATAATATAAATGTGGCCAACGGAGCTGCAGTGCCAGTAGTTGCTGCTGGAGCGTTGAATCTAGACGCGGATGTGGCAGGCAGGTGTTCTGGTATCACATTGAGCGGTACGATTTGTGTCCCAGACCTGGCAATCAATCTGCTCTCTGTGAGTCAGATTTGTAAGAAAGGACACGAAGTGGTGTTCACTAGCAAGATCTGCAAGGTCATCAATTGTGAGAACGGAGAAGTTGTGGCGATTGGAGTCGAGTCGGACGGACTGTACCAGCTGAAGCAAGTAAACCGAGCGATTGCGTGTATGACGACTGCTGAGGATGAGCTGATGTTGTGGCATCGGCGTCTTGGTCACATGAATTCGCAGAGCATGAAGATTCTCTCAAGAATGTCTACAGGGGTGAGCATCAATTGCGGTGAACTCTCGCCGTGTGTGCCTTGCATCAAAGGGAAACATCAGCGGTTACCGTTCAAGAGGACTGGAACGAGAGCTGAAGAGGTGCTAGAGCTTGTGCATACGGATTTGTGCGGGCCAATGGAGAGTAATTCGATCGGCGGTAACAAGTATTTCTTGACTTTTATCGATGACGCAAGTAGAAGGACGATTGTGTATTTCCTGCGATCGAAGAAAGAAGTACTGGAGGCATTCAAGGATTACAAGGCACAAGCAGAGAATCAAACTGGTAGAAAGATTAAGCGGTTAAGAAGTGACAACGGAAAGGAGTACGTTGGCAGGGATTTCGAGGATTTTCTTCGTTCCAGTGGTATTATTCACGAAACCACAGTACCGTACAACCCGGAGCAGAATGGATTGGCTGAAAGGAGGAATCGAACGATTGTTGAAAAAGCGCGAGCGTTGCTGTTTGATGCTGGACTTGATAAACGTTTTTGGGCGGAAGCAGTTGGTACGGCGGTATATCTGATGAATCGTTCACCTGCCAAGGGGCTTACGTGTACACCAGAAGAGCAGTTCACCGGAAAACGTCCTGATCTATCGCACCTTAGAGTTTTTGGCGCCAAAGCGATGGCGCACGTTCCGAAAGTGAAGAGACAAAAATGGGACCCCAAGTCTGAAGCATGTGTGTTTGTCGGTTACGCAACCAACGCGAAAGGATATCGGTTGTACAATCCGACGACAAGGAAGTTTCTAATTAGCCGAGATGTTATCTTTCTGTGTGAGAAGCAACAACCGACTGAGGGAAACGAACGAGAAGTTGCAGATCTAGATCGTGTGGAGTTCTATACCCAAGGAGTCGTGCACCAGGTGCAGGATCGACCAGCAAATGTCGTGCAGATTGAAGATAGTGATAGCGACACAGATACTGATGGTTACGAAACGGTTGCTGAGGATTTGGACGAGACGGTTAAAGACTCGGCGTTGGATGCAGCTGAAGAAACGGTTGAGATACGTGCGGTCGATACGGATGCAGTACCTGGTGAGGATCGAGTGACGCCGGCGATTGAAGAACTGGCTGAAGCAAATGCAGTTGACGCGGATGTAGATCCTGTTGCTGGACCATCGTCTGCGCTCCCTCCGCAATTACAACAATCACTGTCTGGAAGTGTGATGAGGCGCAGCGAGAGGGAGCGCCGGTTACCAGGCAAGTACAATGATTTTAAGGTCACGTACAGCATGTACCCTCAGAAAACCGTTTCTCAACAGCATGGATCACGAGGTCAACAGGATGGCCGTGCCACAGCGCTCCCGTCACACCCAACAAAAGAGTCCGTTGGAGCGCAACATGATTCGAAGTCTGGTGACTGGGAGCGCCAGATCAAAGGCAAGTGTCCTGATACAAATTTGAACGGCGAACCATCTCTGCAGCTAATCATCCCACAGCCCGCAGGTGAACCATGCACGTTTCGAGATGCCATGAACCGAACCGATCGTGAGTTTTGGATTGAAGCGATGAACTCTGAGTATCAAGCCTTGATGGAGAACAAGACCTGGACTATGACAATGCTACCAACTGGACGAAAGGCGTTGAAAAACAAGTGGGTTTACAAAATAAAAGTCAAGTCGGACGGATCCATCGAGCGGTACAAGGCTAGGCTCGTCATCAAGGGATGTTCTCAGGTTGAAGGAGTGGATTATAACGAGACGTATTCCCCTGTGGTACGATATGCAACTATTCGGTATCTGATGTCCAAAGCGGCCGAGTTGAGTCTGGAAATCCATCAAATGGATGCGGTCACAGCGTTTCTTCAAGGAGATCTAGGAGAGGAGCAAATCTTCATGCAGCAGCCCGAGGGATTCGAGGACGGAACGGAAAGAGTGTGTCTGCTGAAGAAAGCACTTTACGGGTTGAAACAGGCGAGTCGTGTTTGGAATCTGAAATTGGACAAGGAACTGCGGAGGATGGGACTACAGCGATCCAAGTACGACACTTGTGTTTACTTCCGGATTACGGAAGGCAAGATGGTCATTGTCACTATTTATGTGGATGATTTTCTAATATTTTCCAATGATGACGAGATGGTAAGCACGGTCAAGAGTGCACTCACAAAGAAATTTCGAATGAAAGATCTCGGAATGGCCAAGCAGGTTTTGGGAATTCGTGTTACAAGAGGAAATGGAACGGTAGCAGTTGATCAAGAACGGTACATCAACGAATTATTAGAGAAGTTCAAGATGACGGAATGCAACCCAGTGCTGACTCCGATGGATCTTAATCAGAAGCTTAGCCGAGAGATGAGTCCAAGAACGGAAGAAGATCGAGAGCGGATGAAGCAAGTACCATTCCGGGAATTGATAGGTAGCCTGCAGTTCTTGGCGCAATGTACGCGACCCGACATTTGTCACGCGCTGAGTGTGGTGAGTAGTTTCTGTGAAAATCCTGGCGATGCACACTGGGTGGCGGCGAAGAGGATATTACGCTACTTGAAGGGAACAAAGGACCTGAAACTGGTTTACTCAAAGCAATCGGAAAACCGGCTCGATGCGTTCACTGATGCAGATTGGGGTAATGATCTCGATACTAGGCGTTCAACGAGTGGTTACGTGTTCATCAAGAATGGAGGGGCAATCACGTGGAGTTCTCGACGACAGCCAACGGTTGCTCTTTCTACTACAGAAGCGGAGTACATGGCTTTAGCAGCAACGACGCAGGAATCAATCTGGTGGAGAGGCTTCATTGGAGAGCTCTGGGGACAGAAACTGGCCATGCTGATAAGATGTGACAACAAGAGTGCTATCAGTTTAGCCGAGAAGGAGATGGGATACTCGCCAAGAAGTAAGCACATTGACATTAGGCATCATTTCGTACGTGAGCAGATTGAGATGAAGTGCATTAAGCTGTTACACGTGTCATCGGAGCAGCAGGTGGCGGATGTATTAACAAAGGCGGTTCCGGCCCCGAAGCTAAGTGAAGCTAGAAGAAGTTTGGGAGTACATAAAATCTAGCTTAAGGGGGGATGTTGGCAGTATAGTAAGCCACGATTTTCACATTAATAAACTTTCATTACTTGTCTTAACCTACTACACTAAAGACGTGTTTCTAATAAATTCAAATGTTCAAATGTTTTCACAAGTTTTAGAAAGCCTTTGGAAATGGATAAATATATTTAGTAAGGAATTTCTAAAAGAACAATTCCAGAGTTTTTTTTAAAGGTCCTATCAACATATGAAAGACAATAGTTCAAAAACTCTAGAATTATTGATAATCAAGTTTGAATTGAGGAAACCCTAGAAAACTATATTTAGTAAGGAATTTCTTTGGAATTTCTAAAAGAACAATTCCAGAGTTTTTTTAAAGGTCCTATCAACATATGAAAGACAATAGTTCAAAAACTCTAGAATTATTGATAATCAAGTTTGAATTGAGGAAACCCTAGAAAACTATATTTAGTAAGGAATTTCTAAAAGAACAATTCCAGAGTTTTTTTTAAAGGTCCTATCAACATATGAAAGACAATAGTTCAAAAACTCTAGAATTATTGATAATCAAGTTTGAATTGAGGAAACCCTAGAAAACTATATTTAGTAAGGAATTTCTTTGGAATTTCTAAAAGAACAATTCCAGAGTTTTTTTAAAGGTCCTATCAACATATGAAAGACAATAGTTCAAAAACTCTAGAATTATTGATAATCAAGTTTGAATTGAGGAAACCCTAGAAAACTATAATTAGTAAGGAATTTCTAAAAGAACAATTCCAGAGTTTTTTTTAAAGGTCCTATCAACATATGAAAGACAATAGTTCAAAAACTCTAGAATTATTGATAATCAAGTTTGAATTGAGGAAACCCTAGAAAACTCTCCCTTTTTAAATCAAACTCACAGGAAAATAAAAATTTCTAGTTAACAAAAGCTTCGACCAAATCAAAAAAGCAATTCAATGATTACAAAGTTATTAAATTCCATACAAATCAGTATTATGCGTAAAATTCCCTACACAAATTCCGGCCTGTTAAAAATCCGCGAAGAGGTTCGAAAATCCGTATGGTAAGGAAAAAATCCGTACAGTTGGTAGCCTTAATTAAGTAGATAAAGAGATTAACAATAGTTAATAAATAGAGGCAACAAACAAGCTTAGATTATATTAAGTGCAATTTATAGGGCAGATGAAAAATTATTCAAATAGATAAATAAAGATAAACAAAATTGACATCGCTGCCAAATTAAGGGAAAACAGACAGTTTGTTACAACAGCATCAATTAGTAAATAGAGTGAAAAAGCGTTGAGAAATAAGAGAATCATGAAAGTAAAATCGAAAACAAATAGACGATAATAAACAGAAGGCGTGTTAGAGAATCAGTGAAACAAAATAAACAGAATATAAATGGTAGAAAAAACGAAAAGAAGTGAAATCCCGTTGTGCGATGTTTCAGGTACATTCACAGCAGTTGACTCAACATACTGCGAATCAAAACAATACCGTCTACAATCACAAATTACTTCTCTTTCCTACATTGTCGCGCCCCTTATTTTTAGCCGTCTCGAGTCTGACCCGCGGTAGTCAAAGGTTTACGAGCCAACTTGGAGGTAAGGAAATAGGACACTTGCAAGGAACCAGAGCTATACTGTCTTGATCAAGAATGATCTAACAGGACTACGGACGTAGTCAGTGACGCTCCTTTTTTTTGTGTGTGTGTGTGTGCAACCATCCAAACGGGACCACGCGGCCACTTCTTACAAATTGAGTTGTTTCCATGTATTTTTGGATCTACATTCTATACTGTAGCATAGAGATTTGATCATAGTAAGCCGTTGTTACATGATCATTGTTACCCAAACTAATTACCAATTAAGTTGACATTCTGGAAATGTTACATTGGCGACGAGGATGAAGAAAATGAAAATTCGTTGAAGCACTTGAAAAATTCAAAGTCAAATAAAAATGAATATTTGTAGAAAAGAACTTCTAAAAGTTTTAAAAGGGCAATAATACTTGAATGAAATATTTCTGAAAACAATTTCACGGCATTTTGGTGAAAAAAAAAACGGAAAATGAAGTCAATTTTGTCAAAAACAATGTTATCCATGTTGTGATTAATGATTAATCTTTATTTTAGCAAACTAGGAAACTTTATGCGACTCAGAGGACTCATTTAAAAAGCAAGTTGCACAATAAGAGGTTGGATCAAGTTCAAGTTCAAAAACTTCATTACGATTTGAATAATTTGGAATTTGATTAAAAAATTGAAAACCTAAAACTGTAAGTAAGGTGAAAAAAAAATAAGCTGGTGTATTGATCGATTGTTTAAATTGGTAAACTGTATTGGGAAGAAACCGATTGTTTAAAAAAAAGTTTGCTGCCTTTGTGACAAATTAAGTGATACTTTCAAGGAACCATACAATATTTGTTGTGATTTTCCTGTGAAAATTAAAAGATAATAAAATTGCTAGAGTGCAAATGAATGTCTGCAAACAGAATAAACAAAGACAGTTTTACCAGGATAAAAAATAGTCTAATACAAGAGGTAATTGGAAAAAGTTTTGATTAAACGGTAAGACTCCGGTCTACCGGGGTTGAAACGTATAGCTCGTTTGACCTTAACTGTCGAGACTCCGGTCTGACAAGTAAATCGTTAAGACTCCGGTCTACCGGGACTGGAACGATCCGTCGTTCAGTCTATTTTGTTGAGGCTCCGGCCTGACAAAGAAATCGGCAGGACTCCGATCTGTCGGGATTGAAACGAATCCGTTCGTTTGATCTATTTTGTCGAGATTCCGATCTGACAAAGAAAGCGGTAGGACTCCAGTCTACCGGGATTGGAGCGATCCGTTCGTTCAATCTAATTTGTCGAGACTCCGGTCTGACAAAGAAAATCGGTGGAACTCCATGTTCATCGTGCCAGATCGATCCGTCGATTGGTGTAGTTGGGATGATCAATTCGCTCAACAGATTTGTTAATAAAATGATTGGTAAATTAATTTGATGAAGTTTCAGTATATGAGATAGATTTGAAATCGAATAAATCGAATCTTTTCTTTTGTTATTTTTTTTTTCGAACCTCTAAACTATAACTTCATATTGGTCTAGATACATTTCTTTAATTTTAGAAGGAAAGAAGAAAGATTATCAAAAAGGATTCCAAAATCAAGAAGAAAATAAACAAACATATGCGAATAAAAATTGATAGTCAACAATTAACAACTATGAAACTATAATGATATTATGATACATTATATAAAGTTATCAGTTTTGGGATGAATATGAATCTTAAACGAACGTATGTACTAAAGCAATTCAAATTCATTTCAAACAAGGAAGAGATGTAGCATAGAGATTTGATCATAGTAAGCCGTTGTTACATGATCATTGTTACCCAAACTAATTACCAATTTAGTTGACATTCTGGAAATGTTACATATACATGCAAATAACTCGCATAGGCATTTGGAAGGTGTTAGCTCTGCCGAGCTTCGGTGACCCATTTCTACGCTGGCTAGCCGAGCGCGAGGTACTTCAGCTTTATCGACAAGCCCCGCCCTGAAGAACGTTTGTATCAATCGGATTCAAACTTTATTTAGAACTTCCGAACCCTTGTCAAATAGACAAGGACCCAGCGCGTATATAGTTAATAGTAACAGTATTCCTAATTCCAGTCATAGCTCACCAAGTGGACGGGGGATCGAACCCCGACTCAAGCGACTTTGATTTTTCGTTCTATTTAGTATTTCAAGTATTTCTAAGTCTTAAACTTTCTCGTTGGGAGCAGATGGGCATCAAACCCAGGACCATTCGCTAACAAAGCGAACCAGTCGGCCACGGCCGCTCCTTAGTAAGATTGGCGTAGTTGTCTTAATTGGATTGTATGGATGTTAGAGTAGATGAAAGAGTTATTTGAACAATATTATGGAAAGCTCTCACCAAAAACACGAAATCTTCAAAAGCTTGGTTCCAATCTTCTCGGCACGTTCCTCTTGAATCATCAGCAGGAAAAATCATCAGTAGAATTCCGGGGAGCGGACCTGGTACCGATACACGACTTTGAAGTAAACGGATGATGATCACCACCCACACCTTCTTCCTCGATGTTCCAGCAACGCTTGAATTAACAACCACTTCGCGATTGTTGTTCCTGCCTTTTTTGCTTTCGTTGATGTGTAAGTCGAATTTATTATGTTCTTATGGCTTACAATTGTAACAAGACCTTCAAATTTTAACTTATTTCACAAATTTTAAAGAAAATTTTAAGACGATCAGAAAGTGAAAAATGACAGCAAACGAAAAAAAAACGCGTTCGACCCCAGGCACAGCTTGCTTCGATCCCTAGTCAGTGACGCTCCTTTTTTCTCATAAAATTATTTTTATTAGGTCCTTTTCGATACTGGGACCTGGTTAGGACCGAGTCGGCTCTTGTAATTACATTTGACTTAATAATTACAGAGGATCTTGTGCAAATCTTGTGTGTAAATGTTAGTGGGAGGGGAGCCGATTACCCGCGGCCTACTCGGGGTCAGTAGGGAAGGGATTGATGCTAAAGACAAGGCGTGGGAAGGGAAGGGGGATTGTGTAAGGGTTTTGGTTGGCTCTGCTGGCCTTTGCTTTTGTCCTCAGCAGCAACTCGGTGTCCAGCTGCTGGGGCGTTCTTGCTTTGCTTCCGGTGCAAACCAGAAACGACGGCTTTGTGTGAAGGCGAGTTATACTAACTGAAGAAAAACTAAATGGATATTTTGGAATCTAAGAGGAACTGATAGATCGGATAGAGAACATCAAGGTCTAGTTGAGATAACGCGTCTCGTATCGGGATTTCTGGTGGTCTTCCTCGGGCCCTGAGGGTATCAGTGACGCTCCTTCCAGGATGTTCCTTGCCTGAGCGTCAACTGAAGAGATATCATCAGCATCATTCGCCCTTGGCCTGCAACTAGATGCCAGTTTTTTTTCTTCACAACTTATTTTTATTAGGTCCTTTTAGGTGCTACGACCAGGTTAGGACCGAGGATCAAAAGTACAACAAATAATAAATAATGAAATAAAAAAAAAAAACATTACTGAATTAGATGATCATTTTCTCGTGCCATGTGTTAGCAAGTGTGCGATCACGTCAATCTGTTCCTCGGGTGTCTTGCACTGCCTCAAGCGAACTCTGTATTCTCGGTAAATGGCCCACAGCTCCGACTGGTTGTACAGCATCCGTTCACCTTGTTGCTCCTTCGGGGTTGCACCGGCGCCGGCCAGTATTTCCTTGACTTCTTCCTGCTGGACGAGGATGTTTATCTTCCGGTACCGCTCCAGGTAGCGGAGGAAAATCCGCCGCGGTAAACACGGCTCCTGCAGGAGTCTGTTTGTCCTTCTTCCATGCTGGCGGCTTCGGCTTGGACGCCTGCTGCCTCGACTGGATGAACTGCGCACGTTTGGGACACCTCGTGGGATCCAGAACAGTTGACACATTTCTTGGCTTGCGTTTCTTCTGCTTTGCACTTTTTTGTGCTGTGGGAACCCCCACAGCTGCTGCACCTGGGCTTGAGATGGCAGTTACTGGTTCCGTGACCGAGTTCTTGCACTGGGTCACGTGTGGTTCTTTGTTGCGGTAGGCCACCCACCGGACGACGACTGGTCCCACTTTCTTCACCTTGCTACTCAACTCCTTGATACTGGTGTGCCCCTTGGGGAAGAGCACGATGAAAGGCGTCTCATCGATGGCGGGAAGCTGCTGCTTCCCCCTGATGGCGTGTACTGCCAAGACGTCCAGCTGATGTTCCGTCTTGAGCAGCTCCTTGATGTAATCCGGTTCCACGTTCGGGAGACCTCGCATTACTACCCGGTGCGGTCTCGCACTGCGCTTTCCGTGCGTGTAGAACTGCACCTTGTTCTTCTTCAGGTGAGCTTGCACCGTGTCGAAGTCGTCGCTCGAGAAGCACGTAATTTTGGTGCCGTACCGCGTCAGTTTGTGTTCCGGCTGGACATCACATGAAGACATCACCTTCGGGCGAAGCTCGTTTCTTTCACCACCAGCGGCGGCTGCTTCTTCTCCCCGGCCGACTTGCCGGTTGCTGGTACCACGGGGATGTTTTTTTTCTGCTGCTGGGATCGCATTGTTGATGTTGTTGCTCTCCTCCGCTAGCGGGCTGAACTTGTTGTTGCTGAGGAGTTTCTCCACATCGCCGTCGTTGCCGCCATCGCCGACGTTGATCTCCTCCTTAGCCTTCCTGCGGCGAACCTTGACCACGGGACGAAATTCGCCCCCGTCCTCTCCTCCTCCTTCGGATTCTTCCACCTCCATGCCCGTCGCCGCCTGCGTCTTGGGTTGAAACCCGTCCGGTTTTTCCCACACACTTTTCTTCAAGGCCGCGTTCCAGTAGAACGTCCTTCCATTCTCAGCCCTGTGCTCCGTCCACTCACTCTCCACCGTCGCGGCCGCCGCCATGGCCGTCGGCGAAAGTTAACAAAACACCGTCATAAACGCGCTAAAACTTTGAAAATTTCTACCATTGAAGCAGATTATTTATTGAAAACTTCTTATGTAAGTACTTTTTTTTGCTCTATGAATAAGCAAAAAAAAGTTAAATAAGTGTTACATACTTTACATTACATAAATGTGAAATAAAAATGGAACAAAAACATTGAAATTTATAACGTTTTGGATTAGGATTTATCTTTCTACTTTAAACAAATGTATATTAAACGTATTTGTTGTATCAATAACATTCTTTTAGTTTCGAAATATATTTTTTGAAATCAGTTAGCCCCCCCCCCTCCACTCTACACCTTTTGGGAATCATTTCTTTCACAAAATAAGCTAATATCCATGCCTTTACTACATTTATTTCAATATGTTTGGAATATAATTTAGCAGTTTACCAGCTACGGGGAATCGTTCCAAGATCAAGACTGCAGCCTTTCTTTCAGGAGATTTTCTTTTACTTTTGAAATTTTAAGATACGTGTTGTACGGATTAAAATAATACGAACCACAAGACAACGGAGAGGGGCACTGTTCCGCACAATTTAGTCAATTTCAGCGCTCTGTGATGCAATGTTCTTATTTTGTGTTTTAAATGCTGCGCGTTGTTTTACAATTGCTCAAAGTACTAGTTGTGTGTATGATTAAAAAACGATTGGGTTAAGTTTAGATAAACTCGTCCGGTTCGCGCGGTGCGTCCAGATCGCGATAGTGAATCACCGGACGGTAGTCGTTGCCCATTCTGTGGAGTAGTAAAGTTAGGTTTAGTCTCATTTTTGTTTGCTTGTTTGTTGTTCGGATCAAGAAAGAGTAAGAATAGCTTTTCTCTAGTTTTTCTCAAATCTTATGTATTTGCTCAGTGTTTTTTGGGGCGTGAAAATAAAAACTTTTTTTTTCTCTCTAAACAGCAACTCGAATTCCGGCTAGAAGAAACTATCGCTAAAACTGGCACTGTCCAGATCGCTGTACGCCACAATTGGACGGCGAACGTCCACCATCGAATCGCTGTGGAAAAAAGGGGGCAACCAAAAAGAAGAGGTCAGACTTGGAAGCTAGACTAGACTAGAGAAAAGCTAAACTGGGCGCTGACGAGAGAGAGGGGATGGTGGACACTTACCTTCCTCCACGACCGAATCCGGGTCGGCCACGCGGCGCCATCATGGGGGGCGCGTACGCAGAGTACATTGGGGCGTATCCGTGCGACATGCCGTACGGTTGGCGGTAGCTGTGAAAGACGAGTAATAAGTGAATTTCAAACTCAATGGTTCAGAAGTTGAGGAACTCACCCTCCGCCGGATGGTGCGCCGTGATCGCCGGCCGCCTTCTTCGTGTTACCCGGATGTTCGGGTAGCTGGGGCCGCTTGGCGTCCTTGAGGTAGTTGTTGAAGTACTCGACCTCCTTGCGCACCTCGTCGACCTTTTCGCCGTGCTTGTTGAAGATGTGTTTGCGCACAAAGTCGGGACCTTTGAACTTTTTGCCGGACAGCGGGCAGAGCCACTTGTCCTTGGCCAGTTCCTGGGTGTTGGCCTGGATGAACTTTTCCACCTCGGCTTCGCAGTCCTTGGCGCCGAGCTTTTTCATCTCTTCCTCCTCGAGGGTGCTGACGCGGGCCAGGAAGGAGCCCATTTTGCCCTCGAAGGTGCGCACGTACTCCTGGAGCTCGTTGGTGGTGACCTTGTTCTGGGGGGCGGGGCCACGGGCGTGGATGATTCCGCACCGGTTGGGCATTTCGTCCTCGTACGGGTACTCGCAGTGGTTGTAGAAATCGACCGAGTGAACAACGCGCAGGTACAGAATGAGCTTGTCCAGAACTTCGAGCAGCTGGGCGTCGCGTTCGACGAGTTCGCCGTCGGTGGTCTTCTTGGCCTCGGCCTCCGACAGTCCCAGCAGTTCGTCCTCCTCGGCGGAAGCTTCCTCGATCAGGTAGTCGGTGATGTTCTGCAGAACAGGGTTCTTCGAGTTGAGACCGAAGAACTCTCCATTCTTTTCTCCTTGACCTCCGTTATTATCCTCCGTCGAGTCCTTCCACAGACCGGCCTTGTCGTCCAAATTGTGCGCAATCTTGGCGCACAGCTTAATGTCACTTCGGACGATCATCTTGTGGCACGTGATGCCGTTCACCGGGCGAACCCGCCTGCTCAAGTCCTTGTTGACGATCGCTCCCAACTCGCAGTCCCGCAGCCGGATGTTGTTCAAATTCCAGCAAATCTCCTTAATGTTGACATCGCGCCGGAACGTGACCCACCCACGCCGGAACCAACGTCGCTCCAGCAGCGGGTCGGCGATCGCAACCCGCAGAAATCCGTTGTAACGCTTGCACATGGCTTCAACCTCCAGTTTCGTGATTGACGGGGCCAAATTCCGCAGGAAAATCGAACTCGTTCGATGCAGCGCACGCGGACTGCTAGAAGTATTGCTGTCCTTGACCAAATCAACCGTCTCCGTAGCTTCTCCCTGCGCACCACTCTTCTCACCGGCTTCCTTGTCTTTTTCCGCTTCACCTTCCTTGTCCGCCTCAGCCGGAGTCTCCTCCGGTGCCACCGCAGCAGCAGCTCCAACCTCTTCAGTGTCCATCTTCTCCGGCTCGTCATCCTTCCTGCCAGCTTCTTCATCCCCACTCTTGTGCCCGTTGCTCTCAGCCGCTTCCGGTTCCTCAACCGCCTTCGGACTCTTCGGAGTTTCATCCTCGTCAACCGGCTTCTCAGCGGCAGGCTCTCCCTCCACTTGACCCTCCTTTACCCCCTCTTCCTCGTCCTTTTTCTCCTTTTCCTTCTCATCCTCGGAGTCGCTCGAACTCGAACTGGACGAACTCGACGAGCTGGAGTTGGAATCCGACCGGCTGCGCTTTCTACGATCCTTCTTTCTCGTAGAATCCTCTTCCTCCTCGGCTCCTTTCGCCACTTCCGCTTCCCCAACTTGCTCCTCCCCAACCCCCTTCTCCTCCGCCTCCTTCTCCCCCTCCACCTCCCCCTCTTTCTCAACCCCATCCTTTGCGCTCTCCTCCGCCCCGTCCTTCTCCTCCTCCATCTTTTCCTCCTTGATCGAAATCTTCTCCTTCTTTATCCCGTCGTCCAGCGGTTCCCGCTTGATCTCCAGCTTGGGCTTCTCGGGCAGCAGCGATTTGAGCGTCGGAACATCCGGAACCACCGGCGGCGGGGGCTTCTCGTCCAGCACCTTCAGGTCCTCGTCGGTGCCGCCCTCGAGCTTGATGACGACGGTGTCCAGCAGGCGGAGCAGCGGATCGGCCTGGCTCGTGTCCACCGTGACCTTGGCGACCTCGCCCAGCTCCAGCACCTCGCAGAAGACGTCGCAGCGGCGCTGGAAAGTTAAGATAGGAAATGGAATTATTGGTTTTGAAACTAACTAAAGTCGAATAGAATTTGACCAGGAAATATACAATGCAAATTTGATTTAAAGTTTTTGTTTCACCTCATTTTAAAAATTGCCAAAAATATCAAGAGTGAGCCGAATAATTTTCGTTTCAAATGCTTCTATCAAAATTGATTACAGTTTTGGCAAAGTTATGAGCAATTTGTCTTTTTTCCCAAGCATTTTGGTTTAAAATGCATTACTATTGTTACTACTTGTTCGGTAACTGGACTGTACGAAAACTGACGAGGGGACCACCGATGCATAACAATTCCTCTACAAAATGTAAAAAAAAAGTTTTTTTTTAGTTTGTTTCCTGAGCACATTGTTGATTTTTCCTTTAATTTTGACTCGAAATTTCATAAAAAAAAAAAAACAATAAGTATGACTTTTAACATGTTTTTGCATCCACCAGCCCCTCGATCATTTCGGGTTTGTTTTTGTTTTTTGATGTTTGTCAGCTTAATAAGTGGGCTACATCCCAATTATCGAGCGCCCAGTTAAACAACACCCAATTACCGAACAAGTACTGTAACTGTAAACCTGTCCAGTTGTTTTGAAATCATAAGTTTCTAAAATATCTAAATACTAAAAAAACATGTTTTTTTCGCAAACAAATTTTTTTCCGGTATCTGCAAAGGCCTTACTTTTAACATGAAATTTGAAATCTACGAACCCATTTTAGTCATATTTTATCACCGCCATCTTTGATTACAAATTCTAAATCACTTCAGCGTAGTGGCCATACTTCAGATCAACAATCAAAAATAAAACAACGAAAACCTGTTATTGGTGTTGTTCGATTATGCAAGGTGAAATTTTCCAGGACCTTTACATAAACGAGTCTGGACTGTACCAAACAAAAAAATAAATAGAGAATAAAAAAAAAGTAAAAGTTTCATTTCGAATGCAGCTGGATTGAGTTAGATTATACCCCAAAATTCTTTCTGATTGCAGTAAAAACGGCCAGGCCTGCTGTGTTGCATTAACCGCATGAGACAGATTCAGTGAACGGAACCTATATTTTATAGAATTATCAGAGCAGTGAGGATGCGTGGACATACCGTAACAGACGCTCAAATAGCTAAATATGACTCAATTCGGAATTCTAAGATTCTCAAAATTTAAATATGTATTTCTATTTATTTTAAATAAATTTCCAAAAATTAAAAATTAACTTTTTTTAAATTTTTTTTTTGAGATTTGTTATTTTTCAAATTTTAAACGTTTTAAAAATGTCAATAATTTCTAAGATTTTAAAAATTAGAATTATTTTAAAAATTATTTGTTTTAAATAAAAATTTTCAAAAATACCAAAATTTTAAAAACGTCTAAAATTACCAAATTTTTAAGAGTTTTAATTTTTTTTAAGTGTTAAAGCCATTGCAAATACTTTTCAAAGTTTATGTCGCCCCCCCCCCTTCAAAATTGGTCTGAAAAATAAGGGGGCAAAAAAAAAATTTTCCAAAAAATTTAAAAATTTCCATGAAAATAGAAGTCTAATCAACTGAAAACAATCTAAAATGCATTTTTTCTGCATTTATTATCATATTTAGCATGTTTGGGCTTGTTTAAAAATGTTTTGAATTTTTATGAAATTTCAAAGTACAGCACCGCACAAAATTTATTTTTTGGAAAAAATAAAATTTTCGTCGATACTTAGATGATATTTTGGAAACTAATGATGGCAAAACAACTGGACAGGTGTATAATGCATTTTAAAATACTTTTTTCATTAAAGTGTTGAAATGGCTCGTAATTTTATTTTTTGTACTTTTTTTTTAGTTTTTTGCCCCCCCCTCCCTCGACTTTGGTCAGAGTCGAGGGACATAAATTTCAAAAAATGTTTGCAACGGCCTAATAAAAAATTTCTAAGATCTTGAAAAATAAAATAAAATAAAAATAACAAATACCTATTTCTAAGTTTTTAAAATAAACTTAAAAGAATAAAAATCTTAAATTTTATAAAATTTATGAAAATTTTAGAATCTATTTTTTTTTTAAATTTTGTCACATGTTTGATTTTGTTTTAAATTGTTGATTTTTTTTAAAATTTCTTTAAATTTTGGAATTTGCGGATAAGGGACCATCCATAAACCACGTGCACACTTTTTTTTTTTTTTTGGAAATCTCAACCCCCTTTCCATACATATTTTTTGACAAATTTAGACAATGCAAAAAAATTGACAAGACATCATTTTTTTTGTGGTCGTACAAAGGGTCATTGTACTCAGAAAAATAAGCTTTATCGCTGTAAACAATAATATCAGCAATCTAAGTTTCATTTTAGGACAAATTGGGTTCTAAAATTGAGCTTTAATTAAATATTGTTTACAACGATAAAGCTTATTTTTCTGAGTATAATGACTCTTTGTACGACCGCAAAGAATTTAAAATGGATTTTTAAATCAATTTTGAAAAAAATAACTTTGCGGCTCTTGACAGAAAAGGTTCTACTTGACAGCTCGTTCCAAGGGTACCATAGTTGATCGTTGGAAAATATGTTGTCTTGTGATTTTTTTGCATTAAAATGAAAAAAAGTGATCAGAAATGGTTTTAATCGTGTTTTTTTACAATTTTACATAAAAATTGGCATAGGGCTTTGGGACCCTATTGAAAAATGTAAAATTTTGTAATTTTTGGAGAAACATATGTTTTTTAGATACCCGGGTTTTTTTTTTTAATTTTCAAAATCTTAAATTTTTAAAGTTTGAGATATGCATTTTTTGAATTTGAGCATTTAAATTTTTCAATTTGATTATTGAATATCTTAATCTTTGCAATATTTTCCCCTATAAATCTCAACTTTGCCTGACCTTGTTCCTTCCGAACCCCGTACTTAGCTTTTATCAAAAAAGTAAAAGTAGTCATAATTTCGCATAATCGGAATGGCTTTAAATAGGACCGGGTTCAGGTTTAGTTACGTGACTCACGCTTATCTGCCTAACTTTGACAGAATTGAGCTCAAACAACTTTCCGCTTGGCAGAAACTAATCAAATCCTGACAAATTGTGAGTAAAAAAAACCCTTTTTCTGGATTTTTCAAGAAGCTGTAAACATGTAAATGAGATCAATTCAGATAAGATAACTCACCTTTAAGAAGCCAAACTGCTCGTCCTTTCGTTTTTGCGATTCCTCCGGATGGTACTTGATCTTGAACCTAATGGAAACAACGAGAATTTGGCAAAAAGAAAAGAGAGAGAAAGAGAAAGCAAACAAAATGTCTTTTAGAATGAGTTATAAAGTAAATTGAAAATGTTTGATTTTCTCTTTGAAAGATTCGAGCTTTTCACAAGCTAGTTTAAAAAGAGACAACTCTTTTGTTATCACATTCGTGTGCCCATTGACACAACCACAATATTTTCTCAGTTTTAACCCTTATTCTATTAAAATTTAAATACCTCTGGCTCTCAACACACACTCTCTGTTTCTTTCGTTTTCACGCCCGCGATTCGATTGCGCTCAAGAAGTCGTGTCGTGAGGGGCGAACCAGAAAAGTGGTCCACGCCCCCCCGAATAGGAAACCTACCAAAAGCCAAAGGCTCGTGAACGCAGCGAACCGGCATTGCTCGCCGGACGCGTTCTCTCAAATGCCGCGAGCTAGGGCCCTAACCAAGACGTTCGCGCGATGGACACTTTGTTCGAGTTTAAAGTTTACGCGGCCAGCAAGTGGAGGGGGAGCAGAACCTAGCACGGGGGAGAAGTGGGAGGAGTTACGGCGACGGCGTGTTCTAGCGCTGTCAAGGAGAAGAATTTATGGTTTCGTTAATCGTATAAACATGTGGGGAAGGTTGTTCCCGGGGCCGGGCCGGCGTGTGTGTGCGCGTTGTTGACGTTGCTCCTGGGGTGATGCGGTTCCGGCCTGATGGGAGGGTTGCGCGCACACACACAGGAAGGAGCGCCGGGCTGCGATGGGATCCTGCAATTGCAATCGTGGTTCTTACCATTCCTCGTCTTTGTGAGCCACAAAGAACTCGTTCAACTGTTGGCGCTTGAACTCGAGCTTGTAGTCGTTGTACTTCTGGATCGCCTCCGAGTCCGAGATGGCATCGTCCTGGGTGGCCAGGAACTGCTTCAGCGTCATCATGCACGGCTGGGTTTGCATGTCGCCGGAGGATTGCGGTTCCCTGGAAGAGCCAGCATCAGCAAAGAGTTCAAAAACAAGCTACAAGTCGCCCCCAAAAACTCACCTCTGATGCATCGGCGCCGGATGGCCGTACGGGCCGCCACCGCCACCCCCGTGCATCCCACCGTAGTGGTCGTGGCCTCCGCCATAACCTCCGTACATCCCGTACGAGTCGTGACCCCCGAAGCGGCCACCCCGTCCCTCGTCACCCCAGCCTTCGCCGCGCATCCGCTTCATCGGAGGACCCTCGCGCACCGGCGAGTAGCCGCGGTCCCGCGGCGGTGGCCGATAGTCACGGTAGTCTTGCCGGGGTCGTCCACTGAAAGAAAACAAACAAAATTTACCTTCTAGAAGCTTCTCAGCTTTGACCTTCTCTCAACACTTACCGCTCCGGCCAATCGTCTCGGCCGCGCGATCGCTCCGAACGGTCCGCTCCGCGCGGGTAGCTGTCACCGGCACTGCCGCGCTCGCCGCGGAACTTGTCGCGCCGCTTGCGGTCGTACTCGTCGTCGGAATCGCCCATTTTGGGAGTTGCTGGAAAGGGGGAAACATAACCTCAAATTAGTTTCATGGATTGAAAACTAGTTATTTCAAACAGTTGAAATTCGGAAGATAATTGTGCGAAAATTTGCAAAATCGCCGATTTCAGCGTCCAATCACCGGAAATTTGCGCACTAACGGTACTTTTCGCTAAAAATAGGACGCCACGAAAAAATGTTCCGTCATTCCGGTCTAAATCTAAAATACAATTTTCGGCACCAAATTCCCACACATTCCAATCACAAACACCACAAATCCGTTCAATGTCACACCATCTTTAAATTTATCACAAAATGTTCCACTTTACTTACGTTTTTAAGCACTAAAAAGTTGGATTTTGTTCTTGTCCGAAAATTGGATGCGTCCGCTGCCAGCAGATTGAAAAACTTTCGCTTGATGGCCCACGCGATGCTGTCAAAGGTTGGATGACGTTTGAGCGGAGAAAGCGGAAAAAAGACGCGCGCGGGGTAGGGGAACACTACAATGGGCAGTGTTGTTGTTGGAGGAGCGCTACAATGGGCGTCGCTTTGGAGGTAGGGATGCTCAGGATAGGTAAAGGAATTGGATAAGTTGTGAAAATTTGGTTTTAACACTAGGCTAGGCACAAGTTTCTTTAAACGAATAAATTTAAGGAAAAATGGGGTTTTTAAAGTTATTGTTTAGATGACTCAAAACATTTAAATCAACTCTAGAACGAAAAAAGTGTTTTAAAATCTATTTTACATCTGCCCAGTTATTTTGCAATAATCAGTTTCAAAAACTGTAAGACGAATGTTGTTTCATCAACAATTTAAAAAATTCTAAAGATTTCAAAATTTCTAATGGAAATAGAAGTCTGTGAAAAAAAGAAAGAATTTCTATATGTTTTTTTTTAATTTTTTCTTACTCTTGCTAGTGCCTTAGTTAAAGAAATAATTGTTCCAAAATGGATTATGGTCACGATTATGATGCAACACACAGCTAAAAGGAACTCCAAAACTCTGTTATGCACTTCAAAAAGACTCATTGTATCTTGATTATTCACCAATAAAACCGAATTGAATTGAAAAAATAGAAGTCTAATCAACTGAAAAAAATCTTAAAGACATTAAGGTACGTTTAAAATTATATTTAGCATGTCTGGGACTGTAGTCCCGATTTGCCCCAGATTACAGTACTGCAAAAAGTGTTTTTTTCGGCCAAAAAAAGGTTTCGTCGATACTTAGATATTTTGAAAAAAAAAAAAAAAACTAATGTTTGCAAAACAATTGGGCAAGTGAAAATAACATTTTGAAACACTTTTTTTATTCATTTAAATTTTTTGAACTTCCTGAATTTTTTAAGATTGTAACTCATGGGTACTATTTACAAAAAAAGCAACGAAGAAAATTTCATTTCATGCCTTTTTTAGTTATAATCAAACTTTAGTGGCCATATCTCGAAAACGGTGCAAATTCGATTTTTGAGTTTTGAGTTTTATTTTTTGTGGAAAAAGGTGAATTTTTAAATCGTTTCTTTTCGTGTTTCCATTTTTCATGAATTCCTACATTTGCCGATGACTCCAAATCGATTAGAAGCTTTCTTCATTTTATAAAGATTTTCGAATAATTTCGTATCACTTTTGTATGGTAGCTGTCAAAATTGTACGCAGACGCGTGGAGGGTAGGGCTAGTAATTTTTCGCGATTTCACGGAAGCCGCGTAATCCGTAAAATTTGTCCCAAGCCGTGAAATTTGGGAAATACTGTGAAATGCAGCGAAATTGTAAATATTCAATTGATAAATTGCTACTCAGTGCATTTAAGCTTTATTTTTTTATTCAAACATTTAAATCAACGAGCAGTTTATTCATAAAAAATGATTTCATATCCGATCTACAACTATTTTTTGAAGATATTGTTCAATAAAATGCTGATAGTTTCTTTATTGCGCAAACTTAAAAATGATTTTAAAAGAACATCAATCAACACTTCTTTGAAAGAAAACGCTTTTAAATTTTTATTTTTTTGTAAAATTATTAAATTTTATTAATCAACAATATTAAATAACGATGAACAAATTACATTTAAATATTTTGAATATGAATTATGTGTTTTAATTCAACTGATTATTAAAATAATAGGGGAAATATACTCATTTTAATCACACTAAGCCGTTCGACCCATTCTCATCACTTTTGCCGTTTTCCGCTATTAAATCAACATTTTCAGATGTATCAACAATGAAGAGTTGTTTGCTCACTTTAATTTGAGCTATTTATTACTTTGTAACAGTCAAAAACACTTTATTTAAGCTGTAATTCATGATCAAAGTGCTGATAGGCCGATAATAGAATAGGCTGAGAAAGGGTTTAGTTTTCCTACTTATGTTAACTGACAACCATTAACATTTCATCCAATTTGGTCGATTCAGTACTGAGTTACGAGGAAAAAGAAACAAAAATGGTTTTGTCTCTGGGTGGGAAGGGGTTAATTAAATTTTGCTGAACTTTATCAAAATTCTTAAATTTCCCTATTGCTGAAATTACGGAAAGCAAAAAAAAATCTTTACTGCACTTATTTCAATGATTCCAGTTTTGATAAATTTGAGGTTCAGGACGAGCTTTGTTTTGGAGGTATTTAAACAAATTAATTTAATAATATCTCAATAAAATTAAAACAGCTGAATAATAAATTCTTGACTTTCTTATTATTAGGTCCTATAAACAAAATTTAACATTGAGTGTTTCCCTTTCACACCTTATGTCAATGTTCATTGTAGCACATTGTAGTAAGCGGGATACACTCAATGTTTACATTTGTTTGTAAGACCTAATTAAAAACATCTAGCATTCAACTAAGGGATATTCTTCGAAATTTCCCAAGGTCAAACCAATACTCATTTTTTTCAAATAAATAATGGGTAAGACACTTTTCTGTATATAATTTTGCTAAAAGAATACATTTTTACGTTTATTTTGAGCAGTTTTTAGAGTACCGGGAAATTGCCGTAGAATATTTCAATCTATAATTTAATTTTGCTTAATAATGCCTATCCTCGTCTCATTCTCTACACAATGTTTTGTAATTTGCATGCTATAATTAAGCAGAAAAATCAATCCTATTTGAATCAAAAAAATGTTTTGTTGTTTCAATTTGACGATTTTTTGTTAAAGTAACACTGAAAACCAATTGAAACAACTCAAAACTTTGAGTTGAATTAACTTACTGTATTTTGTCAAACTCTGTAAGAAATAACAACAAAATTGTCGCTTTGATTCTACCTAAAACAGCGTTGATTCAACTTAACTTATTTTTTTGGTTTAAATAAAACCTATTGTTGTTTGCACGTGCCCGCTATATGTCAAAATGTTAAGTTTTTTCTCGGCAAGCGGATGATCCATTTTCGAAGTACGTTTTTTTTCGTTCCGTGCGGCCAGGCCATACGTGTGATTCTATCCGTGGCCTGTTCTCTTGCCGCGGGAATGAGCGTGAACAATGATTCGTGAAATTCGGGACGGAAGTGCTCGAGATTCGAGGTGATTTTAAAGCCACCAAGAACCAGGACTCAACATGTTGCAAGGCGGAGAACCAACCCAGCTCTGCAGATCGAATGGAAATCCCAAAAAAATAGCCTTCGACGAAACCAGCTTCGTAAGCATCTTATCATTTTACCTCAAAAGTCCCTTTTTAACGCTTTTTCCACACTTTCAGATGTCTGTGGAAAACCTCGATCTACCTGTAAGCCAGTACTGGCGTGATAACATGGCCGCCCAACTTAGCAAACTTGGCGGTTCAACGAGCGATGTTGTAAGCAACACCAGGTGCGGTGCAAGGACAGTGTTCAAGATTGTTCAAGAGTCGATTGGAATTATTTGAGATCTTCAATAAAACTTGAAAAATGAATTGCTGATTTTATTTATTGATTCAATAGAAATAATCACCAGAAAATAAGAAAAAAATGCTCAGTTGTTTCAACAAAAAATCCAGATTTAAGTCAACAAAAAACCGACGTTGTTTCAACAAAATTCTGATTTGAACGCACTATCTGTCAAATCTCGATCAACAAAAGTTAGGGTAGATTCAACAAAAAAAACTGCTTTGAAGTAAAAAAATCTCCCGATTTGAAACAACAAAATTCGAGAGTTGATTCAATGCAATATTTTTGTTGATTATATTCAACAAAATATTTTGTTGAATCAAACCTCGTACAGGCTGATTCTACAAAATATTTTTCTGCGTGATGTAATTTCGATTTTGAAAAATCACTAGCCCTACGTATGGGTAAACTAATTAGGGCCGATTTCGTCAATTTTAATTTTGGGACAATATTTGGAAACAATGACGAAAATCCAAATGATCCACGAAGCAAGCTCGAACCTGCAGTCTATAAGTCCGAGGCGCTCAATTTTCAACATTAAAAAAAAACAATTAGAAAATTAATTACACACGTTTACAGAAAACAATCAGCGTAATAATTATAATTATAAACAGTTGAAAAAACGACACAAAATGAAAAACGCATGATCAAATAACTGATTTTGTAATTGGAATGTAAAGCATATAAATAAAATATCATAGAAAGAAATACCAAATACCTTTTATGCGACAATCAGCAAAGAAATAAAAAAAAGCAGAATTCTACTTCCGGAATTCTGAGTATGATGTAAAACTTTCAAAAACTTGCCGCAACAATACTTTTTAAGGAGACGAAACAAAGACTTGACAAATGTTACTAATAGCCTAAGTAAATAAATAAACCATTTCACTTTGAATACCTTTGTTCGAGTTCGATTATGCAGTACCCTCACGAAGTGCTATAAAACTACTAAACATCAGGAAACCGAGTAATGCAATCGTCCCCAAGAAAAAAGAGCCAACGTCTCGGTCTCTACGAGCAAAGTATGAAGATTCACAGCCCATCTCCTCTCTCAGGTGCAATGTATTTGCTCTTCTTTTCTGTGTTCATTCACACTCAATTGAGTTGGAATTAATTAAACTCTGGCTTGGAGCTACACTTTAAACGACATTTTCAGCTTGTGCTGTACGCGGTGACATCATGAAGCTCGTTATTCCAAAGTTGAAATTTCTTAAGAACCAAAGGGTTCCTCGCCTGAACTTGTTCAAGTCCCACGTAAATACACGCGTTTCAATGCCCCAAACAATCTTTCATACTTCTTCCGACACTGACACTGACCTTTCTCCTCGAAAGAACCAGAAATTCCCCTTCGAAAAGCATCGTCAGAAGAATTTCCCCACGATTCACCCACGCTCAAGTCTTGAGTCATATATAATTTTGATAAACCGCTAACTTAGTTAGTTGTGCTAACCTTGGCCATCACGTCGTCGTTGCAGCAGAATTTATTATTGCGGATCTCTCGACGCAACTGCCTAGCTAATGACGTCGGCGACGATGAGAACGCAAGCTTTTATCACTTTGGAGAAGTTGAGATTGATCATAGCTCTGCTAGAAAAGCTCAGTTTAAAACTCTCAGAGTGCAGCTAAATCTTGAAACACTAACTAATGCTGACAGCATGGGGGCGGATTTCACCCCGAAAATGGCACCACGAAGATTAATTATAGCCAATCTGGTGAAATAAATGTAAGCCAAGTGATGCGTCCACTTAGCTGTTCAACTAATTTTAATCTGCTTTTAGCAAGGAGTTATTCAGAACAATGACCATATGGGGGAGAACGGCCAAAAATGGGATGTAGGTGAGAGAAAGTAGTTACGAATTTGGGGTTTCGAAGAGAAATCGTTGATCGAAAGTTAGTTTTTTTATTTAATAAAAAAAACTACACTTTCCTTCGTTCATCTATCTCTAGATGCAGAGTTTAAATTTTTTACCAGCATTCTCATCTGCAAGCAATACATCACTATTTTTTTTTATTTGCAATCTACACTGTTAAATTTTCAAACCAACCAACCATTTTAACAAGACACTTGATTTTTGAAATAAATCTATCGATAAATTAAAAAGAGAGATGTGAGCCGGTAACATGAAGTTAAACATTCACAACTGTCATGGTAAGTTTCACAGAATCTTGACAGAAAGTTTAACTCCATGTTGCACTTTTAATTTCTCGATACCCGAGCAGACGGAAATAACATGGGAAGGTCAGTTTTTGATATTGTGAGAAGATCGAAATATGTTATTGGGATGATCGGATTAGATGTAAAAATAACAAAAATCAATAACAAAGATTTGTTTGAAGAATACATTAAACTGTTACCTATTATGTTGTTATTGCAATAACAAACCAATAACACAGAAGGAATCATGAAGGTATAACAAGATTTGTTATTTTGTACGGAGAGGTGGAGTAACATAATAACAAAAATTGTTATTGAACTGGTATGTCTCCATAACAAAAAAATTATGTTCCCGAGCAGACGGTAATAACTTTGGAATATCATTTTTTGATATTTGGAAATACTAAGCCAATAACATTTTATGTTATTTATAACAAGATTTGTTATTCGTCGTTATGATTTTTTTGTTATTGGATTGTTATTGTAATAACAGACTAATAACATTTTAAGTTATTCTTCGAACAAATCTTTGTTATTATTTATTGTTATTTTAACAACTAATCCGATCATCCCAATAACAGTTGGAGTTATTCTTCCATAACAAAAAATGTTATTCTCAAGAAGTTTTTGCTCAATCAATCAATATCAGACCAATAACAAATTTTGTTATGATAACATAAAGTGTTATTCAACTCTTATGAAAAAATTGAATTTTCATGAAGAATCCATAACACTTTTAGTTATTTTAACAGTAATTGTTATTAAAATGGGATGAATTTTGTTATTACCGTCTGCCCGGGTTGTTTTGGTTTATTTGCAATTTGCGAATAAACCTGCAGCTGCCATAACTCCTCTGTACTAGTCAGGGCTGCAGAGTCGGTTACCTTCAAGCGACTTTGAATCCATACTTTGAAGACAACTCCGACTCTGGATGCAGGATATGACGTCATCGTCGACTTCAGCTCTCCAAAAATACCCGACTTCACAGATTCCGCTTCCAAGTAAAAGTTGCTGAAAATTAGCTGAATCCGATGCCGTCTCCAAGGTCTCACTCCATCTCGAACTTCAACGACAGCTCCGACTTCCTGGCTTTGTGAAAATAATAACAGTTTTTGTTATTCACACTTCAAAAATTCTCAATAAATAAACCATTTCCTAGTGAATACAACAAAATAAAAAAAAAATCAACTTTCAAAAATAAATTTAGTCGGATTAATTTTAGCTTAAGGACCATGGTCAAATAAATGACCCCGATGAAATTGGTCAAAATTATTCCATAGTTCTAGCCAATTTTAGCAAAGTTCCTAAGGGGTATCTAATCTCATCTAATCTAATCTAATCAGACCCAAAGCAAAGTCCCTTAGGGGGTATATCAAATAATTAAAAAAAAATCAACTATCAAAATTTCAACTTATTAGAATAATTTTAGCTTAAGGACCCCATTTCATGGCCAAAATAATGACCTCGAAGAAAATGGTCAAAATTATCCCATAGTTTTAGCCAATTTTAGCAAAGTTCCTTAGGGGAATATCAAAAAATAAAAAAATCAACTTTCAAAATTCCAACTTTTTCGAAAAATTTCATGGCTAAAATAAAGACTCCGACGTAATTGGACAAAATTATCCCAAAGATCTAAACATATTTAACAAAAGAAAAAATAATAACAGATTGTGATATGGACACATAACAACTTTTCCATTTGTGCGATTTATGGTAATTTTATTTCTAAGTCAGAATACCTAACGAATAACAAATCTTGTTATTAGGAGAGTTTTTAAAATGTGTAACATTTCCTCTTATTAGCGTGCTATTGAAAATTTTCAATATAATATCACGTCAATACCAAATCTTGTTATTTTACCAGAAACTTTTTTTTTCTTCTTGAAGTTCAGGATAAAATAATAACACTTTTCGTTATTTTAACAGGATTTGTTATTGAAATATTATTAATTTTGTTTTTCCGTCGGCCCGGTTACTATTGAGAAATTAAACCCAGTCAAATCAATCCGAGTTCTGAAACGGAATCTAATTAGAATCGTATACAAATTCCGTTTCAAACGCAACAAGCGGTTCCGTGTTCGAACCGGTTGTTGCGTTAGAAACGGAATTTGTATACGATTCTAATTAGATTCCGTTTCGTTTGACTGGGAAAGTGCAACATGGAGTTAAACTTTCTGTCAATGTTCTGTGAAGTTTTCCATGACAGCTGGAAAAGTTTCACTCCATGTTACCGGCTCACATCTTTCTTTTTAATTTCTCGATTAATTTAAAACTTTGTTTTATAACCGACCCAAGCTGATGGAAATAACTTGGGAATAACATTGTTTGATATTTGAAAATACTAGGCCATTAACAATTTATGTTATTTATAACAGGATTTGTTATTAGTCGATAAGATTTTTTTTTGTTATTGGATTGTTATTGTAATAACAGACTAATAAAATTTTTAGTTATTCTTCGAACAAATCATTGTTATTATTTTTTTGTTATTTTAACAACTAACCCTATCATCCTATTAACAGTTTGAGTTATTCTCCATAACAAAAAAATTTATTCCCAAGTTGTTTTGGCTTTCAACCAATATCAGACCAATAACAAATTTTGTTATGATAACATAAACTGTTATTAAACTCTTATGCAAAAATGGATTTTTCAAGAAGGTTCCATAACATTTTCTGTTATTTTAACAGTAATTGTTATTGAAATTGTTATTACCGTCTGTCCGGGTCGAGAAACAAAGAAAATGTTATCAAGATCACGTCGCAAATAAATTTCTCATTCTTGTATGCTGATAATGACATAAATTTGTCATTTTTCTTCCAACTCACCAAGCAATCTTCACACAGTTCAAATCAGATAATTCCCTCTACCGTCTAGTATCGATTACCTTCGCCGATCCAGCCTCGTCGATAACCAAAGCTTGCAATTACGCACCCTTGTGCATTACGTTGCATTGCCCGCTGTTTGATCTGTACGCACCCCTTCGGACGCGACCACCGGAGAGTTCAAACTTTACAGACCAAATCAGAGTTCGTGCACGTGCCCCACGTGGTCCAACTAAGAAGACCGCGCAGATATGCTCTCAGAGTAATAATTTTATAAGAGAGTAAAGTGAGCGAGGTCTCTGCGAAATTGGCAGATTTGGATCATTTATCGTCTGAAAAAAATAGGTTGGTTTTAAAATATCTTTGTAATCTTTTGAAAAAAGCAATTGAATTTCTGAGAAATATTTTGCACTAAATGCATGAAGATCAATTTAGATGTTTTCTTCAGAATCACTCTTGAGAGAACTATTGCAAAGATTTTATTCTCTCTCTCCGCGATCCTCTCGCGATCAAGTTGGTTGTTTATATTATTTTATAATCCGATTTCAACACCGTACCCCAGCTCAGTCAGTAGCTGCACGTTGCGCGACAACGATCGTCCGACCATCCTAAGTAGTGACCGAAGTGTAGTGATTGCGAACATCGATTAGCATAAGCTACTAAGTGTAGTTAGTAGAAGATTTGCGCCCGCGATAATGTGCTAATTGAGAGTGTGGCTCGTTTCGGGAACCATTAATCGTGATAATTGTGTGGAGAAGACGCGACTCAAGTTTAGTGTCCAAGTGTTCAAGAGTCGAAGATCAGAACACATCCTCCAGGTGTGTCCAAGATGGCTCAGTCACGGATCCTCAGGTTCTTTGTGCTAGCGGCGTTCGTGGTGACCCGAGTTCCTGGTCAGCAGCTCACCGGCGTGAAATGTAATTAGTTTTGGATTCTCGTTTGGGAGTTATTCACCAGGTTCTGGAAATTCCCAGAAAGTTTGTATTGTCTTGGACGGGCGGAATTTTGACTGTCATGGGAACTAATCAGCCATCCGCAACGGGCAGCGAGTAATTAATGCCAATCACTTCGCCGAAACTTTCTGACGAAATTCAAAACAAAAAAAATAATCTCTGCACAAATTATAATTCCATTACGCGAGGCAAGAATCGGTCTCAGGCAGAAAACCGGCCCGTTGAAAGTTGCTCACCCCGTTCCGACACAGTTCGAGGGAGGTCTCCCCAAGGACAGCTTCATCGCAGAGATGTCCTCCTCCTCCTTTTGGCCAACTGAAAACGGAATTGCCGTGTGTGTGTGCGGGAAAGAAAGAACCAGTTGAGGTTTTGAAGTGATTTACGAAATCGACGCGCGGGGGTTCGTCGCTTGTGACGGCGGCGGATGCATTGAAGTCGTCCGTTTTTTTCTTCAAACGCCGCGTGTTTGACGCGCAGTGGTCAACACGCGGCTGAGATGTAAATTTGAATGGATTCTAATTAAGATAAACGGTGGAGGAGGGGGTGCATTCGGTGAGCAAGTCGGTTTGTGAATGGTGGAGCTAGAAATGTTTTTTTGTGTCGGGGGTTGAAGATTTAATGAGGCAGAATATAAATGTTGAATTAAACGAGTAGTGATTTAATGTGACATCTTTGACGAAGTGATTTAATAATTTTGTTGAAAAACATTATCTAAATATTTATAGTTCAAATCTTAAGTTTAAAGGTAAACATCATTTCAGGGGGGCTGTTGTTTTCTTCTCACAAAATTGTTGCATTTACGGCAATAATAACAATAATTTAATTTGATTGGACATGACAATAAACTTTATAGAAAATCCATAGCGTTTCAATATAAAAAAAATATTGGTGGATCACTTAGTTTAAAACAAAGTAAATGAATTGTTAAACTGAAATATTTAACTCCTATCTGACTGACCATTTAAGATGTTCCCAAAAATGTCAATTTTCACAAAAAAAAACATTTAAAAAAATCGTAACTCCGCGTTATTTTATCCGATTCAAGCTGTCTACAACGCAAATGAAAGGTGATTCGTTGCCTTTCAAGAAAAAAATGATTTGAGGACTGAAATATCAAACGTTTGAAAAAGTCGTATGAAAATATAAAATCATCATAAAATCATTTTGACCGTGTAGCCTATATCTGAAAATATTTTTATAGAATACCTTAGAAAAAAATCCCACATACCATATAAACAATTGGAGATGGCGACTCGTACGTTTCCGAGCTATGATATTTTGAAATTGAAAACTGTTTTTGTGACACGCCGCTAGCAAAAAACGGGAAAATGACACGAGAAAAAAACAACTTTTTATACTAAAATTGTTATAAATAAAACATTTCAGCAATGACCTATACATTTTTGGGTACCTAAATATTCATAATTGATAGAATGCAACAATTTTTTTTGTTTATACTCTTTTCAAGTGGAATTGCTGTATAGATTCATAGGTATAGATCAGGCGAAACATTAAACTATTAATATTTTAATTTTAAATCGTATTTTTAAAACCATTCTTATTACAAAAACATGGTTCATGAATTCATTTAAAATCATAATCAAAGATTTAAATTTAGAAACCAAATCAATAATCGGAGCTCTACACAAAACTTGTACGATTTTGTGAACGTTTTTTCCTCCTTGTTATAAATAATGCCTTAAAAATCATCGAACATCGTTAAAAAAAATTGAGCACCTGGTTTATTTTGTAATGCCAAAAAATATATAGAAATGTAGAGGAAACTTATGATTTAAAGAGGAAGTTCATTGCAATTAGTTTTTAGCACACCGCCCAATGACTCAAAAAACATGGCGTCACTTTCAACTTTACTAAAATTTCTGTACTTGTCTATTTTAATATTTTTTGTCTCTCTTAAAGCTTGGCCAGAGTTGAGGGTGTACCCGGGCAGACGGTAATAACAAAATTCATGCCATTTCAATAACAAATTCTGTTAAAATAACAGAAAGTGTTATGGAATCTTCCTGAAAAGTCCATTTTTGCATAAGGGTTTAATAACAGTTTATGTTATCATAACAAAATTTGTTATTAGTCTGATATTGGTTGAAAGCCAAAACAACTTTGGAATAACATTTTTTGTTATGAAAGAATAACTCCAACTGTTATTGGGAAGATCGGATTAGTTGTTAAAATAACAAAAAATAATAACAAAGATTTGTTCGAAGAATAACTAAAAGTGTTATTAGTCCGTTATTACAATAACAATCCAATAACAAAAAAATCATAACGACGAATAACAAATCTTGTTATAAATAACGTAAAATGTTATTGGCCTAGTATTTTCAAATATCAAGAAACGTTATTCCCACGTTATTACCGACTGCTCGGGTATTCATAATGTTCATTCATATAGATTTTTTTCCAACTGTCAAATTTGACATGCTTTTTGAGACATTACAAATAATGTCCAAAAAAGCATGTAAAATTTCTTAGAATCTAGTGCTAAAGTAAAAATTATTTTTTTTTGTTTGTATAAATAATTGAAATACGAGTAGTTCTCTATTTTCAAGTCTCCATACAATTTTGAGGGCTGGTCAAACAAAATAGTTATGTAAATGTTTGAAATTCTGTATCTTGAGAAACCATTTTCTGATCGATTTGGTGTCTTCGGTAAGGTTGTAGGTTATGATTAGGACTTTTTTTTTAAAATAGGTAATAGGATTAAAAATCTAATTTTTTATTGAACTTATGATTATTTATAGTTGAGTTCCCAAAATACATAATTTGTGATTTTCGAGTTTGTTTGATATGGTGCAAAATCTGGTTCCGCAGATATGAATAAAAAAAAAGTATTTTTCTTTGAAAATGTCGAAAAAAGGCAAAAAAACATTTTTAAAAATCGTATTCAATTTGTTTTTTTTTTTCAAATCAACTGTACAGTTCTCAAGTTTAAGCCAATTGGGGCATATATTTTCAATTTCTTTTGTTTTTTTTTTTTTGCATTTTAAAATTACTTCTTGAGAGAAAAGCAACTCCATAAGACTATGTATGAAAAGCAGAGAATGTCGTTACAATTTTCGCTCAGTAACTTTAAAAATTGAACAGTTAGTTTCTGAGAGACATTCTTGCAAAGAATTCGAAACGAATTTGAATTTTAAAGACCCGGGGGTCATTAAAGTGGATTGCTTTCCATTTTTCGGGTTCGATATTAAATGTTGTAAACCTTCTGTGAAACTTTCTAATCTTTTCTAAATTTCAAAATCATGCATAACTTTTAAAAAGGTCCAAAAAAAAAAAACTCCGCAAAAAAAACTCATTTGTATCGTTTCGAATTCTTTGTGAGGCTGTATCTTGGAAACAAATTTCCAGAGTCGCAAAGAGAAAGTTGTAGGAAATATTCCAAACTTTCTGAAAATAAGGGAAATTTTCTTTTATACTGTAACTATTTTTTTTATGAATGCCAAAGACATCTAATTGATCAGAAAATCCAATGTCAAAATACAGATTTTCATATATTTACGTACCTATTTTGTATGACCAGCCCGCAAAATTGTATGGAGATTTGTATGGAAAACTAATGATGAAAAAATTGCTTCTTTTCAATGTCTCATGGAGTTATATTTTTTTTTGTAAATTTGACTTCTTAAATTTGGAGACTTATTGTATAGTTATATTTATCTGCCTATCTTCAATTCAATTTAATTAGTTTTTATTAGAAAATTATCAATTCACAATGTCGTAATTCCTAATAGACCTAATAACCTCAAAGCATCGATGCCAGATTATTTTATGGAAGATCTGTAATTTCTTAAAAATAAATCTGTATTTTATCTGCATGATGTCAAATTCGAACCCATACAAGACACTACTAAAATTTTTACAGCAGATTTAAGCTTTTTAATCACATTAAAGTATATTTCATTTACTTAATTGTTAAAATTTTGAAATATAATGATTTTTAACAAATCTGTACATACAGATTTTTGTGATTTTTGTAATCGAAAAACCTGTAAAATACAGATTTATCTGTATATCTGGCATGGCTGCCTCAAAGAGTTTTGGTGTTCCTTTTAACTATGATTTGTACTATAGTTCAATTTGATATAATTGGATATTCTATCAATGGGTTTGCCAAGAGAAGGAAAAAATATTTAAAAATCTGAACGGAAAATCCAAATGAGGTCAAATTTGTTTCAGAACCTCGATTATGGTCTAGATTATGATATGGAGAAAAAAAAATAGATAAAATGCCAAATGAATATTTTTGGCATTTGGTGAAAATTGGCTTTTACCTTTTTTAGGGGGTTTTTCCCCTCACAGTGAATTAGTCCACAAGTTGTAAATCATGAACCACATTACCAACATGGATCGAAATTTGGCAGGATGTAGGGCTCGAAAAATGCAATTTTTTGGATAAATAAACGATTTCAATAATTCAGTTTTCGACCGAATTTTTATTTGAAAACCGCCAGATCAGGTGAAAACATACTCCGAGTCCCCTTAAAAAATGAATAAATTCAAATTTGGTATGAAACTGGCTCTGGTTCAGCACATCCCCTTTCAAATGCGCCTAAGAGAGCTTAAATCCATAATGTGGGCTCTGAGAAACCCCCTACCACAAAATTGAGCACTTTTTTACCACACACGGACGTCACGCGTGCTCTACGGTAAATTGAGCGCGAAAATTCGGATATTGGAGATAGACCAATTCTGTCATTGTCAAACGATCGGGCGTCGAAAATCGATCGTCCCTGATTTTTTGCAGATTTTTCGAATGAATATTTCTCGAGAAACGATTTGAGAACGAAGCTTGATTTGGAGTCGGAGCCAAAAGCAAACCCTATACCTTTCTTTAGTAAGAAAGGCAAAAACCTTCGAAATTTGGAAAGGTATAGAAATAGAAAAGCTTATCTGCTTATCTTATGTTTTAAATTACAGCTGTTCACCAATTAACCACCAATAATGTTCGCTCGAACTGCGCAGAAGCTTTTTCCGATCACTCGAGATAAATTATCTCGATCGGTCAAGAACGTCAACTTTCGATCGATTTGGGCACGAGAGGGGGGAGCTCTAAAAGTCTGTACCCAACAAAACAACCCACATGTGGCACTTTTTAACATGGGTGGCCAAAAGGTGCGTTGACTCTCTTTCGCGCGCGTTGGTTCGGTTAAAGTGGCATAATTTGGCGCGCTTGCTTGTCCTTACGGAGATGCCGTTATGCCCCCCCGTTAATTGACTTATTTGCAAATGTCAGCCCGGAGTGTTTAACATGGAACAGCGCGTTTATGCTTTTTCGTCGGGCAGGGTTGAAGTTGATATTTGATTAAGTTTGTCAGGTTCCATCTAATTTGATTTTTTTGAAAAACTAAGGTTATCTTTTCAAATAAAATAAAGAACCAACAAATCGGACGCCAACCTTGAGAGGCAATTTGACACTCTCGACGCCCATTTCGGTGCATCCTCGACATGAAGCATCAGCCACAACAACATATGACTCAGAGTCCAAGGGGTCAAGTAGTTGACGCGTCGACACGTTGCTGAAAAAATATATAAAAAAAAGCTTTTAGCTGACCGTGTCCTAGAAGACATGAGAAATGGGACGTGACATTCTCCGATTGGCGCTGGTGATGTTGAAATTTATCATGTTCACTGATAATTTTGAAAGGTACGGAGTAAAGATTTGGCCTTGTACTATTTTTTATTTTGATTTTATTGAAATTCAGCAGTTACAAATATTACATTTTTGCTAAAAACCTAATCTTTTATGCTATCTATAATTGAGTCGTTCCGAGTCAGGTTTATCCATTGACCACTCAATAAATTCAACAAGAACGAACTTTACACAAAAAAAAGTCCAAAAAGGTGATGGACTAACCAGATCTGACTCACCTTGGTGCGGTTCGGACCCGCGAACGGTGACTTTGGAGAAGGAAGTCCACCAACTAGCGGTGTCGGTTGTATTTCGCTGATTAAATTCATGTTTATGGGGCTGGAGCCGGTGTTGAACATGATGTGAGTAGGCAAAATTTATTGAATCTTTTTGGGAGGACAAATTAATCAGAAGAAACGGTTTCGTGTGTCAGAAAAGGGTTGAAACTGGTTTTTCAAGAAGAGGTATTCTTGTTTTTAAACGGAAATTTAAATATTTTTGCGGTGGTTGGTGATCTTTTGACTGTTTTGAAATTATTATTTATGATTTAGATATGAGTTTTTGATAATTAATTTAGGCTTGCAATTTGAAATACAACCGAGTATTAGTTGTAAAACAGTTGTGCTTGGTTAATATTTTGAAATTTGAATATTTAGTTTCCTTTTTTTTATACCAGATTTTGATTTGAACTGCATGATGTAAGTACATACCAGACTCGATTATCCTAAACGCTCACAAAAAATTCACTAAGGACAATGGAGCCACGATTTTTTTTTCGTTGTCTGGTTTTGGGTCGTTTAACTTAAATCTGACCCTAACACTGCTCTAAAGTGATCTTGAAATATCTAATCAAAGATGGCTGATAATATTGACAGAACTACGCGAAAGTGATTTAGTTTTTTTTTAATCAAATGCAACTGTAATTAATGTCGAATTTTATGTTAAAAGCAGGAAAATAACGAAAACTAATTCAATCCACCTATGTGGTTCAGATCTTTACAATTTAAGACTCGTTGCGAAGGTCTTTTGATTACCTAACCAGCGATGAGTCGGATGATTGATACCGATACTTGAGATCAACTTAAGTGGTCATAACTTGAGACAGGGTTGCCAGATCAGCAATGTTTTAGACTCATTGGAAAAGGTCTTTCAATTAGTTATTCAACGATATATAACATGGTGTTATTTGGCACGATTTCAAGCCAGTTATCTAACTTCCGGATAAATGCGAAAACACATTTTTTACAGTACTTGTTCGGTAACTGGGCTGAGAACGTAGCCCAGTCACCGAATGCTGCTCGCTAACTGGGCTGAACGAAAATTACGAGGGGACCACCAATGCATAATATTTTTCTGATGAAATATTAAAATAAATGTAACTAAAATTTATTTACAATGCTTAATTTTCACATTTCTTTAATTGTGACATGAAACTAAATAAAAGTTTGAAAAAGTTTTTTTATTTATTGAACATGATTTTTGCATCCATTAACCCCTCGATCGTTTCGATTTGTTTTTGTTTTTTGACGTTTGTCTGCTTTTTAACTGGGCTACGGCCCAGTTATCGAGCGCCCGGTTGAAAAGTAGGCCAGTTAAAGATCACCCAGTTACCGAACAACCACTGTATATAACTTTTGAACTACTTATGGAAACATAAATTTCGTTGAAACTCAATCCACAGTGATGTGTGATGCGTGTTTTTGTTTTCAAGTTGATCGTGAGCACTTGCGAGGCAGCAAATGAGAACACAAAAAATTTTGGAATTCTGGAAATCTAACGGTGAATCACAATCCAGGCTTTGCAGGAAAAGGTTGGGGCAGCCTTGGCCATAGCCTCTTGCCCCAATATTAACCCGGTAGGCCTGGTCAACTGCCTGCCGATGTCGAGGCTGCAGTTTTCGATTCTGTGTCGATAGGTATACATGAAGGTGGGTCTACGAGCTTTATGTGAAAAGTTCATTCTAATAGCAGGATCATAGCCTTACCTCAGTGAGGAAGGCAATACCTCAGTGAGGAGGACAAAATGGGATTTTTTTGTTCATGTTTCGATTATCCGAAGTCCCACTTTGGATAATCGAAACTTCGAATAATCGAGGCTTCGGATAATCGAGTCTGAACTGTATTGCATTTTTCAATTAGCATTTAAAACGATGACGTTTTTTTTAATAAAGTTGCTCTTTGATTACTTTTATTTAAAAATTTGGAAAAAAGTTGAATGTTCAAATTAAATGTTCCTGAAAACGAAACGAAACTATTGGCACTACGCCCCCCGGGGCATGGCCTTCCTCTAACGTGGGATTTCTGCTCCAGCGCCTCTGACGAGACAGGAGAAACCGGGACCGACGTTTTACTTCACCATCCGATAGAAGCTCAGTGGATAAGGCGGGAATCGAACCCGCGTCTCATAGCATCATCGGGATCGGCAGCCGAAGCCGCTACCCCTGCGCCACGAGACCCTATTGTGTTCCTATTTATTTGAATAATTTTAAATTGTATAGTTAAATTATTGTGCTTCAATTAGGAACAAATTTACGACCACCAACTCGGCATAACAATAATACTTTCGAAACAAAGAATCCCGTTAAATTACCCTTTGGGCCAAGCAGGGCCGTAGCCAGGATTTTTGTTTGGGGGGGGGGGGGGGGGGGGTTGGGTGCAAAAATTCAAGGAGTATAAAAATCAGCAAATCATTTATACCATCACTTGGTTTGTGGTATAATTATTGATATGAATTGTAAAATTTTAATGTAATGTATGCAAAAAAGTTTTCGAAGATTTTCATATTATGTTATCAATGTATTTATTGAAGAAACTCGTTCGTCATTTTTTTTCTTTATTTTAACAGCTAGTTTGTATTAAAGGAGTAGAGAAAGTGTTTTTTTTAACATTTTCTTGAATTGTTTAATTGTAATCCAATTTCGTGATAAACGTCGCTAAATTTAAAATATACTTAACTTGAATCAAATTTTTGAAAGCATAAATTTTTTTTAAAAGAAATATCGATTTATCTAACCATAAGTATTATGTTTTCTGTATTTTATACTGAGAGAAATTTTAAACCGTCTGGATTTACATTTTCAGCTGTGTGATAATTGTGATGGTTTATCTAACATTTTTCATTTTTTCTAGCACAACATAAAACTCATAACTGGAATAATTGTTTTTCTTAAAATTTTATAAACAAACTTAAACAATGTTTTATATTCATTGTTCTAAGCTATTGAAGCCATTTCATATTTTGCGAAGCTCCTGGTGCTCTCAAAAATAAATAATTTTAATGAAATACAAAAAAAATATAATCGTTGAAATTTCAGGTTCTGAAGTGTCTCCATGGCAACAAAAAAAAAAATACGTCGAATCTCAAGTTTACATCAACTGAGTTTACAAGTGATTCATTTTTTCCGTGTCGAGTAAATTCACATGTAGGCCTATAATAAATATATATTTGAAGAAAAAAAATCAGTGCCTGTGTTTAATTTTAATGTGTTAAAAAATTTAGATAAAATGTATTATATTAATTTTTAACGCCAAAATATTCACTGGAAGAGTTGTTAATAAAGCATATGTAACCATTTTTAAATGCATATGTAACCGTTAAAATTTTCCTCGATTGCATCAAACATTAAAACGAATCATGTTTAACTTTAATATTCCGACTAAACGCCATTTTCAAATTCATTACTCATTGTATTCTGAAAATTGGTCCAGAATTTGAGCAAAAATAAAATTTTAAAACATGACAACAAAATTTAATCAGATCTCAATTCTAAATATAATTTTTTAATAAAATTTTAATCTATATACATGTTTAATAATTTAGGATTGTAACCATTTATTAAAATCGATGTTTGTTCAAGCAATATCTTGACTCTAGGAACAAAATCCTGCACATTTTATGGTTAAGAAATTTTATATTTACGAAACCTTGCTAAATTAAAAATAAAGAAAACTTTATGTAAGAATTCATAAATTGATATCTAATCTTAGTCTGCACTTGAATTCAAACATACCAATATTCGAAGCATCAAAAAAATAAGATTATTAAAACATAATTTATTGAAATGATTGAAAATTATTTTTTAAATATCTTTATTTAAAAATGATAAAAAATGTTTTTTTTTTATAATTTAAGGATTTTTTTAGTTGTAATTATTTTATATTTTTTTATGTATTTGATTTTTTTCATTTTTGGAATTTCTGATTTTTTTGAAATTATCATGTGTAATTATTATCTTAAATTTTTGTTTTAAAAGTAAAGAATACTTTATGTAAAAATTCTTAAATCAATTACATTTTTCCTGTAAATCAAATCTTAGTCTGAATTTTGCTACAAGAACAATATTTTACTTTCAAACGAAAATTTAAAAAAATGTCCTGTAGTACGGAGACTCTTAAAACTCCATACTAAAAAATCTCAAGGAACGGTCAAGAAAAGGTTTACGACTTCTCTTAAGCGGTACGCAGCTGAAAAGGAACAGAAACAAAAAGCGTCGTTTGATATTTCTTCGGGAGCAATATGTGTTGATGAGATTTTGATTTGTTTATTTGGATGCGACTGAAAATAACGTTTGAAAATAATGTATTCACTTAAATAATATTGAAGAATTGCCTCATGAAGCTGACTATCAAAACGCTGAATCTTAAAATGCTGAAATAAGGGAAAAGCCATTACAAAAATCACTTAATTTTCTGGTAAATATAAATTAATTTAGGAATACTAGAATTCAAACATAAACATATTTAAAGCATCCAAAAATTAAGATTGAAAAAACATAATTTATTGGATTTTGAATAACTTAATTTTAAAATGATATTTTTTTTAGTTTAGGATTTCTTAAGTATCAATTATTTTATTAATTTTTCAGTTTCAGATTTTTTATTTTTTGGAATTTCAGATTTTTTGATATTATTCTGTTGAATTGTTATCTTAAATTTTTTATGTTTTTATTATTTTTATTTTTGATTTCTGGCATTTCTTTGTCTTATACCAAAAAAATTTAAATCAAAAATTATGAAAATTTAGAAATTTGAAAGTGTAAAATTTTTAAATCTTCAATTAGCCGTTGCGAATATTATTCTGAAGTTTATGTCACTAAACTCTGACCAAAGTTGAGAGGGTTACAAATTTAAACTACAAGCTATGGTTTTATTATTTTAAAAGTGTTCAAAACACACTTTAAATCAGTACAGTTGTTTTGCATCATTAGTTTTCAAAATATCTAGCTGATGGCGAAATCCTTTTTTCGTGAGAGAAAACTTTCCGCGGTTCCGCGACATGTTACAAAAATTCTAAATATTTTTAAACGAGCCTAAACATGTCGTATATGATTATCAAAGCAGGAAAAACATTTCAAATTTGTTTTCCGGACCGACCTGGTCGCTGGTCCTAAAAAGACTTAATCGAAATAAGTTATTTCCATTAAAATTGTTAAGCTATTTTTTTAATATTGTATTTGCTCTCTGTTTTTTGGTCCATTTTGAAAAGGTGGCAACATAAACTTCGGAAAATATTTACAATTGATATTCAGAAATAAGAAATTATAAAAAAAAATAATAAAGAAATTTTAAAATTTTCAAAATGCAAATTCTAATCTGTAAAATCCAAAAAATAGAAATTAAATAGTTTAAAAATTAATTGTTGATCAGAAATTATATAATTTGAAAGTGATGTTTAATTAATTTAATTTCAGAGTTTTTGAATCCAAGCTTAAATTTTTTTAACGTTTTGAATATTTTTATCATTTTATTTCTTCCTTTAAAAATCGCAAGCTCATGCACAAAGTGAAAATTAGTTGATAATAAGTATTCACTTAGTTGATCTTCCGATTTTTGATATATTAAATAAAAATTGGAGATTGGGCACGGTGGAAACTAAAAAATGTGACCAAAAGAAAGCATTTTGGACGAGTGGTTTTGGAAAAAAGGTTTACGAAAAAGTAATAACAAAATACACACAGATATTTCTCAAGCATTTTTCTCTAAGGTCTTAGATATGTAACTAACCATATTCTTAAAACCAAAACGATAAAATTAGAATTGTATTTCTGATAATAGTCAAAATTCACTCAAATGTTTTTCATATTAAATGCTTTCGTTTTTGAAAACAAAATCTAAATATTTTTGAGAAATTATGATAAATTTTGAAAAATGTAGAGAAAAAACATGTATTAACAGTTTAAAGGTTTTAATGCAAATAAAGGAGGGCTATTAATTTTACAATCCAAATTCGACTAGCCGAAGCCTCGATTATCCAAAGTTTCGATTATCCGAAGTTCGAAGGACTTAGGATAACCGAATCAGGAACAAATGAAATCGGCATGTTTTATTTGCTTGTTTCGGCATCTGTTTTTTTAATGGTCCAATACACCAAGTTTTTGCTTTTTGGGTGTTTTTTAATACCCCTGACGGTTTCAAAAGCACCCAAAAAGCAAAAACTGGAAATTTGGTTTATTAGACCTTTAAAAAAAACACCAGAAATATTTCCTGACCTCCATTTTGACCGCCACATTGAATCCAAAAATTCTAAATTATTTTATGGTTCTTCAGGGGTCATACTTAAGTTCTACAATCAAAAATAAGACAACAAGATCTAAGGATTTTTGCTGTCCCTATTCAGACTGTAGTCCCGATTCGCCCCAGATAACGGTAATTATTTCTATGTAGCCCCTTCGAGCAGTCCGCTCGGAAATTGCTATTTTCGAAGGTTAATAACTTTTTAGCAAAAAACCCAAAAAAATAAGGTGTCTTCGGGAAAGTTTTTCCAAATTTAAAGAAGATATTAGTTCTGAAAATTGATAAGAACTGGATAGTGCGCCTTCCATTGGTCAAAACTGAAACAGTTGCCCAAACTTGGTGGTCAGTGGTCAGAAAAAGCTCAAATTTTGGAACTTAGGCTAGTGATGCGTAAATCTTTGATTTCAGGGGATAGCCCCAAGTAAGCCCAGATTTGGACCATCCTAACCAATGTAATGCTAAAACTACAAGATAAATGAGATGTTACTGAATGGAACAATGTTCAAATCTGCAGCTCAATTTTTAAATATCCAAATTTTGGATCCATAATCTACAAAAACTGAGCCCGGCAAAACTAAACTAAACTAAACTATTGGCACTACGCCCCCCGGGGCATGGCCTTCCTCTAACGTGGGATTTCTGCTCCAGCGCCTCTGCACAGTGGTTCAAAAGGCTGTTTTGACGAACTTAATTGATTAGAGCAAAAAGTAAGCATTTTCGTGCTTTGACATGTTCTACAACTTTATTCAGCACTCATCACAGCAGGCTATGGAATTTCTAACTTTTAACAGTTAAGAGATAGAGCTTTGGTGTCTTGGGCAAAGTTGTAGGGCTGAAAATTTCCACAAACTTTGTCGAAGACGCCAAAGCTCTATCTTTGCGTTGAATACCAGTTTTGGAACCTTTTTCATAAATCCCTGCCAAAAAACAGTTTTTTGACTAAAACTATGTTAAACTTTGATTTTAGACGATTACAATGTTCAGAAGAGTTGTTAGTAATATCAAAACAAACAACTTTGTCGAAGATGCCAAATTGATAGGAGCTATATGTTATGAATTATAGCAAGATTTCGTGATAATTTAGCTAGTTTTCGAGCTCGGTATACAAAGCCTCGGGCAAATTTGGGCAAAAACCCATACAATAGGCTTCAAGTATGACTATTCCACTACAAAATGTCGGGTGAATCTTTCGTCCGAAGGTTTACGGTCATAGATTTCCGAACATTTTAAGTTAATTTATTTTTGATGACTATTTAAATGTATTTAGGACTCTTTTAAGGCACATAAGCCATTTTTGCGATTTATTCGGACACACGGGTCTCGTGGCGCAGGGGTAGCGGCTTCGGCTGCCGATCCCGATGATGCTATGAGACGCGGGTTCGATTCCCGCCTTATCCACTGAGCTTCTATCGGATGGTGAAGTAAAACGTCGGTCCCGGTTTCTCCTGTCTCGTCAGAGGCGCTGGAGCAGAAATCCCACGTTAGAGGAAGGCCATGCCCCGGGGGGCGTAGTGCCAATAGTTTCGTTTCGTTTTTTTCGGACACACGAGGCGTGTAGGCCAGACTCTTGTGAAAATTTTGATGTATTGGAAGTCTATTTTTGAGGCTATCCAATGTATTTTTGGGAATATCTCTGAAAAAAATCCCTTCCAAAAGAGCTTTTCGGCGAATCTAGACATCTAGTCATCGTCATAACGTTGGTGTTGCAAAGACAATAAATTATTTCAAACATTCATATTATTTATTAGCCAATAAGTTCGAAAGATAGACTTCCAATACATCAAAATTTTCACAAGAGTCTGGCCTACACGCCTCGTGTGTCCGAATAAATCGCAAAAATGGCTTATGTGCCTTAAAAGTGTCCTAAATGCATTTAAATAGTCATCAAAAATAAAATAAATTAAAATGCTCGGAAATCTATGACCGTAAACCTTCGGACGAATGATTCATCCGACATTTTGTAGTGGAATAGTCATACTTGAAGCCTATTGTATGGGTTTTTGCCCAAATTTGCCCGAGGCTTTGTATACCGAGCTCGAAAACTAGCTAAATTATCACGAAATCTTGCTATAACTCATCACATATAGCTCCTTTCAATTTGGCGTCTTCGACAAAGTTGTTTGTTTTGATATTATTAACAACTCTTCTGAACATTGTAATCGTCTAAAATCAAAGTTTAACATAGTTTTATTCAAAAAACTGTTTTTTGGCAGGGATTTATGAAAAAGGTTCCAAAACTGGTATTCAGCGCAAAGATAGAGCTTTGGCGTCTTCGACAAAGTTTGTGGACATTTTCAGCCCTACAACTTTGCCCAAGACACCAAAGCTCTATCTCTTAACTGTCAAAAGTTAGAAATTCCATAGCCTGCTGTGATGAGTATTTTGAAAAACAAATTTTACCAAAAGTAGGCCATGACAACGCTGAACAAAGTTGTAGAACATGTCAAAGCACGAAAATGCTTACTTTTTGCTCTAAACATTTAAGTTCGTCAAAACAGCCTTTTGAACCACTGTGCTCTGACGAGACAGGAGAAACCGGGACCGACGTTTTACTTCATCATCCGATAGAAGCTCAGTGGATAAGGCGGGAATCGAACCCGCGTCTCATAGCATCATCGGGATCGGCAGCCGAAGCCGCTACCCCTGCGCCACGAGACCCACAATGGCCCGGCAATGGACAGGCAAATTACTTAGTTTGATCAATCAATTCTTGATTCTCTATCTTACAAATTATTTCTGGGAAGAGAACACACAATCATTGATTTAAGATTTTTTCAAGGTAGTTCAATTTTAAAAAAATTGGAAAAAATTTCGGGGGGGGGGGGGGGCTGCAGCCCGGAAGCCCTTCCCCCTGGCTACGGGCCTGGGGCCAAGTATTCCCTTTCCAAGCACTTAACGGGTTATCACAGTGTGTCCGTAACTCTATCATATATCATCGATTAGAATTGAGATTGAACTTTCGTGCACGACACTTCCCCAAGTAAATTGCACGACTCTAATCCACCCATTGGGAGTGCAATATAATCAGCCGTTATTTATAGATCTAATAACATCTACCCTCTCACTTGGATTCCTCCAAGCCAAACCGTGCTGAATCACACTCACACGATTCGAGTCGTCGTCGATTAAAAAGAATAAATATGACCCGGCGCAAAACGCCTCCAACAACTACGATTCGAACCTCATAAACAGCCTCATTGATTTATAGGGTTGGGAAGAACACACGTTGCAAAACAGGATGTAGATATTTGGGGAATCTCGATCAAAACAAAAACATTCCCTGCGGGCCCAGACCTTCGGGGATGACCGATTTGGATCGTCGCTCACCGGCAATAACAAAGAGTTGGGTTGAAAATGGAATGTGGTAAACAAGTCTTCCTGAAGTCATGCGCGATCACCTGCGGACAAGATTGATGAAGCGTGACTAGCGTCGCAGTTTTGCGCGATCAACGGTCGGAATTGACGATGAGTCATGCTCGAAATGTGTACAAGAAAGTTTATTTATTTGTCTCCTAATATATCTAAACATAAGCTGTACAACAGCTCGATTGCTAGCCTAACTAAGCGTTGTCACTTTATTCACTCTTGGAAAAAGTCGGATTGTCCAACCCGTCACCGTTCTTCTTGTCCTCGATCGGCAACGTCGTGTTGGCGTCGTCCTCGTCGTAGTTCTTCAGTGGAATGGCCTTGTAGTAGTACGCCAGCACGGCAAAGATGCCCATGTCGACAAACATCAGCACGGCGAACATGATGAACTCCCACTTCTGGGCGTCGAAGAACTTGGCCTCGGCCACGATGACCACGATCAGGTTACCGATTGCGACCGTCAGCTGCCAGCAGCCTTGCAGTACGGACTTCATACTCTCCGGAGCCTGCGTGAAGGAGAACTCCAGCCCGGTGATCGAGAACATGACTTCGCCCAGGGTCATTACAACGTACTGCGGAACCAGCCACAGCATGTTGACGGAGTTGGGTTCGGTGACGACGATCGCTTCGGTCCACTGGAATGGTAAAAAGTTAGTAATGAAGTGATGATCACTGATCGTAAGCAATACTCACGTAGTCATTGCCCTCTTCACCGACGATGATCGCGTAGACTCCGCCAAGCCGTAACGTGTACTCCTTGGTGGGCTTCCCATCAACCAAGATCTCGTAACGAGATGGGTAGGAATCAACGATGTCGTAGACGAAAGTTCCGTTGGTATGACGATTAAATGGATCACCCGAGTCCAGGTCCTTGAACACGATCGTGGTGTTTTGGGCGGTGTTACCAAGCACTCGGAACAGCGGATAACCCTTGGAGGACTTGTCCGTTTCGTCTTCGTAGCGCATCAAATTCGGTGCAGAACCATCTCGATTGTTCACAAAGTACGAAATCTGCTTGTGCTCTTCCATTGCGAACTGTCCGCTGATCTCTGCGTTACAGGCCGGGTCATTCGAGTTCGATGAGAAATTGTACGTGAAGGACTGCTGCCCGCTGACTCGTACGTACTTTTCCTCGAACATCTCCTTGGCCTTCAGCACGAACGTCGCGTGATCGGCCAGGCTGGTTTCCACGTTGTAGTCGCAGTTCATACCGTTGAAGATGCGCAGCTGGGATTCTCCAGCCTTCGGGAGCACGGCGTACGTGTCTTCCAGTTGCATTTCGATGATTGCGGAAATGACGAAGGAGACTCCGGCGAAGATTCCTCCCAGGGTCAGCTTTTGCAGTGGTCGTCGGATACCGATCATTGACAGCAGCGGGTAGAAGGCAACTTCGTACAGTGGGATAAAGACCAGGATCAACAGGGGATTGATGACCTGCATCTGATCAGGCTTGATCGTCCAGAAGCCAAGATCGCCGTCCATGCGAGTCGCCTGGAAGGTCCATCGGGAACCTTGCTGATCGAACAGAGCCCAGAACACCGGCAGAGGGATGTACAGCCGAAGCACGTTCAACAGAATGCGGGTCTCATCCACCAACTGTTGACCCCAGCGTTTTTCCGAGTAGTCCAGCCAGTGCTCGCGTGGGTTGACGGACTTTTCCTTGGATCGTGTCCGGATGGCAGTCTGTAGAAGAAGAATCGTTCGTTATACCTCGATCAACTTAAGAAACAAAATGTCACTTACCCAGATGCACTTGGACACCTTCATGAACATGTTTCCAGCCGGTGCGACGATCTTGTACAGCGGCTTACCCAGCAAGAAGATGATGATCGAGGTGATCATCAGCATACCGGGAACGCCGAACGCCAGCGAGAAGCAATCGTCATCGCCGAAGCACTTGACGTCCTCGCGCAAGATCGGCGTCAACATGGTCGACACGAACGAGCCCGAGTTGACGGCAAAGTAGAACATCGAGAAGAACACCGCCAGGTACTTGGCCTGCTCGGGCATCTTGAACTGCTCCCCGCCAAAGGCCGCCACGCACGGTTTGATACCACCGGAACCGATGGCGATCAACAGCAACCCAAAGATCGTCATTATCCGCGCGTCGACGTCCCACGTGGGGATCGCTCCGAGCGCGATCAGCGTGCTACCGCCGACGTACACCAGCGACAGGTACAGGATCGTTCGGAACTTGCCCAGCCAGCTGTCCGAGATAATCGCACCGATGACGCACATAAAGTACACCAGGGTCGTGAACGAGTGGTACAGTACCGTTGCCGTGTCATCGTCGTAATCCAGCTTACGGGTCAAGTACAGCACCAGAATCGCTGCGGATCAAAGATAAACCTCCATTAGTGCACACTAATCCAGCTACCTCAGTAAAAAACACTTACTTCGCATGCCATAGTAGTTGAACCGCTCGCAGAACTCATTGCTGATAATGAATGGAATGGCCCGTGGGTACTTGAGCTTCTGCAACAACACAATAAACGAAAAAAACATGGAGAAGTTATAGAACTACCAAGTCGGGTTGGTGCGTGTGGAATGTGCAAGTTACCTTGGGCTCACCCTCGACGTCTTTCACTTCGCCGCTGGTGGACGCGACCTCTGGAAATCGAAAGCAAAACAAATCCTCAGATTAGACCTCCATGTATTGACGCACTCGGACAAGGTAGTAAATATATGTATCTCCCACAATAGATAGCGTCGATGACCGCGGGTTGCATAATTACCCACTAAGCCCGTCATACTTGTCATATCTACAGCTTCTATAGATAGTGTCCGGTTGGTGTCCCTTTTCAATAACAAATCGGTTGGTAGTAGGGTTCTCTCCGTTGGGGAGACCGGCGAGTTTGATTGATTGGGTATCGCCGATGATCGATTGAGGGCAGTAGACGGCAAGCAGCGAGCACGTGGCTTGTAAACGTCTAATTTTGGAGGGTGGATAGAACCTATCTGATCTGTAAGGTCGAATACTAAACTAGACTGATATGTGGGTTAAGAATGTTTTATTGGCCATTGCCCTTGAAATTTTAGATTACTCTTTAATATTATTTTGAGAACTTAAGAAAAATTATGAAAAAACTTGTAAGTCGGTCAATGTCATATTTTAAAATCATTATTAATGTAAGGAAGGCACCAACCACCTAAAATTAATATTAAAAAAGTTTTTTTTTTATTGCGTGTCAAAATTTGTATTCAAACAAGTTAAGCAATAAATGCATTGTATTACCAACCTTTTCAAGCATCTGGTCAACACAATTCCAAACTACATTTCCACCGTCTGGTTCCATTTCAATGTCACACTTGAACGGCTCAAGTACCCGCTCAAAACTCGAAAAAAAAACCGTCAAACAGTGATAGCAAATAATCAACAAATCACAAACGTTCAATTGAAATCATTGACACGTCAAACGTCACATTATTATTGGCTCAGCTCCAAAATGGATGGCATGATAGGATGGTTTTTCTTTGCATATACGCCACTCGGTTTTATCTGCCTATAAACGGTCAATTGAACCCCATAAAGACCCGAGCGTCCTCCTACAAATCCCATATAAATACCCCGACGATGATAAGATAAGATAACGCACCGCTCCGACGGGCTGGCTGCCGTAGTGCTTCAATCCGGTTCTAGTGCTTACACCTCTCACTACGCTAGTAGTGTGTACTAAATTATGAAAGGGTTGTTTGCACTCAACAGGGAGTACACAAACAGCTTGAATGATCGACACTTGGAAAAAGTTTGAGATAAAAGTGTTTATAATCGAAAAGAAACTCAACAACAATTCACTTGCATAATTAAATATTTTTTTTCTAATTTTTTCAAGAAATGAATTAAATGAAATTTGAACCTCACTAGGACGAATGAAAAGTTTTGTTTGCATGGTACGATATAGCGAGCGATTTATCGCCCAACAATGAGTGATTAGCTGTAATCGAAATCAATTGATAGACTGAGACAATTGAATGTGCTTATCAGCTCAGCGATTAGTACGCTTTTTAATTGACTTAGCTGGGAAGGTTGTGGAGGAGGTTTTGTGGACAAAAAGTAAAATTGTCAAGGAAATTGTGTTTATCAACGATTTACAACGAAAAAATAATGAAGTTTATTTAAAATTTTCATATGTTTTAAATTAAAATATTTTCTCATCAAGCCTAACACTTGAAAATTTCTAGCATAAGTGTTTTTTGGCCTAATTAAATGTTAGACTTGAATTGAACATTTTGGAATTATTTTTTTGAAAAGATCAGAAAATTTCACATATGCCCCTTTTTTGAAATTGCAAAATTGAACAAATAGTTGCGAAAGTATTTCCCCTTTGAACTTTTTTCGAAAAATCGGAGGACAGTAAAAAAAATGTTGCTAAAAATTGAATTTGTATTGAAAAAACTTGTACCATTGATTGTAAACGATTCAGGATACATTGAATAACGTTAATTTTCGTATATTTAATCAAACAGAGCATTTTTCAACTCATCAAACACATCAAAAATTGACGCAACATTTTAGAAAAAACAAATATTTTTGTGAATATATTGAAATTTTCATTTTTTTCACAGTATCATGACTTTACAATGTGTTTAACTCTTTGTGGTACTTTAAATTTTTTGGTCAATTGCAAATTCGATTTTACATCTAGAAATAAATTTAAAAAAATTGAAATGGAAAAAAATCGGGTTCGCTTTTTCCTGAGCTGCCTTATCAGTGTTGTAAAAATATCAAAATTTCAGTTCTCAGCGACTACAATCATCATTCCGAATATTTCATTTGCCCTTCTTTTTGTCGCAAAATTATCAGTAGATACCAAGAAAAGCCGGTCTCTATCGCCTCACAATCCCTCGTACAATCTCTGTTTCTCTCTCGTTTTTACATTCACAATTATCCACTTTTAACAGAACGTAGCCACAAAAACCGCCATAAATCCTTCACTCACGTTCTGTCATTGTGGTTTTCGGAGAAAAAAAGAAGAATCTACGGCGAGTGTGCGTCAAACAGTAAAAGAGAAAGCTTGATAGAAAGAGAATGCTCTTGTTGGCAAGCAAGAGAAAATAAGAGAACTCACAAGCTTTAGTGACCATTGCCCTATTCTCTGATATTTTGGTGCAAGAATCATCAAATGATGTTTTTTTCTATCACTTTATCTTTATCTAATCTTTATCACTCATTTACAACATTGATCCTTATCATAACGTACAATTTTGCTTAAAATACCATATCGATCGTATTTTTTCCCAAAATACTGATTTTAAATTATTCCCATACCCATTTTGTAAGACCAGCTAGCGAATTTGTACGAGACTTGTATGGAAAGTTTGAAATATAAAAATACAAAATCTCAAATCTCACAAACGTGTTTATTTTATTTATTTGCGTTTAAGGACCACTTAACTCAAGAGTCATTCGGGTCCGATCACAAACGTGTAATATTTTAGAGAATTACTCTTAAGTGATTTTTTTTTTAACTTTTCCGATGGTAGATACTAGCGGAGCATATTATTTTTTTTCTTTTGAATGTTTTTAAACTTTGCTCTGATTCTCAATCCCTCCAGCAAAGTAGAAAATGACTGAATTTGTATCTTTTTGGCTTAAAATTTTTAGCGGTCTTCCCTTTTTAATCAATAAACTATCATACAATGTCGACAGCTGTCTTTGTTGATCAAATATACAATATATAATTTATATATCTGTAAGACAGTTTTCAAATACAGTCTATGATTAGGGGAGAGTGGGGAGACTTGATCCCCGGGGACACTTGATCCCAAGCCTGTATCTCGTCAGCATGTGGGTAAAACAATTAGCTTTGTTCTAGAAAGTTGTGCGAAATTGACTAAAACTCATTGTAGAAAACAAAGAAAAAAATTAAAAAATGTTTGGATTGAGTTACACATATTTTACTAAGAAGTGCTGCAAAAAACTTCCAAGAGATCTTTTTTCTTTGTTTTGATAAGTATAGAACACACTCAAAAATTATTCAAAAAAATATTTTTTATACATGAATTGTTTGATAAACATATTAACTCCAAAACCCTTACGCATTTGACGTTAAATTTATCGTCATACTATTTTTACAATCAATTGTTTAAAAAAGTGCGTTAAGGGAGACTTGATCCCTGCATTTTTACAGTCACTGGAATCAGCCTGAAGATTAAATAATTTGGCTGGATTTTCGTACATAGTTTCCTTTAGTATAGTTGTACATAACTAACTGCAGTTTGAACCATTTTTCAAAAGTTTTGTAAACAAAAATTACCAGCTTTTGTAAACATGCTTAATTTTGGTCTAAAAAAGAAAATTTTAAGTTTTTAAATATTTTACATGCTAAACTTGTTATATTTTGAACACAAACGTACAGGTTTATGTGAAATTACTGTATCTTATAGAAAATTAAAAGTTTGGATGAAAAAGAAACATTTTGCTTAAGATTTCTTCAAAATGTTGAAAGGGGGATCAAATTACCCCCAACATTTTGAAAATGCCGGTTTAAAATATTTTTTTAAAAGGCTTGGCATTATTCGAAGAGTTTATCTGATGAAATACCCTTATCAGCCAAACATAGTTGAATGTTTAAGCTTTCAATTCTTGCAAAAAGATCATAGTTTTGTGAGAAATTGACAGAGTTATGTGCGATACAAAAAAAGGGGATCAAGTCTCCCCACTCTCCCCTATATATTCTGTATCTATGAAATGAGTATCCAAATCTTTAAAGTTTTTTTTAAGATAAAAAATGGAACATTCATAAAAGATTTATATTTAACTTTTGTAAATTGGACCATTAGTTGCTGAGATATCGACATTAGAAAATGGTGGGTTGTTTGGGACTTAGCAAACATAAATTTTCCTGTTTTTTAAATCTCTACATGGCAATATCTCAGCAACTAAGGCTCGTATCAACAAAGTTCAAGAATGCAAATTATAGAGAATTTTCTTAGCTTATCAAAATTATTTTTTTCAACGGTGGGCTCTAATTGAAAAAATTAATAACTGTGATTTTTTTCAAAAAAGTTACCTAAATATGGCTATAACTTGAAAACGGTGCACTTTATCAAAATTTCACTAAAGTATTTTTTTATTGCAAATTTAATTTTACCTCGAAAAATAAAGTTGAAAAATGTTTACGACCAATATTTCGATTTTAAAAAAAAATCTGAATTGATTCAAAAATTCATAACTCGGTCAAAGAATTTGTGCCCATTCTGGAAATTTTCGAAAAGTTGGCAATTGATGTCCCCTAAAACATATCAGAAAAAAATAAAAGCAGTGTTTTTTGCAAATCAAGTTTTAGTGACAAAAAATGAAATTAAAAATCACCAAATTTTTTTTTACCGTGTATCATATTTTTTCAGTGTAGTCCTTATCCATACCTATAACTTTGCCGAAGACACCAAATCGATCAAAAAATCCCTTCCAGAGATACATGAGATATTTGAATTTTCATACATCATTTTTGTATGGACAGCTGCCAAACTTGTATGGAAAATTATATGGACAAACTAATGATGCAAAATGGCTTCTTTGGGCATACCGAAGGCACCAAAAACGTTTCAGCTGGATTAAAAAATACAAAAATTAAAAAAGACCGATTTTGTAGAGAATTGCTCAGCCATGAATATTGCTGTATTTTTAGAATTCAGCAAAAAATATTTTTGAAGGCTTAAAAATAAGTTGCAATATCCCCTTATAGGATGCATGTTTAGTTTTCACGATTTGTCATGAAACGAAGATAATCATTAACTATTTGTTCGAAGCACACTCATTCACTTTTAATAGCATTCCCATCCAGGTGTTGTTGACCAATCAGCATCAGCACCATATAAAATAGAGATAAATTGATGCTTTCCATCCCATGACATCCATTCCTGTCACACTGGATTATTAATAGCTGAACAGTATTATTACCAACACCCGGCTGATGTTGTAGACATATGACTCAGAACGAGTAACTGAATGCACTTCACCAAAGCTTCCACTCGCCCGTGTGTATCCAGTTGCAGCTCACTTTGTTCAAGCTAATCATCCACAACTTTGTACTTCATACTCCTAATCCATTACGGTTATTCCGAAACTAACCTTCCTTCTTCGAATCCTCCATGCTTGATGTTTGAATATTCCGTTTATCCTAACTTGCAGCTATCACCATTTCCCGTCCAGAGGTATCCAAGTTCTGGCTCTGATCTTCCTTACTATATTTCACTAAATCAGTTCGTAGACTGATTCCAAGTCCCAAGTAACACCCACAACCAGGTAACGCCGGCAGGTGACTGAAACTAATGCATTATTTTCACCTGGTTAAAAGGTACTGGACCGGTAAATCGACACCTCCCGGTACACTAAATACACACACACATTTCCCAGAGGACTAGCCGGCTTAGTGGTACGCGTCGACGGCTGCTGTAGCAATTCATCAACTAAACGCTCTCTGATAAGAGCTTTTGACCGGCGCGCGGCGCAGACTTGCTCTGAAATGCGAGTGAACGAGAGCAAAGATGATAACATTAACAATATACACACGGGCACTTTCTGTTTCGTTCATTCATCAGCACACTCGGGGCGTGTGTAATAACGGCAATTCATTGACGTTACGCTGTATACTACTGAGGGTAAAAGTGTGTGAGACGACGCGACATTGACCACCGATTGTGTGTCACTTCACTGTAATCAATCGATCTGAAGATAATTCTCAGCTGTGTGGTTGGACGAACGGTGCGTCGTAGTGGATGAGATCAGCCGGAGAAATTACTCGGCGACGCAGGCAGAGCACAGTGGCAATCTCTCCAAAATAAGCATTTTTCAGATTTTTTTGAAGTTATTTTTTTTAATTTGTTTTTAAGTTTTAACCCATATTTTTTATAACGTCTATTTGGAGTTTCCCCCCAGGAGAGACATTGTGGAGAAATAAATTTCGAATTTAATGTTTTTTAATGCAATTATTTTTTTTTTAAATATGAAACTACATTGAGTTTTCAATAGATCATTTATGAATGTTTTGATTATTTACTAGATAAATAATTGATTAATTCAAATCTTACAATTACTTACAAATCGTATACAGCAGATTGTACAACATTTAACAATCAAAATTTCATTTTCAAGCAAAATTTTGACGTTTTGAATTTTTTTGAAGACAAGTCTTTAAATAAAGTTGTTACTGTCCTGCTTTAAAAAAACTACTTTTTTTTCTTTATTTTGATTTACAATCATTGGAATTTGACAAGAAAAATAATAGAGGGGGAATCATCTATCCTTGTCGAATGAGAGAGCAATTCCAGCTCAAATCAGAAATTTTTCTGATACTTTTGTACCCGACCCTCTCCGATTTCAATGAAACTTTGTAGACATGTTATCCTAGGCCTATAAAAGCCATTTTTGTGCATATGGAGCAAATAGTTCTCGAGAATAACATTTGAGAAGGGCGTAAGGTATTAAAATATTGTTGTATTCTGTAACTTAAAAATTACTGTATCTCGAAGCCGTTGCGTCGTATCAAAAAGTGGTCAAAGACAAACTTGTAGGAAATTGGACGGGCTTTCTGAAAAAATACACTGAAACAAAAATACACGCCACTTTTATGTCATTTTTCAATTTTTAAGTTTAAAAGTTAAATTTGAAGGTGATGTCACGATTTTTTTTCGCTCAAAATTTTTGAGGAAATACCCTAAGATGTTACCAAAAGACTGACGAAAAATGCAGGATGGTATGTCTCTCCTAAAAAAATACAAAAATAATTTACTAAAACTGTTTTTTTGAAAAGTGGTCTAAACGTCAAAATTTTAAAAAAACCGGTAGTGGGAATCGATTCCCCAGATAATTTTACATAAAAGTCTCCGTATTGACCATTGTCCTATGTCCAATCCTTGGGAAGAAACAGCGGTTTTAAAAATAAAAATGTTGAAAAAACGGGATTTTTGGTGGTTTTTGACAATTTCTATATGACAGAATGACGGAAAGCTCGTCCAATTTCCCATAAGTTTGCCTTTGACAGCTTTTTGATTTATATCGTTTTTATATTTACGTAATCAAATTTACTATCCTGGCTTCTACCACACTGAAAGAAATATTCTATTTTCAGTTATAAGCAATGTAATTAAGCTTATATCTGTAAGCCCTTACATCCAATTGAAATGCTGTCAAAGGCAAACTTATGGGAAATTGGACAAGCTTTCCGTTAAAAATATTTACGAGACTGAAAAACCAAGTCTGTCATATAGAAATTGTCAAAAACCACCAAAAATCCCGTTTTTTCAACATTTTTATTTTTAAAACCGCTGTATCTTCCCAAGTATTGGACATAGGACAATGGTCAATACAGAGACTTTTATGTAAAATTATCTGGGCAATCGATTTCCACTACCGGTTTTCAAAAATTTTGACGTTTAGACCACTTTTCAAAAAAACAGTTTTAGTAAATGATTTTTGTATTTTTTTAGGAGAGACATACCATCCTGCATGCACAGAATACAAAAATATTTAAAGACCTTACGCCCTTCTCAAATGTTATTCTCGAGTACTATTTGCTCCATATGCACAAAAATGGCTTTTATAGGCCTAGGATAACATGTCTACAAAGTTTCATTGAAATCGGAGAGGGTCGTGTACAAAAGTATCAGAAAAATTCCTGATTTGAGCTGGAATTGCTCTGAGAAGAAATAAGGGAAACTTGTTGAAAACTAATTTCATGGCCAAATAAGCAATTCAGCATATCCGTTCGTCAATTCAAGTCTTCATTCAATTTCGAGAAGTAACCGTACAAAAAAGGACTTTAAATCTTTTAATAAAAAAATGTTTTTTGAGAAAGGATATGTAGCAAAATTTTAAAATAGATTTTGAAAGTTGGAAACGAATTCCCATTTTTTTTAGAAATAATGGAAAATTTGGGAAACATAAATAAATTAAAAAAAAAACTATCAATTTGCTAATAAGTATATTACAAATGTTCTTTTGAAAAGAAAAAAAATCGGAAAGGGATATGTTAAAATTTGGATAAACTGAAATGTTTGCTAATAGTAGTCACTTAAGAGTTATTTATGCAAGTTTAAGTTTTATGCATACAAATCACGTCCGTGCTCGATAATATATGTTTTATTTTTCGTAAAGACCAGCACAATGCAAATGTAATTTTAATAGATCAATTCTCTACGAATTCGGTCGACTTCAAGACATTTAAATTTTTTGTAATTTTAAATGGACCTAAGCTTTTGAGAGGGCTTCTCTATGACCGAAGAAGCCATTTTGCATCATTGGTTTGCCCATACAAGTCTTCATGAAGTTTTGGAAACTGTCTATTCAAAAGTGTTCTAAAATCTCCATCCTAAGCAGAAATATTCGATCGATTTGGTGTCTTCGGCAAAGTTGAAAGTATTGGTTAAATTTACAACTATTCAGAAACAATCAGATTAACTAAAAAAAACGTTACTTAATCCACCTTTAGGTGGTTGGTGCCTTCCTCACATTCATAAAGTAAAGACACTACACATCCTCAAAAAAGTGTATAAATAACACTTATTTTTTTATCAAATTATCTGAGATCCGGCCTCAAAAAAGTGTATCAAAAACACTAAAGTACTTATAACTTTTGATAGGGTTGTCAGATCTTCAATCTTTTGGGCTTGTTGGAAAGGTCTTTTGATTAACGATGGGTCGCATGATAGATCCGAACAACTTTTTCATCAAAATATTTGAGATCCGGCTTTAAAAAAGTCTATAAATAACACTTAACTGCCCGAGCAGGGGTAAATAACACGGGAATACCAAATTTTGGTATTACTTGGGCAAATAACAGCGACCAAAATGTGCCCTTGGTTGCCCAGTAATAGATGGTAAAATACCATGAAATCATACCAAAATCTTGTATGTGTAAGGGCACAACAATACCAAACCATGTTATTCCAAGGGTAAAATAAAACCTCAAAATAAAACCATTTCAATACCAAGTTGAGGTCTTCTGGATTTTTGAACATTGCTTGAATACCAAAACTTGGTATTGCCATGGTTTTATTTTTAGGTATTCCCGCGCCCTTGGAAAATCATATTTTGGTATTTTTGTGGTCTTTCACATACATGATTTTGGTATGATTTCATGGTATTTTACCATCTATTACTGGGCAACCAAGAGCACATTATGGTCGCTGGTATTTGAACAAGTAATACCAAAATTTGGTATTTTCATACCATTTTTAGTGCAGCAGTTGCAGTTAGTGAAAAAACGGAAATTATTCATATGCAACAGCCAAATCTACTCACCTGATGATTCCATGTTGTTATTAGTGATATTCTTCACCACACCGAATGCATTTGTCATTGATGAACGGCCTGTGCTTGAAGTTCTTGAAGCTTCTGAAAAATAACAAGATTGAAAAATAAGTATTATTAAAATGAAACTGAATTGAAATTCACCAAAATTCATTAATCTGTCGATTGACTCGTTTTTCAAAGTATTTGGTTATCCCGACTTAGAGATATTTCAACGTTTTTGAAAAAAATATTAGTGGGTATATCACACTAATTTTTAAAATCATCTTTAACATTTTTGGGTTTCAAGTCATTTTAGCGCAAAATTAATTAACTCGTAAATTTTTTTAACAAATTTTCCCATAGTTTCAGAGAAAATTGATGAAACCTTTCAATATTCAAATAATACCAAAATGTGCCATCATGACTTAGAAAATTTTCCACAATTTCAAGTCATTTCTGTAGGGGGTATATCAAAAATGTTTAAAATCAAGTTTGAAATTTCCGGATTTGAATGAAAGCATTCGCTTTGAGACATCATTTTAGCGCAAAATTAATTATTTTGTCAAAATTGGTCAAAATTTTCCCATAGTTTCAGAGAAATTTGATAAAACACTTTAATACCAAAATAATACCAAAATGTGCCATCCTGACTTAGAAAATTTTCCACAATTTCAAGTCATTTCTATAGGGGGTATATCAAAAATGTTTAAAATCAAGTTTGAAATTTCCGGTTTTGAATGAAAGCATTCGCTTTGAGACATCATTTTAGCGCAAAATTAATTATTTTGTCAAAATTGGTCAAAATTTTCCCATAGTTTCAGAGGAATTTGATAAAATACTGTAATACCAAAAGAATACCAAAATGTGGTGTTCGATCATTGACATTTTCTGCAATTTTGCAATATCAAAACAATACCTTAAATTGGTATGATACCACATTTTGCTCTTGCATAATCCTTAAGACAAATTTTAAAGGGTCCAGGAATACCAAAATTTGGTATTGATACCAGAGAAAGGTATTATTACGCATTTCCCTTGTTATTTACCCATGCTCGGGTGCTCATAATTTTTGATGGGGTTGTCAGATCTTCAATCTTTTTAACGCGTTGGAAAGGTCTTTCAAATACCTTTCTAAAAATGTATAGCATGACGGATTTTCTTACAAAAACCACCCTTTTTACAATCTTCCGGACTTTTGTTAAAATCGTTTTTTTAGCATAACGTTTGAAGTACTTTTCTCAACTTCATAATATTAATTAGGGTCTTGTGGGACCCCAAGACGGATCGAATGAGACCAAAACGGTCCAAATCGGTTCAGCCAGTCCGGAGATAATCGAGTGCATGTTTTTCGGTGCACGGACTCACATCCAGACACACGCACAGACATTTGTTCAGAATTTGATTTTGAGTCGATAGGTATACGTGAAGGTCTACGAGGTCAAATAAAGAAGTTCATTTTTCGAGTGATTTTAAAGCCTTTCCTCATTGAGGTGAGGAAGGCAAAAAACATTTTTGCCTTCCTCACTGAGGTAAGGCTATAATCCTGCTCGAAAAATGAACTTTTGAAATACAGCTCGTAGACCTATATTCATGTATACCTATCGACTCAGAATCGAAAACTGAACAAATGTCTGTGTGTGTGTGTGTATGTGTGTGTGTGTGTATGTATGTATGTGTTGAAAATTCTTGCCAAGTTTTCTCAGCACTGGCTAGACAGATTTTGATAAAACTGGTTGCATTCGACTTGGTTTAGGGTCCCATACATCGCTATTGAATTGTTTGAAGTTTCGATAAGTAGTTCAAAAGTTATATATAAAAATGTGTTTTCACATTTATCCGGATCTCACTTATATACATGAAAACTATGTCCGGATCCATCATCCAACCCATCGTTAGTTAGGTAATCAAAAGACCTTTCCAACGAGTCCAAAACATTGAAGATCTGGCAACCCTGTCTCGAGTTACGACCACTTAAGTGATATTTATGTACTTTTTTGAAGCCGAATCTCACTTAAATGTATGTAAACGAAGTCCGGATCGATCACCCGACCCATCGTTGGTTAGGTTATCAAAAAACCTTTCCAACGAATCCAAACCATAAAGATCTGGCAACCCTGTCTCGAGATATGTCCTCTTAAGTGATATTGATGCACTTTTTTGAAGCCGGATCCCACTTATATGCATGAAAACTATGTCCGGATCCACCATCCAACCCATCGTTGGTTAGGTAATCAAAAGACCTTTCCAACGAGTCCAAAACATTGAAGATCTGGCAACCCTGTCTCAAGTTACGACCACTTAAGTGATATTTATGTACCTTTTTGAAGGCGAATCTCACTTAAAAGTATGTAAACGAAGTCCGGATCCATCATCCGACCCATCGTTGGTTAGGTTATCGAAAAACCTTTCCAACAAGTCCAAAACATTGAAGATCTGGCAACCCTGTCTCGAGATATGTCCACTTAAGTGATATTGATGCACTTTTTTGAAGCCGGATCCCACTTAAATGTATGTAAACTATGTCCGGATCCACCATCCGACCCATCGTTGGTTAGGTTATCGAAAAACCTTTCCAACGAGTCCAAAACATTGAAGATCTGGCAACCCTGTCTCGAGATATGTCCTCTTAAGTGATATTGATGCACTTTTTTGAAGCCGGATCTCACTTATATGCATGAAAACTATGCCTGGATCCATCATCCAACCCATCGTTGGTTAGGTAATCAAAAGACCTTTCCAACGAATCCAAAACACTGAAGATCTGGCAACCCTGTCTCGAGATATGGCCACTTAAGTGATATTGATGCTCTTTTTGGAAGCAGGATCTCACTTAAATGTATGTTAACTATGTCCGGATCCACCATCCGACCCATCGTTGGTTAGGTTATCAAAAAACCTTTCCAACGAGTCCAAAACATTGAAGATCTGGCAACCCTGTCTCGAGATATGTCCACTTAAGTGATATTGATGCACTTTTTTGAAGCCGGATCCCACTTAAATGTATGTAAACTATGTCCGGATCCACCATCCGACCCATCGTTGGTTAGGTAATCGAAAAACCTTTCCAATGAGTCCAAAACATTGAAGATCTGGCAACCTTGTCTCGAGTTATGATTACTTAAGTTATATGTGTGTACGTTTTTTTCTGGATTCAAAAAAATAGCTGAAATATGTGTCCAAACCACTCATATTACTCATTTTTGGTAAATAGTGAGGAAGGCATCAACCACATTGGTGGATTAAGTTAGTTTTTCTTATAAATTTTTAATAGTAAATGATGATTTCCCAAAATCCGTTTTTGAGATTTTTGTATTTTTGTGATAAGTCATAATAATAAAAAATGCCTCTTTATTTCAGAAACAAATCCTCCGATTTTTAGTTTCAGAAAAAAATAAATATTTCGATAAATTTTCTGATCTCTTCAAAAAGTTTGGAAAGTTTTAAAATCAAGACTATCATTCAAAGTGCATAATATTTCTTCTTCGGCCCTTTTGGAAATTAAGTCTTGATTTAAATATATTGAAAATATTTATTGTGAAAAAATCCGAACATTTCAGAAAAGTAATTTTTTGACATTGTAAAACAGAGCATTATTTTTTGAGATATTTTTTGATTTTTTTAAGTTTTTTTTTTAATTGAGTGCTGTTTGGGTTAGACTGAAAACTTCATTTTTATTGTTTCTCAGTACCAAAAAGACAAATCATGAATGTTACTTTGTCAATTTATACAAAAATTTAAGTATCTTTTTCTTGAAAATAGCGCACTTCATCAAAGTTTCCGTATAATACTTTTTGATTGTAAATTCAACTCTATATCCAAAAATGATGTTAGCAATGTTTTTGCTTAAAACTTAAAAAAAAATAAATAAATAAATAAAAAATACAATTAAAATTAACATGGGGCAGTGACCATCCGCAGATTTTTGTTCTAGAATTGGTCTGGGGTGTCCATAAACGAAAATCCTCTAAACGCTCATATTGTTGCCCCACCTCCCTCAAAAATCTGGACATGCTAGTGATTTTTAAACAATTTTATCTTGTTTAACACTTAAAAGCCCAAGTTCGAGAAAAAGGGGGACTTTCCGTACAAATTCTCTCTTTTCCCGAGTTGATAGTTTTTGTTTTAACGTGTAAAGAAGTGAAGTTCGCATTTTTCGACACAACATCTTTCATATCATTTATTCTATTTTTGTTTACTGCTTGCATCTGATAATGTATTAGCCAGGCTGTTTTAATCTGAATTCGATTCTTCAAAAATCTGAAAAAAATATAGTTACAGATTTCTTGAAATGTGTATTTTTATATCAGAAACTGATATAATTTTCAATAGTGTCTGTTGAATTTATGATTTTGCACACATTATTTGGGGTAAAATTACCCAAAAAAGAAGTAATATTTAACCTTAAATTTTTCAACCATCTAAAATTTAACTATTTTTTCTACTGTAGCAGATCTAAGCGAGCTCATGACTCCCGGGTATCATGGGATTCCTGGGATTTTTTGGATATGGATTCTAATTTTCTTTTTCATTTACTCTATACAGTATACACTCTATCTCGATCAAATCATGCTTTATAAATTCTTCCATCCATTGTTGTTACCCTCTAAAATTCACCTCCGTGAATGGTCGCAAATCCGCGTATGACAAACCGACCAACATCCTCCCTCTCCCACTCTTATCTTGAAATGTGCCACTTAAATAGCCTATCGAGGGGCCAACACGTAATTCGATCGTTGACAATAAGCAACTTCGGGATTTTTACCTTCACTGTGTACCACAAAGGCATTCAAAACAATTAGGCTCTAGATAAGATTAATCCCGCGGTCGTTGAAGTTTTTAAGTGGCACTTTTGGTTTTAAAAAGTTGTTTTTTTTCATGAAAATATTGCAAAAATGTGTCGTTAATTGGTAACTCATTCATAAATCAGAGAATTTTTCAAATGTTAGTGACCTTTTAGGGAGGGAATTCCCTTCGACCATGAGGCACGTGACAGTCGTCAGCACATGACTCAATTGTGTAACCGAGTTGTCAATCTTGAAGTGTGGTGATAAGATGTGATGGGATACTCTTGATGTTTGAATTCCATGGGATATGAAGGATTACACGTAGTCATTGTGAACAGGCAAATTCGTACGCAAGTCACATTGAACTCCTGAATGCAAATGATTTGAAGGCAAATTTGGTAGTTTTAAAACTTTTTTAAATTTGTAATCAATTTTAACCAACTGATAACATCAATTTATCAAATCAAATTTGCAGACTTGCATTGTCTGATATGAAGCAATCAAACGGGAACTTTGGTCACATCTAATACATCGTCACACGATTGTTCACACACGGAATTGAAGATTGATCGATGTCGATTACGTACAAAAAATGGTGCTGGATTTTTCAAACAAATGACTTAAACAGGATTTTGTTTATTTTCTGCTCTTTTCAACGAAGTCTGACAGTGACGAATCAATTTAATTCGTTCTGAAAGTACAAGCCAGGTCATGAGTCACAAGAAGTCTGCTTGCTCTTAAGTTGCTTCTAGTTTCTGTACTTCCCACACTGCAAATCAGAACCCCATTTAAGGCCGAACCCCGCAAGAAAAAGTACGCAGACATCCGCTATTCTATCCGTTTGGAGACCGTTGACTTCGTTCCAAGGTGTGAGGATCTACCGTTTTATGACACTTTAGAGAGGTGCAAGGTCAAGTTCAGGACCACGTCACCGTGGCGTCACGACTTCATTCGGAATATTAGAATGAGTTTTCTGTGTACACAATATGCCTTGAAACGACAATTTAACGGATATCTCGTGTAGACAACCGGTGTCCGCAGGGTGCTTCATTACAGATATTATAGCCGTACTAAAACGCAAAGTGACTTGACCAATTTGGTTGGGCTGGGCCCGGCCAGAACTATTCGTTGCCCGAGGGGGGCGCGTCCATAGAATTGCTCAGCAAAATTGACGATGATCCGTAACGAGATTTCTTCTTCTTTTCGCTTCAGCGGTGTTGACTTCGGAGGGAACCGACGGGACCAACTCTCCCGCGGCAGAACACGCAGCCGGTGATCGCGCAACGGGTAATTGATCGCGTAATCGCTATATTCTTGCAATTTAATTCGAATATCATGATTTTTTCTACTTGCTTGAGATTGAATATCTCGATAGAGATGAGTTATGAGAGTTGGTAGTCATCAATTATCTGTTGTATGCTTGCAGGGATCTCGGCACGATCGATCGACAAGTTCACCAACGACTTCCCCGAGTCGGACAGCAAAATCATCAACCTGTCGATCAAACCGCTTAACCCGCAGGTCATATCCGGGTTGCGAGGCGCCAGGAATTTGGGCTTTTCGGCGGACGCCTCGTTGAACGCGATCCCTGGAACGCTGAACAACGAGCTGTCGAATGTGGACCTGAAGTCACCGGCCGCGCAGTCTCCATCGGGAGCAAAGGATAGCTATGGCAATCCGGTTACGCCGTACACGGATCTTGGATCAACCGGGTTGGATTCGGTGGGCTTTTTGACCGACGTCAACAGGGAAGTCCAGCAGCCAACCAAGACGAACCAAATTGGCAACTGGAACTTCAAGGTACCCAGCTACGCTTCGGGAATCCTTGAGCCAGTGTTGTTCCCACCAAATCCATCAACGAACTTTGGACAACCACAACCGAACGCGTACCCAACAACGACAACTCCTCCAACTACGACCAAGTTCCAGTTTGTGGCAGGCGCTATCATCCCAACTTCTGACGATGCTCAGACTACCTTTGTACAGACCCCGTTGAACGGCCTGCTTCCACCTTTGTTCCCAGAAGAGCAGAACGTCATCTTCAAGGTCGAAGTTGGTACGGAACGATCCCCAATCTTTGTGAAGGACCCTTTCGGACCTCAACTCAGCACCGGTCAGGCATTGCCATTCGACAAACCTGCCACAGATTTCAACCAGGGTGCTCAACCTCAAGGTCCGCTACAAATTCCACTGCAGACTCCGCAGATTGGCCAGCGACCTGTTCAACCACAAATTCCCCAGCAAGTCCCACTGCGACCTCAACCTCAACAACCTCAGGCTCCTCAACGACCTCCCGTTCCCCAACAAGTGCCCACCTACTCCCAACAAACTCCTCAGAGACCACAGATAACCCAGCAGATTCCCCAGCAGCCACGACCAACGCAAGCCCCAGTCAACAAATTCACCGGATCATTCGGTGGCGCCTCTGGATTCCTCGGTAACCAACAGAATCTAGGCACAGCATACACTTCAACTCCTCAACCGAACAAGCCGGCACCTCCAGCACCCGTTCCGCAACCACCCCCATCAGCTCCAGCTCCTCCACCAACCTACTTCCAGCCAACCAACCGTCCAACTCCTGCCCCAACCAAACCCGTCAACAAATTCACCGGCTCCTTCGGAGGCGCTCCCGGATTCCTCGGAAACCAGCAGAACCTCGGAACCGCCTACAAACCAACCACCCCCGTCCCAGCGACTCCTCAACGACCAGTCTCCTTCCAACCCCCACCACCACCACCACCCCCACAAACCCAAGTCCCGAACATCGTAAATCCACCCACCCCCTTCCAACCGGTCCCGCAACGACCCACCGCCGCCCCCGGCGGAACCTACACCGGAAGTTTCGAATTCCAGCAGCAACCCCAGCAACCGGTGCGACCAACGCCCAAACCGGGCCAGTACGTGGGCAACAAGTTTAGCGGAAGTTTCGGCGGTGCCCCCGGGCTGCTCGGCAACCAGAAGCAACCCGGAACGCACGTCAAGCCGGACGGAACGATTTTGCCGCCGTCGGCGCCCGGAGTCGCGTTTGCGGGGGGAGTTCAGCAGCAGCAGCAACAGGGTGGTGCGGTGGTGAGGCCACCGGTGCAGCAGCAGGGTGGAAATACCTTTACCGGAAGTTTTGGAGGACCGCCCGGAATTTTGCGCCCGTTTGATACGGTGCAAGGATGAGCGGAAGAGAGCAAGTGCAAAATATGTTACCGTGAAAGTATTCTTTTTTTGAGAGGAGAATCGTAGATTTTAAGATGATAAAATAAAGCGAATTTTAAGTAGGATTAAGGTCAATTTTGAGTGTCAACCGATCTGCATTTTTTTGTATGTTTTATTGACTTATGAACAAATAAATTATTGAATTACAACAAGTTTGATTTTTGTGTTTAATTTGGAAAGAAAAAGTGACCTTGCTATAAGCTATTTTTTGAACATCTAAAAAAATTATCAAATGGCAATATATGGCAATATACAAACAATAGGTAGTGTATACCAAGTTGCACATAGATGATTAAAAAATAATAAGAAAAATGATTTAATATTATTCAAATAAGAGACCCCAAATTAATTAAATTTGAGTAGTCGATGGCATACATAAAATCTTTTTGATTGGCTTTGGACGCTATCTTGAATATCTCGATTCCCTTTGAGAATTGGCGAAAGCAACCGGAAGATTCGGATTCAAGAGATCAATTTAGCTTAGATCTATAAAAACTGGAGGTCAGGCTGTAAATTTAAATGCATGAAATTTAGTTCCAGAGCTACACGGAGAAAAAAGAGTTCCCAAAATCGTGAACAAGCGTTCATGAAAATGGGAACCTCGAACAAAGTGTTCAAATCCCATGGTACGATTTTGAAAAACGTACCATGAAATTTGAACACTTTGTTCGTGGTTCCCATTTTCATGAACGCTTGTTCACGATTTTGGGAACTCCTTTTTCTCCGTGTACGACAAAAAATATGAAGTACAAAAACTTATGCAATATCGCAGTAGCGAGTAGAAATATGATTTAAGAAAACAGAAAAATGTGTAACATGATTTTTACATCAACAAATCTGCGACAGCAGAACAGCAGTTTTCCGTGCCTTTAATTCGTAGTTTCGGGTGATTTGGTACTACTTTTAAGAAAAAACTATAAGCTTACTTTTTTCACTTCTTTGAACATAAACAAAGATGGCTGACGAAAATTCAACTGAACTTAGGTAAAACGGGTAGATTTCCAGTCATTTCCTACCGAATTTCGGTAAACATTTCAAAAAAACGGAAAAAAAAACGGAAAAAAAACCGGCTCCGTGGCTTAATGGTTACGGCTTCTGTCTCCCAAGCAGAAGGATCAGGGATCAAATCCCGGTCGGTACCTTTGAAATTTGTAATCAGGAATTTGAATATGAATAAAAACTAAAATGAATCAGGTGGGATTCGAACTCACACCTTTGGTGGTGGTGGTGGTCTGGGACGCTAAGCAGTCGGCCATCAGAAGGTTTACACTCTAGCAGTGAATTGATCCGTAGTGTTGAAACATGTTATCTCTTCTTCTCATATTATTAAATACGCGCTGATCCCTGATTTGCCTGAGGGGATTAGAAGTCTAAATATAGATCGAGTTTCCTTCAGATGCTTGCTTCTATGTTTAGGCGGGGCCAAACAATGCCCAGCGACCTCGGAATTGGACCGCAAGGAGCTCTGTCATTCTGAAATGGGTCGTTGGAAGCAGCGCGAGGGCTATCACCACCTAATACCCGGGACTGAGATAAGCTGTATCAGCATTCGGCATGTACACAGTCTGATACAAATTATACTTTCCCATAATTTCGCTACCGGTTAGCGGGTATTGGATTGGACCACACACACATTGGACCACACACACATTTCAAAAAAACGGAAAAAATGAAATGTTTTATTTTATAAACCGGTATATTGATATTTCGGTAAAAATTGAAGTTTACCGATGAAATCGTTTTTGGTGATTTTAAACCAGTGTTTCTCAACCTTTTGCGATCCATTCTCCCATTGACTGATTTGCAAGAACTTCATTCCCCCCCCCCTTATTTTTAATTTACTGGTATCAATGCACAAACATAATTATTTTTTTTAGGTTTGCAAAAAGATTACAGTTTTCATAACAAAAAAAAAAAAAAACTAAAGAAGGTATTTGAAAACGTTTTATTTTAATTAAAAAAAAAAGAAAAGCCACTATTCTGAGCTTCTTTTCGTTTAAATTACAATAAAAAAAATACAATTATAAAATATGTACAAATATTAAACAAAATTAATAATTATCTGCGGCAAAAGACAGATTACTCTTAAAAATGTAAAGAATTCAATCAAACTTAAATATTACTTGAAAAACTTTTTGTCAACTGCCAATTATTTAATAAAACATTCTTGTTAAAAAGTGTACAAAAATCTCACAGAAACCAGCAAATCTGTCCCAAAAAAATCTGCTTAAGTCCAAAAAATACAAATACCTCAGAAATATAAAAAAAAAACATTTTATTGTTTCAAGAAATGTCAAAATTCACAGAAATTGAAACTTTAATAACTATTTTTTGGGAAAAAAACAAATGTTGTTATTACTAATCAAGGAAACTGAAAGTTGCAAATAATGATTCAAAATAGAATTTCTATTGAACCCTCATTCCCCCCCTACACAGAAAAAAAAATGTGAATTTACACGACACTGAAATGATGTTTAAATCGTAAACATGCTCGATGTAAATCTGAGATTCAATTTAACTCGTTGTATTGCACGTAAATAGCCTTCTCGTAAAATGAAATTCAATGTAATTGATGAAAAACATGTAAACGACATTTTTGGTACAGATATTTTGTAAAATTGAATTTTCAAAAAGCATGTAAATGTTGAAACCAATGTATAATTTGAAAAATGTAAATCTGAAATTATTGTAACTTTCATTTGCGAATGAAAGCAAGCAAAACAACAACCTGTTTGATCTTGTTCTGTCCTTCAGTTTGAGTTGGGCGCTCGTCAATGGAAGTTTTGTGCAAGTTGGATGCATTATGTGTAAATTTTTGGTCCTAAAAAGGATGTGCAGATTCTGGGTTGAATTCCTCGATCCGGGTTGACCGGATTGGCTGAGTAAGTAACGATTGCTTTGTTTTTGGTTTGTTGTAAACCTTTGTAAACAAAGAGTGTATCACTTCAAGCAAAACATTGTAATAGGGCCGAAGCCGAAGTGTAAACAAAGAGTCTATCCTGCTTGTTCCTAATGTAAACATCAACCGACGTGAGCAGGATAGACTCTTTGTTTACACTTCGGCTAAAGTAACAGTTTACATGAGGTGTAAGAGGGATAAAATCTTTGTTTACAAAAGTTGTGTCAGGTTTTGTGCTCTTTTGAAATGCTTACTTTACTTTGTTTACGTCCTTCCATTATGAACAGCTTCTTCTTCGCCGGTTCGCTTTTCGCTGTCTTGATCATGGCGTTCTTATTCTCGGTGCGTGAATGTTCGATGTGACACGACGACGACATCTACAGGTTGACGCGGCCGTGGACACGTTACGTGCGGTGATGCAGTCTCAAAGCACGGTTCACCTGGATGTGGTGCACAACTAGCCGTTCAACAACGTTCAGTTCACGATAGTCGGCGTTTGCCTTGACGGTAGTTTTAGCCGGAACTCGACGGACTTTTACGGTCAGCGACAGACGGACGTGTTCCAGTGTTTGACCTTGAAATGCAACCGGAGGATCGAGCCGTAATACATGCACGACTTGGCTGGTTTGTTTGGTTCCTCGGCGTTCCTCTACCATTTCCAGTTTGCAGTCGGTCGGACATCCCGTTTACGGTTCCATTACGTATGTTCTCCTGGAACCTTCCGGATCATGGAGGTACATGCGTGTGATAATAGGTCAGGATTTTATTTTGAGCATTTATAATTTTAAACTTACCGATGTTTTTTAACTTGAAAGGGCCAAAATTTAATTCTGAAAGGTTGACAAACAAAATAGTTGTAAACGTAAACACAGTTCAAAGTGCTATAAAAATATTTTATAGCAAACACGCAAAAACATAAATGAACAAATTCATGGTCATGGTGCCAGCCCTGTTAGACTGCAGTCCCGCGGTCGTGCGATTCGAAGCGTTATCTGCTCGATGTCGATTGAGTCCTGCCATTTTCGAGCGTTTGTCGTGCGTTTTGATCGAATGTCAAAAAGGCGACATCTAGTGCGTGTAAAAATCTTGGCAGGCGTTGATAAAAATCAATGACAGTTGAATTTTCGTGGGTTTCCAAAGTAATAAGTTTAATTTATAGTAAATAAAATTCTTATATTTAGTGAAAAAAACTGATTCAGGAGCATGACAGAACTCAGAAAAACCAAAGGATTGAGGTAAGGAATATTTATTATGGTTTGTTCACACTTTTTGTTAAATCAATAATTTATTTTAGATGGGTTGAAAAATGTTGTGGCCACCAAGTATGAACCAAAGCCGATTTACGAGCTTGTGACAAATTACAATCAACTTTATTTGGCAACAATAATAAAAAAGGATTGTTTGCAAATGAAAATTCTTTTTTTTTCATCAAATTAACCCAGAAAATCCGAAACGAGAACGTACGACAATGGCAGGACAATCTGAATAACAAAGGCGCCCGAAAACGGCCCGACAACGGCCCGTCAACGTCGATTTTCTCGAAAGCCGATTTCGTCGATCGTCGGACAAAGTGTTGCATATACGCACGAAAAGGGCCCGAATTCCGTCGGACAAACCGTCGGAATTCGGGCCGTTTTGTCGAGCCGTCGGGCCGTTTTCGGACCGTTGTCGGCCCCGTCCGTCAGTCAGGGAGGCTTACTCAAAAAAGACTAAGTTGTATTCGAAATTATAAGTTTTATTTAATTTTTTAATTTGTAATTACAATCACATTTTTTTTTTGTATTGAACTAAGCCGAAAAATTTTATTAGGATTTTCAAATAGCAATAGTGATAGTTATTTTTATCAAATTTTAATTTCGAAAAAGTACCCTGTTAGCCTCGCTAATGTGCTCAGCTTTTTTTTTTATTTCAATGAAAATAAGTTAAACTTAATTCATTTAAAAAACAATAATGCTCGACGGCGGGTACTCCATATTCTAAAACAATTTGAGCACTTTTGGGAGAAAATTCGCGTTTTTATTCAAAAATTTAATATTTCAGTTTATTGGGTTTTGCACAGTGTTGCAATTTTACTAACGATCATAATGTGTGGTAAATTGTTGCGATCAATTTTGACAATTATTTTATTTCAACAACCTTTCTGAAATGCTGATCGATTTTGATCATTTGAGTAAAACGTCGAAAAAAGAATGAAACATTAATCAAACGTAATATTGAAGTATTGAAATATCACTTTTGTTTCTTTCCATACCAAAATATTGACTGGACATTGTTTTTGATACTTTTTTCTGGAAAGCTTTGATTATTTTTTAAATTGATGAATATTGATGTTTTTTTTTTAAATTATGCAATAATATGACTTTTGAAAAGAATACCATTAAATCAATCTTAAAAAATTAACCTCGCGGTCCTTCTTGGCAGAAAAGGTCCGGCTTGACAGCTCGTTTCAAGGGAACCGTAGTTGATCCATCGAAAAAATATTGCCTCTTAATTATTTTTTTTTGCATTAAAATGAAAAAGTGATCAGAAATAGTTGTTTTTCGTGTTTTTTACCGTTGTACATACAAATTTACATAGGGCTTTAGGACCATATGAAACCTTATTAAACCTAAATTTGTAAAGTGCTTTTTGATTATTTTGAAAAAAAAAAAATAGTTCGTCGAATTCCTCATAAGGGAGCGTTCTTTTATTACGTAACGCTGTTGGTGGTAGGAGGGGGGGTTGGAGGTCATGTTACGCTCCATACAATTTTTTTTTAAATTTTTATGGAAATTTTGTTACGAGGCAGGGAGGGGGCCTAAAAATCCGATTTTTTGCGTTACGTAATAAAAGAACGCTCCCTAACCAAAAACTTGTTTGAACTTGAAATAGGGTAAATTTGGTTTTCCGTGTATTGAGTTTATGGCATTTTTCTTCAGCCGAAAACGTCAAAGCGCCAAAAAACGCTGCCTCCCACCCGCCTGCTGAGATCGCATTTTTTTTGTTTACGTGAGTTTTCGGCGTTTTCTGTTTTTTTTTTCTGAAGTTGGATTCGGACCGTGGCCCAGTTGGTCTACATTTCCGTCCGAAACCTAAACCGCGTTCCGGCGATCGGCCAACGTGAACGTGGCCGATTACTCCGCTACACGAGACTGTGGTCTAGGACAAGGTCGAAGTTGTTGATAACGGTAAGATCCTTCTATAGGAAATTCTGTTTGTTTATTTATCTATTTTCTATTTCCTCACAAAGGTTTCTGTTCTTGTTCGGCTTTCTTGGGCATAGACTCCGGCAGCAGCAGCGGAAACGGGCTTGGCTCCCTTCTTGGTAGCGGGGGCAGACACGGTGCTGAGCAGCCTGGCGCAGGTCCCGCCGGAACCGATTGCTGTTGATGATGTTCTTCAGCTTCTTCAGGGTGTGGCGTGGGTTGTGCTTTAGCGTCACCTTCACGGTGACCTTGGCCGGCTTGGTCTGGTTCTTTGGCCATCTGTAGACGACTGAGATGCCTTTATCCACCAGCATGATTCTCAGCGACTTCTAATGCACCAGTTCCGGCGCTTCAGTAGGAACGGTGAGATGAAGAATCGTCATGTAAGGTAAATTATTTCTATTGCCAGATACAACATTTTGTTCTTTTTCCCATGCAACTCGCCCACGACGTTGATCAATTTTTCGGGGACTTCGAAAGGTTGCAGCAAAACACGATGGTGACAACACAATCTGGATTGCTAAGGGCAAGGGCGATGACGAACACCGTTACGATGCTGGCAGGTGCCTCCATGGCTCAGTTGGGTTCAGTTCCATAGGTGATAATATTACTAAATGAAATTCAATTACGGAATTGATAACGTCTTTCGTTGCAGCTCTCGGTTCGCTGCTGCCATAGTCTAGGGTTCGGAATGAAGCATTGCCGGCGTCGAATTGCACGCTGGTCTTTCGTATCCGCCTCTTGCATAAGTTTGTAGTAGGAGCATTTGATCTGACCGCCTGGATTGCGAGCAGATCATGATGGACATCCTGTCCGAAACAGAATACAAAAAGCTTCAGGAAGGGGACGTGTCGGCTTATGGCTTCCGCCGCGAGATACGAATGAAACCATTGATTTGAAGCCGATTGATGTGGATTTTGTTTCTACTTTATTCATTTTTTCTTTTCAAAATTCCGCAGAACTAAAATCACAATCTACATATTTATGTGAGCCAACATTTCTCGCTTACTTTTTCAAAAAAATCTATCAATATTGGAAACCCATGGTGCGGTCCTTTTTTGAAACAGTATTTACTCTAGATTTTTCGTATTATTTCGTATCATCACTCCGTTGAATTTTAAATCTGATACTACTTTTCATGCTATGAGCCCACAGTTGTTTGGAATGATTTACTTTCGTAATTTCTAATCAATGAAAAGCATTTTTTATACATGAATGTTTAAATTGATAAGAAATATAACAAAAGTGAACCGATTCAATCAACGTTGAGTTTTTCTAGCATTTGAATTTTACATCAGATTCAAAATTCAACGGAGTAAAAAAATTTTAGGTTTGGGTAAAATTACATTGATTTCATCGGAAAATTACATGTCTGAAAGCAAAGTTTGTTTGGCAAATTTACGTCGGATGGCATTTAAATTTACAATGAATTTGATGTAAATTAGCATCATTAATGACGTGCACTTTTGGTACATCATAAATCATGTAAATTTACCCGATTTTTTTTTTCTGTGTAGAATGGCCAAATTCCCCCCCAGGGGGGAATTCCTCACCGGTTGAGAAACACTGTTTTAAACCAATATCGGTAAAAAACCAAGTATTAGTATTAGATGTGATTAGTTTCAATAGGGCCTTAGGGCCATTTGTAAACTAAGCAGTTTTTCGATTTTTAAAAATGCATTGAATAGAATAAATTAAATAAGTTTCGGAGGTCACTATGGCTATTACGACGTATTGCAAACTAACCAGAAAACCCAACATTGAGTTGTTATCGCCACCCTGCACTACATGTATCACATACCTGTAGGCGTTTAGTAAGTGTTTCATTCTGGTATAAGTCTACACAGCAAAAAAAGTGTAAATTTGGATGGTGTAATTTTAGAAGGTTGAATATTACCTCTTTTATGATGTAATTTTACCTCAATTTCCACTGAAAATGCGACACTACATTAGAATAGTGATAAAATTAGACATTTTCAGGGGTAAAATTATAAATATTTTCTGACATAAAAGATGTACCCTTTTCCAGATGTAATATTTATTACCATGATTTTTTTCTGTGTGCAAGGGTCACATCGACTTTGAAAAATGCTGCTTCATCTTCCAAAATTGTTGCATTTTCATACCCAAAGTTGAGTTATTTTCATTGTAATAATAGAATAACTTTGCAGTTATTCCTTTATAAACTAACTTCCCGTAATTAAATGCTTCTTATTTTTTTTTATAATAACCTCATTGCGTCAAACTCGATACTCGAGGCAAATTTTTCACTGAGTATTGTAACACCATACTGGTTCAGATCGTAGAGTTGAATTGAAATGTTTGGATTGGTGCTTCAGAGTATAATTATATACACAGTAAAAAAACATGGTAATATTATATCTGGGAAGAGGTACATCTTTTATGTCATAAAAAATGTGTAATTTTTCCTCTGAAAATATGTAACCAAACAGAGGAATTTTTTTTGGTATAATATAAATTTTTCTGTCGAAATTGAGGTAAACCTTCCAAATGTACACCATTTTTTCTGTGCTGTTTGAAATAGTTAAGTTCGGAACATTTTAAGAGTTTGTTTCCAGCTTCAGCTTCGATTCGTTTTGAATTAAATTGCAGTCAACTGTATCGAAATTTTGAACAAATTCCAATAAAACGTTATCAGAACTTTTGGGAATTACAATTCATTAGATTATAACATTATTAATAGGGTTAGTGAAATTTCACGATTTCGCGGACAGCGTGAAATCCGCGAAATTTGGCTTTTTCCGCGAAATCCCGTGAAATTGTACGTTTGTGTGAAAATGTAACTATTTTTCTAAAAATAATTTATCAAACTTAAATAGGATTAAAAATAATGATATTAACTAATTGAACGAGTGAATACCCTGGTTTGATTAGGCTTCATCCATAAAGTACGTCACGCTAAAATCGGCCAAATTTTACCCCCCCCTCCCCCCCTTTGTCACGCTTTTCCTATACTTATAACATGCAATGTCACACTTGCTCAGACCCCCCCTCCCTCCCTAGAGCGTGACGTACTTTATGGATGACGCCTTACTAATATAGGAACAGTGATTTCTGACGATTTTGTGGACGGCGTGAAATTCGTGAAATTTATCAATTTTCTCAATTACTTTTTTTTAATAACAACATAATAAATTTTTCATCCATAAAGACTATTTAAGTAAATTTTATTAGTTTTCAATTGAAAAGCTTGTTACTAACCTTATGAAGAAATGTTCATATTTTTGAGTATTATAGATACTAACTGAAAAATATTTTCATTTACTGTAATACAAATTTTACTGCTATCTTATTTGAAAGGTATAGTAAAAATAAGAAAAGTATCTTGCCTTGTTTCATTCAAAATAAAATGAAGAGTATGTTAAATTTTTGAAATCACCTTTTAAAAACATTTCATTTTTTCTGAGTCCAGTTTAAGTTTAACGATATTTGTTTATTTGGGTGAACAGTTCCCGTGAAACTTAAAAATGAGTACTTTTTTGTTTTCTTTTCTCATTTAGAATAAAAATTTCGATTTTGTTAAAAATTATACAAATGTTGGCTAATAAATTTTAAATTTAGTTTTTGAAAAGTGGGATGAAAACTTTTAAAATATATTTAAAGGGCTAAATGTCGCAGAAAATTTAATTTATTTTAGTAACTTTGGCTGCACAAGATTGTAAAATATTGCTTTGATATTAAATTTAATAAAGTGTAAAATTTTAAAACAAAAGCAAATCGACGAAAACTTTTTAGCTTCATTGGGGGAATATTGAAAAAAGTAGTTCAGTAAAAGAGAATACGCATGCCCTACATTTTGTTTCAAAATATATATAAAGCTCATCCATAAACCATGTGGAAACTTTTATGAAAATTAAGACAATTTTTTTTTGGTGTCACGTTCAAGTTTAGTGAAGATTTTTTAAGTTTATTGAAGAATAATAAACAATGAAGCATAAAAAACTAGTTTCTGTGATTTAAACGTAGGAATTTCAAAGTCATTTTAACATTTTTCATGTTCCGCGAAATTTGCGTGAAATTTTGTGTTTTGAAATTGAGGTCCCCGTGAAATTTGCAATTTTTGAGCGTGAAAAATCACTAAGCCTAATTATTAACCAAAACTTCTAAAATTTCATAGCACATGGCAACATGTTACATAACATAACGTTTACCTAAGCTTATTTTTAGCAAAGTCAGTCAGTACAAATACGAACTCATAGTCGTTCGAAACCTTTTAAGAATCTTTAAGCAAACCAAACAGAAAAAAGTTTTACTTACCAAGCCGTCTCTTACGTACTGCTTTGTCTAAACATCGACTCGACTTAGCTCCAAATTCGACTTTCTGCGAGGATGATTGTTCTAATATTTGCCAAATTTTTGGCGGTCATACTGGCTGCAGCCCAAGTTGACCGTTTTCGCTATAAATAGAGCAGATAGTGATCGATATTGGCATCAGTACAAGTGGGCAGTTCAGCAAAAAAGTGATACTTCTTTCAACCATGAAGAGCCTTATTCTAGTCGTCCTGTGTTTTTACTCGGGTTAGTTTAATTGATTTATAATTTTATGATTTATTTAATATCAATCTTCTTTCTGCAGTTTCCGCCGACGTAAGTGAACTGCTCTACAAGCCCGAACCGCATGGCGTGCCCCACTTCGAGCATATCTCAACGCTGGAGCACGTGTTCGAGGGAGGAATCGAGGTGGAACCAGTTCCGGAAGCGGTTCCATTCGGTCTGCCCAACGAAGGCATCGAGGTAGTTCAAGCCCTGGAAGTGATCCCGCTGGCCGATGCCGTTCCGGCGATTCGCACCCATCCTCATCAGCAACATGGACACGCCCATCCGGATTACCAGGGACCGTACCATTACGTGAAGCCAAAGGTACAGCTGGAGTATGGAACACCGCTGGAAGATGGCCCGGTGGAGCATCCGAAGGTTCACGATGAGCAGCCGACGTCGGAATATCTGCCACCAGCTGGCAACAGTGAGGTTCCGGTGAAGCGACAGGTCAAGTTGGTGTATCGACGAAGAGTTTGAGACTTGGGGGAGAGGATGAATCTGATATTTTGTGGAAAATTGGTGATAAAGATGCTTGTGCGAGAAATACGAATCTTGGATGAAAAATAGATGTTCTGTTTGTGTCATATGTTCAAAAAGAAATTAGAATTAAAAAGTGCAATTTTTAAAATTATATTAGATGTTGTTTTGCTTTACAAAATGAAGGCCAATGTGTTAAAGTACTTCTCTCCTTTAAATTTCTTAGGGTCAATTCAAAAACTAAAAAACTAAAAACTAAAAACTAAAAACTAAAAACTAAAAACTAAAAACTAAAAACTAAAAACTAAAAACTAAAAACTAAAAACTAAAAACTAAAAACTAAAAACTACATTTTTGCAATTCCGTCGTGAAACTACTTACTTTTCCTGTCATTCTTGAGCGATGAAAAAGCCTACTTTTCTGCACCAAAAATAACAGAATCTAATAGAAAAACTTTTCAAAATAAATGCTGAAAAGTTGTACTTTTCAGCACTGAAATGAATGCTGAAAAGTTGAGCTTTTCAGCACTTGTTTCGAAAAGTAATACTTTTCAAACGGTTAATTGACAAAATACATGAGCATTTGACTTATAATTCCACTCAAAGGGTGTTTTTAGGAATTGAAAAAAAAATTTGTATGGAACTCGTTGCAAAAATTGATTTTTTCAGCACTTGTCATATTTATCCAACTCGGTGAACCTCGTTGAATAAATGTATGACTCGTGCTGAAAAAATCTTCTTTTTGCAACTTGTTGCATAAACTACTATTTTTTTATATTTTAAACCCCCGCGCTGTCGTGCTTTTTTCCATACAATATTTTTATTTTTAGTTTTGTGTTATGTTCAGAGGATCAAAAAATAGATCTTTTGAGTTATAACCCAGCATGAGCTAAACTTATCTCGTAGCCCTGGATTTTTTTGAAAATTTAAGTATTTTTTTTAAGGTAATTAAAATGGCCGAAAAAATCATTTAATTTCAAAATGGAGAATCGGGTAATATAAAGAGAAAACAAAATCAGAAAAATTTTCGTGAAATGCACCGTTTTTGAGACTCATGTTTCAAGAAAAACTAAAAACTAAAAACTAAAAACTAAAAACTAAAAACTAAAAACTAAAAACTAAAAACTAAAAACTAAAAACTAAAAACTAAAAACTAAAACACTAAAAACTAAAAACTAAAAAGTAAAAACTAAAAACTAAAAACTAAAAACTAAAAACTAAAAACTAAAAACTAAAAACTAAAAACTAAAAACTAAAAACTAAAAACTAAAAACTAAAAACTAAAAACTAAAAACTAAAAACTAAAAACTAAAAACTAAAAACTAAAAACTAAAAACTAAAAACTAAAAACTAAAAACTAAAAACTAAAAACTAAAAACTAAAAACTAAAAACTAAAAACTAAAAACAAAAAACTAAAAACTAAAAACTAAAAACTAAAAACTAAAAACTAAAAACTAAAAACTAAAAACTAAAAACTAAAAACTAAAAACTAAAAACTAAAAACTAAAAACTAAAAACTAAAAACTAAAAACTAAAAACTAAAAAACTAAAAACTAAAAACTAAAAACTAAAAACTAAAAACTAAAACTAAAAACTAAAAACTAAAACTAAAAACTAAAAACTAAAAACTAAAAACTAAAAACTAAAAAAAAAAACCTAAAAAATAAAAACTAAAAACTAAAACTAAAAACTAAAAACTAAAAACTAAAAACTAAAAACTAAAAACTAAAAACTAAAAACTAAAAACTAAAAACTAAAAACTAAAAACTAAAAACTAAAAACTAAAAACTAAAAACTAAAAACTAAAAACTAAAAACTAAAAACTAAAAACTAAAAACTAAAAACTAAAAACTAAAAACTAAAAACTAAAAACTAAAAACTAAAAACTAAAAACTAAAAACTAAAAACTAAAAACTAAAAACTAAAAACTAAAAACTAAAAACTAAAAACTAAAAACTAAAAACTAAAAAACTAAAAACTAAAAACTAAAAACTAAAAACTAAAAACTAAAAACTAAAAACTAAAAACTAAAAACTAAAAACTAAAAACTAAAAACTAAAAACTAAAAACTAAAAACTAAAAACTAAAAACTAAAAACTAAAAACTAAAAACTAAAAACTAAAAACTAAAAACTAAAAACTAAAAACTAAAAACTAAAAACTAAAAACTAAAAACTAAAAACTAAAAACTAAAAACTAAAAAACTAAAAACTAAAAACTAAAAACTAAAAACTAAAAACTAAAAACTAAAAACTAAAAACTAAAAACTAAAAACTAAAAACTAAAAACTAAAAACTAAAAACTAAAAACTAAAAACTAAAAACTAAAAACTAAAAACTAAAAACTAAAAACTAAAAACTAAAAACTAAAAACTAAAAACTAAAAACTAAAAACTAAAAACTAAAAACTAAAAAACTAAAAACTAAAAACTAAAAACTAAAAACTAAAAACTAAAAACTAAAAACTAAAAACTAAAAACTAAAAACTAAAAACTAAAAACTAAAAACTAAAAAGTAAAAACTAAAAACTAAAAACTAAAAACTAAAAACTAAAAACTAAAAACTAAAAACTAAAAACTAAAAACTAAAAACTAAAAACTAAAAACTAAAAACTAAAAACTAAAAACTAAAAACTAAAAACTAAAAACTAAAAACTAAAAACTAAAAACTAAAAACTAAAAACTAAAAACTAAAAACTAAAAACTAAAAACTAAAAACTAAAAACTAAAAACTAAAAACTAAAAACTAAAAACTAAAAACTAAAAACTAAAAACTAAAAACTAAAAACTAAAAACTAAAAACTAAAAACTAAAAACTAAAAACTAAAAACTAAAAACTAAAAACTAAAAACTAAAAACTAAAAACTAAAAACTAAAAACTAAAAACTAAAAACTAAAAACTAAAAACTAAAAACTAAAAACTAAAAACTAAAAACTAAAAACTAAAAACTAAAAACTAAAAACTAAAAACTACATTTTTGCAATTCCGTCGTGAAACTACTTACTTTTCCTGTCATTCTTGAGCGATGAAAAAGCCTACTTTTCTGCACCAAAAATAACAGAATCTAATAGAAAAACTTTTCAAAATAAATGCTGAAAAGTTGTACTTTTCAGCACTGAAATGAATGCTGAAAAGTTGAGCTTTTCAGCACTTGTTTCGAAAAGTAATACTTTTCAAACGGTTAATTGACAAAATACATGAGCATTTGACTTATAATTCCACTCAAAGGGTGTTTTTAGGAATTGAAAAAAAAAAATTGTATGGAACTCGTTGCAAAAATTGATTTTTTCAGCACTTGTCATATTTATCCAACTCGGTGAACCTCGTTGAATAAATGTATGACTCGTGCTGAAAAAATCTTCTTTTTGCAACTTGTTGCATAAACTACTATTTTTTTATATTTTAAACCCCCGCGCTGTCGTGCTTTTTTCCATACAATATTTTTATTTTTAGTTTTGTGTTATGTTCAGAGGATCAAAAAATAGATCTTTTGAGTTATAACCCAGCATGAGCTAAACTTATCTCGTAGCCCTGGATTTTTTTGAAAATTTAAGTATTTTTTTTAAGGTAATTAGAATGGCCGAAAAAATCATTTAATTTCAAAATGGAGAATCGGGTAATATAAAGAGAAAACAAAATCAGAAAAATTTTCGTGAAATGCACCGTTTTTGAGACTTATCTGGTTTGCTTTTATTGGTAATGTTTTGCAGTGTTTCTGGTATTTTTTAGAAGCTGCCCAAGACTGAAAATATTTTTTTTTTTGCAATTTCCCTGTGAAACTGTCATTTTTTCCTGTCCTTCGGGAGAAACAATGCAACAAGTTGCAAAAAGGGGATTTTTTCAGCTCGAGTCGTACATTTATCAAACGAGGTTCACCGAGTTGGATAAATACGAAGAGTGCTGAAAAAATCAAGTTTTGCAACGAGTTCCATACAACATTTTTTGCAATTCCAAAAAATACACACTGAGTGAAATTTCATGTCCAATTATCATGTATTTTGTCAATAAATCGTTTGAATCAAAAAAAAAAAAAAATTGAAAAGTGTTACTTTTCGAAACAAGTGCTAAAAAGTTCAACTATTCAGCACCCATTTGAGTGCTGAAAAGTAGTACTTTTCAGCATTTATTTTGAAAAGTGTTGCTATTCGATTCTGTTATTTTTGGTACAGAAAAGTAGGCTATTTCGTCGTGCAAGAATGACAGGAAAAGTAAGTAGTTTCACGACGGAATTGCAAAAATAGTATTTTTAGCACTGATTTTGGTGCTGAAAAGTTGAACTTTTCAGCACTATTTTGTTTTGTATCATCTGAAGGATAAGCATGTAATTCCATTATACTCTGAGTACTGTAATAATCTGGAAATTAAAGTCAATTTCTAATAATTTTGAAAAAAATGTGAAGGCTGATAATTAAAGATATAAGAAGACTTTTGTTTCCTGAATTTTATAACATTTTTGTTACGAATGATTATTTTGAGCTGATTCGCTTTTTGAAGAATGTTGATCTCTTATTCAAATTTTCCATTTTTTATCATGTTTTACATCAAACCAAGGAAAACCCAAAATTAACAAGTTTTAAATCGCTTTTGTTCACTGTAACTTGTTGCTTCAATGAAGCTCACATTGTAGCAAGTGTGTAAAAACATGTATCAATTTCAATTAAATGGTCCGCACGCGTCCAGTTCATTCGCAAGCTTCTGCTGCTTCCACCATTTAATTTTAGGGGTCTTTCTTCCCTTTCCGCCTCGACCGGTAGATGGATTTCTTTCCCTCTCAATGAAAAAAAGCACGAGCCAGCTTATTTTTCTTCTTTTCTTTCTTCTCTAAACTAGATATCTTTATTCACGGTTCTGCTTTTGTTATCATTTAATTTCTAGGCATTAAACTTAAATTGGCATTGTTAAACTACGAATCAGTACACACACAATAAATTAGTTTTGGAAATTCTCGTTCTCCAATTTTGTTGCTGTTGGATTGTTGGCCACTGTTGAAAGTTTCCATCCATCGATTTGCTGAGCATTGTGACACGAAATGGAAGCAAAAAAACCAAAAATGACTGAAAAAGAGTGAAATTAAGCAGCTCGGCCACGAGATATCGGTAATTTGCGCGCATAATTTCACACTGCCGTTTCCTGCGCGCGTGTCCCATTTTCATCTTGATTTATTTTGACTTCTTCTCTTTTGTTATCTTGTGACGGCGGCGGCGATGAAGGCGGATCGTGTGGAGAGGTGGAATAATAGAAAATCGCGACTATTTCTACTTATAAATTATTGTTTTTTTTATGATTTTGAGCTTTTCTCCTCTTTTCTTTGTTCTTGTGCGATTTCGAAAAATGTGCTTCTCAGTGGGACCAATTAATTGCCCCGTCGTTTCACATTTCCGGACTGGATCTTCTTCTGGACAGGAATGGCGGGGATCGTATAATTTTAGTTCGATTTAGTTTCTTTTGTTATGTTTCTCCGATCTTTTACAGGTGGCTAAAGTGCCAGCTGACGACGTGTCGATGATAATTTTTCGCTTGCCGGAAATCGGATTCTCCTTAGTTCTTGGGCTTTTGCGTCGTCGTCGGTGCCTTCCACTTGCCGTCATCCCGTTGGTTCGACGAGGTGTCTGCCTGCTTTGGCTGCTGCTGGTCGTTCTGGTTGTCCTGGCGGTGGGTCGTTACCTTGCCGTCCTTGTCCACAAAGTGCGTGGTCTGGGTCACGTGGCCGTTGTTGTTGCTGAACGAGGTGAAGGTGCTCTGGACCACCGGGCCGTCCTCGTCGAAGCGGTTGTGCAGGTTGCCACCACTGGAAAATAAGGAATTTGAAAAAAAAAAAACATAATTACTAGGGTTTGTGTTTAAAAAAAAAATCAAGTGGGATTTGAAGCTTCAAATCAAAATCAAACCATCCACATTAACGACCCCCGGGTCTTTTGTGGTCTCTATTGCAAGTTTCTGCTCGAACCTAGGAGTCCGAAGGCTTGAATGGGGAGAGCACCCAAACCTCTTTCTACTCCAAGGAACCTTCCACCCCAGTGTTTGAACTGACGACATTTGGATTGCGAGTCCAACCGCCGCCAGCGATTCCACCGGAGTAGGCTTGGTTTGGTGTGTTGAACTTTGAAAAATATTTGCAACGGCCCTAATTTATTTTAAAATTTATATGGATGATACAAATAAACGTATTTGTCTATCCCATTTATGATTTTAAAGTTCAGTGATTTTTCGCGCTAAAAAATGCAAATTTTCACGGGGATCACTATCCGAAACACAACATTTCACGGAAATTTCACAGATCTTGTAAAATTATATAATGACCTATAAAACATTTTGTTCTTCAATCGGAAAGATTATTATATATTAAGCAACCAAGTTAAGTGATTTTTCAAGCTCAAAGTTTCCGGTTTTCACGTCGACCAACAAATCAAATCATCACATTTCATGGTAATTTCACAGAACTTAGAAACAAATACTGAAAAATCGCCTGATTTTAAAGTCTCTTTTTTTACTCAACTTTTTGATATCTTATGGTTTTTGTCAGCACATTGAACACTTCATTTTCAGTTTGAAAAAATAGTTCACATGAAAAAACGGTTTGACAAAATGTACATGGAATTTTCAATATTATTAAACATTATTTTAAATGAACTAAAAGGGATAGTAAATGCACGAAATAGTAGTTTATGCAACAAGTTGCAAAAAGAAGATTTTTTCAGCACGAGTCGTACATTTATCCAACGAGGTTCACCGAGTTGGATAAATACGAAGAGTGCTGAAAAAATCAAGTTTTGCAACGAGTTCCATACAACATTTTTTGCAATTCCGAAAAACACCCATTGAGTGAAATTTTAAGTCAAATTTTCATGTATTTTGTCAATAAATTGTTTAAATCAAAAAAATGTTGAAAAGTGTTACTTTTCGAAACAAGTGCTGAAAAGTTCAACTTTTCAGCACTCATTTCAGTGCTGAAAAGTAGAACTTTTCAGCATTTATTTTGAAAAGTGTTGCTATTTGATTCTGTTATTTTTGGTACAGAAAAGTAGGCTATTTCGTCGTTCAAGAATGACAGGAAAAGTAAGTAGTTTCACGACGGAATTGCAAAAATGCATTTGTTTTGAGTTGGTTGCACTTCTTTTTACCACTAAACATATCAAAGAGTTATAAAAAATTGTTTTGTCTCTAAAAATATTTTATTTTAACTATATATCAAATTTAAATTTTTATTTTCATTTTAAGTCAAAAGTATGCATAACAGCTATAATAATGTTTCTACTGACATGCTGTTGTGAAGAAAAAAAACCCCTTACCAATGGAAAATATTCCTAGCATAAATTGAAATCCTTTCAAGGTCACCCCGGTTTACGGTACCAAAATTTTAAGAATGGACAATTTGTCATCAAAGTTTGTAAATTCTAATTGCACCTGATTCTGAGGAACTGTTTGTGTACAAAAATTGATGAAAGTATACAAATCGACGTCGTCGTGTTATCTTGTCGCACCCGCCATTTTGACGTTCCGAGAAAAACGCGTTTTAATGTTTAACCTTGAATAAACAAAAACGAGAGCACGCAATAACAAACACGTTATGTTTGGCTGACCATTCTGTGCATTGTCCCGAAGTTTGGTTGAAGTTGGTTGCTGGTGTCCCGAGTTATACAGTATTTGTTCGGTAACTGGGCTGAGAACGTAGCCCAGTCACCGAATGCTGCTCGCTAACTGGGCTGAACGAAAAATAACGAGGGGAACACCGATGCATAATATTTTCCTGATGAAATATAAAAATAAAAGTGAATCAAATTTATTTACGATGTTTACTTTTCATATTTCTTTAATTGTGACTTGAAATTAAATAAAAGTTTGAAAAAAGTTTTTATTATTTATTGAAAATGTTAACCATTAACCCTCGGTCCATTAACCCCTCGGTCATTTCGGTTTGTTTTGGTTTTTTGACGTTTTTCTGCTTTTTAACTGGGCTACGGCCCAGTTATCGAGCGCCCAGTTAAAAAGCAGCCCAGTTAAACAACGCCCAGTTACCGAACAACTACTGTAATTACAAATGTTTAAGGTAGTCTAGCTTGTACGTGCGTCAAACGCATCCTGACCTGAAATCCCTTTGGCCTTTTGTCGCACTTACATCAATTTTCAGGGAGTGACAAGATAGCACGACAAGATTGAAACTACTTTTATATGAAAAGTGACAAAAATTTTCGGAGCTTTTTTGGTTTTCATTGAATATTTTAGGATTGAAATCAAATTTTGGGGATCTGTGAAGGTTAAAAGATGTGGCATTGTGAGATGCACAAAATGGTTTTCTTAACTAAATTTGGCCCAAAATGCACGCACGACAAGTTAGCACGACGGCGACGAAATGATGAAATTTATGAATTTATTTAAATAATTTGGTGTAAACACATGTTTACTGTTATCTGAATGTTTAAATTATTATTATTTTTTCGAAAACACAGTAAATAACTCATGTTTCAAGAAGCCTTAAGCATTCAACGTTTACTTCAAAACTAAATTTTTCCACGTTTATCACTTCTAATCAGCTCATCTTCATCGTCACCCTCATCAAGATCTTGCTCACGATAAAGGAAATCCTTGCTTGCCAAGAATGTTGCATCCCATTTCAAACGACTCAGCGAACTGATCCCATCAAATTGAATCAGCCCGGCAGAATTAACCCGTAATTGCCAACAGTCATGTTCCTTTGAGAGTGTCGGCGCTGGCGCTAGCGACGCTTAGCAATGATGTCTGGGGGAGAATCAATAGGTTTAAGGCTGGGATGGTGAACTTAATTCGCTTTATATTTCTTCTTGAGGACTTGAAGATCTCTTGGATATCCGATCGTCAGCAGTTTTAGAATGCAGTTTGCAAGCACGGTGTGTTTTAAGATATGTTTCTTTTTCACCTAAATTTGATGATATTTGATTTTACAGGATAATAGATTTCCTTAAAATTATTCTAGGATAAAACTTGTATCTAGAAATTGTACGATTAAGGAATTTAAAATGGATTTTCAAATGTTCAACCCCACCAAGCCCAGCTTTTCCAGACCAAAAGTCAGCCCTAATTAGGACCATGTTCGCGGTGGAGCCTCTATTCCAGCCAAAGAAAGAGTGTTTATAGTCCCTCCCCTCCCTCAAGAGACCACGCAAGGAAAATATGCCAGAGTATAAAAATAAACATCTCAGTTGATAGCATTTCCAAGATAATTTCTTATTTCCCCCGGTGGAGCCGAGGAGATTTTCCCCCTCCACACGCTGGATGGCGCTTTGTGCAATGATGATGGTATGCTTTTATTTTTACTTCCAATGAACCGAGAGCACGGCGACCCCCTTAAGCCCCCCACGTGCACTTGCGGATTATGTTTGCCCAAGGGTAAAATTGCGATCAACCTGTGGATGCTGTGGAGGACCACTGCTAAAAAAATATTTTTAAGATTGATTATTTTTCAAAAAAATCATAAAAAATTACTAATTATTTTGTAGTTATACATTTAATTTTTTTAGGAAGATTATTTAGATTTTTTTATAGGTGAACTCTCCCCCTCAAACATGGAGCCGGAAAGCTCCAAGATACACGTGTGGCCTCAAAGTGGAGAAGATCACTGCTCCACCAGAGCGTCGAACAAGGCCGCCGCGAAGTTGCAGCATCCGCTGGCCTGGCATGACTTGCTTAAGAAGCAGCAGCAGCAGCACAATGCTGTGATAAATTCTGTAAACTCGAATTAAGATATACGCTGCGCGATAGAATAGCGGTCTTTAGCGCGAGTGGATTTCTTTTTTTCCTTTCTTTCTTTATCTTTTTCAAAGAGTTTATTTCCTTACTTCAGTGTTGTTATATTTTTTCCGGGACTTTAAATAAGAGTAAGAGGGCCACACCAGCTGAGGGCAGAGAAATTGATAGGCTTTTGCATCATTACGCTATTTAGCTGCTCTCGTTGCATTGAACGTACGATGAATCTCGAAGGTCTGGGTGAGGTTGAATCTACTACCGCGTGGATTTTACCATGTTTGGAGCGTAAAAAGATTTTCCCCTAATGAGGTCGATTCATTGCTTCGCCAAGTTTGATAACAATAACAGTGACATGTAAGCAGTAATTATAAATTACAACTTTCAAAACATAAGACATAAATAGCTAGATTGTTTTTTAAGTACGATAGAACGGGGCAAAGGTACGCACAGCCATTTTGATACTATGTATTTTTCCTAAAAAGCTCATGTTCGGATTTTCGACTTGTTTGTTTGAGTATGTTACGGAATGTTTTCACTTTTTGGCCATTTATTTGATGTTTGAAAAATAAAGTCTTTTATACTTAGGTTCACGAAATCTTTGTAACCTTATAACCAGTACAGTATTAAGCCAAGCCTAACAAATTGCTAATCATTGAAAAAAAAAATTAAATTCCTCTTCTCCTTATTTTTTACAATCTGTGTTCCTAAAAAAAATGCGGGCAAGAAAATCCATACATTTTTGTACAGAGAATCCTCTTTTTACGCGGTGGCGTTACGCTTTTTACTTCATAGATTTCTCTAAAACCATACAATATTTTTGGAAGCTCCAAAAAGCTTTTTGTAGATCTGAACAAAATCTACAAATTGCTTTTAAAAGATTGCAAAACTGTTGCGTCGTTCCAGAGAAATCGACAAATAAGAAAAACGTAACGCACCGCGTAAAAAGAGGTTCCTCTGTATTCTTTTCTTCAATTTTTTTTGATAATTTTGATTCAAAATCACTAAAAAATAGAATTTTAGTCAAAATCGGACCAAAAATAGTAGTTTATGCAACAAGTTGCATAATGAGGATTTTTTCAGCACGAGTCGTACATTTATCTAACGAGGTTTACCGAGTTAGATAAATACGACGAGTGATGAAAAATCAAGTTTTGCAACGAGTTCCATACAACGTTTTTTGCAATTCCGAAACCTTTGGACAGAATTATAGGACAAATGTCCTTGCATTGAGTCAATGAATCGTTCAAATCAAAAAAATGTTGAAAAGTATAACTTTTCCTAACAAGTGCTGAAAAGTTCAACTTTTCAGCATCCATTTCAGTGCTGAAAAGAAGAACTTTTCAGCATTTGTTTTGAAATGGGTTACTATTCGATTCTGTTATTTTTGGTTCAGAAAAGTAGGCTGTTTCGTCGTTCAAGAATGACAGGAAAAGTAAGTAGTTTCACGACGGAATTGCAAAAATATAATTTATGCAAAAATAGTAAGTGTTTTAACCAATATAATGAAACTTAATTGTTTAAATAAGTCAACTAACGGTAATTTTATCTTTATTTGGGGTTAAATACAACCCCCAATTGAAAATTAAATAAGGGATATTCGCCCCAGATGACGGTACCATTGCAGATGCATTTTTAACGACAGAACAGAATTCCAAAACAATATCGGAATTCGTTATATTAACACCTTAACTTCCAAGCTCAACGAAATTGGAATGTTTCCATACTAATTTCCTCTTTTTTAGCTTCTTGAAGGTTTAGGTGTTAATGGAATATAAAGCACCATGCGTCTTCAGCAAACTGTACTTGGCTCTCATTTCGATGGAGAAGCATGTTACTTTGAGTTCGATTTATGTACTGAAATCCGGTAATTTTGTTTAAATCATAATTCAAAATCCCGTTGATATTCACCACATTTGGATATGTTCCGTAACCCATCCTGAAAAATCATACAAAAATATTTTCATTGGTGAGACCGCGACCTTCAAATCAGCGAATTAATTGAGGCGAGCTTAAATTGATTCATTTAGAATCATTGTCATCCGAGCATTCGTTGGTGAAGGTTGTCTGAATCAACATGACTCGTCGCGTCCCGGCGCAAAACGCCGGCAATATCGCCCTACCTGCGGCTCAAGCAGGCAAAAAAGTGGGAATTTCCAAAAGGAAGGTTGAGGCCTCAACTGATGGCCAAAAACCGGGAATTTCCAAAAGGAAGGTGCTTTTGGAAGTGACATCGAACAGCAAAAAGACGAAAAAGAGCGACGGTACTGTACCGATGGACGAGGAGGAGGAGAACTCTTCGTCGCACGAGGAGCAGCTATTGAAGAACAACAAGTTTGCTGGACTGCCTGACGAGGACCAGGTAGCGGAAGCAAAGGAGAATGAAGTGAAACAGCGAAAGGAGAAACTGCCTCCTTTTTATGTGAGGCAATCAGCAGCAACGATCGACTTTCGTGCGGGGCTGGTTGAACTCATCAAGTCTGGGAAAGTCCAAGGCAACATTCGTCTGTGTCAGGACGGATTTAACGTGCTGGTGCAATCCAGGCAGCACTATCAACTGGTCAAGGATTACTTGACCGAAAACGAGGCGGAGTACTTTACCCATGATGTCGTCATGGATAAGCCGTTCAAAATCGTCGTCAGAGGTCTGTACGACATGCCAGTGGAGGAATTAGCTGCCGAGCTAAAAGTTTTGAAACTGGATGTGTTGGCCGTGCACAAAATGAGCCGACGCAACAAAGACATCAAGTACCGTGACCAGCTCTACCTGCTGCATTTGGCTAAGGGATCGACGACGCTTCCTGAGCTGAAGGCAATTCGAGCGGTTTTCAACATTATCGTGTCGTGGGAGCGATACCGACCAGTGCATCGTGACGTCACACAATGCTTCAACTGCCTGGGCTTCGGGCACGGAGGTAAGAACTGCCACCTGAAGCGTCGTTGCGCCAAATGTGGTACTGATGCGCACATCACATCCCAGTGCATCCAAGATTCGCTGGTGAAGTGCCTCAACTGCAACGGTGAGCACTCGTCAACCGACCGAAAGTGCCCCAAGAGAGCTGAGTTCGTGAAAATTCGGCAGCAAGCATCGACGAAGAATCAGCCTCAGCGTCGTAGAACTCCTCCAGCCCTGGTGGAGCAAAATTTTCCACCTCTTCAACCGCGACGCCAGGTCCCGAACTTGGCACCGTTGCCGTTGGATCCCAGGAAGAGAGCTGAGATGAATCACCCACGGCCGGGTTCCAGCCAAGAGCCGAGACCGCCACCACCGGGCTTCAGCCAGGAGCCAAGACCAACCCAAGAACCAGCAGTTGAGGAAAATGGTAATGATCTTTACACCTCAACCGAACTCCTCAATATTTTCAAACAGATGTCCGCTGCACTGCGTGGATGCAAAACCAAGACCCAGCAGATTGAAGTGCTGACCTCGTTCGTCATCCAGTATGGATCGTAGGTCCCTCAAGCTGCTGAATTGGAACGCTTGCTCCATTAGGAGGAAGAACTTAGAGCTGGTGGATTTTCTTCGCGAGAAGGAGATCGACGTAGCTGCCATCACGGAAACTCATCTGAAGCCCGGTGAAAAAGTTTATCTGCAAAACTACAAGATCGCGACGCAGCTCGATAGGACCGCCTCTGGAGGAGGAGGTGTGCTTGTCGCTGTTCATCGTGATCTCAAGCCACGCCGGCTGCCACACTTCAAGCTGGACATCATCGAGGCCGTTGGGGTGGAAATTCCCACTTCTGTTGGCCCAGTTCTCTTCATTGCTGCATACTGCCCACGTCAGGTGAATTCCAGAGATGGTTCAGCAGCAAAACTGAAGGGCGATATCCAGAAGCTGACACGGCGGAGCGCAAAGTACATCATTGCTGGTGACCTCAACGCGAAGCATGAAGTTTGGGGCAACAGCAGGAGGAATCGGAACGGAGTGATTCTGCACAACGATCTGCAAAACGGATACTACAACGTTGTGAGTCCGGATCGTCCAACGAGGGTGGCTCGGTCTGGGAATCACTCAATCATCGACTTCTTCATTACCAATATGGCTGAGAACGTGGCTCATCCTGAGGTGTTTGAAGAGTTGAGTTCTGATCACTATCCGGTGGTTGTGGAGGTTGGAGCTTCCGTTACTCCGCAGCGGCAACCAACCCGGAAAGATTACCACAACGTTGACTGGCAGCAGTTTCAGCAAGTGGTAGACAGCAACATCGACTATGATCAACACCCGGAAACTTCTGCTGATATTGATCGTTCGCTGGAGGTGATCCAGCAGGCTATCAACCAAGCAGAGGCTGCCAACGTTCGGGAGGTTCCTGTTAATTTTAAGGTAACTGATATTGACGTAGATACTAAACACTTGATTAGACTTAGGAATGTTTATAGGAGACAATATCAACGGACTGGGGACTATGACAAATAGATTTCAGTGAACAATTTGAACAAAATCATACAAGACCGACTTGACAATATCAGAAATCAAGAATTTTCAAAACATGTAAGCCAGCTTGGGAATTATTCAAAACCATTTTGGAAACTTTCAAAAGTTCTTAAAAAAAACCAAAGCCTATTCCTCCTCTGATTGTTGAGGATTCTCCTTTGATTACATCCGAGGAAAAGGCAAATGCACTTGGGCTTCATTTTGTTAGTTCACATAATCTTGGCGCTTCCATGACCAGCCGTAAAGAAACATCAGTAGCCAATAGTATTTCAACAATCAATGACTCTACCTTTGAATTTCCTGCAGATTCCCATGTTTCTGGTGAGGAAGTCAAAGTTGCAGTTAAACAAATGAAAAATATGAAAGCTCCAGGCTTTGATAACATTTTTAATCTAGTGTTGAAAAAACAGAGTGATCAGTTCTTTCAACATCTAGCCAATATTTTCAATAAATGTTTGCAACTTGGTTACTTCCCCACCAATAGGAAACTGGGCAAAGTCATACCAATTTTGAAGCCTCAAAAAGATCCAACATCGCCAACAAGTTATCGTCCCATTAGTCTTTTGAGTAGTCTGTCCAAACTCTTTGAGAAGGTCATCTATTCAAGGCTTTTGGATTTTACCAACGATAATAATATAATTTTGAACGAGCAGTTTGGCTTCCGAAAGGGGCATAATACTGCTCATCAGCTTACGAGAGTAACTAAAATCATCAAGCAGAACAAGCTTGAGTCTAAATCAACTGCTATGGCTTTGTTGGATGTTGAGAAGGCTTTTGACAATGTTTGGCATGATGGTTTGATACATAAACTGTATTTATACGGTTTTCCAATGTATCTTATCAAAATTATCCAGCACTATCTTTCGGAGAGATCGTTCAAGGTTTTTCTGAATGGGATTGCTTCTGGATTATTCAACATTGATGCTGGGGTTCCCCAAGGAAGTATTCTTGGCCCACTTCTGTACAATATTTTTACATCTGATTTGCCTACTCTTCCTGGTAATGGTGTGTTGTCACTTTTTGCTGATGACACTGCCGTTATTTATAAGGGTAAAATAACCAGATATTTAGTTGGCCGTCTTCAGAAGGGTCTTGATGTTCTTTCCGAATACTTTGGCGACTGGAAAATTCGCATAAATGCAGCCAAAACTCAAACCATCATTTTTCCACTTTCCAAATCGGCCCGATTTGTCCCAAAGGATGATGTTTTGATTAAAATGAATGATGTTTCAATACCCTGGTCAAAGGAAGTTGTCTATTTAGGTCTCATACTTGACTCGAAACTATTGTTTCGGCAGCATGTAGATAAAATATTGTACAAGTGCAGCATTCTCATCAGGTGTTTGTATCCTTTAATTAACAGAAAATCAAAGCTTTCTTTGAAAAATAAGCTAGCAGTTTACAAACAAATAATTTATCCCGTTATTGAGTATGCAGTACCTGTTTGGGAGTGTTGCGCTAGAACTCATAAATTGAAGCTCCAGCGTGTCCAAAACAAGGTACTCAAAATGGTTTTGAATGTTCCTGGCTGGACAAGATCACGTGAGGTTCATGAATTAGCAGAAGTTAAAATGTTGGATCAGAAGATTCAAGAAAAATGTTTGAAATTCAGGGAAAAATGTGCTATATCTGAATACCCCTTGATTCAAGGATTGGTTTAGTTTATTTTAAGTTTAAGTTAGTTTTAGGTTAGGTTATGTTTTCTTAACATTTTTTTTTCCTCATTGTACCTAGTGTTACAAAAATGATAAATCATATACTTTTAAAGTTATAAAAATGAACAGTGTTTAAATCACGAAAAGCAAAATAAAGCTGAAGAGCCACAGCTGACCACTTATTATGTAAACCAAATGTAATTATTATAAGAAAGATTCAATAAAGTATATTTAATTCAAAAAAAAAAAAAAAAAAAGATTCATTTAGAAAAAGAACAAAAATAACTGTAAAACGAAGTCGTTTTTCGTTGTTCAACTATAAAAAATCGGGAGAAATGCTATTGTAGGGGAAATTTAATGTACATCTCATGTTTGCAATAACTCAAATTGGTAATTTTCATTTGTTTCATTTATAACAAAAATTTTCATTTTAATAATTCATGCTTTTTCTTACTCTTTTGGGCTTCGGTAGATATATCTAACAAAATGTTTTTTTTTTCAATTTCTTGCTTTTGAGCCATTTTTATGTAAGCATAAAAAAATCAATGACAGCATTTTTCTGTATTGATAATCTTATCAAGCATGTTTGGGTTCGTTTGAAAATATTATATTTGTTTATGAAATTCCTATTAACAATGTACGTAATTACAAAACAAAATGACTGGTGTATGGTGCATTTTAAAACACTTTTTTTGAGTAAAATGTTGAAACCGTAACTTGTTATTGCCATTTTTAAACAAGGAACATAAACTTTAAAAAATATTTTTTTACAATTCCGTCGTGAAACTACTTACTTTTCCTGTCATTCTTGAACAACGAAATAGCCTACTTTTCTGTACCAAAATAACAGAATCGAATAGCAACACTTTTCAAAATAAATGCTGAAAAGTTCTACTTTTCAGCACTCAAGTGCTCTAAAGTTGAACTTTTCAGCACTTGTTTCGAAGGTAACACTTTTCAATATTTTTTTGATTTAAACGATTTATTGACAAAATACATGAAAATTTGACATTAAATTTCACTCAGTGTGTGTTTTTTGGAATTGCAAAAAATGTTGTATGGAACTCGTTGCAAAACTTGATTTTTTCAGCACTCTTCGTATTTATCCAACTCGGTGAACCTCGTTGGATAAATGTACGACTCGTGCTGAAAAAAACCTCTTTTTCAACTTGTTGCATAAACTACTATTAACGGTTTTATCAGAATATAAAAAAAACAACAATTATTGAAATCAATTTTGAATCTAATGCTTGGTAATTTGACTTGAGTTATTATGTTATAAAGATTAATTGAGTTTTTTAACTGAAATCTAAATTATTTTGTTTTCATACGTATTACAATGCACACCACAGTCAAAATATCCTACCAAAACAGAACACATGCAAATCAGAACTAACGATACAACTGGTTCAATCTGGTTAAAACATGAAACTCGGCAGTTCATTGGCTTGCCTGATTTGCATTTTTTTTTAGTTTGTTGTAGACTTCGATGTAGACTTTTCGATAAAAATTTAATATTCTGCTTCTGCATGGAAATCCCACAAATATTACTTTTTGTCGCAGAGACCAAAAAATGAGTAATCGGTTCGGTCCATCTGTCTTATTTTCCACTCATTCCGAGGTAAACAACTTTGGTGATAATAAAACGAGTTCCTTTTTGTTTGTTTTCAACAAAACGTCGCGTTGATACTTGTTTACTCTTCTGATGTTCTCTCAGAGTCGGGCCCAAATGGATGTGACAAACAGAAAGTGGTTTAACCAGTTTCGACTGTTTGCACGATGGGAAATCCGCCAAGTTTTGAAGAGATGCTAATTTAAGGGTACATCACCTACTAAAAGAGTAAATATTTGCGATTTTAGAAAATTTAGCAGCCCACTTACCCGGTGCTGGTGATGGTGGTCTGGACGCCCTGGAAGTTACCCTGGCCGTTGGCTGGGATCGCCGGGAAGTTCGGGAACGGCAGTTGCGGGAAGCCAAAGTTTACTGTTATTGTGCGCCGGAAAATGCGTGTTGAAATGAGAGGAAAAAAAAAAAAAAACAAACAAATTATTAATGAAAGACATGAAACGGGGAACGAGCAAAATGACGAAGAAGTCAATTAACACCCCGGGATGAAGGCGAGGTGCAATTAAAAGTAGAGCACTTATGTACTTGTTTGCTGGAACATGTGAGGAATTTGTGTTATTAATTAATCAGTATGTTTTCTTTAATGAGAACATAACTGAGTGGGAATCAGCAAAAATGAACAAAAACAGCTAATTGATTTGCTAAAAAATTATAATCTGGTACAACGTCAGTGAAGTTTATTTTGATAATTTCAAATACCTTTATTGAATTTTTTAAAATATTTTTCAAACCCGGGTTAATTCTTCATGTTTGGCAACACTTCATTTTGTTCATATTTAAGCCAATGAAAATTTTATTTAAAACAATTTTTAATACTGGGCGGATTCGTTAACCCGGGCATGGTCTTCGGGTCTATAGGACCCAGTAGCACTATAAAAGTGATTGTAACTTTTGACCAAAAACACCTAGAGATCTGAAATTTTGTGACTTTGTGTAACTTATTAAGACACACATTGTGGCCAAAAATGAACTTCCGGTGGCCACCGGAAGTGCCCGCCAAAAAAAAACTGACACCAATGGTATTCCGGGTCTATAGGACCCAGAATTGTTTTCGGCTGCCAAAATTCGAGATTGAAACCGATTTTGGATGTCTTGACCTCGAATGAAAGGCTAGGATGTCTACTTTCTGAATCCGACCGGCAGAACCAGTTTTGGACACCGTGGCCACCGGGAACCTGCTATAACCAAAAAAAGTCCTTTTTGAGGCCCCTACTTTGAGGAACTGTATCTCCGAAACGATTGCACATAGTAGGTTGCTTCCGGTTGCATTCGACAGATAATAACCTGAATTTGAAGCCCCAGAAAAAATAATTGGTCCATAGTGGCCACCGGTTCCGGTAACCCGGAACTTCCGGAAAACTTGATTTTTGCAGTTATTGACATAAAACCGTCACATGGACCAGTCATTTGAAACGGATTATTTTGCAAATCATTGCAGAAGGATACTACATACTACCCCTGACTGTTTGGTATCGGTTCTGGCCAACTGTGGCCAATCCGGAACCGGTTCCAGGAGTACCCTAAACGATTCCAATAATAGTCACGCTAGAAACCCGTCATGTTGCATATCAAACTTCATGAAATTGAAAGTTATGATCATCTGAGGTCATGTCGATGTCTTCTGACCCACCCTGGTGACTCCGGAACCGGTTACCGGTGGCCACTGAGGGACACTATCGGAATATGCAATGAACCCTATCATCCGACGTATCAAACTTTATGAAATTGAAAGTTATGACCATCTGAGGTCATGCCGATGTCCTCTGACCCAACCTGGCCACTCCAGAAACGGTTACCGGTGGCCACTGAGGGACGCTATCGGAATATGCAATGAACCCTATCATCCGACGTATCCAACTTCATGAAATTGAAAGTTATGACCATCTGAGGTCATGCCGATATCCTCTGACCCAACCTGGCCACTCCAGAAACGGTTACCGGTGGCCACTGAGGGACGCTATCGGAATATGCAATGAACACTATCATCCGACGTATCAAACTTCATGAAATTGAAAGTTATGACCATCTGAGGTCATGCCGATGTCCTCTGACCCAACCTGGTCAATCCGGAACCGGTTACTGGTGACCACTGAGGGACACTATCGGAATATGCAATGAACCCTATCATCCGACGTATCAAACTTCATGAAATTGAAAGTTATGACCATCTGAGGTCATGCCTATGTCTCCTGACCCAACCTGGTCACTCCGGAACCGGCTACCGGTGGCCACTGAGGGACACTATCGGAATATGCAATGAACCCTATCATCCGACGTATCAAACTTAATGAAATTGAAATTTATGACCATCTGAAGTCATGCTGATGTCCTCTGACCCAACCTGGTCACTCCGGAACCGGTTACCGGTGGCCACTGAGGGACACTATCGGAATATGCAATGAACACTATCATCCGACGTATCAAACTTCATGAAATTGAAAGTTATGATCATCTGAGGTCATGCCATAACTTTCAATTTCATGAAGTTTGATACGTCGGATGATAGGGTTCATTGCATATTCCGATAGTGTCCCTCAGTGGTCACCAGTAACCGGTTCCGGATTGACCAGGTTGGGTCAGAGGACATCGGCATGACCTCAGATGGTCATAACTTTCAATTTCATGAAGTTTGATACGTCGGATGATAGGGTTCATTGCATATTCCGATAGTGTCCCTCAGTGGCCACCGGTAACCGGTTTGGGAGTGAACAGGTTGGGTCAGAGGACATCGGCATGACCTCAGATGGTCATAACTTTCAATTTCATGAAGTTTGATACGTCGGATGATAGGGTTCATTGCATATTCCGATAGTGTCTCTCAGTGGCCACCGGTAACCGGTTCCGGAGTCACCAGGGTGGGTCAGAAGACATCGACATGACCTCAGATGATCATAACTTTCAATTTCATGAAGTTTGATATGCAACATGACGGGTTTCTAGCGTGACTATTATTGGAATCGTTTAGGGTACTCCTGGAACCGGTTCCGGATTGGCCACAGTTGGCCAGAACCGATACCAAACAGTCAGGGGTAGTATGTAGTATCCTTCTGCAATGATTTGCAAAATAATCCGTTTCAAATGACTGGTCCATGTGACGGTTTTATGTCAATAACTGCAAAAATCAAGTTTTCCGGAAGTTCCGGGTTACCGGAACCGGTGGCTACTATGGACCAATTATTTTTTCTGGGGCTTAAAATTCAGGTTATTATCTGTCGAATGCAACCGGAAGCAACCTACTATGTGCAATCGTTTCGGAGATACAGTTCCTTAAATTAGGGGCCTCAAAAAGGACTTGTTTCAGTTATAACAGGTTCCCGGTGGCCACGGTGTCCAAAACCGGTTCTGCCGAACAGATTCAGAAAGTAGACATCCTAGCCTTTCATTTGCGGCCAAGACATCCAAAATCGGTTACAATTTCGAATTTTGGCAGCTGAAAACATTTCTGGGTCCTATAGACCCGGAATACCATTCGTGTATGTAGAAAACGAAGACCATGGCCAGGTTAATTACAGAAGAACTGCATTCCAATGAGCGAATCCAAATCCGCTAATTGGACGACTGACAGCTGTCAAAATTACGTGCTCGGTAATCGTCAATGGAGCATTTCCATTCGAGCAGTTTTTGCTTTTTTCTACAATGTATTCCTTATGGGAGAACTGTCATTTCTACCACTCGTATCCGGTGCTCCATTACCGCTGATTAAGGTTGATGCACGAACTGATTTGTTAACCTTTTTTCGGCACCCTCCCCAAACGTCAAACCATACAAAACTGCTGCCAGATCTTTTCCGGGAGAGATCCGAAAAAAAGATCCGGCAGCAATTTGTATAGATTTGACGTTTGCTGAGTTGAAACGTCAACATCAGTTTGACACCTGGTATTGGCGGTTGAGTGACATTCGAAGTAGCGAAATTTGAATCTACGAATTCGCCCACGTCTTATGACAAGGTAGCCAGATACACATTTTTGAGATGAGAATGAGAAAAAAAGTTATTTAAATAGCACTCAAGGCATAGGGTTGTAAATTCTTCAAAAAATTTCTCTCATGAGTTGTTCAAACGCCACAAAACAGCTCAAGGTCGGCTAAGCTTCCCGATCAAAAGAAAAGCAAATATTCAGATTTCAACAGGCTAAAAACAACAATCATTTTAGGCTAATTACCTCCTCCCAGCTGGGCGGCTCTCCTCGTGCGGTGGAAGATTGGCTGAAATGGTAAAAAAAAACAAAAATCAGGGGCAGCAGCAGAAAAAAAATCCCGAAAATTCCACTGGCATCATCATTCATATATCCGTGCCGCGCCGCATAAGTGGGAAATCGCGGAAAGAATCAATTCATAAATGTTGGCCAAAAGAGCTGATAATGCCTCCTGCTGTTTTGGAGCTGGTTCGGTTGTGCCGAACTCCCCGAAAACTGGGGCTTTCGGGGTCTTTGGCCGACATTCACATATGTGGTGAAACGCTCCGTCCAAGTTCTTACCGGCAGGTTGTCGATGTAGGTCAGCGGAGATTTGTAGCCATTTTCGTCGATTTTGTAGAACGCCTTCGGGACGTAGAAGCCAAATTCTGCAAGGAAAGTGAGAAAAAGCAAAAAGGTGAATCGATCTGGCAACACTGGTTGGGGCGGTAACTTGCCAAAAAAAATCAAATTAGCCCTCGAAAATAGGGAAATGACCCTCCAATAGAAACCAGCAATCTTCGAGCGGTCAGTTAATGGGGCTCGCGGCGAAAATTATGATAGTTTACGGATTTAAATCCAAGCCCTGGGCACCGGCGGAAGGAACCGATGATAGGCCCCTGCCTGAACCTCGAAGGATAGGTTTGTGGGAAAAACCAGTTTGAGCGAGCTAACACATGCTAATTGGGATGCTTAAATGGTGCCAAATGATGGTTCGATGAAGGTTTTATTGAAGTTGGGGTGGCGTTTAGAGGTCGTTGATTCGCAGGAAGGGCTTCACGCGTGGAAGCGAAAAGTTGGTCAATAGGTTGTTGTAGGAGAGAGTTTTCAAACGTTTTAAAATTATGATTAAAAATGAGATAGTTATTTGCCAGAGTTGAGTAAACAGCAGTACTTTTATTGCAGATGTCCAACAGAACCAGATGCGCAAATACTCCCTCATCTGACATATTTATAGCATGGAGCTTCCTAGCACCCCATGGAATGACAATCACCACCGCTGAAAGCCATCAACGCTCGAGCACTTGTCGCATAATTTCGTATTCAGTGCTGTTTCCAGCGCGCTTTCAAGTGCACCATCAGAAGATTTGCATACTTTCTTCAGGTTTCATCCACTTTGCAGCTCCGTTTCAGCATGACAGCCATATAAATTATTTCGAAAATCACTCGTTGATGTTCTACATAAACCATAAAACAACCGGACAGTACAGACACGGTAGCATGACGCCAAAGTGCTAAAGCAAAATTTTATCGACTGCTCAAACGATCGTCATTGAATTATGCATGAAACCGTGGATTAGTCCAGTCAGCGTTAAAACGATTTGACCCGTGCGCGAAATCAGTTAAGATTAAGCTCAAACGACGCGTGTAGACGACACCGAACGGAACCAGCAGTTGATTACACTGCAAGGTGTTCAAATTTTGACCAAATTACTCTGAACGAAAAAAAAACAGATGCAAATTTGTGCACAGCTCATCGTCAGAAAATTGGGCTATCATTTCAAATATGCTACACAATCTGGAATAATTTGGCGGTTATTAACGTGTTTTGGTATAATTTTAAGCTGAAAATTATCTAATTTATCATCGACCGGACCGTTGACCACGACGAAGTCTTGTTGTGAGGTCACCGGTTAAATTAGTTGAGGAATACTGTAAATTTCAACATTAATCATGAATTCACAATAGCGTGGTTCACGGATATATGAAAAAGACAAAAGTGTTTAATTTCGAGCGCATCAACCGGAATTTTCAAGCATTAAAATTCCCTACTAACTTCAGGACCATACTGGACATATTGAACCTTAACTAATATGAGCTCATATTTTCAGTCTAGTTTCTCAATCAGAACAAAGTTTCAATTCGTTTTTTAAATTAGTGTTTTCTGCAACTTTACAGGGTTATTTTTCAGAGTGTATCAATGTTTATTTATTCCGTTTAGCGTAAGGGAAACCTGTTTTAAATTGCTGACAATGTTTGAGAAAATTGTAGAGCAGACAATTACAAAAACATATTTTAGCAGGTTTACACAACCTTTTCCCCTGTGGGCCTGATCTGATTTTCCTGAAGCAGTGGCGGCTGGATCTAAAGTTCGATAAAAGTTAGAAAAGTATATTTTTTTTTCATAAAATTATTGTTAAACGATTCTTTTAAAGAAAACTAATAAATAAGCTAGTGATGCAAATAGAATTCATAAATCATTTTTTTCAGGATTTCTAGAAAGAAAAACAAACATAGCATTAAAAAATGTGTTTATTTGATTTAATTTTATTTTGCGTTGTTTAAAACTGTTTTGTTATTTTTAATGTTCCTGATTTTTTGACTCATTTTGAATCAATTATAATTTTAATTTTTTTTTTGCAGCGATTTTTATTTTAAGTATGACTAATTTGCTTTTAATAAGCTTTTTAAAACAATACTTTATCATTGATTGATACCGAGACTCGAACCCGAGACCTTCGTCATATTAAACTGCGCCTTTGCCGTATCGGCCACCGAGGTTCGGTTATTATGTGGTGGTCATTTGTTCATATAAGGCACTCAACGGGATGAACTGTTTTAATGAACGAATGAACACGATTTGTTGTTGTTGTAGCGCGAGAGGTCTTTACTCTCATCAAATAGTACTTTCCTCTCGTTTCTTTTCTTTTTTTCCGCATGAATTTTAACTTTGAGTGTAGTAAACATAGTTAAACTGGAAGAAGTTTAAATCTAGTGTCTTATTGCGCATTTAAGAAAGCAATCCATTTTTTTTTAATTTCAATTTTTTTACGAAATGGGTAATTTTGATATTCTGCGCCATTTTAATAATTGGTTATAAATTGACTTAAAGGATACTTGAATTTGAAAGATTTTTTTTTGAAAAATACAAAGGCATAATCCAAATTATACAATGAATTAGCAACATTTTAATTCAAAAATTGAGTTCAAGTTTACCACTTCAGGCTGCAAATCATTAAAACACGTCTTTTTTCGAATGATCAAAAATGAAAGTCACGAGAAATCGAAAAATTGACCTCGGAAATTACCCCATTTTGCCTAATAAAACGTTGAAGGGAACGTTACCAAAACAAACATTTTTGAAAATAGTTTTAATATGTTAATATAAGACACTTTTTTTTTACAAATAAGCAACAAAACAACTAAAAAATCAAGTAATGTTGCAATAAACGTGGTTTGTGAACCTACCAGGAGCGACCAAAATGTCAAAACTTTTGATTGTTTTTATAAGGCAGGAAAAGGGTGTTCCATTCTGCCCCCAAGTGGATTTTAATTTAACACTTCCACCACCAAGGCTCTAAATGAATTGAAGGTTCCGTTGTTGTTTTATTAACTTCGTAATAGCTCCTGGTAACATTATAAACATTGAACAAACTTTTTTAAACAATCTAACTTTCGAGAAAGCTTATTTAAGAACCTCGAAATAAACAACATTTGCCTGGTTTGGCAATTTACATTTTTGCTCATAATTAAAAAAATACAATGAATTCAAACGTCGTTTTCGGTGTGGTGATGTTATTTGATATCCTTTATAATACCCTTGCCTTACAGTTCGTCTAAATCCATTCTAAAGCCCAAAACCAAGGGTGGTCCCTTCTGCCCCATGGGCCATTCTGCCCCCATGGGCCATTCTGCCCCCCCCCCCCCCTGCCCCTATTCCATTTTTTGAATAAAAATGGCTGAATTTTTTCACTAAATTCACCACTTCACCACACCACTCATCACTTTTTCAATACTCAAAAATATAAAGCGACATATTTTCTATACAAATCAGCCTTTTAAGCTTTTTTTAAATAGTTTTTTGCTGCCATTTTTTAAGAAGAATTTTTCAAAACTTCCAGGCAGTTTATTTTTATTTTTAGTAAGTCGTCAGTCTTGATTTGAAGTTAATATGAAGTGATTAAAACTTATTTTTGAATATTTCAGTGCAAAACTCTCTGGAAAATGATATTTTTCAGTAAACCGCAAATTGCGATCTCTAAAGGATTTATGTGATTTTTTGATGTATAAAACGTTATTCCTGACACACAAATCTATTCTTATCAGACTGATCCTGAAGGTTTTCATGAATTCGCGTTTTTGTTGGGATATGTTATTAAACAGCTCTACCAAGTTAAAAAAAAATGCGAATATGAACTTCGGCCGTTGCAAATATATTTCAAAGCATATTTCGCCCCCTCTCTACCCTACAAAATTAGGGAGCAAAAAAATATGTTTTGAAACCATTAGAATTTTATGTAGATAAAAGTAAAAGCCACTGAAAAAAATTGTCAATACTTTGATATTTTGAAAACAACTGGACTAGTGTAAATTGCATTTTAAAATACTGTTTTCATTCACTTAGTTATTTTTGCTTTTATCTAATATCTATTTTTTAATATAAATAAGTGACTGTATTTTTAAATAATGGCAAACAATTTTTTTTAGCTCAAGGAGGTCATCCTTCGTCTCTTTTTTTGCTTGTCCGGAATGTTAGTACAAATTATCAAGTCAACACAATTAATATTTTTTATGGTTTCGCTTGTCCAGTTCATTACGGCGACTCCACGTTAAACAATGATCACATTTTCTTTATCTACACTTCATCATCTCTTCAAATAGAACAACAACAAGCTATGTTCTTCATTCTGTATAGTCCGCCAATGGCATCACCTTAAAGGCATCCCACCACGATCATCATCCAGCACTTATGGTTGCTCAGAATCTTCCTGGTTGTTTAATCACGTCACGTCCAACTCCACACTAGTCGCTCCATACACTTACACTTACTCGCACACTATAGCCGTTCGTGTTAATTGGTAACCTTCATGGATTTCCCCCCGCTTAAGCTGATGTCACACATTTATTGTAATTCGATAATATTTTTCGAACTTCTTGCGAGCCATCCACAGAAGCACTCGGAAACATCAGAACAGAGTTGCAACCTTGGGGCAGATATCGCTCAAGATCAAGTTCGCCGGTTCACCTCGACGACGATCTTCAGCTGGTTCTTCTGCTGGCCAAGAACGCTCGCAGAATAAACATTAAGAACCGGTATTTCTGGCCGTTGTTTTCGACTGTTTTGATAACTGACCAAAACCAGTTATCGAATCAAACCTTACTCTTGTTTTTTACTTTTGGGTAGATTTATTATGCGATGGCACACCATGCTCGGCGAATTACCTGCACTGACAACGGCGGCCAAACAGGCGACACCAAGAACTGCACCCAGATTCTTCATGATTTCAGGACTGAAGATTTGCGTATTATTCCTGACTGCTTCTTTTAAAAACTAAACACACTCTTGAAACTCCACGAGGTCCACGATCTTCACTCGGCGACGGTCGGTGAATTAATGCGGTGCGAATTTTCGTACATTTAAACTTTATACATTGAACGGGTGGACGGGGAACTGGATGGCGGATTCGCGCGAGAGGAGAGTTGAATGCGCGCAGCAAGAGAGACGATACACGAAGCCAAGAAGCGACGAACCTGTCGAAACGGGCAGGCGCCTGCGCAGGTCGGATGGGCTCACGAACGAACTGATCGAGCGAGCGGGTTGCCGTCGATTGTTCAAGATGTTTTGATTTCGAATACCTATCATGAAGAATTTTGTGTTATAGCTGCAGGAGTTGATTACGACTCTTCATTTTTCAGTGGACAGCTAAGCACAGGTTAATTTTATATTCTTTGGAAATGAGTATTTAATTATGCAGATATTCAAACATTTTTTTTTGTAATGATATGAAAATTTTGAATCTACGGAAGTAATTTTCTTATCGATTTGGCGTCTTATTAAAAATTAGACAGCAAAAAAAGTTTATTTTTCGTGATTCGATTGTCCAAAGTGAAATTTTTCTTAAGCCTGCAAAAATTAAATCTGGACAGAATAATTTTTCCTGCTTTTTTATCTTTTGATAACCAACGTTTGAAATCCCCTATGATGATGGCGTTGGCGTTTTCTAATTCAAGTAAGAATTTTTGTTCTGCATTTTTTATAAGTCTATCTGGCTTATGTAGTTTTATATCGTCATTTTGTACGCGACCTGGGATGATATTAACACTGCCCATCCGCCGGCGATCATAATCAACAGACAGAATTCTTCTTCTACTTTTGATTCTTCGTCGAATGAATACCGTTGGTAAATGACACAGTATAATATTTCTTGTTAAAAATATTGTATTTTTGTTTATTCTTTACAGTAAAAATCAAATCATTTTATTCGTGTATGCCTTAGTTCAACAATTACTCTTGTAGAAATAATTTTTACTGTGCATTGTGCTGTTGTCCAACAAGGGCAGCTAATTTAACCCCGCGGACAATACTTTAAGAGTATCGCGAAGACTTTATGGGGATCGGCTATTGTGCGTCCGTCCATCTTGGACCTGCTGACTTCAGCTGGAAAGTCCAAGTTGACCGTCGCCTGACGTGATGCCCGCTGTTTGCGGACATAATTTGCATAAAACTGGTTCTTTTCTCCAAAACAAAGCTTCGCCGAGCCAAGCTCGATATCGCGATATTCGATCCGGTTCGAACAGACAAAAAATATCATCCATTTTTGGCGCTCTCACGCGATATCTTACTGTTGTTTTTTCTCCACAAAAATTTAGAGCTTCTGCAGGCAGCCTCCATAACTGTTCTATCATCAGCTTCAGCTTTAGCACGAGCAGAGCCAGATCTCGCTCACACACATGCAATTATTCACGAAATTATTGCACCTAATCAGTGAAGCTGCGAGATCTACGCGCGAAGAAGAGGCTGTTGAGACCCCAATTCCCCCACCAGAGACTCTGCCGTCTGACGGATCTCTCACATCACGTCTGTCCGTCCAGGACCGTTTTTCAATTTCCGCACTGGCTTGAGTCTTGGGTTGATGATCACGGTTTGGTTGTTGGGTTGGGAGAACTGGCTGGTCGGTGGGGAATCCATACAGTCGGTCATGGCCTTCGGCTGGCCATTTGTGGATGAATTGCAAGTTATTTTTTTTTTTGCAAAATTATACTTGTATACAAGGGTTATGTAACTGATCTACTGTTTCAAGGGGATACTGGAAAAGATTTATGATAGTAAATGAAATTATTATGACTAAATAATTTTTAGTCATTAGCATTTATTTGCCCACCTCGTTTTTTAATTTCCATGGAGTTTATGTAAAAAGTATTAATTTCCTTGAAAATTAAGAAATAGAAATATTACAGCAGAATACCAAGTTACATGGAAACATTAAAAAATACTCCAGATTTTTTGGATTGATATGAAATCTCAACATAAAGTCCTTTTTGAGTAAATGTTAAAATTTGATGCTTGAAATTCAATAATGCTAACTTATGCAAGAAAAAGGAAAACTATCCGAATTAATGTACTCATTACATGAATGAACTCATTACAGAAAACGTCTGTAATGTATCTGACAGCTGAAAACTCATTTAAATTAATATTCGAGAGCTTCTAAAAGCTAATTAGTTTCAAAATAATACAAATAAATTGAATTTTTTTTATAATATAAAACTTTTGCTTTTGTTTATAATATAACAACTTTTATAAATATGCCGAAAAAACCGAAAAAAATGAAGCTTCATGCTTAATACATTAAAGCAAAAATAATCCATGTGTAAACAAAAAACAAACTCGACATTAAATGTTTGCATTTGGTTCTAAAGTTTGATGGTTTTTTTTTTCAGAAAATTACAGTACTCATCTCACGGGAACTCACGACACAATTTGAAGAATCGAAACACAACACAACTGTAGAGAAGTTGGTTGGCTGGTGGAATCCCCACAGCGAGTTGATCACCTTGCTTCCTCGACGGTTACCCGATGAAAGAGCCCGACCGCTCACTCTGTCCCGCTAACTGTCAGATCCGTTGGGCTGCGTCCGTACGCTGCCACTCGGAGGCTGCGTCTGGTACGCAACCAGACCGAGGGGGCTATTCGGGCCCACACAACAACCAGGTCTTTCCTCTCCTTCTTCAGTGGTTAGCCGTGTTGGTTCAGCCCGGCCTTGACCGGGTTAATCGTCTTACTTTGTCCGTACTGGTCCTGAAGCTCATAGAGGCGCGTTGAGGACGCAAACAACGGGTCCAACAAGTGTCTGGAGACCGTCGTATGCTTCGGAACCTGACAGTAGCTGAACGGCGACAGCTTCTTTTGCCGCTCTAGGTTCCTCAGCTTCTTCGCGTTGCTCAATAATTCGTAGAGCTAGGCCACCGAAATATTCAAAATTCCGTATCGGGACCCGTATCCGTCACGGGACCCGTAACCGTCCCGCTGGAACCGGCGCTGAGGCGGAGCCTCTCGATCGGAGTCGTCTAAAGCCGAACTCACTGAAAAAAAGAAAGAAAAATTAGTAAACATTTTTTATGATAAATTTTTGAAAACAGATCGTGGAAAAATAAATAATTAATACTTACTTTTAGCAAAATCTCGATCTTTTGTAAAAGTTGGCGACGATTTTTTCGGTGGACTGCACTCGGTGGTGGTTGGAACGAAAAGAATGAGTTTGGTTTGGTTATTGTACGATCAGTTTCTAGCTGGAAACGACCGGCGGCTCAACGACCGACGAAATAGGCGGTGGGCCAGATGCGGGCATAAAAATGTCAAAATCTGTTCCCCCCTCACTTCGTCTCACCATCCAGCTGCAGCTTTGTTGACAAACAAACGGAGCACGCGGTCGCATGATGGCGGCATCGAGCCAGAATTAGGGGTGATCATGTGATTAAAAATGAAAGTTTTTTCAAGAAAAATAATATTTTTCCGACCGAATAAAAAAATTGCGAGCATGTTCAAACAATTATTCCTGATGTCGGAGAAGTGATAGGAAAGCAAAATTTGAATCCATAATTTTCCTATAAATTGATTTTTTTTTCACTCCAACTGGGAACCCCTAGGTCTATCCACGACCGTTTCCAGTAACTGTGAGAAGATGCCAGAAAATCCAGCTACGAGCTAAATCCATAATACCCACTAACGATCCGTTAAGAATTTCTGCAGCTTCTGCAGAATTCTGCAGCCAGCATAAGTCACATTTTTGCAGCACGTTCCCGAACTTTTCAGCTCGCTCTTTTCATCTCTCTCTTTTGCAGAAGTTCTGCAAGGAGAGAAGCGGCAAATTTTTTGCCTGGGTAGCGCGTTCCAGTACTTTTTTTTGCAATATTGTACACAGTTGAGTGGATTTACAAAAATTGTGTATTATTTTTTTAAATTATTTCAAAATATTTAAAAAAATGGTTGACAAAAAAAGTAATAGAAAAAAGTTTACCTCTAGATTTGGGACATTATTGTTTTATGCAGCACAACATTTTAAATAAAAAATCAAGGATGTATTATTTATTAAGTAACTAGAAATTAATTATGCTTAGTTAGAAATCATATATTAGAAACAACTTCAAAAAATCGGTAAACAGTTTTACAAATGAGAGTGTCGTTTAATTAATATGATAAAAAAAGACAAGCAAAGGTTTTATATAGAAGGGACCCTAAATACATGTTTAATAGCAGAATGTTTGAAGGGACCATCCTAAAACCACGTGGACACTTTAGAGGGGGGGGGGGGGGGTTGGTACACACAACACAACACAACACAACACAACACAATACAACACAACACAACACAACACAACACAACACAACACAACACAACACAACACAACACAACACAACACAACACAACACAACACAACACAACACAACACAACACAACACAACACAACACAACACAACACAACACAACACAACACAACACAACACAACACAACACAACACAACACAACACAACACAACACAACACAACACAACACAACACAACACAACACAACACAACACAACACAACACAACACAACACAACACAACACAACACAACACAACACAACACAACACAACACAACACAACACAACACAACACAACACAACACAACACAACACAACACAACACAACACAACACAACACAACACAACACAACACAACACAACACAACACAACACAACACAACACAACACAACACAACACAACACAACACAACACAACACAACACAACACAACACAACACAACACAACACAACACAACACAACACAACACAACACAACACAACACAACACAACACAACACAACACAACACAACACAACACAACACAACACAACACAACACAACACAACACAACACAACACAACACAACACAACACAACACAACACAACACAACACAACACAACACAACACAACACAACACAACACAACACAACACAACACAACACAACACAACACAACACAACACAACACAACACAACACAACACAACACAACACAACACAACACAACACAACACAACACAACACAACACAACACAACACAACACAACACAACACAACACAACACAACACAACACAACACAACACAACACAACACAACACAACACAACACAACACAACACAACACAACACAACACAACACAACACAACACAACACAACACAACACAACACAACACAACACAACACAACACAACACAACACAACACAACACAACACAACACAACACAACACAACACAACACAACACAACACAACACAACACAACACAACACAACACAACACAACACAACACAACACAACACAACACAACACAACACAACACAACACAACACAACACAACACAACACAACACAACACAACACAACACAACACAACACAACACAACACAACACAACACAACACAACACAACACAACACAACACAACACAACACAACACAACACAACACAACACAACACAACACAACACAACACAACACAACACAACACAACACAACACAACACAACACAACACAACACAACACAACACAACACAACACAACACAACACAACACAACACAACACAACACAACACAACACAACACAACACAACACAACACAACACAACACAACACAACACAACACAACACAACACAACACAACACAACACAACACAACACAACACAACACAACACAACACAACACAACACAACACAACACAACACAACACAACACAACACAACACAACACAACACAACACAACACAACACAACACAACACAACACAACACAACACAACACAACACAACACAACACAACACAACACAACACAACACAACACAACACAACACAACACAACACAACACAACACAACACAACACAACACAACACAACACAACACAACACAACACAACACAACACAACACAACACAACACAACACAACACAACACAACACAACACAACACAACACAACACAACACAACACAACACAACACAACACAACACAACACAAGAATTTTCATTTATTATTTATGTTTTTTAAAAGATTGCTTAAAATATTTATTTAAAAAACCAAGGGTAAATCGATTTACCGTCATCTTATTCACCTTTAATTTAGAAGAAATTTCGCACACCAAACCTTTCCGCAATTTAGCGCACATGTGCGATCGCTCTCCCATATTTAAAAATCTATCACAATCAATCAAATCCCCTTGCTGCTGCCGACAGAGAGAAAGCGGCACCGCACAAAGAGCAGAGCGGCGCCAAATTTTGGACTAATGAAATAAATTGTTATAATAAAGTAAAACCCACATGATCCGAGCTGTTTCGCTCGCAAATTTGCAGGTATCGATGGCTAATAGAGGATGAGGGGATGAGTTTTGGATCAAAATTGCTCCAGAAAGTAAAACAAATCGTGCTAATTAGTGGAAGAGTAATTGTTTCCTTTTTTCTTTCGTTTTCTTTACCTTTTGCCAGTTTTTGGCGGTTTTAAACCGGGTGATGAAAGTTTGCACTTGAAAATGTGAACGAAATTGAAAACAAAATTAATGGTCGGCTGTTTTTGTTTCACTTTCGGTGCTTTTGGCTGGACGGTGGCTATCGCTGTTTTGAGTGTTAAAGGTTAAAACTGATTAATGATTTTAGGAAGGCACACAAGAAAAATAGAACTTTCAGCGTTTAAATAATAGGAATTGCTTGATTAATTTAATTTTACTGTGTTATTTCTTATACTTTCAGGCAAACATATTGCAGTCAGTCGTAGCAAGTTCGTCATTTGAGAGGGTTCTTCCAAAGTAAACATGAAATTTTACCTATTATTCCTTTTTACGACAATTTTGATTAGTTTGTGTGAATCACATGATTCGACTCTTCTTAAGGTTTTGGTAAAAATGAAATAAAACATTGTGTTGAACCTCAAAATAACTTCCGTTTTTCGCAGAATCGCATCCGGCGTGCTGAGCAGATTAACAACCAAAAACCGGTCAACTATGGATTTCCGGTGTTTGGGACCCCATCCTGGCCTACTTTTAACACCGGTGGAGGATGGTCACAGCAGCAGCAACCGGGTGGGTCTTTCGGCAACGGTGCTGGCCTAAATCTTCAAGGTAGGTTCGATTTCGGCGGAATCCCATCCGGCGGCAAGGGCAACCAGGTGAGCGCCGGGTCCACGTGCACGTACTCTAAGGATGGCAAGCAAAAGTGTCACCAGTGGGAGGACAAGAAGGGGCATTAGGAAGGGGCAAGTATTCACGACTTTTACGTTGTAATCATGAATAAAATACATACTACATAGAGTTATACAAAAACAAAAATAAATCTTTTATATAATAGGAATATTTTGAGAAAAAAATCCAATAACAGGAAAAAAATCTTAAATTCAATTTTTAGATTAAGTAAAACAAACAATATAGTTAAATTTCATGGGAACAATTCTGGAGTTTGTTTTGAAAAGGTCCAATAAACCAAATTTCCAGTTTTTCTTTTTGAGTGTTTTTAAAACCGCCTTCAGTCAAACTCTGGAATTAAATTGTTTCCCCTCAAGATACCAGAAAAAAACAGAAATGGATATCTATTTCATTGGTAATAACTGTTATAACTACCCGGGCAGACGGTAATAACAAAATTCATGCTATTTCAATAACAAATACTGTTAAAATAACAGAAAGTGTTATGGAATCTTCTTGAAAAATCCATTTTTACATAAGGGTTTAATAACAGTTTATGTTATTATAACAAAATTTGTTATTGGTCTGATATTGGTTGAAAGCCAAATCAACTTTGGAATAACATATTTTGTTATGGAAGTACTCCAAAGGTTATTGAGATGATCGGATTAGTTGTTAAAATAAAAAAAAATTATAACAAAGATTTATTCGAATAATAACTAAAAATGTTATTAGTCAGTTATTACAATAACAATCCAATGACAAAAAAAAATCATAACGACGAATAACAAATCTTGTTATAAATAACATAAAATGTTATTGGTCTAGTACAGGCCTGCCCAACGTCCGGCCCGCGGGCCGGATCCGGCCCGTGAAGCCATTTCATCCGGCCCACGATGGCTTTCTAAAATATTTCTATGATCGGCCCTTAAGGCTGTTCATGAAGTATTAAATAAATTAAATTATTGTCTGAATTAAAAAAATAAGCTTGAGATCAAATTTTAACATATTGCATTCTTCATGTTTGAATTTAATTCTTATAATTTTTATATTGATATTATTTAACTGAAAAAAATGTTCAGGAAAACAAAAATAAATTAAAGTAAAATTGTTAAATTTATGAAAAAACTTCTATTGTTATCTTAAAATTTACAAAAAAAGACTAAATGTTATTCTTTTCAGTTTTGACTGTGTTTACTTCAATTTGAAGTTTTTTTTTCCTATTTTCTTTTTTTTTTTAAATAAATAAGTAAGCAAATATAATGTATTTTTCCAGAACAACTTTTCAGTGATAAAGTTTTTTTTTTTAAAGAAGCTTAAAAATCAAATTATTCATACTGAAAATAGATCGGTGGAAATATTTTTAAAATATTTAAAAATGTATCAAAAACATGCAACGATTATTGAAATTGGAATGTTTTTTTTTATAAAAAAAATATATCAAGGTATTTAATTGGAATCGTCAAAAACAACACTATACAATTTTAAACAAGCAAAAATTAAAATAAGTCAAATAAACATTTTTTTTTATCAAATTATTCATTCTGAAAATAGATCGCTGGAAATATTTTTAAAATATTGAAAAATGTATCAAAAACTTCAAAAACTTGCAATGATATTTGAAATTGTAATGTTTTTTTTTATGAAAAAATTTATCAAGGTATTTAATTGCAATCGTCAAAAACAATATCTTTACAATTTTAAACAAGCAAACAAGCAAAAATTAAAATAAGTCAAATAACCAAATTTTTGAATGTTGTTTGTTTTTCATTTTTTAAATCAAGATATATGAATCATATTTGCAACACTAGTTCTTTTATGTATTTGGTTTAAAAAAACTCAATCATAAGAAAATTGAAAAAAATGTGTTTACTTTTTCAACTTTTATCATATTCAAAACAAAACATTCCAGTCAAAAAAAAACATCCTTTATCAAATATTAATTCCGGCCCGCCACTGCTTCAGAAAAATCAGATCTGGCCCGCAGGGCCAAAAGGTTGGGCACCCCTGGTCTAGTATTTTCAAATATCAAAAAATGTTATTCCCAAGTTATTACCGTCTGCTCGGGAGCTTGTTCACTCATATGAAATTTAGCTTAACATCCGGTCTGAAAATCTCTCCACATCATTTTGTGTAGATCTCACTTTGGAAGCGAACTTCTCAGATCGTGTGTTACATTTGGTTACTAACTTCGTGACGGTACGGTTGAAGTCCTGATCTTTGGTAAGTTTCTTAGTGAAAACTATTTTTTTAATTTAAAACAAGATTCTTAACAAATCGTCTTAAGAATAATTTAAATAGTACTTTGACAATTATTTTAAAGTTTTTGTAGCTGAGAGCATGCCATATTTTTTTTTCAAAATGGCGAGACTCTATCGAAATTTTCCAACTATGAATTGTTAAAGAAACTCTAAATAAATAAAACACATGCTTTACTTTCTTTGCAGATTTTGTATCATCCAGGTGCCATTTTGAAACAACACACTTGACCAAAAGCAACACAATGGGATTTTGGAAATCATTGGGATTTGCAGTGGTTACAGTGGTAGTTGTTGTTGTAATCATCGTTGCCACCGTCCTTGTGTTTGCGTAAATATTTCTTTGACTTTGGATCGATGAGACAAAGAAAAACGATCTATCTATTATACTGGTTTATAATAGGTGAGATCACTTCATGGTGACCACGCTGACAATATATATAATATACAGTTTATATATCAACGAATATTGAATTTCAATCATGTAACGATAACATTACGAATTAATAAAAATGACAAAATAAATTTCCTTACAATAAAATAAAAAAATTACTTCGAATACTGCCGAGTCGACGACCCCCCCCCCCCCCCTAAAAAATAGACACAACTTCAAAACTCACTCCATCTTGAAATGGTTTTCTCAAAAAAAAAAAAAAAAAAAGCGATCCTTTTTGCCTTCCTCACCTCAATGAGGAAAGGCTATAAAATCACTCGAAAAATGAACTTCTTTATTCGACCTCGTAGACCCACCTTCACGTATACCTATCGACTCAGAATCAAATTCTGGACAAATGTCTGTGCGTGTGTATGTCTGTAAGTCCGTGCACCGAAAAATATGCACACGATTATCTCCGGACTGGCTGAACCGATTTGGACCGTTTCAGTCTCATTCAATCCCGAGCAGACGGAAATAACTTACGAAGGTCAGTTTTTGATATTGTGAGAAGATCGGAATATGTTATTCGGATGATCGGATTAGTTGTTAAAATAACAAAAATCAATAACAAAGATTTGTTCGAAGAATAACTTAAACTGTTATTATGTTGTTATTGCAATAACAAACCAATAACACAGAAGGAATCATGAAGGAATAACAAGATGTGTTATTTTGTGCGGAGAGGTGGAGCAGCATAATAACAAAAAATGTTATTGAACTTGTATGTCTCCATAACAAAAAAAGTTATTGTTTTGGTTTATTTGTAATTTGCAAATAAACCTGCTGTTGCCATAACTCCTCTGTACTAGTCAGGGCTGCAGAGTCGGGATCCTCCAAGCGACTTTGAATCCATACTTTGAAGACAACTCCGACTCTGGATGCAGGATATGACGTCAACGACGACTTCAGCTCTCTAAAAATACCCGACTTCACATATTCCGACTCCAAGTAAAAGTTGCTGAAAATTTGCTGAATCCGATGCAGTCTCCGAGGTCTCACTCCAGCTCGAACTTCAACGTCAGCTCCGACTTCCTGGCTCTGTGAAAATAATAACAGTTTTTGTTATTCACACATCAAAAATTCTCATTAAATAAATCAATTCCGTTAGGGAATAAAACAAAATTTAAAAAAAAATGAACTCTCAAAAGTTAATTTTATCGGATTAATTTTAGCTTGAAACCCCATTTCATGGTGAAATAAATGACCCCGATAAAATTGGTCAAAATTATTTCATAGTGCTAGCCAATTTTAGCAAAGTCCCTTAGGGGGTATATCAAATAATTAAAAAAATCAACTTTCAAAATTTCAACTTTTTAGAATAATTTTAGCTTAAGGACCCCATTTCATGGCCAAAATAATGACCCTGACGAAATTGGTCAAAATTATCCCATAGTTCTAGCCAATTTTAGCAAAGTCCCTTAGGGGGTATATCAAATAATTAAAAAAATCAACTTTCAAAATTTCAACTTTTTAGAATAATTTTAGCTTAAGGACCCCATTTCATGGCCAAAATAATGACCCTGACGAAATTGGTCAAAATTATCCCATAGTTCTAGCCAATTTTAGCAAAGTCCCTTAGGGGGTATATCAAATAATTAAAAAAATCAACTTTCAAAATTTCAACTTTTTAGAATAATTTTAGCTTAAGGACCCCATTTCATGGCCAAAATAATGACCCTGACGAAATTGGTCAAAATTATCCCATAGTTCTAGCCAATTTTAGCAAAGTCCCTTAGGGGATATATCAAATTTAATTAAAAAAAATCAACTTTCAAAATTTCAACTTTTTAGAATAATTTTAGCTTAGGGACCCCATTTCATGGCCAAAATAATGACCCTGACGAAATTGGTCAAAATTATCCCATAGTTCTAGCCAATTTTAGCAAAGTCCCTTAAGGGATATATCAAATAATTAAAAAAATCAACTTTCAAAATTTCAACTTTTTAGAATAATTTTAGCTTAAGGAGCCCATTTCATGGCCCAAAAAATAATAACCCCGACGAAATTGGTCAAAATTATCCCATAGTTCTAGCCAATTTTAGCAAAGTCCCTTAGGGGATATATCAAATAATTAAAAAAAAACAACTTTCAAAATTTCAACTTTTTAGAATAATTTTAGCTTAAGGACCCCATTTCATGGCCAAAATAATGACCCCGACGAAATTAGACAAAATTATCCCAAAGATTTAAACATATTTAACAAAAGAAAAAATAATAACAGATTATGTTATGGACACTTAGAAACTTTTCCATTTATGCGATTTATGGTAATTTTATTACTAAGTCAGTATACCGAACGAATACCAAATTTTGTTATTAGAAGAGTTTTTGAAATGTATAACATTTCCTCTTATTAGCGTGTTATTAAACATTTTCAATATAATATCACTTCAATACCAAATTTTGTTATTTTATCAGAAACTGTTATTATTTTTTCTTCTTGAAGTTGAACTTCAGGATAAAATAATAACACTTTTTGTTATTTTAATAGGATTTGTTATTGAAATATTATTAATTTTGTTATTACCGTCTGCCCGGGTATCCGTCTTGCGGTCCCACAAGACCCTAGTTAATATTATAAAGTACTTCAAAAGTTATGCTAAAAAAACGATATTAGCTAAACTTCGGAAGATTGTAAAAAGGGTGGTTTTTTGTAAGAAAACCTGTTTTGCTAAATATTGTTAGAAAGGTAATTGAAAGACCTTTTCAACGCGTTCAAAAGATTGCAGATCTGACAATCCCATCAAAAGTTATGTGCACTTAAGTGTTATTTATACACTTTTTTGAGGCCGGATCTCAAATATTTTGATGATTAAGCTGTCCGGATCTATCATGCGCCCTATCGTAAGAAAGGTAATCAAAAGATCTTTCCAACGAGCTCAAAAGATTGAAGATTTGACAACCCTATCAAAAGTTATAAGTACACTAAAGTTTTTAATTCACTTTTTTTTAGGCCGGATCTCAGATATTTTGATAAAAATAAGTGTTATTTATACACTTTTTTGAGGCTGTGTTGTGTAATCACTTTATGAATACGAGGAAGGCACCACCCACCTAAAGCATGAGCATGAGCATGAGAGATCACCCATGGTTGCCCCTCCGTTGCTGAACAGAACCGTAATATCCTTCAGTGTCTTGCGAACCTTCGTGGTGAACGGACACTAGAGCTGCGGTATTTTTTACTACCTAAGCTCAGAGTTATTTCAAAACAAAATTCACAGTCTTTTTAAAGACTACCTGAGTTATTTTCCAAAATTCTAAACAGTCTTTTCAAGACTAACACCACCTGAAATTTTGTTGTATTTTACAAACGAAGCCATCTTTTTAAGAGAACTTTGCTTGCAAAATGCGTCAAAACAAAGGTAAACGCAAATCTTCTGAAGATTTGGTCGTTACGTCGGTGAAGCGTTTGAACGCTAAACCGGCTAACGGAAACAGAAAAAGAAAACAGCCTCTTCTGAGGTCTGATTCTGATTCTGAATGTGAGGTCAATCCTCCAATTCCATTGACAAACAGTTTCGGTGTTTTATCCGAAACTGATGACAAGGAACCTTCTCCTCGTACTGAGCCTTCTGCCGTCGAGAAACGAGTAAAGGCTCCGCCAATTGTTGTGACTTCCGTCTCCGATTTGGCCAGCTTTCGAATGCAACTGAAAAATTGCAAGGAAACTTGCAATTTGAAGGTTTCGTTCCAGCTTGGTCGAAGAGGAGAATGTCGCTTGTTGACGGAATCTTTACAAGATCACCAAACTTTTGTTGGTTATTTGAAAAACCACAAACACAATTTCTACACGTATGAGACCAAGAATGCTCGGCCATTCAAGGCGGTCTTGAAAGGTCTCTCCAACGACTTGTCGGTGGATGAGATCAAAAACGAACTTAAGGTGTTGCTTGGCTTTGCCCCATCCCAAGTAATACCAATGAAGAAAAAATCAAACGGGAATATTTCTCGCTTTGGTTTGATTTCACAATTTTATCTGATTCATTTCAACAGAAATGAAATTAACAATTTGAAACTTTTGGACAAAGTACAGTTTTTGTTCCATGTACGGGTAAAGTGGGAGCATTTTATGAAACATGGCGGTAATGGCCAGAATCTGACCCAGTGCCGGCGTTGCCAGGCATTCGGTCACGGTACTGATCATTGCGCCATGGTTCTAAAATGCATGGTTTGCGGGGATTCTTCTCACGACAAGGACAATTGTCCCGTGAAAGAAGTCACCCAATTTAAATGTGCAAATTGTGGTGGAAATCACAAATCAAATTTCTGGGATTGCCCCATCAGAAAAAAGGTTTTGGATTCTCGTGCTAAGCATCAGCCGAAATCCAAACCGAAATTTTCTCAAAGTCAGGTTGTACCTGCATCTTTAAATCAAACGTTCGTGCTGTCTCACTCGAACAATTCTAGAAATACCCCTACCGTGGAAAAGTTAGGTAACAACAATGGCATTTCTTATGCTAACGTCATTTCGGGTTCGGGTTCATCCACGAATTTTAAATCCTCTACCAATCTTTCTGAAATTGGGCAGGTACCTCAAATCTCATTTGAAAATTTTTCTGCTGGCAACGCCTTGGGATCTTCTGATCTCGGCGATGTTACGTTTGAAAAAATGACTTTTTTGCAAAACTCACTGTTTGGTTTGATTCAAACAATGAGTAATGCTACATCCATGATGGAAGCTATCCAGATTGGATTAAAATTTGCGAATGATGTTGTTCTTACCCTGAAGTTTAATCATGGATCTAAGTAATTCCATCAATATTATGAATTTTAATGCTCGCTCTTTAAAAGCGAAAGAAAATGAATTTTTCAACTTTTTACGAGTTCATAACGTGCATGTTGCTGTTATAACCGAAACATTTTTAAAAACTGGCACTTATTTGAAAAGTGATCCAGATTATAAAGTTATAACTAATAACCGAATGAATCGAAATGGCGGTGGAGTTGCAATAGTTATCCACCGTAGTATGACTTATAGCACTTTACGTGACTTTAAGTTAAAAGTTATTGAAAGTTTGGGCATTGAACTTGAAACTTCTTTTGGGAAAATTATGATTGCAGCTGCATATTTGCCATTCCAATGCACTGGGGAAAATAAAAATTATTTCAAAGGGGATTTGAATAAACTTACTCGGCATAGATCTCGATTTTTGATCATCGGTGATTTTAATGCCAAACACCAATCTTGGAATAATTCTAAAGTAAATTCCAATGGTAAAATTCTGTTCAGAGATTACACTTCTGGTCTTTATTCGGTTTTATACCCGAATGGGCCAACTTGCTTTTCTTCTGTTAGAAATCCATCAACAATTGATTTGGTTTTGACAAATCAAAGTCAGTATTGTGGTCCTTTAGTGACTCATGCTGATTTTGATTCTGATCACCTTCCAGTAACTTTTTCACTTTCTCATGAAGCAGTTACCAGACCCAATAGTTCTGTGTTTAATTACCACAAAGCTAATTGGGACAGGTATCAGCATCATATTGAGAATAATTTGAATCATGATTTTGTTTTAGAAACCAAAGCTGATATTGATTCAGCCTTGGAATCTTTAACTAATGCAATTTTGGATGCTAGGAATATTGCTATTCCTAAAGTCCAAGTCAAATTTGATTCTCCCATTATTGATGACGATCTTCAGCTTCTGATTCGTCTGAAAAATGTTCGCCGAAGACAGTATCAACGTTCTCGTGATCCTGCACTGAAGCGAATTCAAAAAGATTTGCAAAAGGTTATTGACCACAGATTCACTCTCCTGCGAAATGAAAAGTTCGCAAGAGATGTCGAACAAATTAAACCTTATTCCAAACCTTTTTGGAAACTTTCAAAGGTTCTTAAGAAACCTCAAAAACCCATCCCTTCTTTAAAAGATGGTGATAATATTCTATTAACTAATGGGGAAAAAGCTCAAAAACTTGCTCAGCAGTTTGAGAGTGCTCATAATTTCAACTTGAATGTTTTGAGTCCTATTGAAAATCAAATTTCAATAGAATTTCAGAATATTGTTGAACAAGAATTTTCATCAGATGAAGTTTTTAATACGGATCTGAATGAAATAAAATCTATTATCAAAAAATTTAAAAATATGAAAGCCCCTGGTGAGGATGGCATTTTTTACATTTTAATTAAAAAATTACCAGAATCAACTTTAAGTTGCTTGGTCAAAATTTTCAACAAATGTTTTGATTTGGCATATTTTCCCAGTAGTTGGAAAAATGCCAAAGTAATTCCGATTTTGAAACCGGATAAAAATCCTGCTGAAGCCTCAAGCTATCGGCCCATTAGTTTGCTTTCATCTATTAGTAAATTATTCGAAAGAATAATTCTTAATAGAATGATGACGCACATTAATGAAAATTCAATTTTCGCTGATGAGCAGTTTGGATTTCGCCTTGGGCATTCAACTACTCATCAGTTGTTGAGAGTTTCAAATTTAATTCGAAGCAACAAATCTGAGGGCTATTCTACTGGCGCTGCTCTTCTAGACATAGAAAAAGCATTTGACAGTGTTTGGCATAAAGGTTTGATTGCGAAATTGAAAAGGTTTAATTTTCCGATTTATATCGTGAAAATTATTCAAAATTATTTGACGGATCGTACTCTGCAGGTATGTTATCAGAATAGCAAATCTGATCAACTACCTGTACGTGCTGGCGTCCCTCAAGGAAGCATTTTGGGTCCAATTTTATACAATATTTTTACTTCTGACTTGCCTGATTTGCCCCCAGGATGTCAGAAATCACTTTTTGCTGATGACACAAGCATCTCCGCCAAAGGCAGAAGCCTTCGTGTCATCACAAGAAGATTACAAAAAAGCTTGGATATTTTCAATTCTTATTTGAAAGAATGGAAAATTACTCCAAATGCTGCAAAAACTCAACTTATTATTTTCCCTCACAAACCAAGGGCTGTTTTTCTTAAACCAAAAAGTCATCACATTATAAAGATGAATGAGGTAAATTTAAAGTGGGAGGATCAAGTGAAATATCTTGGACTTGGTTTTGACAAAAACCTTACTTACAAGGATCACATTGAAAGTATCCAGGTTAAATGTAACAAATATATTAAATGTTTGTATCCACTTATAAACAGGAATTCTAGACTTTGTCTCAAGAATAAACTGTTAATATATAAACAAATTTTCAGACCTGCCATGCTTTATGCTGTGCCGATCTGGACAAGCTGTTGCTTAACCAGGAAGAAAAAACTTCAGAGGATTCAGAACAAAATTCTGAAAATGATTCTAAAACTTCCTCCCTGGTTCAGCACCAGTGAACTTCATCAATTAGCCGAAGTTGACACTTTGGATGTTATGTCCAATAAGATAATTGATGCATTTCGACAAAAATCATTGCAGTCTTCAGCTGCATTGATCCGCTCTTTATATAGTTTATAAGTTAGTTTTAAGGTATCCCTTTTCCCTTTTGTACATGTAGGACCTCCTACATTTGAAATCACTGAATAGCGAAAGCTACAATATTTCATGAATAAATGAAAGTTGCTAGTATTTAAAATTGAGGTGAAAAGTCATCGTTTGTGATTGGACACTCAATAATATTTTAATTGAATGAATGTACATGGAAAAGAAATTTAAATAAATATAAATTTAAAAAAAAAAAAAAAAAAAAACCGTAATATCCTTTCAGCACTACTGATTATATGCTTCGACGATCTAGTGGTGATTCCCTTATCAACAGCATGTATGAATGCGCTGAAAAGATAAAACACCATGATTGCTAAAGCTAGATCAGTTGCGAACAGGTAACAGTCATTGGCCACCAACGGCGCCCGCCATGTCAGTTTGTAGATCTCGATTTTAAGGGACGGGAATGTTAGTTAGCGCAGGTTGCTACTAGGGCAGCTGATTTACTCTGTGCTTACACCCCACAAGCGCCAGGAACCTGAAAATTTGTTAGTAGGATAGGGTGTTTGGTCAGGATTCATCATAGAAGATGATGATGCGACCCAAAATCATAGTGTTTGTTGAAGGTATTATGTTTTATTGTCAAGGCTAGGAAGGCACCACCCACCTAAAGGTGGATTAAGTAACGTTTTTTGTGAGCCGTTGTTCGTTCGCTCTTTTCAGTGAACCGGCTCTTGAGTGGCTCGCTCTATTTTGCCCACCTCTAGTTTGCTTGTTTTCAAGAAAATAAAGTAAACATCACTCGTTCTACATATAACTACACACCAAACTATGCGGATGGCGATAACCACATTTGAATAAGTGTCTTGTGGCAGTACAGTCATATCTCTAGGATTGGTTGGATTTCGAGTAAGTTTCTTTGTTAATTAGCAGTCTATTGCTGCTTTTTCAAGCATTTATAATAGATGATTCAAGTTATTGTAGAAATCTTAAATTCTAAGAATGTTTTATATTACAAACATCCCCTGTTTTTTGCAGATTGATCGAGACGACAAACTAAACCAAAAGCAACGTGATGAACTATAGGAATTCGGTCGTCTTAGCTGGTGTGCTAACAATAGTGATCGTTATTATTTTTGTAATGATTGGATTTTGATTTGATAGTACGAATGGATCCTTCCGTTATACTGGTATATAATCGATGAGATCCCAGTGCAATAACCGAATAATATACAAACTGATTGCTATGTATTTTATTTTGTTCTATTTTGATGTTAATGAAAACAAACTAATGTCCGAAAACACCTGAAAGTTTATTAACAAGAAGGAATCTTCCTGAAATATTATTTCTGTTTATGTTGATTGTTTTTGATGGATTTTATAAATGGATATAAAAGTATGGTCAAAAGTCAAAAAACGTTTCATTCTCGTGTAGAAATTATTTCAGAAGAATATTGCTCAATTTGAAGTACTTTTTTCGTTTACTTTTTTCAAAAATCTTTGATTATCCGAATCCTCGAATATCTTAAAAATTTAATCATCCAACATCTGAAGTTCCTGAAAGAAACTTAGGATGATCAAATCTTATTTTTTTGCGTTTTCTTTTTGTTATTTTTAAAAATGTTGTTCAACTTTAGCTACCCCAAATTATCTTAATTCGTTTGATTAAGGGGTTACATACATGCAAATCGTCAAAAATGTCAGAGGTTGGTATGAGCACACATTTACACTTTTTTTTAAATCTTTTTGCAGGGCATTAAAAAATACATTTTCATCTATTAACAAAATAACTTTTGGACGTACCATTGCCGAGTTATAGCTATTTTTAGTTAGCAGTTTCAAAAAACGGGTGCCGCGATATCTCAACCCGACCAAATCGGCTCAAAATTATAATGAAGACTCGTTAAACCTATCCTGTGTGCATGACGAAGGCCAATTTTCAAAAACTAATGAACAAAAAAAGATAAAAATATGTTCCTATATTCCTTATAAAAAATCGACAGTTTTATTTTTTAAAAGAGCAAAATATTAATATCGGGCTTTCTCATGCACACGGCATATCTCTTGGGAATCTTCACCCCAAATTTCAGCCAATTTGATCCTATCTCGAGATATCGTGGTGCCCCTAAAAAGGTGGACAGTTCACAATTTCGCCATGCGCAAAGCGAACTTAATCGTCTCTTACTCAGTTCAGTCACGAAATATCTTCATGAAACTTTCAGGAGTGATTTTTAGTCATGTTTATAGTGAATTTTGTAAATTTTCTGTAATAAGAAATTTTGTGATTTCTTCATGTATGTATGTATGTGGCCGATTTTGTATGCATAAAAGGCCGAAGGCGGAAATTTGAGTAAAATATGCTGTGGAATCTTTCAGCTAATGGGTTTTTAATTTTTGGCCTGGTATGAAAATCGACGAAAATAGGCCCTGGCAAAATTGTCAGCCAAATCGGTGCAGATTTGGCGAGGTTGTAGAGCAAAAAGGCAATTTGCTGGAAGAATTTGGTGATTCAAACCAAGATTTGAACCGAAAATCATCCAAAAGTTGTGATTTTGTTTTAGAAAATCGCCAAAACTGCACCGATATGACTGACAATTTTATCAGGGCCAAATTTTGACCCATAAAGAAGCCTACCTTGATTGAAAACTAAAAGCTTGATTTTTTTTTGTTTTTATCTGTTTTCATACAAGGCCAAAAACTTTTTAGGTCGATAAGTTCCCGGATGGATTTTGCTCAAATTCCGGCCAGTGCATAGAAAGTCGACAATTTAATGTTCAGATCGATCCGAGGTACTTTTGCAAAACGGATTAAACTACCGCCACTTAAAAGTAGGCTTCTGTTTGCTTCAAAATAAGACCCTGGTGAAATTTTCAGTCAAATGAGTGATTTGTTTTTTGATTTTTTCATACAAGGCATGCTGAGCTACCGTGGCCGTGAGGTTACGAGGATTGCCTTGTAAGCGGAAGGTAATGGGTTCGATTCCTGTCTGGCTCGGCAAAGTCTGATCCCTTAAAATAGTATAAATCTGTAGGGGATGGGTTTCGACTGGCGGCGTGCTGGATTTCCAATTAAGAGGTCGGGAGTTCGTTTCTCGTACCGGGATGATGAAGAAGGATAAAAATTAAAAACCTCTCGGCCGATAGGATGAATTTTGCTCAAATTTCGGCTTATTTTTGAATTTTATATCGATCGTTCTGAGGAACTTTTTGCAAAACGGATCACGCTTATGCTTATGGATGATCCGGAAAAAACATTAAATTTAGTCTTTTAGGACTTTTTCAAATCTTCAGTGCGGTCACCGTTTTGAGAACAAACTGGAAAGTGTCAAACCTAAAACAGAGGTTTTGCTTTGTTGATTTGTTTTGTTTTTCTTGGTAGGTAAAAGGACGAAAATTATTTTTTTTTTCAATTCGCTAGTTCGTTGGAAGATCTTTCAAAATTGCCAAATTTTGTATTTCCCTTTAGGTTAAGCTGTTACATTTGTTCAAAACTATCCGGCATGTGGTCATCGTTTCGTCGTATGTTGCCCGCGTTGACGGTGGGCGTGGCGAACGCATTGCTCTTTGGAGCTTGCCCAGCTATGCGGATCTGTCCCGTGATGGCCTCTTTCATGGTGAGTTTTCTTCAGTTGTTGTTGATTGAAACAAATTTCGGCAAAACTCAGAATTTATTATTTCTATGTTTTGCAGGGCCTTGCTCCTCATGACCCTTTGTTCGAGTTGAAACGGCAGCACTCGTCCGTTTGGAGCAAAATCAAAGAAGGGGCCATTCGAGTTTTTGGTGGAATGGTTCAGGCCGGAATTGGGCTGACCTGCCTCGTAGGAAGTACGTTCCCTCCGGCTGCTCCCTTTTGCACTGTTGCCTACGTAGCCGGAGTATTCGGGGTGCAGTATGTGGTCGAGAAAGCGGTTAAGAAATGTTACGGAATGTGAAGGAGGTGTCGATTTTTTGTGACGGATTCATCTGTTATAATTGGGTACTAAAGCCCTATGTAAATTTTTATGTACAACGGTAAAAAACACGATCAAAAACCATTTCTGATCACTTTTTTTCATTTTAATACAAAAAAAAAAGACAAGACAACATTTTTTCGATGGATCAACTATGGTCCCCTTGAAACGAGCTGTCAAGTAGGAGCTTTTCTGTCAAGAAGGACCGCGAGGTTAATTTTCCAAAATTGATTTAAAAATCCATTTAAAACTCTTTGTGGTCGTACAAAGGGTCATTGTACTCAGAAAAATAAGCTTTATCACTGTAAACAATAATATTAGAAATCTAAGCTTCATTTTAGGACCCAATTGGTTGTAACATAAATTAATCCATTATATTGATGTCATCTGCTGTGATGTTTTGGAAGATTTTGGACATGATTAATATAAATGAAAAACAAAGTTTAATTAGAATTTGTGTCAGTTTTTTATTCAGTTATTGCATTAGAACATACAAAAAATAAGTGTATACTCTGATCTGGTTTTTCAAACTCAACTCACGTGTCTTTGTCTGTCTCTGTGTGTGTTTTCATGCATATAAAGGAAAAATAAACTTAGTATAAAGTCTCTTACAGAAAAAAAATCTATAAATCTTTTGCTTGTTTGCTGCTACCTCTTCAATTCGCACTGCACTTTTCCTGCTTTACTTAAATTGCATTTTTACAACTCTCCCCCTTCTCAGCGCAAGTTTGTGGTGTGTAAATGCATATAAAAAACAACCCATTCAAAATAGCTTGCACTTGCACGGGTCCGTTCATAAATCACGTACCGTCACTTTTGCATTCTCTTTATCTCTCTCTCTCTCTCACGGGGGGACTCACCGGAAGGACACTCGCAAATACTTCTTTTCAGTGTGGGCGAGGGGAAACAAAATGTTATACTGGGTGGGAGGGATGGAACAAAATTATCTCTGCGTTGCGTTGTTTGAGGAAAAGTGAACTTTCCCCGATTTTTTGAGCATGTTTGTTTGGCTTTTAAACAATTTTACACGTCAAATTAGCCAATTGTCGAACCGATCTCGTTTTAAAAACTAAACCAAAATGATGGCAGTTTAACATTTGCTCTGCTTATTTTTCTTCAGTTGTTTCAACCGTTTTTTGTTGCGAATACTTTTAGTTTTACGCTGTTTCTGCTTTTTTATTCTCTCTCATGTTCCTAACTTCAACATGTTTTCTTTTTGCTTGATGTTACTTTTTTTCACTCTGTTTCTCTGCTCAAAAAAAGATGATGGATGGAAATAAACGAACCAGGGGAAAATAATGAAAAAGAAACGCCAAGTTTACTTGACCTTGGCCTTCCGGGAGGCCTTTCCGCTGGTGGCCACCGGCGAGGACTGCGCGTTCTGGTCGGCCTCGGGCAGGTCACTTTCCTTCTTGCGCTCCTTCTTGGTCTTTTCTCCCTTGGTCGTGGGGGCGGCGAGGGTCGTCGATTTGGCCGGCTGGTCGGCGGCCGTTTCGCGCTTCGACTTGAGCACGTTGGAGATAAAGTCGAAGATCAGGTAGCCCTGCAGTCCGAAGACGGTGGCCAGCATGAAGCTGCGCTTGGTCTGGGAGATGTTTTCGATGCCGTAGAACAGCGTCAGGAACGCCAGCACCATCGTGGCGAAGCGGGTCAGGATGAAGACGACGTTGTGGACCAGGCGCACTGTTGGGGAAGGGGAGATAAGAAGATGGAATTAATTTTCATTATAACCACTGAAGCATAAATTCAAAATATTAATGTAATTGTAGGAAAATCTGTACAGTTGATTTGCAATCATTAGTTTAAAAAAATAAGGTGTGATGAAAAAAAAGCAAGAAGAAACTTTGTTCGTTACTGTACACCAAAAAAATACTTAAAATCAAATGATTTTTGAATCAATCAAAACATGCTTAAAATTAATCTTAACGCAAATATATATTTAAAAAAAAATATTGAAATTTTGAAGTTTTTTTTCAAATATTTTATTTGCCCTCCTGATTTTTCGAGCCGATATTAAAGGCAGCAACAGCCTAATAAAAACATTGAAGAAAAAAGGATTATTTTGATAATCTCAAACTGGGTGCTGAATAGTTGTTAGCAAAACGCCCTCAATTTTGAACTGTCAAAGTGGAACCAATTTACTGTTCGCCAAAAGAAGAGAGTATTGCTATCGATCATTAAAAATTGTTTGGTTTTTTTTGCAAGAATGTAAAATGTGTGGCTTTTAAGGGCTAAGAGAACCAGCTGGGAGTTTTTTCAGTAAAATTGAAATATCTCGAAAACGATACATTTTCTCAACAAACCGACCCGACATTTTGTAGCCAACATTCTTACGCACCTACTGGTTAAATATGAGCTTGATTGGTTAAGTCTAGCCTGAGTGGTTATCTTTTTAGTAAAAGGTACTAAAACACCTTGAAAATTGCCTCATTTTCCTCCCAACTTTTATAAAAAATGAAAGCGTTTTTGAAAAATCTAAGCTCGACAGTTTGTAGTCGAGACAATTACCTGCAATTTGATATATATAAAGTCATACTTTAGTTGTAAAATAATTGAGTGGTTATCTTTTTCCCAAAAAATATCGAAAACATAAACAAATTCGCGCAGAATTCTACTCTCTCATTTTGTCTCGAGCTCGCGTGCTGACAGTTCGTTTGCAGTGGTGCCAGAATATTTTCTTTATATTTTTCAAAGACTTTTTAAAACTTTATATTTTTTATGAATTTAGAAATATCAGGTAGGTTTTTTCTGAGGTTACAGTGAGTTGGTGGTAGATCTACGGTCTGTTGAGAAGTTCTAGGACATCTACCAACTCTACGGAGTTCAGATATGAAGGTCAACCTGATCAATGGCTGCTTATATCAATAACTATGAAGTTGGAACATCTTCAGGTAGCTTCAGTGAGTTACAGTGGGTAGATCCATGGTCTGTTGAATAGCTCTAGGACATCTACCAACTCTACGGAGTTCAGATATGAAGGTCAACCTGATCAATGGCTGCTTATATCAATAACTATGAAGTTGGAACATCTTCAGGTAGCTTCAGTGAGTTACAGTGGGTAGATCCATGGTCTGTTGAATAGCTCTAGGACATCTACCAACTCTACGGAGTTCAGAGATGAAGGTCAACCTGATCAATGGCTGCTTATATCAATAACTATGAAGTTGGAACATCTACAGGTAGCTTCAGTGAGTTACAGTGGGTAGATCCATGGTCTGTTGAATAGCTCTAGGACATCTACCAACTCTACGGAGTTCAGATATGAAGGTCAACCTGATCAATGGCTGCTTATATCAATAACTATGAAGTTGGAACATCTTCAGGTAGCTTCAGTGAGTTACAGTGGGTAGATCCATGATCTGTTGAATAGCTCTAGGACATCTACCAACTCTACGGAGTTCAGATATGAAGGTCAACCTGATCAATGGCTGCTTATATCAATAACTATGAAGTTGGAACATCTTCAGGTAGCTTCAGTGAGTTACAGTGGGTAGATCCATGATCTGTTGAATAGCTCTAGGACATCTACCAACTCTACGGAGTTCAGATATGAAGGTCAACCTGATCAATGGCTGCTTTTATCAATAACTATGAAGTTGGAACATCTTCGGTGAGCGGCCGTGGCTGACTGGTTACGGTGTTCGCTTTGTAAGCGAATGATCCTGGGTTCGATTCCCATCTGCTCCCAACGAGAAAGTATAGGAAATATAAATCTTGAAACTCTGAACATGTACGAAAAATCAAAGTCGCTCGAGTCGGGATTCGATCCCCCGTCCTTTGGATTGGTAAGCAAAAATGCTAACCACTAGGCCATCGCGACTTGGTGAGCTATGACTGGAATTAGGAATACTGTTACCACCATCAACTATATACGCGCTGGGTCCTTGTCCATTTGACAAGGGTTCGGAAGTTCTAAATAACGTTTGAATCCGATTGGTCCAAACGTTCTTCAGGGCGGGGCTTGTCGACAAAGCTGAAGTACCTCGCGCTCGGCTAGCCAGCGTAGAAATGGGTCACCGAAGCTCGGCAGAGCTAACACCTTCCAAATGCCTATGCGAGTTATTTGCATGTAACCAACTCTACGGAGTTCAGATATGAAGGTCAACCTGATCAATGGCTGCTTATATCAATAACTATGAAGTTGGAACATCTTCAGGTAGCTTCAGTGAGTTACAGTGGGTAGATGAAGGTCAACCTGATCAAAACCCATTGGTAGTACCAACCACTAGTGTCTTCCTTTTTATCTACAAGGACTTCGCCGCCCTGGGCTCCTAAGTGTATGAAAGTATGGCACGGAGCGACGGCGCTGAATACCCATATTTACACAAAGAATTTTAGAGCGCCCGCCGTGGGATTCGAACCGGCGACCTCTGGATTGTGAGTCCAGTGCGCGGTCCGATTGATCCACACGGGCGGGACTGCTGGCTGGCTGCTTATATCAATAACTATGAAGTTGGAACACCTTCAGGTAGCTTCAGTGACCTACACTGGGTAGATTTATGGTCTATTGAGAAGTTCTAGGACATCTACCAACTCTCTGTTGAGAAGTTCTAGAACAACTGCTAACTTTTCGGAATTCAGAGATGAAGATCAACCAGATCAATGGCTTCCTTTATCAAGGAGTATGAAGGTGGAATGTTTCAGGTAGCTTTAGTAAGTTTTATTGGGAAGATCTGTATTCTATTGAGAAGGTTTAGGTCATAGTTCTGAAAAAGTATTGAAAATTTGCGGCTCACTGCAATGAAAAAAAAAAATAAACCTTGAACCGTAGTAAAATGTTTTACACTCGTAAATGTTGAATTGTTATGTTCTACAATAATTTTGATTATGTATAAGAGCAATTCTTTACAAAATCGACTGATATTATAAAGTTGTGATTTTCATATTTTTTTTATATTGACTGAACATTGCGAGGATTTGACCAAAATGGCATTTTGTATCTTATTAAGCCGTTGCAAATATTTTTTGAAGTTTATGTCCCTCGACTCTGGCCAAAGTCGGGGCAAACAAATTGAAAAAAAAAATAAAATTGCAAGCCATGGTTATAACATTTGAATGAAAAAAGTGTTTTAAACGCATTTTACGACTGCCCATATGTTTTGCAATCGTTAGTTTTCAAAATATCATAGCATTAGCGATTTTTTTTGTTGAATGTTTTGTTTTGCAAAAAATAATTATTTTATGTAAGTTTAGTATTTATTTTAGAGTTTTACAATTTTACTATACTCTCTTTTTCATAACTTACAACTTTGCTCGAGACTTTGTATCATTTAAACAATTCCTACCGAGATAGGCAGAAAATGACCAGGAAATTTAAAATTACCTCAAATAAACCAACAAACAACGACATCCTTTCCAAGATACGGATTTTCAAATATATACATTCCATTTTTGAACGGACAATTCATGCAAAATGCTTTCGATTTTGAGATCATGATCACTGTTTTTAAAAATCGAGACTCCAAATATTTCGCTAAAATCAAACTTTCGGTGGCTATATTGAAAACGGAGCCCTTTATAAAAAAAATTGTGATGTACTTTTTGATTGCGAATTCAATTTTACATAATGAATTAGGTCATTTTTTTGTATAAAATTCGATTTTTTCTAAAAATCACTATTTTCCAAAAATGTATAACTCGGCGGCAATTTTTTTAACCATACTTCTCTATGACTCAAAAGTTGCAGTTTTTGTCTCCTAAAACATATCAATTCTCAAAATCTAAAAATACATTTTTTGGGACTTTTAAGGCCGATGCAAATATTTTTGAAAGTTTTTGTCCCTCGGCTCTGGCTAGAGTCGAGGGGGGGGGGGGGCAAAAAAATAAAAAAATATAAATATTAAAATAACTTGCCATAGTTTCAACATTTGCATCGAAAAAGTGTTTTAAAATGTATTTTACACTAGTTCAATTGTTCAACCCAAACATGCTAAAAATGATTCTAAACGCAGTGGAATTCATTTTAAATTGATTTTAACAAATTGAACTAAAATTTTCATAAAAATATTGCAGTTTTTTGAAAAAATATTTTTTTCGCCCCCTGATTTTTCCGGCCAACATTGAAGGGGGGGGGGGGGGGGGGGGGGGTGGAACAAAAACTTTAAATAAAATTTATACCAGCCTAATTTTTGTGAAAAAAAATCGGCGATTTTTCCGTGTATCAATTTTTTTCTCAATAATCATCAACAATACCTACAACTTTGCCGAAGATCAGAAAATTCACTCAAAAGTTACAGATTTTTTAATATTAGTACAGACAGCAGCCAAAATTGTATGGGGTCTTGCATGGGAGAACCAATGACACAAAATAGCATCTTTGGTCATAGCGAAGGTCTCCACAAAGTTTGAGCCAAATAAAAAAATACACAAAAAAGGTCGAAATCGGCTGATTTCGTAGAGAATAACTCTTTTTGGGATAAGGAAGCCAACTATAAATTTTCAGCCATTATTTAGATTTTCCTGATATTTCACTGATATTATCGAGAAATTTGAAAAAAATCAGATATTTCTTAATATGTTGTTCGAAATATATCTTTGATCTCTAATCCAGCCCACAATAATAAATAGTTGAAAAATATGTTTATACCTCAGTGAGTTAAACTTTATAGAAAAGAATAAAAAAAATCTTTACTTGGGAAATACGTTGCAAACATTTAAAAAATATATTCCAACCAAAAATTGTGGAGTTAATTACGATAAAAATCGAGATCTTGAACAATGTTTGGTCTTTTACTGTATTTTCGTATTTTTGGAACAATTTATAGTACTTCAATATCGCGATAAAAATTGAGTTCTAGAACAATGTTTTGTAATAAGTTATAGTACTCGAATACAAAACTCACAGTTTTTTTTCAGGAATATGTATCTAATACTTGCTGACACATTTTGCAACTAAAAACTGTGGGGGTCGTCACCATAAAAGATGAATTCTAGAACAATGTTTGATTTTTGTTGTATTTTATGTATTTTTGTAATATTTTTTATTATTTGATTATTTTAAAAATGCGTTTCCAACACTTGTTGAAACATTTTGCAATCAAAAACATTTAAAAATCAGGTTCTCGAACAATGTACGATTTTCACTATATTTACGTATTTTTTTAATATTTTGTATTACTTGAATACAACACTTTTCAGAATATTTTAGAAATATGTTGCAAACATTTGAAAAATAAGCTCCAATAAAATAATGTGAGATCATCGTATTGTAGGGTTGTTTAGAATTGTCGAATTGTAAAATGATATTTGATTGTTTTCTGTATTTACGCATATTTTTAATAATTTGTAGTACTTGAATACAAAACTCTTCACATAATTTCAGAAATATGTTTCCAATACTTGATGAAACATTTTGCAATAGAATTTTTGGGGGTCGTCACGATAAAAGTTGAATTCTTGAACAATGTTTGAATTTTATTATATTTTTGTAATTTTTTGTAATATTTTGTAGTACTTGATAACAAAACTCTTCGGATTTTTTTAAATATGATGCCCACATTTGAAGAAACATGTTTCAATTAAAGATTATTGCGATAAAATTTTAGTACTAGAACAATTTCGGAATTTTATGTATTTTACGTATTTTTGTTATAATTTAAAGTATTTCAGTACAAAACTCTTCAGATTGTTTTAGAAATATGTTTCCAACACTAGATGAAACATTTTGCAACCAAAAACTGTTGGGCTCATAAAGATAAATTCGAGTTCTGGATCAATTTTTAACTCTATTTTACGTTTTTTTTTTTGTAATATTTTGTTGAACTTGATTACAACACTCTTCAATTTATTTTAGGAATATGTTTCTAACACTTGAGGAAACATTTTGAATCCAAAAAATTTTGGAGTCATTGCCATACAAATCAGGTTTTCGAACAATGTACGATTTTTCACGGTTTGTCTAAAGGTTATTTTTATAAAACTTGAATGAACCTCGGTAATTCTTTCTGGAGCTTGTTGAGGGGACTGTCCCGAGTCAGGGAAACTGTTTTTCAAAAAAATCTATCGGTAAAAATTGATTTTATCTCATTTTGAAGTTTTTATATTGAATATTTAAGCTAAAATCATGAAAAAATATCAAAGAAATTGCTGAAATTTTGATGTTTTTTCAATTTATTTCATCAAAACGTCAGTTTTGAGTACCCTAAGCATGTGTTCAATATCCTCCATCATGGAAAAATGTTCATCTTGGTCGTTAGTTTCGCTAATAGCTGCAAAATAGGTTTTTTCCTCCTTGTTATTTATTTTTTTCTAGAAACTTCAACTTTATTCGTGTTAATCAAAACTGCTTACTTGTTTTTTTAGCAAATAAAATCCAGAATAAATTTGTAGAATAAACAACAATTTAAGTGCAGAGAAAGCTGTTAATTTAAAAATTCTGTGATATTTATTCCCTTTTCTTCCTACTACTACTTCAAGTTATTCAAGGATGACAAATCAAAAGTCCTGAGTTGGATTTTATTATTATTTTATTTGTAGAAAAAACACACGTTGACAAATTTTTGAACATCTTACCAAATTATGCTAAGCGACTTAAGTGTATTGTCGAATACGGTTTATGGTGTTCCAATACAACAATCTCTACGTAAACGGCATGGCCAAACCCTTAAGTGCTCGGATCGGCTTAAAATTTTCAAGATTCTCTACCCAAAATAGTTTTATTTTATTCCTTTTTTTTTGTTGTGGTTCCTGCCGCGTTAAGGTGGGCCATAAAATGGTAATTTTGACGATTTTGCAAAAAAAAACTTGAAGTAGTAGTAGGAAGAAAAGGGAAAAAATTGCACAGTATTGATAAACACGAATAAAGTTGATGTTTCCAGAAGAATTAAATAATAAGGGGGATAAACCTATTTTGCAGCTATTATCGAAACTAACGACCAAGATATACATTTTTCCATGATATAAGGATATTGAAGAAATGTTTAGGGTACTCAAAACTGATGTTTTGATGAAATGAATTGAAAAAACATCAAAATTTCAGCAATTTCTTTGTTTTTTTTTCATGATTTTAGTTTAAATATTCAATATAAAAACTTCAAAATGAGATAAAATCAATTTTTACCGATAGATTTTTTTGAAAAACAATTTCCCTGACTCGGGACAGTCCCCTCAACAAGCTCCAGAAAGAATTACCGAGGTTCATTCAAGTTTTATAAAAATAACCTTTAGACAAACCGTGTTTTTACTGTAATTACGTATTTTTGTAATATTTTGTAGTACTTGATTACAAAACTATTCAGATTATTTTAGAAATATGTTGCAAACATTTGAAGAAACATGCTCGAATAAAAAATGTGGAAATCATCACGATAAAAATTGAGTTCAAGAACACTGTTTTGTAATAATTTATAGCACTTGAATAAAAAAACTCATCAGTTTTTTTTTAGAAATATGTATCTAATACTTGATGAAACATTTTGCAACTAAAAGCTATGGGGGTCGTCACGTTAAAAGTCGAATTCTAGAACAATGTTTAATTTTTATTATATTTTACGTATTTTTGTAATATTTTGTAGTATTTGAATACAAAACAGTTTGCTTTTGAAATATGTTTCCAACACTTGATGAAACATTAGGCAACCAAAAACTTTGGGGGTCATTGCTATAAAAATCAATCATTCATACAGTACGTACTTTAGGATTTTCACTGTTTTTACGTATTTTTGTAAAATTTCGCCGGGACCGTGGTGTAGGGATAAGCGTGGTTGCCTTTCACCCAGTCGGCCTTGGTTCGATCCCAGATGACATCCTGGTCACGCCTTCCGTTGGACGGGGAAGTAAATGTTGGCCCCGGTCTAACTTGGAGGTAAGGTCGTTAGCTCAGTCCAGGTGTAGAATTCGTCTCCGTGGGTCCTGTCTCGATGGAGTCGCTGGTAGGCTGTTGAACTCATAATACAAAGGTTGTAAGTTCGAATTCCGGGGTGGATGGAAGCTAAGCTGTAAAAAGCGGTTTGCAATTGCCTCAACAACCAAGCCTTTTGACACCTAGTTTCGAGTAGGAATCTCGCAATCGAGAACGCCAAGACAATGTGAGGAGCGAAAAATTTTATTTATTTTTGTAAAATTTTGTAGTGCTTGAATACAAAACTCTTCAGATTATTTCAGAAATATGTATCTAATACTTGAGGAAACATATTGCCACTAGAAACTGTTGGGGCCGTCACGATAAGAGTTGAATTCTAGAACAATGTTTGAATTTTAATGAATTTTACGTATTTTTGTAATATTTTGTAGTACTTGAATACAAAACTCTTCAGATTGCTTTTGAAATATGATTCCAACGCTTGATGAAACATTATGCAAACAAAAATATTGGGAATCATTGCTATAAAAATCAGGTTCTTGAACAACCCAAGTAACATTTTTTTCAGGAGTTCTACAAGAGCTCTTCAAGATAGCTACAGCATAGCAGTTTGGACCGCGGTAGGATAAAACTCTCTTCAAGTACTCTTCCAAACTCCTGAAGAAGTTTTGAAGAGAATTTTATCCTACCGCGGTCCAAACTGCTATGCTGTAGCTATCTTGAAGAGCTCTTGTAGAACTCCTGGAAAAAAAATGTTACTTGGGAATGTACGTTTTTTACTGTATTTACGTATTTTTGTAAAATGTTGTAGTACTTGAATACAAAACTCTTCAGATTATTTCAGAAATATGTATCTAATACTTGAGGAATCATTTTGCCATTAGAAACTGTGGGGGCCGTCACGATAACAGTTGAATTCTAGAACAATGTTTGAATTTTACTGTATTTTACGTATTTTTGTAATATTTTGTAGTATTTGAATACAAAACTCTTCAGATTGCTTTTGAAATATGTTTCCAACGCTTGATGAAACATTATGCAAACAAAAACATTGGGAATCATTGCTATAAAAATCAGGTTCTTGAACAATGTACGTTTTTTACTGTATTTACGTATTTTTGTAAAATGTTGTAGTACTTGAATACAAAACTCTTCAGATGGCTTTTGAAATATGTTTCCAACGCTTGATGAAACATTATGCAAACAAAAACTTTGGGGGTCATTGCTATTAAAATCAAGTTCTCGAACAATGTACGATTTTTTGAAGTATTTACATATTTTTGTAATAATTTATAGTACTGGAATACAAAAATCTTCACAATGTTCTTGAAATAATAATTGAAGATTTTTACATCCGAAGTAATATGGAATCAACGGCATAATTATTGGTATCACGTTCATGCGGCACAAAAATATGCCTATCGCCATGCTGGCAGCACGGTGCAGACGGCGAGAGAGAATAGAGAGAGAGAGCAGCGCGCGGGGAGAGCGAAATGTAGCAAGCACAAAACGACAAAAATCGGAGCTCGGTCTTTCACTTAGCCCTTAAGGACCTGGAGTTTAAGTCAAGAAATCTTAAGAAAATTACAGGCGAGATCGTCATTTTTTATAATTATGAATACAAGTTGTTTATGGAGTCGATGTGGTTTTATTCATCCATAAGTTGTCTTTATTGTTTGATTCCGTTTGAAAACCTGGTTTACTGAAAATCTTCTCTGTTTGTTGGATCAGTTTCGCTGGAATTAGCGATGTTTTTTCGCTGAACCAGAAAGAGCTGCAGGATTCCAAAATCAACCAGAGAATTTATCTGCAACATCTCAGAATGACACTCTCGCCGCAGTTCTTCGTCGCCCGCACAAAATAAAAACCTTTTTTAACCAATCGATGTTTGAAAACACACACAATTTGCCAGCAAAATATGTAAAATATTAGAAAAAAATAATCACATACTACTGATTATAAAACAGCTCATTTTCCATGCTTGTGCTTGAACAGTAGCCTGTCCCATTTTGAGGTCATGTCGAGAAATTTCAGGTGCTCACTTCTTAAATGATAGATTATGATGTTAGGAACAATGTTTTCTTAGACAAGAAAAAATAATAAAATACTTTCTCGCACCCCCTAGTCGATTTACTGAAAAAAGTCACTTTTTTGAACAAATTTTCTAAAATCGCTTGGAATCAATACAAAAACTGTTTCGATCAGGTGTGTATTATCTTCAAACGATAGGTTTTTGTCCATAGATTAAGATGCACTATCAATATTGGACCAAAATTTAAGTTTTTGGACTCTCCCAGGCGGATTTGTGTCGAAAAAATCGCATTTTTTCGAAACTTTTTTCAGAAATGTTCATTTAATTTAGGGTAGCCTATTTTTCCCAGTGAAACTAATAGATGCAGCTTGTAGGAAATTTCATGGCGAACATTTTTCCCTCTGAAAAAATGCAATTTCGACACTCCAGAGCCGAGATATTTGAGTTTTAGTGAGGAAAAAAGTGCCAATTTTCAAAATTTCTCAGAATTCAGAAGCAAGGCCTACTAATTACACGATATAGCAAGCATATGTCTCAAAGGTCAAGGTATGCTTTTTTATAGTAATTTTGGCCGCTGAATCCGAATCTGAAATCAAATTTCGTGTAAACAGTGATGTTTTGGAGCTACACCCTTTTGGAATGTTATTTGCGTGTTTAAGAGGCAGTTTTTGTAAATATTGCTCGGTTTGTTCTAGAGGTCGTATCGAGGTGCTCCGATTTGGATGAAACTTTCAGCGTTTGTTTGTCTATACATGAGATGAACTCATGCCAAATATGAGCCTACGACAAAGGGAAGTGGGGTAAAACGGGCATTGAAGTTTGAGGTCCAAAAAATATATAAAATCTTAAAAATGCTCGCATTTCCGTAAAACTTCATCAATTCCAACTCTCTTAAATGCATTCGAAAGGTCTTTTGAAGCACTTCAAAATGAGCCATAGACATCCAGGATTGGCATTGAAGTTTGAATTTTCCGAGGATTTCGAATATGACAAAAGTGAGACTAAAAAGTGTCGCTATGGATGCAGGACAATAACTAACGTTGTAAAATGTTTGTTATAGAAAAATCGAAAACTATGAGAAAAACTGCATTGGCCAAAAAGTTATTTCCGTAGACTTATAGTCTATGAAACTACCAATCTTTTGACCTCTGGGAGTATGGGTGTTGGAGGCTGTTGCAAAAAGATATTGAGGTTTAAAAAAAAAATATTTTTAACAGTAATTTGCAAAAGCTATGAAAAAAAGTTAAACCAATCCTGGATGTCTATGGCTCATTTTGAAGTGCTTCAAAAGACCTTTCGAATGCATTTAAGAGAGTTGGAATTGATGAAGTTTTACGGAAATGCGAGCAATTTTAAGATTTTATATATTTTTTGGACCTCAAACTTCAATGCCCGTTTTACCCCACTTCCCTTTGTCGTAGAGGGCTCATATTTGGCATGAGTTCATCTCATGTATAGACAAACAAACGCTGAAAGTTTCATCCAAATCGGAGCACCTCGATACGACCTCTAGAACAAACCGAGCAATATTTACAAAAACTGCCTCTTAAACACGCAAATAACATTCCAAAAGGGTGTAGCTCCAAAACATCACTGTTTACACGAAATTTGATTTCAGATTCGGATTCAGCGGCCAAAATTACTATAAGAAAGCATACCCTGACCTTTGAGACATATGCTTGCTATATCGTGTAGTTAGTATTATTAGGCCTTGCTTCTGAATACAGAGAAATTTTGAAAATTGGCACTTTTTTCCTCACTAAAACTCAAATATCTCGGCTCTGGAGTGTCGAAATTGCATTTTCTCAGAGGGAAAAATGTTCGCCATGAAATTTCCTACAAGCTGCATCTATTAGTTTCACTGGGAAAAATAGGCTACCCTAAATTAAATGAACATTTCTGAAAAAAGTTTCGAAAAAATGCGATTTTTTCGACACAAATCCGCCTGGGAGAGTCCAAAAACTTAAATTTTGGTCCAATATTGATAGTGCATCTTAATCTATGGACAAAAACCTATCGTTTGAAGATAATACACACCTGATCGAAACAGTTTTTGTATTGATTCCAAGCGATTTTAGAAAATTTGTTCAAAAAAGTGACTTTTTTCAGTAAATCGACTAGGGGGTGCGAGAAAGTATTTTATTATTTTTTCTTGTCTAAGAAAACATTGTTCCTAACATCATAATCTATCATTTAAGAAGTGAGCACCTGAAATTCCTCGACATGACCTCAAAATGGGACAGGCTATTGAACAGCCTCCTACTTTGTAGATGTAAACAAAGTGGGAGCATTCGAAAATCACGTTACGCATTCTCTCTATACATCACTCAGCTCTCAAAGTGTCATGTTTTTCCCAATAAAAATTAGTTTACATTGGTCTGCAACTATGGACTCGTTGGACAGTTTCACATTAAGTACAGCTCAAATTAGTTTCTATTAAAACATAAATCACTTTTTTTCAGATCATAGGCATTTCTAGCAGAACAATTTTTTAAGTAAATTTAAACATTTGAAGAATCGTGCTACTTAGTTAAACATAAATTTTATTATTTATTTTTCAAATGAAACATTAACAATAAAAACTAACTTAATCCACTTATGTGGTTGATGCCTTCCTCACTATTTACCAACAATGGGTAATATGAGTGGTTTGGAAACATATTTCAGCTATTTTTTTAGGTCCAGAAAAATAAGTACACAGATATAACTTAAGTTGTCATAACTCGAGACAGGGTTGCCAGATCTACGATGTTGTGGACTCTTGGAAAGGTCTCTCGATTATCTAACCAACGATGGGTCGGATGATGGATCCGGACATCGTTTACATGCATTTAAGTGAGATCCGGCTTCAAAAAAGTACATAAATATCACTTAAGTGGTCATAACTCGAGACAGAGTTACCAGATCTTCGATGTTGTGGACTCGTTGGAAAGGTCTCTTGATTACCTAACCAACGATAGGTCGGATGATGGATCCGGACATCGTTTACATACATTTAAGTGAGATCCGGCTTCAAAAAAGTACATAAATATCACTTAAGTGGTCATAACTCGAGACAGGGTTGCCAGATCTTCGATGTTGTGGACTCGTTGGAAAGGTCTCTTGATTACCTAACCAACGATGGGTCGGATGATGGATCCGGACATCGTTTACATGCATTTAAGTGAGATCCGGCTTCAGAAAAGTACATAAATATCACTTAAGTGGTCATAACTCAAGACAGGGTTACCAGATCTTCGATGTTGTGGACTCGTTGGAAAGGTCTCTTGATTACCTAACCAACGATGGGTCGGATGATGGATCTGGACATCGTTTACATACATTTAAGTAAGATCCGGCTTCAAAAAAGTACATAAATATCACTTAAGTGGTCATAACTCGAGACAGGGTTGCCAGATTTTCAATTTTGTGGACTCGTTGAAAAGGTCTCTTGATTACCTAACCAACGATGGGTCGGATGATGTTTCCTGACATCGTTTACATGCATTTAAGTGAGATCCGGCTTCAGAAAAGTACATAAATATCACTTAAGTGGTCATAACTCGAGACAGGGTTACCAGATCTTCGATGTTGTAGACATGTTGGAAAGGTCTCTTGATTACCTAACCAACGATGGGTTGGATGATGGATCCAGACATCTTTTACTTGCATATAATTGAGATCCGGATATATTTGAAAACACATTGTTATACATAACTTTTGAACTACTTATCGAAACTTCAAACAATTCAAAAGCGATGTATGGGACCCTAAACCAAGTCGAATGCAACTGGTTCGATCAAAATCGGTTCAGCCAGTGCTGAGAAAACTTGGCAAGATTTTTGAACACATACATACATACACACACACACATACACACACACACACATACACACACACAGACATTTGTACAGTTTTCGATTCTGAGTCAATATGTATATATGAAGGTGGGTCTTCGAGCTTTTAATAAAAAGTTCATTTTTAGAGCAGGATTATAGCCTTACCTCAGTGAGGAAGGCAAAAACACTATTGAAACATGCTTAATTTGCTGTTTCTGATATTTTTTTTATTCGAATCTAAACAATAAATTTGAAAAGACATCATTTTACCTCAGTTCAACTATGTTCTCTTGGAAAGAGCAAGATACTTTCTGTCGAGAAAGGCTGCGAAGTTTATTTTTCAAAATTTATTAAAAAAGCCTGAACCCTTTGTGGTCCTGCAAAGAAATCATTATGCTGATAAAAATAAGCGTTGTAATATCAGCAATTTAAGCTTAATTTTTGGACTAAATTTGATGTATTCAATTCAATAGAGTCCTAAAGCCCTTTGGAAATTTTTATGTACAGCTGTAAAAAACACGATTAAAAACTGTTTGTGATCACCTTTTTGTCATTTTAGTGTAAACAAAATAAAAAAAAACGACAAGACAACATTTTACGTTGGACCAACTATGGTCCCCTTGGAAAGAAATGTAGGTAATCTCAAATACTCAAAACTTTATTGTTCAATATCTCTGGAACGAAACATATTCCTTTCTGTCGATAAGTGATTCTTATGTAAAATTGGCCGGGGAATGCGATGGTGAGGTCAAATTAAGAAAATAGATAGGGCTGTTTTGAGATACGGCCATTTCAAGTTTTCAATTGCGCAATACAGGTAGAAAACATATTTTAAACCAAATTTTGATGACGGAAATGGATTCTGCGTCCAATTTTCTTCAAAATTGAGTCTAAGACCGACCCTCTAAGATATGTGGTTCCTGAGTTATCGTCGTTTGAAAATAGGGGCTTCACTCAAAAATCGCCAAAAAGTCGATTTTTTGGGAGGGTACAAAAATGGAGGGGGTGGTCCGATTTGGATGAAATTCAGGATTTTTTTTCATTTTTTGATAGTCTCAACAGCTCTGCCAAATTTGAGCAGAATCGGAGATGGTAAATTTAAAATGCTGTTCCGCTTCAGATGGAATGACCCATATACAATTGGAGAGGACTAAACATCTTTTGCCTTCCTCACTGAGGTAAGGCTATAATCCTGCTCTAAAACTGAACTTCGTATAAAAACGTCGTAGACCCAACTTCATGTATACATATTAGGGTGGGTACGGATTTTGAAAAGTTCTCAGATCAAGTTCTGGTGTGGTTCCCCTTATAGGGCATACCCAAAGGGACTCTCACGCCAAATTTCAGCTCATTTGGTTGAAAACTGGCTTGTCTCAAGCGGGTTAAAGTTTACATGGAAATTACTATGGGAAATTTTGTACTTTCGTTCATTCGCTCCTACAGGCCTGGGGAAAACATGTAGAAACTTCTAGGATGGCCATAAATGAGCGGAATCGTCTGGAGAACAACTTTTCCTAAGAGACCAGGTCGATTCGTTCAACCCCCATCGAGCTCAACGGCAATACATCCGGAATTTTCGAAACCAACGGTTTTCCCCAGAAAAGCATCAAATTTTCCTTAGCATGCTATGAATGCTTGATGAACACCGCGACGCCACATGTCAAACAGCCACACGTGGACTAGCATCGCCAATAAAAAAAATACTTTTTATTACTTTTTGAACTATAGAATTATCATTTATGGTGATCCTGATACTATTTAGCTGTATTCTAAACCTCCAAATAAGAAAAAAATGTTATGGTGCAAATTTTACAATCACGTGGTAGCTGTTTGACATGTGGCGTCGCGGTGTTCATCAAGCATTCATAGCATGCTAAGGAAAATTTGATGCTTTTCTGGGGAAAACCGTTGGTTCCGAAAACTCCGGATGTATTGCCGTTGAGCTCGATGGGGGTTGAACGAATCGACCTGGTCTCTTAGGGAAAGTTGTTCTCCAGACGATTCCACTCATTTCTGGCCATCCTAGAAGTTTCTACATGTTTTCCCCAGGCCAGGCCCAGGTAGGAGCGAATGAATGAATATTCAAAATTTCCCATAGTAATTTCCAAGTAAACTTTAACCCGCTTGAGACAAGCCAGTTTTCAACCAAATGAGCTGAAATTTGGCGTGAGAGTCTCTTTGGGTATGCCCTATAAGGGGAACCACACCAGAACTTGATCTGAGAACTTTTCAAAATCCGTACCCACCCTAATACATATCGACTCAGAATCGAAAACTGAACAAATGTCTGTGTGTATGTGTGTGTGTATGTGTGTGTGTATGTATGTATGTGACCAACAAACTAGCTCATGTTTCTCGGCACTGGCTGAACCGATTTGACCCGAACTTGTTGCATTCGACTTGGTTTAGGGTCCCATAGATCGAGTTTTATACAGATTGAAGTTTCGATAAGTAGTTCAAAAGTTATGTATAAAAATGTGTTTTCACATATATTTGGATCTCACTTAACTGTATGTAAACTATGTCCGGGTCCATCATCCGACCCATCGTTAGTTAGGTTATCAAAAGACCTTTCCAATGAGTCCAAAACATTGAAGATCTGGCAACCCTGTCTCGAGATATGGCCCCTTAAGTGATATTGATGTACTTTTTTGAAGCCGGATCTCACTTAAATGTATGTAAACTATGTCCGGATCCACCATCCGACCTATTGTTGGTTAGGTTATCAAAAGACCTTTCCAACGAGTCCAAAACATTGAAGATCTGGCAACCCTGTCTCGAGATATGGCCCCTTAAGTGATATTGATGTACTTTTTTGAAGCCGGATCTCACTTAAATGTATGTAAACTATGTCCGGATCCATCATCCGACCTATTGTTGGTTAGGTTATCAAAATACCTTTCCAACGAGTCCAAAACATTGAAGATCTGGCAACCCTGTCTCGAGATATGGCCACTTAAGTGATATTGATGTACTTTTTTGAAGCCGGATCTCACTTAAATGTATGTAAACTATGTCCGGCTCCACTATCCGACCCGACGTTGGTTAGGTTATCAAAAGACCTTTCCAACGAGTCCAAAACATTGAAGATCTGGCAACCCTGTCTCGAGATATGGCCCCTTAAGTGATATTGATGTACTTTTTTGAAGCCGGATCTCACTTAAATGAATGTAAACTATGTCGGATCCATCATCCGACCTATTGTTGGTTAGGTTATCAAAATACCTTTCCAACGAGTCCAAAACATTGAAGATCTGGCAACCCTGTCTCGAGATATGGCCACCTATGTGATATCGATGTACTTTTTTGAAGCCGGATCTCACTTAAATGTATGTAAACTATGTCCGGATCCACCATCCGACCTATTGTTGGTTAGGTTATCAAAAGACCTTTCCAACGAGTCCAAAACATTGAAGATCTGGCAACCCTGTCTCGAGATATGGCCACTTAAGTGATATTGATGTACTTTTTTGAAGCCGGATCTCACTTAAATGTATGTAAACTATGTCCGGCTCCACTATCCGACCCGACGTTGGTTAGGTTATCAAAAGACCTTTCCAACAAGTGCAAAACATTGAAGATCTGGCAACCCTGTCTCGAGATATGGCCACTTATGTGATATCGATGTACTTTTTGGAAGCCGGATCTAAAAAATAGATGAAACTTATGTACAGCCACTGTTGTGAGGAAGGCTCCAACCACATATGTGGATTAAGTTAGTTTTTTATTTAGTGTATAGTTTTTGAGCTACAAGCATTTTTGTCCAAATTTTGCAAAACTATACTTTTTAGGTTTGCTTTAACTAGCACCATGTCCAACCATCTCTGTATCGTAATCTGGGGCGAATCGGGACTACAGTCTGAATAGGGACAGCAGTGTTTAGAGCACTTAAAGTTTTTAAATTTGGAAATGAATGTATACATTTTGTTGGTCTGAGTCTGTTCTAACCGAAACCAACCAGAAAAATCAAAATATTGTGCCCAACATGGTTAAAACTGCTGTCCCAATTCGCCCCATTTGTCCTGGTTGACCCCAGTTTACGGTACATATTTTTTCGAAGAGCTCAGATAATTCCTCAAAATTTGTCATATGAACACTGAAAATCGCATGAAATCGATATAACTTTGAAAAATATTTGCACTGGCCTTGCGGAAAATTACGAAACAAAAATCATGTCCTTGCAATAACGATATCAAAGATCTCTATTTTCTGGTTATTTTCTGTGAGTTATTTCGTAATTTGTCTCTGTGTTTTTGATAATCAACCTAAGCTTCACAGAAAAAAATGATGGTAATATTCATCAGGAAATGGTGACAGATTTTGTGGCAAAATAAATGATAAATTTTACCCCAGAAAATGATGAATTTTCATCAGTTTTTGATGAATATTCATCAGGTTCACATTTTTACACATTTTTTATGTAATATTACACAAATAAAGAGGTAATATTCAACCTACCAAATTTTCAACATTCCAAAATTCAACTTTTTTTTTCTGTGTTCTCAACAACAAATTTGAAATTAATGTTTTTGATATCTCATTAGCATCAAAGAAAAAAAAGTTTACCGTGAAAAATTACAGTTAAAATTATTTTTTACAAACAATCATTTCCTTATTTACCAAACGTAAAAGTTTGGTTATTAAAATCAACCATAAATTATAAAATTTCTAGCAACATTGATCATGCAACCTGCGTTTCAGCCCAAAATCAATGAAAAGGAACGCTCATAAAATTGAAACAGTGCGATACCGAAATTAAAAACCCTACGCAACAAAGAGTGAAAGTTACCCCGCTTGTGCAATACTTACGTCGCACAAACTTCTCCTCCTTGTCGAAGATGTTAACCAGCTGGAAAGCGTGCCCGATGAATTCGCAGAAGTAGTGCAGGGTCAGCAGGACCAGGGCGATGCGTTGGAATCTGTGCAAGTTGAGACAAAAGTCGTTAATGCCACGCTTCTTGGAGGTGTGTTAAGTACAGTACTCACCCCATGAAGTAAGCGGTGGCGATCAGGAAGAAGCCGCCGAGCGCGTGCTCGATCTTGGCCCGCTGCTCGTCCTTCTTGACCTTCTGGAAGTACAGCTCGGGCAGCATGTGCAGGTAGTACGCCAGCTGGATGATGAAGAACAGCTTGTGCAGGAACACCATCGGGTGCTCCGGGAAGTTCTCCCACAGCTTGGCCATGTTGCCGAGGTACTGCTCGCGCACGATCACGTCGAAACCCCACAGGAAGGACATCGCGTAGAACACCACCAGCTGGCCGGACTCGTTGAAGCGGGACAGCTTGAACTTGGACAGGTGCAGCTTCTTGGAGATTTTCTGGGAGGGATCACAAAAAAAAAAATCGTCAGTCTCTATTTTTCGCGTTAAAATTTCCACAAACTCACATCCAGCGCGTACTCCTGCAGGATCGCGTGCATGATGATGCAGATCAGCGTGTAGAAGAACACCGCGCAGCCATCCTTCCAGCCGGAGGTGTAGCTGAAGGGCTCGCCCTTGGGGTTCTCGTGGCTCGGATCGGCACCGGTCACGTTGTGGTGCAGCGCGATGAAGATGCTGGCCAGCGAGTTGGTGGCCTTGTTGGAAAAATACAAGTTTAGTGATCATTCCTATCTCTTTTAAATACAGTCATCACATTCTTCTGATAAGGACTACTGTCTATTCGCTTTCGTTTCTGCGCTCTGTAGTGGTGACATCTTCATCATCCTGGTAAATCAGTGCAGGTTTCCATTTCTTTGGAGAACTTGGAGAATAGTTCTCGAGGTAGCCATAATAATACAGTGTAGCTATAGTCAGAGTAATAATACCAAAACTTTTGCATCTTGTCGTTTGAATGTTGGACTTGGCCCAGCTATTGGGAACCGGGGCTGAGCTCTAGGTTAGTCGAGATTAGTCGCAATTTTTAATTAACATATTTAACTCGCCCACGTGACGGAAAAATGTCAATTCCCAAAATTGTGAATTGGGTTCATGAAATTGAGATCCACGAAGTAATATATTCACGTTTATAGTGCAAATTCATTTTTCTCATGAATAAATTCCTTCGTGGTTCTTAAATTCGTGAATACAATTTGGCGACCTCAGCAGAGTCCAAGAGAAACTTAGCATTTTGCAAATTTGTCAAGTTGTCGATTTGTGCGGCGCCTTCATGAAGATGATATAGCGCCCTCGGGAGGCCCCAGGTCACCCAAAATGACATTTTTTGCAAATTAAAAAAAATGCCTTATGGAGGTAAACCACTATGTTTAACAAAATGTGTCTTCTTATCCAGTCAGCATATCAGAAAACTATTCCACAAACCTATGAAAAAGTCGTTTTATCTTGAGATTTCGTCCGACACTTGCACGCATTTCGAACGCACTGTGATTAGGTGCAATGTCTTGTGCAATGCTGCATTTCATCTTCGTATGATGTATTGCTTCCAGCATGGCACGATACATATTTATATTTTTATGCTGCACTGCAGCAGCAGGCTCTGCCATTCACCACACACCAGGTTAGGTTGAGCCACCACCATGCGCACTTGCTATCTCTGTCTATCCCGCCACTGCCGCGAACGAGTGAACGAGAGCTCTCTACCTTCCTCTCTGCCAGCCACTCTCGTTGGTAGCCGCTACGTGGCAAAATCTCAACATCTGAACCTCGCAAATCTTATCGAAGACCTGACCTGTTTTCGGAGTTTTGGAACCCAAGAGACCCCGACCAGGTCTTACCTGCAGCATCAGCCCGACGACGAAGACCATCGCGAAGCAGGACACGATGTCGGCATGGTTCTGGATGACGAACTCATGGCTCAGAAAGGGTGGATTCTTGTTGGAAGACTTTCGTCCCATACCCGGCTTGATGGCCATTGCGTGGCTGTTTACAGGCTACCCTTCTGCTTGCGGTTACTAGTCACGGGACTTCGGAGTGTCTTCTCCGGATACAGGCTTTTCTTCTCTTCTCAAAGCAAACACGAACTCTTCCGTCCAAGTTACACGTAGGACATCTCCCAGCGTACTGCCAACCGATTTCGGAATTTCGACCGAAAAAGGACACCTCCTTTCACCGGCTGCTGAGACCTTGACGTAGAGCTCGAATGTTGCTACGTCGCCTACTTAATAAGTTGTTATTATCCCGTGGTCCAGATGAATGGTTCGCAAAAATACACGTCCCACTCAAGTTCAGCTTCTTCTCCTGGCCTACTGCGGCTAGACACACACCACACACTGGACTGGACGGATGACTGGGGAATGCTCTGTCTTCTTGCTTGTACTGACACAACTACGTAAAGAGGTGCCTTGAGGTGGAGGTGGGAGGACGCGAAGAGCAACAACAAATCCGAGCTGTACGGGCTACGTGGTGACGAGTTGTCAACGCCGCAACCAAGGCGAAGAGGAGGAGAAAGAGGACGCCAAATGTCAGAGGATTGTCAGTGCGTTCGCTGTCAAAACGAGGGAATGGCCGCTTGGGCGATGCGTTATGGAGTGTCACTGTACGCGGCGTTATGGCGTCTTTTGTAGGGCTAGTTCGTTCCGGGTTTACTGTAGCTGGGTGCTTGCTCGGAATGGTGTTAGAGTAACTGCTTCTAATGTTTTCATTCTTTTTGGATTCTTTACTTGGAAACCATAGCTCTCAAGCAAATCATCTCGATATATGATTGAATATTATTTACACTTTTCCCCTAATATTGTTCAAACGTTCATTTTATCCATTAGTGGACTCTCTAAAGTTTTTTGATGAATAATTCAATAAAATCCCAAATTCAAGCAGGTGTTTGTCAATAAATCTTTTATTTGGTATGCTCAACATCATTCAAAACAATGTTGACTGAAATTTTATTGTCGTTTACCGTAAAAACGGTCGTAAACGGTTTACGCAAAAAAAAGTGATTTGAGTTTGACATCTGAAAAATTCAGCCATGGCCACTGAAATATAAATCAATAACAAAACATTTTTTTTGAAAATAAAATTGCCTGGTTTTATCAGCACGTGTAAACAAAGCTATTCAAATTTAGCACCAAAATTGCTGTTTTTATTCTATAAAAATGTTTACAATTGTTTTCGATACGTTTTCTTTAATCGTTTTTGGGAAAATTTGATCAACAGTTTGTTCGTTTTTGATGTTGTTTAAACCATTTTTTACAAAACATAAATGTTTACAATGAAAAGTGAGCAAAAGTCCTTTTTTAATTAATTTTATCTGTCATTAGACCCACACCATGCATTAAAACAGCAAATATCGGTTTAGAGGTGGGCAAAACCGCTCTTTTTCAGGAGTCGCTGTTTTCCGCCCACTCATTAAAAAGAGCGGCTCTTTTTAACGGCTCTTCCGATCTGTTTCAAGATTTTGCAAAAAAATAAATAAATAACAAGCCATGGTTTCAACATTTCGATGAAAAAATTGTTTTAAAATGAATTTTACACCTGTCCAGTTGTTTTGTAATCATTAGTTTCCAAAATATCCAAGTATTGAAGAGATTTTTATATTCGCCGAATAAAAACTTTTTGCGGTGGTGTACATTGGAATTTCACAAAAATTGAAAATATTTTTGATCGATCCCAGCCATGCTAAATATGATTTAAAACGCAGGAAAACGCATTTGTAATTGTCTTCAGTTGGTTGGACTTCTATTTCCTTAAAAATTTTGATATTTTTTTGCCCCCTGATTTTTCGGACCGATTTTGAAGGGGGACATAAACTTTTAAAAATATTTGCAACGGCCTTATTTGAAAAAAAAAAAAAAATAATAAAAATGATTCGTTGTCTAATTGAGTATGATCCCTAAACTGCGCTAAAATGATTTAAAATAATTTAATTCAAGATGGTGGCCAATAATGCATTTGATGTTTTAAACAGAAAAAGAAAAAAAAAACGAAAGAAACATTTTTTTTTTGTTCGTGATTCAATTATCCGAAGTTGCATACAAACCTTAATCGAATTTCGGAGAATCGAAACTTTTGATAATCGGATTAATTTTTTTTAGAAATCGAAATTTTAACGGAGTTTTGACACAGTTGTATTTTTGGGATATGATCTCAAAAAAAATAAATAAATAAATAAAAAGTAAAATAGCTTACATGTAAATGGAATAAAATTTTATGATAACGTACTTTAGTATATTAAAAATTTTCAGAGTCTTAAAGGATATTGGTAGGATTCAATCTTTTGCCTTCCTCACTGAGGTAAGGCTATAATCCTGCTATAGAAATGAACTTTTCTCAGAAAGTTTGTAGACCCACCTTCATGTATACCTATCGACTCAGAATCGAAAACTGAACAAATGTTTGTGTGTGTATGTGTGAGTGTGAGTAGTTCAAAAGTTATGTATAAAAATGTGTTTTTGTATTTATCCGTATGTTAGATAAGTGATCAGAAATTGACTCAAATATCACCATGTTATACATCTTTAGTTAGGTATTCCAAAGACCTTTCCAACGAATGCAAAACATTGAGAATCTGGCAACTCTGTCTTGAGTTATGGACACTTAAGTGCTATTCTTCTTTTTTGAGGCCGGATCTTACTTAAATGTATTTAAACTATGTCCGGGTCCATTATCCGACCCACCGTTGGATAGGTAATCAAAAGACCATTCCAACGAGTTCAAAACATTAAACATCTGGCAACCCTGTCTCAAGTTATGGCCACTTAAGTGATGTTTATGTACTTTTTTATTGCGGATCTTGAGACAAAACTAGATGAAATTTGTGTCCAATCCCATCGAATCGCCACATATTGGTAAAAAGTGAGGAAGGCACCAACCACGTAGGTGGATTAAGTTAGTTTTGATTAAATCATCAATGGAGCATAAAAAAAAACAAACAAATCATGAAATGTAGTTTTTGGTACAAAAGAAGTTGCAAAAAAATGGTATCTGTTTTTTTCCGAACTCTCAACAACAATATAAAAGACGTGTTTATGTTTAAATTACTGTATTGGTATATTTTAATTAGGATTATTGTCTCATGCAATATTGTGTAACATTTCGAATCAACGAATCGAACAGCCTGCATAATCATAATCAAGTTACAAATAATCCATTCTGTTAATTTGTGAAGTTTGTTCCCTGACTAATTACTTCGCCTCACTGGTCGTTATCGCCCATGTCGGCGCGTGTAGTCTTAATCTAGAGTTAGAACGCAAAAGCTGATTTTTTGCTCACAAAACGGGAAAAAAATCTCGACAAAACACACACAAAAAATACGTTTTTGTCAAACTTAGTGATAACCGTTCTGGTGCTTCAGCTCAACAAACTCGTACTCGGGGTGGGTCGCCTTCAGTGACTCCCGGAACGCGTACAGGTAGTAGTTGACCTTCTGGAGCGTGCTGCACTCGCCCATGATGCCAACGCGCCACGCCTTCTCCCAGGTCGGTCCCAGGCCACCCTGAATCTCCAGGCTGAAACTGATTGCAAAGTTGTTAGATTTGAACGAAGTCTTCTACTAAAGACTACTTACTTCTTCATCGCGTACTGGGACACCTTCCACCAGGTGACGCCCTCGGGGATCATGATGCCGGTGACGGTCGACAGGCGATGCTTGGGGTTCTTGATGAAGATCTCCAGGCCCATCTCGGACAGGCCACGGTACAGGGCGCGGGCACATTCCTGGCGGCGTTGGATTTGCGCGTCGAGCCCTTCCTCAACGATCTGGGCCAGCGCTTCCCGCAGGGCGAAGATCAGGTTCGACGAAACGGTGTGGTGGTACATCTTCTGCTCGTCGTAACAGCCCCAGTAGTTGCCGAGCAGCAGCAGGTCCCAGTAGAACACCTTGGATTTGGTTTTGCGGGCGCGGATAGCGGCTCTGGAAATATATTTCAATTCTGTAGTTATAGTCTATAGTTGAATAAATCAATTAAACTCACAATGCTTTATCACTGATCGAAATCGGCGTGATCCCCGGAGGAGCTCCCAGCACCTTCTGCGACCCAGTATAAACCCCGTCAATCTCCCACTTGTCCATGTAGAACGGAACTCCGCACAAACTGGCCACGGCATCGACCAACAGCAGGCAGTCATTCTCGTGGCAGACCCGTCCCAATCCCTCCAACGGCTGCAGCAGTCCACTCGAAGAATCGCCGTGCGTCACAAACAGACACTTGGGCTTGTGCTGTTCGATGGCCTTCTTCAAATCGGCCAACGGGAACGGTTTGTCGTCGGGTCCCTCCAGAATCCGAACGTCCGCCCCGTACCGGGTGGCCATCTCCACGGCGCGTTCCGCCCAAATTCCGTTGACCGCGATCAGCACCCGTTCGCCCTCCTCGAGCAGATTACACAGCAGCGCTTCCATGGCCGCGTGGGCCGATCCGCTGATGCACATGGTCGTGCGGTTCCGCGTCTGGAACACGTACCGGATGCCGTCCTTGACCTCGTCAATCACCTGGAACAGCTCGGCGTGGAAGTTGCTCAGCGAGGTGTTGGTGAGCGCCGTCAGGACGCGCTTCGAGCAGTTCGATGGTCCCGGGCCCATCATGATCTTCTCGGGGATGTTCATCGGTTTGAGCAGCGACACGGGTGGGGTGATGGTGTCCATTTCGAGATTTGGTCTGTTGATTCAAACAATCTAATAAAAACAATCTTAAGTTTCTTCATTTCAGCTTGATCAATGTTATGAAATACTCAACATTAAATTTAATCTTAAGTCATAACCGAAATAGAAATCCCCAACTCATTTCCTTCCGAATTCCTTTTCTAAGAAGCACTGATAAGGGCCTCAATTTCCTGATAAAAAAAATTCAAATGCAATAAAGAGAATGTCCCGGTAGCAATTAAACATTGCTTCTTCCTGACCAATTTTTTTCTCAAGGGTATTACAGTAACAAGCGTTTCTTGATAAGGCTTCGTGCATGCTTAAGTAATTGCGGTTTAACATTTTATTGCTATCACTCATTTGTCATTCAAATCGCGTTTATTTGTCTACTGAAAAAATATATGTAGTATCAGTTTGGCCAAGCTCAACAAAAATTGTGAATGAGTGTGGTTGGTTTCCATCTACGTTTAGCGACTGATTTTTCATTTTTTCACTTGGAAAAGAGTAGCTCAGCCATTAACATTAACGTTCCGTTACTTCGGAATGGAACTACAAAACCATTGAGAGGTTAGAAGTCAGCCCTTTTTTGTCAGCACTGAAATTTAGTGGGACGGATTCAAATTTAATTGATAATGCTGTCGGTTCTTGAAAGGGTTTAATCTACTTGGACGGATTATTTATTGTTTGATTTAATTTTAGTTTTGATGCAACCATTATTTCTTCTTGGGTGGCCTACACAGTTCGACAAAATTATGGTGAAATAATTCCAATTGTTCGTCATTCAATTTAAGTCTGAAAAATGAGTGATAGTCACTTCTATGTTTTGAAAATTTTCCACAATAGGCGTGTTGTTTTTTAAGTTGTTAGATGTAAAATTTCACACTTTTTTTAAATTGTATCAGCTTACTTGCATAATCATAATTATTGGGACTTAAAAATATTATAAGTTTCAGAAAAATTTCAAAGAAAATTCAAATCCTTCATTTGACAACAAAAAAAAGAACTTTTTCCCAGAATCACATTTCGCAGAATTAACCATGTAATTTGTTTAAGCTGTGTTAAATTCATTTTAAAATAAGTTATGTAAGAGTAAGTATATATTAATCATTTTCTTAACATTTTGGCATCAAAGTTTTGAAAATGAATTGAAAAAATAGATAGAATGAAAGAACTTAATTTTATAAATTTTAATTTTCTGTTCATATAGAACTAACCAGCTCTATTTAATATTTCATCTCAAGGATTACTGAAGATAACCTGAAAGTTTGAAGCATTCAAACCTGGGAATAGCTCTTGCACAACCGTTATGCAAAAATTGGAATGAAAATAATCCATAGCAGCTCACAAAACAGCTTTTCAAATCGGTGTTATATCATTTAAAAAATAATTGTTTTTTTTTACCCATTTTTGCAAGAGAAAAATCAGAATTATCTAGCCATTATTGATTGCTTGTATTTGATAACATTTTAATTGATATCAGCAAATATCATAAGCAAAATTATTAATGTTTGAATGGTTATTGTTAGGATTGAAAGAAGAGTCAGTTGATTCCGTTAAATAGGTTGTCGAGGTATTTTAGTTTGAAATAAATACACAAATGGTGCTGCCATAGGTGTAAAATATATGAAGAAAATGTGAGCCTGATTGTGTAATAGTAGTTTATGCAACAAGTTGCAAAAAGAGGATTTTTTCAGCACTAGTTGTACATTTATCCAACGAGGTTCACCGAGTTGGATAAATACGAAGAGTGCTGGAAAAATCAAGTTTTGCAACGAGTTTCATACAACATTTTTTGCAATTCCAAAAAACACACACTGAGTAAAATTTTATGTAAAATTTTCATGTATTTTGTCAATAAATTGTTTAAATCAAAAAAAAAAAAATGAAAAGTGTTACTTTTCGAAACAAGTGCTGAAAAGTTCAACTTTTCAGCACCCATTTGAGTGCTGAAAAGTAGAACTTTTCAGCATTTATTTTGAAAAGTGTTGCTATTCGATTCTGTTATTTTTGGTACAGAAAAGTAGGCTATTTCGTCGTTCAAGAATGACAGGAAAAGTAAGTTATTTTACGACGGAATTGCAAAAAGCAACATATCGTATACAGTCCAGACTCGATTATCCGAAGTCTCGATTATCCGAAGTTCGATTATCCGAAAGTTTGTATGGGACTTCGAATAATCGAATCAGGAACAATTTTTCCATTTTTTTTATTTTCTGAATTTAAACATCAAAATTGAGTTCTTCACTCCATTTTAGTCAAATTTGACTGTTTGATTGCCTAATAAAATAAAAAAAAAACATTTTTTTTTCAATATTTCATCACCGCCATTTTGGCCGCCATTTTGGCCGCCATCTTGGATTCAAAAAATATAAATCACTTTAGAGCAGTTGGGGAGTCATACTTAATCTCAACAATCAAAAATAGGACAACAAAAAAAAATTATTTGTGATTCGATTATCCGAAGTTTTGATTATCCGAAGTGAAATTTCGCCAAAGCCTTCGGATAATTGAGTCTGGACTGTAAGATAAACTTAAATTCATGTTCAAAAGCTAAGTTAGTAATACTTGTTCTTGGAATGTGATTTTTAATCAGTCAGACAGTCATTAAAAAAAACATTATTTCTGCTGTTAAATGTAGATTTCAATTGAAATCACTCAACTCAACTGATCACAGAGTCCAATCATTTAATATAAAAATAATATAAAATAATACTAAGGAATACTATCTAACCTGTTGAACGGTTTTAAGTACGACACATACAATTTGAAAAAATATATATTTTTTTCGAGTTATATATTTATTACAAACAGTCAAGCCATAATTAATCCTCACGCTTATTTTTTCTATTAAAATTGCAGTCCTATAAAATTTTGCTTTAAAAAACATCATTCGAACCAGGTTCCCAACAATCTTCAATAAATTTTGAATTTCCGTTTCGCTTAATTTTTCTTGGCTCTGGAAATTAAACGATATTATTCAGTAAAAAATTGATATCATTTTTACTGAAAAGTATGAAGGAACAATTCAACTATTTTTTTTGTTTCTTCAATTATCTTGTAATAAATGGTTAACCCTAAATCGTTAAACAATATACTTGACCAAATACTTATCCTCAAGCTAGTCTTACTTTTCCGGCAAAAATAAGTGTGAATGTTATTTAATGCTATTTTTATATTTTGTACATGAAGTATAGTGAAGTATAGTAAAAAGTATAGTAAAAAGATACATTGTTCAAGGAAATTACAAGGAAAGTATTGTTAGTTTTAAGTTAGTCTTATTAGATTACTTTTGAGTATTCGTAATTACCAGTTCCAATTTTTTTCATAACCCAACGAGTTAATAAAAGACCATCTAATATTTTTAATTTGGTCTATTTCGGAGAATAGTAAATTCAGAGAAATTAATTTCTTGAGAATACTTGGTCTGTGAAAGTGGCTTCAGTCTTTCTGCTCATCAGTTGAAATTGATCAAAACTATTACACATGTCATGCATTTTTGTTACAAATACACAAAAATATTGTTAGAAATTAAAGGAATGGATTTAAAGATTCATACTGCCCATGTTCGCAAACGCAATGTAGGTTTGTTCCACACATAAGGTTACGTGTTGATTTTGCGCGTAATAACTGGATTCCCTCTAGATTCTAGAATTTCTAGAACAAAGGACTGGATATTTTTGGTTTTTCTGAAAGAGCACACGAGTTTGAATCAAACTGCATCAATAACTCAAAAGTGCATATGGGACATATATGCGAGCTGGGGCAGCATATTTCATGTAATAAAGTAATGCCACTTCTTCTTAGGGAATCCTTTAAAGTTTACAACGATCAAAACCCATAGAATCACCTCAAGTGCAAATAGATGCGTTCTTTTCCTTTTTAACTTTATAATTCTTCACACACTAACACTACCTCGCACGAGAAAGTCTTTCACACCGTTGGTCACTCTTGGGAGCACTTCGGAATCCGATCCGTCCAGTAGAACAACCCAAACACGACTGAGGACACTCTTGATCTAATAGCTAAGCGCAAGTCCCCCCTTTGGGCACTTTTTTTTTTGTTCGATCGTAAAAAAATGTAGGCAATCAAATCGGGAAGAGCAGTCCGTGTTCGTCGAGACCGCGCACATTGCACGCATTGCTCTTACTGCCAAGCTTAGGGAATTCTCGCTCTTGTGTTGTTTTATAACAGTCCAAATAAGTGCCAGGGATTCGGCTAAAGAGGACTCGTTATCAACGTACCCTTCTCTACCAGCAGCGAACCGGTCAGCTGAGTCGTGTCGAGGATCGATCTAGATTAGGGGATTGCGAGCCACTTGAGCTCCGGATGGCAATACGATGAAGAGTTACAGTTAAATGATTGTAGAAAGTGTAAGCTATAAATAAACATGTTTAGTTCAAAATCAAACAGTTACTTTTGATCAAACTTTTTTTTTTCCATTTATTAAGCGCTTTCCTATAATTGTTGCGTTGTTTACCTTTGAGAATCCAGAGTGCCAAAATTATTGCCAAAACGCGCCTACATTATCACTCTACTGATAAGATTATCCCACCCTGATACGAAGAAGCGTGCCTTAAATCAGTATATGACGATCTGGGCACACAACTCTACGTGCTACTATTTTCCCATCATAGTATGAATCATTAGCGTAAATTCCTTGTTTGGTATCGTCCAACTTGTTTTAAAGTTTAAATGGTTACAACTGAAATGTAAGTTTAGTCTCTATAGCATATTGTTATCTGCACTTTCATTTGAAAATGCCGGTATCTTATTTGATTCAAACTAATCATAATTGTTTTCAAACATAAAAATAAGCATGAGTAATTTCAAAGAAATTTAAATTTTATAGGAGCAATTCCAACCCAAAACAGTAGTACCTCTCCGATTTCAATGAAACTTTAAAGACACGTTGTCCGACGCTTATGTAAGCTATTTTTGTGTATATGGAGCCTGTTTTACTCGATAATGACATTTGAGAAGGGCGTAAGTGTTTTCAACACTTTTGTAATTCGTAATTTAATCATTTCTATATCTCGAAGCCGTTGCATCGTATCAAAACGTGGTCAAAGACAAACTTGTATGAAATTTGATGAGTTTTGCGAAAAAATACACTGAAAGAAGAAAACACGCCACTTTTATGAGATTTTTTGATTTTTATGTTTAAATTTTTTTTTTTCAAAAAGACTAACGAAAATGCAGGATGAAGCAAATACTCAAAAAATACAAAAATCATTTACTGAAACTGTTTGTCAAAATTTTCACTAACCGAATACGGGAATCGATTCTCCAGACAATTTTACATAAAAGTCTCCAAAATATTAACAAGACTGAATAATCAAGTCTGTCATACAGAAATTGTTAAAAACCATAAAAAAATTTTTTTGAACATTTATTTTTATTTTTAAAACCGCTGTAACTTTACAAGGATTGAACTTAGGACAGTGGTCAATATGGAGACTTTTATGTAAAATTGTCTGGAGAATAGATTCCCGTATTTGACATTCAGACCACTTAAAAAAAAAACAGTTTCAGTAGATGATTTTTTGTTTTTATTTAGGTGGGTTGCTCCATCCTGCATTTTTCGTGGGCCTTTTTGTAACATCTTAGGCTATTTTCATTAACAATTTGAATGAAAAAAAATCGTGGGCTCACCTTCAAATATGACCTTTAAACTTAAAAATCAAAAAATCTCATAAAAGCGCCGTGTTTTTGTCTTTGGCGGATTACAATAGTAGTTTATGCAACAAGTTGCAAAAAGAAGATTTTTTCAGCACGTGTTGTACATTTATCCAACGAGGTTCACCGAGTTGGATTAATACGACAAGTGCTGAAAAAATCAAGGTTTGCAACGAGTTTTATACAACATTTTTTGTATTTCTGAAAAACACCCATTGAGTGAAATTATAAGTCGAATATTCATGTATTTTGTCAATAAATCGCTTAAATCAAAAAGTATTACTTTTCAAAACTAGTGCTGAAAAGTTCAACTTTTCAGCATCCATTTCAGTGCTGAAAAGTAGAATTTTTCAGCATTTGATTCTAAATGTGTTTTTATTCGATTCTGTTATTTTTAGTAGATAAAAGTAGGCTGTTTCGTCACGCGAGAATGACAGGAAAAGTAGGAAGTTTCAAGACGGAATTGCAAAAAAATATGTTAAACACTTAGGCCCTTTTCAAATTTCTTTATCGAGTGAAACTGGCTCCATATACGCAAAAATAGCTTACATAAGCGTAGGATAGCATGTCTACAAAGTTTCATAGAAGTCAGAGAGGGACCGGTACAACCGATTCCCTATTGGACATGGAATTGGTCATAGGGGATATTCTTATATGTTCGGCAAGTCCTATTCCCATCCAATTTGCAGTTTATACAAATTATTTGGCAATATTATTGATGAAACCTTGTTTTCTCACTTCGAACTGAGGCAATAATCACTTGTTTCAGAGTAAAATGTTAATGAATTATTATTAGGTGCTCTGATATAAAAACGTTCTTTTCCTGGATGATATTTAAATAAACTCATATTTTTAACATTTAGTCTTTTAGATGTGGTAGATTTGAAGATTTTTAATTGATTTTCTACGATATTTATTCAGAAAAGTCGCAAACAATTTCTTTTGAATTGTCCTTGAGATACTCTAAATGAGGTCGTTTCAAATATTTTTCAAATTATTTTTATTTTTTTCAAATTTCAAAACAGCCTCGAAAAATTTGGGAACAAAAAATGTTTTTTTTTATTGAAATAAAAGAGTTATGCTTTTTTTTTGATCAGAAAACTGCACAAAAGTTTCATTTTTTTAAATCGGAAATCGAATCAATAGTTGATAATTACAGGCCAATTAGGTGACAATTAGAAAAAAAAATCAAATGTAAAATACTTTTTGATTGCAAATTCTATTCGGTTTTAAAATTCTTTTTTTTTTAGTGTCAAAGTCGCTATCATTACCTACAACTTTTTTGAAGATATCATTTGATAAGAAAATACCTTCTGAAAGTACATACTTTCATACACTTACATACCCATTTTGAATGACCATTTAGAATACAAGAATAAAGTTTCCCAGTACTAAAATACAAAAATTTCTTTACTATAAAAATGTATACTTTAATAATTTTAAAATATGAGCCATTTTTAGCTACTCAACTGCAAAAAATGTGGGACATGTCATTTTATGCGAAATTTAGTGAACTTTTTGAATCTGCAATAACCAAGAAGAGCAATTTCTCATCTAGATCATTTTCTATTTCGTTTTTAAAGTTAAAACGCTTTTTATGAGCTGTAATTGAACGTGAAGGTGTAATATGCCAACATTAGAGGCATGATGGAGATAGGTGCTGTTCCCCTAATTTCCCTGTAATTTGGCTGAATTTAAAAATTGTTTAGTAAGATTTGCTGAGGAACAACACAGTTCCCGAATCACTTTCTTTTACGAAAACATCTTATCTGTGAGCCGTGAAAAGGAATTGTGCGTGATTAATAGGTGCTTACATTCTTTTGTAGATAAGGTTTTTGACCGACAAACAGCCTCGTTGTGTTGACTGAGGTCATGGTTAAAAAACTGTTGCATAGCTACCGCCATCTTGGACTATGGACAGGAATTGGAACAGCTGATTTAGCCTATTTACTTCTCAATATTTGGATATTATTAATATGTTTCGGATAGAGCAAACACAGATTAACAAGAATAGGGCATCGATTTCCAAATTTCAAGTATTTAAGTGCACCCCAGATGACGGTATTTAAAATGTTGAGTCTTTATTTCGTTCAAGTGTTCCAAAACGAAAATAATACGAGATTTTTATTTAAAATTTGAAATTATACTTTTTTATTTACTCTTTTAAAATCCTATACAAAAACGAATCGACGTTTTACATTTATCTATCCTTCAAACAAATCACTCATACAAACTCACTACCACTCTAGTGATGTCCCCCCTTCTTGAACCCATGCTCGCTGCCTCCACTCTTGCCCCCCTTCTTTCCGTAATCATCCTTGTGGGAGTAGTGCGACTCGTGGCCATGCTTCTTCTTCCAGCCCTTGTGGTCCTCATCGTGATGTCCCTTCTCCGAGTGTCCCTTCTTGGCATAGTGGTCCTCCTTGTGGGCCGAATCGTGATGACCACCCTTCTTGTGCTCTCCAGCATCCTTCATGTGGTGCTCGTGGAAGTCTCCGTACTTCTTGTGCTTGCCCTCCTTGTGCACATCATCGTAGAATTTGTGCTCCTTGTGATAATCGTCCTTGTGGGCCTTCTTGTGGTACCCCGTGGTCTTCGAGCCCTTCTTGTGACCCTTTTTGTGACCGTGCTTTCCATGTTTTTCGCCCTTCTTTTCCTCGTGATGTTTCTTGAACTCCTCCCCCTCGTCGTGACTTTCCTTCTTGTGGCCACCTTCCTCCCCAAAGTGCGACTCGTGTTCCTCCTTGCCGTGGTCGCCCTTTTCCTTCTTCTCCAGCCCGTGCTTCGACTTGTAGCCCTTGTCCGCCTTTTCGCCCTTTTTGCCGTGATGTTCGGCGCCGTGTTCGCTGCCGCCGCTCTCCTCGAACGATTCCTCCTTTTTGTGGGCCGCCGTCAGCGAAACCGCCAGCACGAGCAGCACCAGCCCGCACACCCAAAAGTGCCGCATGGTGGGGGGTGAACCTGTAGGAAGAAATGAAAGGAGATTAGATTCTTTTAATGTTTGTTGTTTGCAATACATTTTATTCAAATAATTAAATCAATTTCAATTTCACAGGAAATTTATTTCAATATTTACAGAAGTGTGTTGAAAAACCCCTGTGTTGGCCTATAAATTCGATAACATGAAATTGAAAGTTAACTCAATTTGAAAAAAAAAGCAAAAAGAAACGCAACTAACAATTGAAAGCAAAAATATTATTCCTAAATAACAAAACATTGATTTGTAAAATCGCGATAACTCGTGATGATTACAAGCAAACCCCTTATGTTTATACATATTTTTTTGTGATTGTCTGCTCTACAACTTTGTAAACATAGATACAATCTAAAAAATAACCCTGCAAAATCACAAAAAAAAAAATAAAAACTACAGTTGAGTAACGAAAAAATAGCAGAATTTTTAAAACTATTTTTGTATTTTTTATTCGATGAAGAATACGTCAAGTTTGACATCAAATTTCCAAACCATCACTATGTCATGCTGCAAATTATTGAGAAACACGTATTTTTTCTAAATCAAAAATGGAAGGGGTCGTACCGCCCCTCCGTCAAGAGATATTGAAAAATGGAGCTCGGATTCGTAATCAGGGGGAAAAATACCTCTTAGGGCAAAGTTTCATGAAAATCGAAGAGGGGTCGGGGCAACTTTTTCCAGTTTCGTGTGAGTTGGTGGAGAATTACCCTGTGATTGTGTTCTTATTTCTAAAAAAAAAAGATTAATCAGAAAGTATTAATGAATTTTAAAATATGTTGCATTTCATAGGCATATTAATAAATGGAATGAATTTTGTAGAACATAAAATGTTTATTTTTATTAATTTTTTGATTTTTTTTATTTTTTCTGTCCCATTTCGACTTATGGTGAAGCTAACTTGCAGAAACACATTTTCCACGAGTTAAATAAAGTTTTGAGTATTTATATAAAGTTTTGAGTATTTAGGGTGGTTCAAATTTGACTTTTCACCTTCTTTTGCGGTACTGAATTGTATGGATGTACTGATTGTTAACATAAACATTGTTTTTGATACGATGAATGAATTCTTTGAATCTTTTCGTAAATTCTTTGAAAAAATATGAAGATTTTCACTTAAAAATATATTCATTTTTTCAAACTAATGTCAAATGGTTGTCTAGAATTGAAAAAAAAACTCAATTTCCAAATTCTAATACAAAGTCCAACAAATTATTTTCGACGTTTTTCAAATCGACTTTTTATTGTATTTTTCGATTTCAACGAAGTTTGGCCATTGATCCCAGCTGTAAAAAATTGCCTCATTTATTTTTTCCACGCAAGGCTCCATACGATTTCAAGAACCGTTAAGGAGAAACGTTGATCATTTTCGAAGAAAATTGATCATCACTATAAAATATTCTGTAGAAAATTCAATTTAACGAATTTCAGCACCAAAAGGAATCAGCGTGTGCCGGTTGTTGCCTTCTTGAAGCCACTGAAAGAATTTTTGACCTAAATCAATTGTGCTTCAAAATTTATATAATTTTGTGGCACAGTCATTGACGTCCTAGTTGGCAATCATTGATTAAAGATGATTTCCATAACTTTACAAGGAATGGGATAATCGTTACCAAAAGGAATCAGCATGTGTAGGGCACTATTCTAAACAACAAGTTGAAGGAATTTTGTCAAAATATTGAAAGCGACGCAAAATTTATATCTTTGAACGAAAAATCATGACAATGATGGAAGTCTTCACGTTAATACAAAATGAGCAAGTTGAATTCACAAAACAGGTATTTTAAAATTTTCGTTTTTTTATTTGTTTTGTGGAAAACGCATATTTTGATTTAGAATTCAGTATCCGTGAAAGATCTGGTCATCAGAATTAAAAAAAAATTGCAAAATAGAATTTGAATTCGAAGACAAACTTTTTTTTTATAATTTCAACACTTGAATGCTGTGTTATTTTTTTTATTTTGTATTGTGATCTTAAGAAACCAAGGTAAGAAAAAAGTTAAAAACAAATGCCTCGATGCTTACCACATTTTTTTAGGTTTGGACGATTGATGTTTAAATAACAGTACTGTAAACATTTTCAATGACAAGCAAAATAAAAGTTTGATTACTGAAATACCAGCTACGATTGCTGAATCTTCAGCAAATGATCTGTCAAACTGCCACAAGAAAATTACTGCATTTTCAGCGAAATAATTTGACATTTCATTTGCTGAAATTTCAGTAGTTTTGACAAGCATTTTACTGAAATTTCAGTAAATCGTCTGTCAAAGTGACAAATACCAGTTAACTGAGAATTCAGTAAAATCTAAATTACTGAAAAAAAACTTTAATGAATTTCAGTAAAAAAAATTTGGTGGTGCCTCATCACTTTGCGAAAAATGAGTTTTTCTTAGCGTCACTTTGAAAATTTATTGCAACGGCCTTAAGAGGCAGTTTTTGTAAATATTGCTCGGTTTGTTCTAGAGGTCGTATCGAGATGCTCTGATTTGGATGAAACTTTCAGCGTTTGTTTGTCTATACATGAGATGAACTCATGCCAAATATGAGCCCTCTACGACAAAGGGAAGTGGGGTAAAACGGTCTTTGAAGTTTGAGGTCCAAAAAACCTAAAAAATCTTAAAATTGCTCGCGTTTGCGTAAAATTTCATCAATTCCAATTCTCTTAGATGCATTCGAATGGTCTTTTGAAGCACTTCAAAATGAGCCATAGACATCCAGGATTGGTTTGACTTTTTCTCATAGCTTTTGCAAATTACTTTTATAAATGGTTTTTTTTAAACCCTTAATATCTTTTTGCAACAGCCTCCAACACCCATTCTCTTATGGGTCAAAAGTTAGGGAATTTCATGGACTATAAGCCTATGGTATTAACTTTTTGGCCAATCGCAGTTTTTCTCATAGTTTTTCTATTTTTCTATAACAAACATTTTACAACGTTAGTTTTTTGTCCTGTAGGCTTCCATAGTGGCACTTTTTGGTCTCAATTTTGACATTTTCGGAATCCTCGGAAAATTTCACGTTAGTTAGAAGTATTGGAGTTGTAAATTTTATTAAAAAAAATGCCATTTAGAATAAATTGAAATATTTTTTAATATTTTGATGGGTTAGGGGTAAAACAGGGCCTACTTGATACAGCATTTGACATATTGATCACAGAGTAAATAAGATCTTTTTCTTTTTTCAAAAATGTTTTATTTAATTATTTAAAAAATCAAATATTCAACTCCAATACTTCTAACTAACGTGAAATTTTTCGAGGATTCCGAATATGACAAAATTGAGACCAAAAAGTGCCGCTATGGAAGCCTGCAGGGCAAAAACTAACGTTGTAAAATGTTTGTTGTAGAAAAATCGAAAAACTATGAGAAAAACTGCGATTGGCCAAAAAAATAATACCGCAGGCTTATAGTCAATGAAATTACCTATCTTTTGACCTAAAGGAGTATGGGTGTTGGAGGCTGTTGCAAAAAGATATTAAGGTTTTAAAAAAATTTTTAGGTTAGGTTTTGGCTTTCGGTCTGTTTGGGGAATCAAAACACTTGTATGTTCTCTTCATCCGACGTTTCGACCCGTTTTGGGCCTTTGGGTCGAAACGTCGGATGAAGAGAACATACAAGTGTTTTGATTCCCCAAACAGACCGAAAGCCAAAACCTAACCTAAAAATTTATTGATACGGTCGAATAAACAGCAGGGTTTTAAAAAAATCCATTTTTAACAGTAATTTGCAAAAGCTATAAGAAAAAGTCAAACCAATCCTAGATATCTATGGCTCATTTTGAAGTGCTTCAAAAGACCATTCGAATGCATCTAAGAGAGTTGGAATTGATGAAGTTTTACGCATACGTGAGCAATTTTAAGATTTTTTTTAGGTTTTTTGGACCTCAACCTTCAATGCCCTTTTTACCCCACTTCCCTTTGTCGTAGAGGGCTCATATTTGGCATGAGTTCATCTTAGTATAGACAAACAAACGCTGAAAGTTTCATCCAAATCGGAGCACCTCGATACGACCTGTTACACATTGGTGAAAAACTCGCTCTTAAGCCCAAATAAAAAAATACAAAAATTAAAATCTCAATGATTTCAAATTGTATAATTATAATTTCATGAAATTGTATCACGAGATTTCGAATCACTAAGTAATTTCACAATTTGATTTAGTTATTTATTGAAGTATTTTCAATGAATTTCAAACAATTTTTAAACAAAAATATACAAGAAGTGTATGAAACAAGTTGTGAGGAATGCTTTTTTTTGCACGAATCGTCCATTTATTCAACGAAGTTCGTCGAGGTTATATCCAAAGCAGTATCGGAAAGTATCACTTTTAAAACAAGTGTTGAGTTCAACTACTCAAATGTATGCTGGTAGGAAAAGTAACAATTAATATAATGTTGCTTTTTCTGCTTAAAGTTCATTAAACATTTTAAAAAGATCTTCTAATTGAGCCCGAAATTAAAACAAAAGTTGATGATGGGAAAATGATCCTGAGGACCAAACCATACATTAACCATCAGGCCTGAATGGGTTAAATTGGTTTCTGTACATAATTTTTAACACAGCATGACACATTTAATGATGTCAGTAAACGCTTGATTTTCGTCAAGTTTTTTCAAGTGAACAAAAAGGTTGTTATTATGATAATCCGTGCAAAGTTACGGCTGGATAAAATCTATTCCGAGGGTTCTCCATGATGTACTCTATGTTGAAGATACATTTTTTAAGGATTGATCTGTTAAGTACAAAATGGCTGCGTTGAGTTGAGATGGATGTGAACTGCAAAAATCCATTGTAATAATTGTAAACATCTTGCACTAAATGTACTGAAGAATGTCGAATTCCAGACCAGAACCAGAACTAACCATTTTTGCTATCTTTTACAGTCCAACTGAAATAGATAAACAAAAACGGCTCGATTTAAACTGTCACCAAGTTTTCCTTCACAAAGCACAACTCCCAATAAACACTATCTTTCCAGTTCATAATCACTTGCTAAACGATCCAACTATCACCGGCAGTGGTTTCCACACCATCGAAATAGGGGCAATTAGAAACACTTACTTCTTGCAGCACCAACAGTCCAACCAACTATCGTCACTAATTATCCGTTTTGTCAGTTTTGGGACCACCACTTTTTCGCCCCCTCCCTTGGAAAGTCCTTTTTTTCCAAGCTGTGTAAAATTGCTCCTCTGGTTCCTTTGAAGCGATTCCAGACAGCACTACGCGTTGCTCTCGGCAAAAACCGTAAACCGTTTGTGATCTATCCGGAGGCAAGTGGCATTGTATTTATAATAAAAACAGACAGCCCCGGCCCCGTGAACAATAAGATAAAACTTATTTTGCAGTCTGCGTGCGAGAGAGAGCGGCCCTTCCACCCTCCTACAGTGCTACCTTCTTGGACCAGTTTTTTGTCCCTCGATGGTAGGGTTGAATTGTATTTAGTTGGGAAATTGGTTTTTCATGTAATTTGCATTTTTGAAAATATCACCTGAATATTTTTACAAAAAAAGTGGAAAAAAAAACTATTTTAAACTTGAAAATCAAATAAATTAGTTTCCCTCAAATTATTAAAGTTTTAGAAAATCAGATAAATTTCAAATTAAGAATGATTTTAACTTGAGAGCGAGTCCACGACTAGGGCATACCCCTTTGTATGGGACGTCGTTTGGACCTCACCAATCGGTACATATAAAACTAGCATCTGGCCAAAATATGAGCACTCTAGGTCAACGGGAAGTGGGGCAAATCGGGACACAAAGTTTTAAGGTTCAGAAACGTAAAAAATCTTAAAATTGCTATAACTTAGGCAAAATTCAATTTATTTTCAAAATTCAAAATTTATCTGAAAGGGTTTGAAAAATGCAACAAAATGCAGGGTAGAGCGTCCCAATTGGTTAAATCTAAAGGGAGTTATTGGCATTTTAGTGAAAAAATAGCATAATTTTCAAACTCAAATAAAAAAGTGTTCCATCCAGATATCAACTCGGTTCGACCTGCAGCTTGTAGGGGACATCTGGGACTACCATCCGAGACTGAGAACACTTTGGGTAAGGCAGTTTAACATATTAAATAAACACTTTTACTTTTAGTGATTTTTTTGGTTGTAAATTTTTGCTCGGGGGACCCCTAAGATCCCATTTTCTGGTGATAATTTTATCATATTCGTGTTCCTGAGACATTTTCACAATAGAAACATGCATAAAAATGTTTTTTTTTGATCCATTTAAACCCTTTAAATATAAAAGTGAAAAAAAATTCGATTCACATTTATTGAAAATTAAGCTCGTTTCCAAGGATACTAGATGACACCAGAAAAAAAGCAGCTTAATAATTTTTTTTAACTTTTATTTTTTAAAGGGTTAAAATGGATCAAAAAAAAACATTTTTATGCATGTTTCTATTGTGAAAATGTCTCAGGAACACGAATATGATAAAATTATCACCAGAAAATGGGATCTAAGGGGTCCCCCGAGCAAAAATTTACAACCAAAAAAATCACTAAAAGTAAAAGTGTTTATTTAATATGTTAAACTGCCTTACCCACAGTGTTCTCAGTCTCGAATTGTAGTCCCAGATGTCCCCTACAAGCTGCAGGTCGAACCGAGTTGATATCTGGATGGAACACTTTTTTATTTGAGTTTGAAAATTATGCTATTTTTTCACTAAAATGCCAATAACTCCCTTTAGATTTAACCAATTGGGATGCTCTACCCTGCATTTTGTTGCATTTTTCAAGCCCTTTTAGATGCATTTTGAATTTTGAAATTAAATTGAATTTTGCCTAAGTTATAGCAATTTTAAAAAAATTTACGTTTCTGAACCTTAAAACTTTGTGTCCCGATTTGCCCCACTTCCCGTTGACCTAGAGTGCTCATATTTTGGCCAGATGCTAGTTTTTTATGTACAAACAACCCCTGAAAATTTCAGGCAGATTGGTGAGGTCGATGCGAGATGGGTATGCTTTGCTCGTGGACTCGCTCTTGAACATAACATAAAACTCAGTTTCTTTCTCTCTTCCCAACAATTAACGAGCTTACCTTAGTTGATCTTTATTTCTTCTCTCAGTTGACGCCCTTTTGAATACTATTTATCGTGTGCTGGATTTTGCTACTTTGCGTACATTTCCAACGCTCAGATCTCGGAGTTTTGCTTGGTGTTTTTGTCGGTAGTTTGTGTATCGTGATGGTGTGCGTCAGTGACAAAAGTGCAAAAGTTTGTGTAGTTTGAAATTGGAAGCATCCTTTTTGTTTATTTGTTTTGGTTGTAACGTTTTTTGTTTGGAAACATGAGGTTGATTCTCAAAAATAAGTTTGGTTGGAGATATCATTCGTCAGATCCCTTGAAATCAATTGAATAAAAACGCTGATTTATATAGTTAGAACACTAGAACCAGAACCAACGGAATTGAACCTAAAATTTCTTTTCAATATTGATATTAAAAAGACAATTTTATCAAACACTTTTGCAAATTTCCACAGCTTTTTTTTTTAATCAAATCAATGAATGCCCAAAGTTTTTGATTGGCGAGCTGAAATTTTAAGATTTCAGAACAGTGCGGGTAAAATTTAAGAACTAATCAAGAAAAAAATTAGGATTTTTTTTAAATAAAATTGACAGTTTTTCTAACAATGGCAAAAGACTTAAAAAATCACTATCATTTTGATAAAAAAAAAACTAATTTAATGAAAAGCATAAATTCAATTAAAGTTTGAAAATTAATAAATATTCCATAATAAAAATCTTTTATGAATGTTTGCATTGAATTCTCCAAATGTTTCTTTATAACTACAAGTTTAGTGGAAAATCATGTATAAAGCAAATGAATAAAATGCTTATCAATAAATATAATAAAACGCTGCTAAGCAACTCATTACGAAATCGGTCTTTTTCATTAATTTTAATTTTTGTTTTTTTAAAGTTTTAGTATAAATTTTAATTTTTGTACTTTTTAATCCGGCTGAAACTTTTTTGGTGCCTTCGGTATGCCCAAAGAAGCCATTTTGCATCATTAGTTTTTCCATATAATTTTCCATACAAATTAGGTCTACGATTATCTGGACCAGCTCAATTCCTCAAGTGTCGTCGTCGGATGAAATGGCAGTTTTGGCCAGATGAGGTCTGCGGTCCGGGCCCCCTAGCTGCAGCCGTTGTTGGAGTGGAGATATTCGGAGTTAAGGAACACTTCCACTTCATTCGATCGGCCTGTTTTTTTCATCAAGAATTTGGGATCTGACGATCGGGACCCCACCCACCTGGCTGTGTCTTTTGAAGATTTGCTGTTCCTTGGTGAGAGCTTTCCATCATTATTTGCTATTTGACTATATTCCCCTTTATTATAATATAATATTATAAATTCAATAACCCTCCTACCCCTTTCTCACTTCCATAAACCACGTGGCCCCTTTTTTGGGAATCCGTAGAGCCCCCTAACCTCGTGGACAATTATTCATACAAAAAACTTTTTTGTATGGATCGTGAACAACCGCCATAATCCCCCCCCCCCCTAAAGTGTTCACGTGGTTTATGGATGGTCCCATTGATCGAGTTATAAATTTTTGAACCAATACTGATTTTAATTTTTTAGTATTGTTTTTAAAGGGCGTAATATTGAATGTTTGGCCCTTGTGGAATGTTAGTCTTGATTAAAAAAATGAAATTATCGTTTTCGATAACATCAGAAATTTCTCGAATACTTCATGTTTTAACTTGGTTTTAACATTGAAGATCGGAGCATTAGTTGCTGAGACATAGACATTAGATAATCGTGGGTTATTTGAGTGTGATTTAGAAAACATAAATTTTCCTGTTTTTAAATCTTTGCATGGCAATATCACAGAAACTAAGGGTCGTATCAACAAAGTTCAATAAAGTAAAATGTAGAGAATTTTCTCAGCTTTTCAAAACTATTTTTTCAAAGGTGGGCAAACATGGGCACTAATTTAAAGAAATGAAAAACTGCAACTATTTTCAAAAAAGTTACCATAAAATGGCTATAACTTGAAAGCGGTACTTTTTATCAAAAACTCACTACTTTTTGATTGCAAGTTCGATTTTGCATCAAAAAATGAAGTTGACAAATTTTTACGACCAATACTTAGATTTTTTGAAAAAATCATTATTGATTCAAAAAATCATGACTCGGTCAAAGATTTTGGCAAACATATTAAAAAATAAAAAAATTAAAATAGTGTTTTTTGCAAAGCAAATTTGAGTGACAAAAAGTGAAATTAAAAATCACCAATTTTTTTACCGTGTATCATTTTTTTCAGTTTAGTCCTTATCCATACCTACAACTTTGCCGAAGACACCAAATCGATCAAAAAATATCTTCCATAGATACAGGTTTTCGAATTTTCATAAATCATTTTTGTATGGACAGCTGCCAAATTTGTATGGAAAATTATAAAAACGAACTAATAATGCAAAATTGCTTCTTTGGGCAAACCAAAGGCACCAAAAAAGTTTCAGTCGGATTAAAAAATACAAAAAAAAAAACGAATGACCGAAATTTCAGAGAACTGCTCTGCTGCAAAAAGCATTTTGGTTGTTTCTTTCTTTTTGATGAGTTTTTGAGAAAAAAAAAACTTTCTAAGTAAAATTTTAGCAATCAAATTTGAATGCCATTTATTTATCTCCAAATATTTATATTCAGGACATCCTAGTTAACCAGACTGACCTTGACAGGTTGATTTTTTTGTACAAAATGAAAAAAAAAAAAAAACGAATTGAATACATACAGAATATTATGGGCAAAATTCACCCCCTGCTTTATTCGGTATTGGGAGTAATTTTCCGAGAAAAAAAAAATCAAAGAAATTGGAAGCTTAACATTGCAAAATTATGCTGGAAAATTTGAGCATCGTAGCATAAAAACAGCTAAAGTTATTTGCAAAACTTAAAAATGTTGTGTTTTCATCTAATTTTCATTGAACTTTAATTATGATTTTTGGACAATATAAAAAGCATTTCTTGATATTGTAAGTGTTGATACCGACATTAAAAAATGGTGGGTTGTTTTGATGAGACTTAGAAAACTTAAATTTTCGTGTTTCTTTTTCTTAAAGTGGCTCTATCTCAGCAACCCGAGGTCCAATCTTCAATGTCTCTTAGACAAATTTATAGCAAATTTTCTGAAATTCTAAAAAAAAAATATTTTTAGAAATGGTCACTCATGGTCACTATTTTAAAAAATTGAAAAACTGCAAATATTTCACTAAAATCAAATCAAACCCTTAATCAAAAAATCTGTAGAGTACTTTTCGATTGCAAATTCAATTTTGCATTAAAAAATAATGTCAAATTTGTTTTTGTATAAAACTTTTATTTTTTTTTCCAAAATCACTATTTTTTCAAAAATTCATAACTCGGTGGCAGATTTTTTGACCATGTTTCTCTATGGCTCAAAAGTTGCGGATTTTTGTCCCCTAAAACATAGCAAAAAATCTCGAAAATCAAAAAATACGTATTTCGGGAAATTGAGTTTAAGTGAATAAAAGTTGATTAAAAAATCTGCAATTTTTTTCCGTGTTCCATTTTTTTCTCTCAAAAGTTCTCAACAATACCTACAACTTTGCCGAAGACACCAAATTGATCAGAAAATTCACTCGAAAGTTACAGCTGTTTGAATATTTACATACCATTTTTGTATGGACAGGACTGCCCACCATTGAAAAAACGGCTAATATCCACTTTTGGCAAAAACGAGATATTAGCACCAGGTGGTAGAGGATGTTCCAACGCATCTTCTGGAACTTGAATTTCACTGAAATAGTGTTTAGACTTGGCTGCCGATGCGAAAAACCAAACGGCTAATATGCCACTCTTATGGGAAATTGCCTTGACAGAGATTTTGGGACAAACACTAAAACGCGTTTTTCTCGGAATACTTGATTTGGCATAATAGCCGAATTTTCAATTATGGGCAGAGCAGCCAAAATTGTATGAAGACTTGTATGGGTGAACCAATGACGCAAAATAGCTTATTTGGTCATAGGAAGGCCCTTACAAAGTTTGAGTCAAATAAAAAAATACAAAAAAAATGGTTGAAATCGGCCGATTTCGTAGAGAGTTGCTCATTTTAGAGACAGCTACAAAACATTGAAGGCTTTAAAATGGCATAATTACTCAATTTAATCCAAATCACCTTTACGACCTGAAAGTAAGGTTACTACGATATTGTAATATTGAGGCTCTTTGATAAAAGCGCTTTTTAAGAAAGTTACAGGGATTTAAAGCCTGTATTGAAAAAATGGATAATGAATGTTACGGACAGAAATTATTCCATTCTTCATTTAATTTACTCGTACTTTAGATTCATGAATTCGTCAATCCCAATTCACACTTGTCTTACCCTCACTAAAATTTCATCACACCTTGATTGACTGTCACCATGTCGACCATTTCGAGATCACTCACGCCCACACCAAACGAAACAAAAACCGCATTCACCATAAACCAGCAGCAGGAAAAGACACACACAAAAAAATCAAATTCAGCAGAACCACTATTGCCAAACAACTACCAACCGAATCGCACACGTGGCGCGAGCCACGTTTATTGGTCACAGTCGCTGTTCGATTTTCCACAGCTTTCCACTTGATTTGCTTTCGCTCGCTGTTTTACCCCAATTTGCCTCCCCTACCCTCAATCAATTGCAGCAGCACCAATTTCGCGTTCAACCGAATCGATTAATTAAGCAATTGTTGTTGTGATTGTTTGTTTGTGGGTGGTCGAGAAGGAAGTGGGAGGCGGGTTTTTTTTGTTGTTGTTTGGTGGATTTCTTTCAGATTTTTCCAATAAACCGCAAGAGTTTTTTTTTATTCAATTGTGTTTTCTTTTCTTTATTTATATAACAATATACAAATAATGCTTTTCGGTTTTTGTTCTGTTCTCTTTTCACAAAGTCGTTTCACTTTTTTTTTTCACCTTGGTTGTTGTTGCAGACTTTGATTAGTGTTCCTTTTTTTCGAACATTTGCTTTGCAACTTTTTTTGTTTTTATTTTTCTTTTCACATTAAACATCAGAAAACTGGCTGTTATTAACTGTTTTTATTTTGTTGTTGTTTTTTTTTCGTTTCGTTTTGTAAAAAATACTTTGATTTTCAATCCCAGGACTTTTTGTGTCTGTCTATTTTCTTACGTTATCCTTCGAGAGTGATATATGTGTTTGGTTGATTTGGGTCAGCTTTGTAGCTATTTCGTGACCCATTTTTTTTCTCGGTGTGGTTGTCGTGAAAGTCGTGTTTCGAGATGAAATTTGCATCGATGAGTGGTTGTGTTGGGTGCGAGAGATAGCTGCTAACAGGCTGAGTGTGCTGCTGCTGATGATGAATGATAAAAAAGAACCAGTTGATTTACGATAGTTTGCTTGCTTGCTTGATAATAATTGCATTTTGATATTCTTATGATGATAACCTGGATTGGCTTTGCTTTTTTCTCTGAGTGAGATCTAGCCTTTTTCTCTTTGTGGGATGACGTGGATCTTGCTAACTGGTTTGTTGAAGGGAGGGAGACAAATAAGGGTTAATGAAATGATAAGGACTCGTGGGAGACAGATAAGGGTGAGAGGCTGTTGTGCATGGTGCTGGCGATGAATCAGTTGTGAAGGCTCGTTCTGAGGATGAGTGATGGGGACGGAACTTCAAGTGGATCGGCTTCGTAGGAATGCAAACGAAATTGCTTGTTGAATGTGGGAGAGAAAATGATTGATCGATAGTGATTTTTATTGCTATCTTCTTCAAGTCTTCTTCAAATAAAACAAATCTTTTTTTAAAGTCAAGCAAGGAAAATAAATAAAAACAAGCAATGAAGGGTTATTATGATTTTCGTACTTTTTATTCTAGAAAATTCATTCTCGATATGAAATTTTGTCCCAATGAATAAAGAATTTATTTTTCATCATTATTGTGGATATCCATAAAAGTAATTCGGAAAAGCTAAAATCAGATTTTTGTTATTGTGTAAATTCGACCAAAAATCAACGAAGGCAGATACGCATAAGGTTTTGCGCTTAATTACGTCATATTTTCTCAGCATACCATTGCACAGTGGTCCAGAACGCAAAATTAAGTGAAAATGGATTTTCCGAAAAATGCTGAAGTTTTGGAGCTTTGGTGTCTTCAGAAGAGTTGTTGCAAATGGAAAAGGGTAACTTTTGGTTTGGTTCAAAATTAGGGTGGTTTACGATTAAAGTAATTTTGAAAATCTATGTTTGGGAATTTTTTCGTCTTCTAAAAAATTACTGGGCACGCCAAATCAAGCAACTTTGTCGAAAACACCAACATTTTGGGTTTTATGATAATTTTACATAGAAACCCAAAAAATGACCAAAAATCGATTTTCTGACACTTTGGTTCAATTCTGAGCGAAGATTTAGATTGAGCAGGCAAAAATACATGGAAAAACATACAAATACATAACATATCTGGAGCAACATTTGAAAAGGGCGCATAAGCATTTTGACAGCTAGGACTATTTTGCAAATTCCGAGCCAACAGGTTACTATTTAACAAAACCCGCACCGTTAGAAGGTTGCTGGGAAGGCCAGCTATTGTTTAACACATCGAGTTTTACGAAAAAGTTACCTGTTGTCTCGGAATTTGCAAAATAGTTCTAGCTGTCAAAATGCTTATCCGCCCTTTTCTCGTGTTGCTCCAGATATTTGTTGGGTTGTTATTTAATTCAAAAAGGGAAAGTAGATATTCTAATACATATGAAAAGACCATTATAGTTTTTTTTATCCCACATTCTTCAAATTAACAATTTTCGCATATGTTTTTTTTATAAGCTATAAAGCAATTTTCTACGTTTTCGCAAAAAGACTTTTTAGTTTTTTTTTTTATGAAACTTCTTTTTTTATGATTTCTTATGTTCAAAAAAGCCATTGTACATCTTTTTTACCATACAAGTCACAATACAAACTTGGAAGCTGACCAATTTGGTTTGTTCAGCAAAGTTTTAGGTTGTTTTTTAGACTTTTCAGAAAAAAATGATACTCGAAAAAAAATCTGTTGTTGATGTCGTTGAAAACAATACGATCTTCGTGTATTTTTCATTTGTTTTCTTAAGGTACCAAAAGTGCACGCACTTTTATATTTTATGAAAATATGTTACGAAAAAAAAACACTAGTTTTTTTCAGAAATCATTTTTGGATGTAAAATTCAATTAAAAACAAAGATTGGTGAAATGATTCTGATTAAATGCACCGTTAAAAAGTTATGAACATTAAATAATGGGTGAAATTTTTCTTTAAAAATATGATCAATTTTTTTGAAAAATATGTATTTTTTCTAAGGCTGGAACAAATTTTATTTAAAGTTTTTGTCTTCCCCCCTTCAAAGCTGGCCCGAAAAATCAGGGGGCAAGAAAAATTGTTTCGAAAAACTTCAAAATTTCAATAGAAATCAGCTGCAATCAGCTGGAATCAATTTAAAATGCATTCCTCTGCGTTTAGAATCATTTTTAGCATGTTTGGGTTGATTTAAAAATCTCTTGAATTTTTGAAAATTTTCGATGTTTATTATCGCAAAATGTTTTATTTTCCGCTAAAATTTTTGTTTTCGTCAAATCTTACATTTTTTGAAAACTAATGATTGCAAAACAACTGTTCTAGTGTAAAATGCTTTTTAAAAAACCTTTTTCCCTCGACCTCGACAAAAACTTTGAAAAATATTTGCATCGGCCTAATTCCTGAAATAGTGTCTTTCATAGAGTTTAAATATTTTCAAATGTCTAAATGAATAAACATTATTATTGAGCCTTTTCAGAATGTCAGTCGTAATTTTGAAATTGCTTTAATTAAATTTGAATTTTTTTGATGATATGAGAAAATTTTGCAAAGTTTGAATTTTTAGACATTCAAAATCGGATGAATATTTTCCAAGATATCGTCGATTTGAAAACATGAGAGCTAATTGAGTAGAACTTAGAATAATGCACTATGGGCTAGCAGGTGGCCAAAAATACAAAATGTTACATCTTTGGACATTTTTTTCGCCGATGTTAGTTGATAGTAAACATTTGGAACAAAGAAACGACTCCTGATCCATCTACGACTTGAAAATTATACATTTATCACTAGAAATAACGATTTGGATTTTTGGCCACCTGCTTGTATGGAATTCGTCCATAGTGCAAAGGTCAGATTGTATTTGAAAAAATGTGGAGAAATTCCTCAGCTTATTGAAAATATTTATTTTAGAAATGTACAATGCTGAAAATTATATCAAAATTTTTAAATATATTTTTTTAGAATGATTTTGTTTAAAATTGGTTTTAACTCAAAAACGGTGCACGAAAAAGAAAAAAAAAGTAAACTGAGGTGACTTTGATAGGTTTTTGAAATGCCCGTTAAATTAATATTTAAACATTTCTGAGAATTTTGATTATGTAACCATTAAGGGATAGCTTATTATCGAACATATATGCAAAAATGTGACAGATACATTGAATGTATCAAAATTAGTGGCCAAATCGAATTTCTATCAATGTCACCCCGGGCTATCAAAGTCACCCCAGTTTACGGTAATCAAAGTGTGTTTTTTTATGAATTACTTAAAAACCACTTTTTTCAAAAAATCATAATTGGCCGTAATAAAAAAGTCCTCCAACGACCGATGCCTCTGTACTTTCTTATGCTAACTAGATAGGAATTCCAGAAAGCTCAGTATAAGAGAGCACAAAGACATCGAGTTGACAACTCGTCGCCATCGTGCTAACTTGTCGTACGTGCATTTTGGGCCAAATTGAGTTAAGAACGCCATTTTGTGCAGCTCACAATGCCTCACCTTTTGACCTTCACAGATCCCCAAAATTCGATTTCAATCCTGAGATATTCAACAAAAACCGAAAAAACTCCGTGCATTTTTGTCACTTTACATATGAAAGTAGTTTCAATCTTGTCGTGCTATCTTGTCACTCCATGAAAATTGATGTAAGTGCGACAAAAGGCCAAAGGGATTTCAGGCCAGGAAAGTCAGGATGCGTTTGTCGCACGTACAAGCTAGACTACCGTAAACATTTGTAATTATAACTCGGGACTCCAGCAACCAACTTCAACCAAACTTCGGGACAATGCACAGAATGGTCAGCCAAACAAAACGTGTTTGTTATTGTTTACATAACAAACATTAAAACGCGTTTTTCTCGGAACGTCAAAATGGCGGGTGCGACAAGATAGCACGACGACGTCGAACTGAAACATATAAAAATGAAAAAAAATCGTAACATAAAATTAAACGAAAAAATGAGAGTTTTATTTCTCGTGTGCTCTATTTTTTCCTGAAATGTTTTATTCATAACCTACAACATTGCCGAAGATACCAAATCGATAAGAACGTTTTCAGACCACTTTTATATGGACGCTCTCAAGTTTGTATGGAGAAACCAATGATGACCAATGATTTGTGAAAACGTTGAGAATTGCGCTCTTATATCTTTATGACACAATTTGAAGTAATATATTGGAAACATAAATAGAAATGTTTGCAAAAGCGAATCAATTGATTTTGAAATAGTAAACTTCAAAACTTTGATTTAAAACCATCACAAAATGCAATTTTTATTTTTAAAGTATTTTTTTGTGGATTTTGATAACTCGGGCCAATGTTTAGTAACTTTATAAAGTATAATGTGCATAAAAAATGCTCCATGCTTTAGCCTGAAAAGTAAACTTTTTCCAGACCTTATAAAATATTGAATTTTTTGCAAATTTTTAAGTATATAAATAAATCAAATCATTGCAATAAAAAATTTCAGATTAACTCTGTGACTCTGTTCCAAAACAAAAATTCTCCCACGTCATACATCGAAATGCCTCGATTGCCTTCGGCGCTACAGCATCACAAAAAACATTGTGTGTAAAAATAAATCACGATTTTTTTATGTAATTATGTTTTCCACCTCAACTGATTGCAAAATCATGTCAATCAAATCGCGTTCGGCTGAAGGCGGGGCGTCACAACAACCACGTGGTGACAATCAATCAAAGCAGGCTTCACATTTTTTTTCATTGCTTGAGGGAATCCAATTTTTATTATATTTTTCGCCTGCTGCGATTTGATGGAAATGTTTATTTGATGTTGTGAACATGCCTGAAAAAAAAGACAAAGGTTGGAACAATTTCATTTGCATTTCTGTGATTTTTGAAGTTTGGTGAATGGACTGCTGATTTGAAGTATGATTTTTATTCAATGGAAAAGTTGCGGGTTATTGTTACACTTTAAGGATACTGGTTTTGGTCGGGGGTTTCAAGATTTATTAAAAAGAAAGTCTTTTTTCTTTCAGCATTGCATATCCAAAATGAGTCTCTACACAGTTTCTAGGTTAGGTTCGGCTCAGTTCAAAACTGTTTTTTTTTGTTACACCCAGAAATGAGTACATCGATCGTCAATCGTTTCTATTACAAGCTAAGCATGAGTTTATTTTCTGGTATTTCTTCGTTTTTAAAAAGTTGATTTTTCCACAGAATATCGTCCACAGTAAGCTTGATCGGTTTGTTTTGATTTATAGGTTAGAGTTTTCACTAGGTTACAACAGTTTTGTTTTGTTCAGTTTATTGCAGTTTCGGTTTCAACCTTGGCGGGCCGCAGCCAAGACTAGATATGGATTTGAATTGATTTGTTTTTTTTTCTTTAGTGTTTGTGGTTGGTTTTTCTTTTGGACTCTGCAATTTATGCTTTTTTTTGTGATTGGAGTTTCACCATTTCCAACCTTAACTATCGTAAACTCAACTGAAAGACGGCTGATTGGAAGACGTCCAGTGTTTTTTCGCCATTTTTTTCCTCCTCTCTCTTGATTATCCTTGTTTTAAACTCTGCCCAAACATTTTCCGACTTTAACTTCCTTTGTGATTCTTTTTTGATTCGTGAAATCTCCTCGAGTTACTTTCCACGTTGCTCACCTTACCGCTTATTGTTTTCACTTTCATTGTTTTAACTACACTTTCTTTAATTTAATTTCGTTAATAATTACCTACTTACTAATCGTATCAAACGGCACCATTTTGTTTCTCTTATTACTCTGCCTCTCTTGCTCGCGTTCATTTTCATTCCACTTCCACTGAAGCAAACTTATTTGCGCTCGGGTAAAAAAATCACTCGTCAAAATTTCATTCACGCAAATCAAAAAAAGGTAAAAATCGTTTTGGCCTTCGAACACTGCGGCTACTGAGTTGAAAATTAGTTTTAAAAAAGCTAACCTTATGTCACAGTAGAAATATTTACAGCTGCTTTCAAGAATATAAAAAGATGTGTGTTTGTTTGAAACATAACTAGGCTTCAGTTTGATTGCTTTTACTATCTTTAACTGGGTTTTCTAGCGCGAGAAAATCTTTTCAAGATTTCGCGAGAATGGCTTTGATGGCGCTTGTTTTTGGAAATATGGATGTCAGTCAGTGTGAACCTTTTTTTGTTTGGAATCTTCACGACACGTGCTTGGTTGACTGGCCATGGTAGATTTTTGAAAACTGCTTGGCATGTGATTTGCTTTGTAAACTTAATAGCTGCGTCAGTATTTTGAGTTGCTTTAGTGGAAAGTATGCTTTTGATCGTTTTGTCTCATTTCACAAAAATAAACTTGTTGATAAAATAACAAGTAATTTCAAAACTTGGTTTCAAATGTATTATTAATATTATAGTTAATCTTTAAGTTTGATTCTTGAAGATCTTTTAAAGTCCAATATTTTTTTCAATTAAATGTTGAAACAATGGCATTTTATTACAGTTTTCATATTTTTAGGATTTTTTTGTTGTGATTTTTTAATTACCATTTATTTACAAAAAATCAATCTCCCAAAATCCGTATATTTAATTTTTGAAATCTTTTGAATATTTTTTTGGGGACAAAACCCCGCATTTTTTAAGCCATTGAGTAGTATGAACCAAAATTTTGTCGACAAGTTATTAATTTTCAAAAATATTGCGCCCTTTTGAATTGCTAGTTTTGTTTTCTTTGAAAATATAGTTTTCGAAAAGATCGTAAAATTTCATGAAAGTTTAATTTTTGAACTTCGAAAATCGGACCTTTAGTTGCTGAGATTGGAGGGTTATTTGGAAAAGACTTAGAAAATTTAATTTTCCTTTTCCTTTTTCTTCATGCCGCTGTATCTCAGCAACCAATGTTTCTGAGACAAAATTGTAGGAAATTTTCTGAACTTTTCGATAAAAATATTTTTCAAGAAATGGGCAATCATGGAAATTATTTTAAAAAGTCAAAAAATAGGAATTTATCGGACAAAATTTAACTTTGAATGGCTTCATATAGAAAACGGTGCACTTAACCAAAAAAATGAGAGGTAATTTTCGATTGCAAATTCAAATTTGCTTAAAAAAGTGAGGTCTTTTTTTTTAAGTACAACAATTCATTTTTTTTTACAAAAATCACTATTTCAAAATAGAATTATAACTCGTTAGCAAAATTTTCGTCCATAATTCTGAATAACTTAAAAGTGCCGGTTTTTTGTCCCCTAAAAAATCAAAAATTAAAAAAATACATTCACTAAGAATATATTTTTAAATAATGTAGTATGTTTCAAAGAAAAAAACTCAAAAAATGCACAAAATTTCGAAATTTTTGAATATATTCAAATTTTTATAAATCGTAACATGGGTATCAAACAAAGCGATATTTTGTATGTTTCGTACTTTTATGAGAATTTTTTTTTCGAAATACTGAAATTTTAATAATTTGTAATATGGGTATCATACGAAGCAAAATTGTGTATGCTTTTTCACTATTATTTGATATTTTTGTTAAAATTCTAAAATGTTCACAAAATACTTTATTTTCCGAAAAAAAAATCGAATTCTCATAATTTGAAATACGGGTATCAAACGAAGCGAAATTTTGTATGCAGTTTTGCTGATTACAGTTTGTTGTTATAAAATACTAAAATTTTAACAAATACAAAATTTCATTCCTAGCAATAAAGTTTTTATACGAAGTGAAATTTTTAAATATTCCTTGTTGGATACTAAAATTTTCATTAAATACCGTATTTTTGCGAAAATCCTCAATTTTTATAATTCTAAATGAAGCGAAATTTGGCATATATTTTCACTCCAAATTATATTTGTTTTTATTAAAATTTTCACAAATATCGTTTTTTCATTAAATTAAACATTACATTTTTGTCAATAAAACAAAGATTTTGTGTAATGTCTTTGTAAAAAAATAAACAATTGAAAATCGGCATTTTTTTCAGTAAAACTTAAATTTCTTAATATTGTCCTTAAAAATACTTTCAACTTTTCCGAAGATACTCAAACAATCAGAAAATTCCTTCAAATGATACATAATTTCGAATATTTACGTATTTTTTTTGCATCGACAGCTGCCAAATTTTATGAAGACTTGTATGGGTGATCTATTGTGATATAGGGAAGGTCTTCACAAAGTTTGAGTCAAATAAAGATAATACAAATAAATCCATTTTGGGAAATCAGTTCAGTGTCCTTTGGTCTTTTCGATCTGTATTTTAAGTTTGAATATAGACGATAACATCGATGAAAAATATATTGTTTGATATCTCGATGCCTCTGAGCTCTCTTATGCTAACTGAATAGGAAAACCATCAAGCTAAGAACAAAAGAGCAGAGACATCGATACGTGATTTGATATAATTTTTTGGATTTTTTGGAAATAAAATTAGGAAAAGGAAAAGAATATAAGTATAGCAGATATTTTTTTTTTAATTTTTGTTCAGTTTTTACGTATTGTGGGTATCAAATTTGTTTTTTTTTTATGGAATATAAAAAAGTTAATAAAAACCAAGGTATGATGAAATTGAATCATTTTTTGAACGTTATTAGGATATTTTAAATCGTATTCCAGTATGCATTGCAAAACAAATATCTACCAGATTCTTATTTTTATTTTTTTGTGAAATGAGACAGAATTGATCATCAGCATTCATTGTGTTTAAATCATGGAAAACTGTATAAGATTAAAAGTAAGAAAGATTTTTCAGTCCATTTAAGTTTTGGAAATGAGAGAATTAGCTTACATCTTTATGACCAGTTGCAGTTTACAAAATATATTTGCTTTAATCTCCTTCATCTGTTTTTGTTCCTAACCTTACAGCTACCTTCCGTATAAAACACCCCCTCAATCATTCCTTCATTTTCTCTTCTTATGCTCAGATCACGATTTTTTCCTTTCCTCCACTTCCTTTCCTTCCCAGTCAGTGACTTCTTCTATTAACAGCTTTTTTCCGTTTTCGTCACTTTGCAGTTACGTTTTTACAAAACACAACGAAACTACACTTAAGTAACGTTTTTTTTCTCGATCTGATGCTTGCGGATTGATTTGATTTGATTTTTTGTTTGTCCTACTTATCGCACTATTTTGGGATAAAACGTCCTCGTTCGTTCATGCTTCGAATTTCGTCAATGCTTTTTCTTTTATCTAATTGCCTAACAGATTGCCTATTTACAAACATGATTTTTGTTTTGTTTTGTTTTGCGATGAACCGATTAAGCTTAGCTACAACAAACAACTATCTCTTATTTGTTTTTGCTTAACATTGGTTGCCCTTTTCAATTGTTCTAGTCTCTGTACACGATGCTTCCTTTTGCTTCGATTGTAACGGAAAAATTGCTTATCGACTTGTTCTGCTTGCTTTTTTTTTCTTCTAAAATTAAGAAACGTACCACTAATTACAAAATAGGAATTGTTTTCTTCTCCTTCTCCTTAAAAAAAATGCTCCACTAGATGGCCTAGAATGTTTCGCTTGGTCCTTTTTTCCAACAGGGATAAAAACCCCGGAAGACAACAAGGACCGCGTCAGTGTGCGTTTTTTGGATCTTCTTCTCGAGACTAAGACTTAGACTGCTCCTCTTAGTAGCTGTACACCGTTCGCTAGCTGCCGACCAGCTCGATCTGGCGGTACTTTTTCCTCAGGTTGGACACCGAGTCGCGGTACAGGACGGGGTCGAGCCGCAGGTTCGAGCGCAGCAGCGGCATGTACCTGCGGTGGGAGAGAGTGAGAAAGTAGTTAATTTATTTAATCGTTTTACTATTACTAAAAAAAATGTTTCATTCATAATAACTTAAACAGAATTGAAAATATGTCTATTGATTACTTGATTTTTAAATCTAAACCGAAACTTAATTTTCCAGAAATTGCATCTTTAACTCGTAGACAGATTTTTGTTGAATTGTTTTGAAGGAAACTTTGTCAAAAGAAGCAGTTTTCCATAATTGGTTCCTCAATACAAGATTCCATACTAACTTTTTGAATATAAGTAATTCTCAGCTCAAATTTTGACAACGTTGGAATACTTTTACGTTGAGCAATGACAAGTTTATTTAAAATTTTAACCCCCCCCCCCCACCCTTTTTCAAAATGTTCCCAAAAAGTTATTCAAACAAATTTATCTTACACGGAGAGACTGTGCCCAGAAATTTTAACAATTAAAATTGTTGATTTTACTTTCGTAAATTTTAACAAAAACGTACTTGTTACTGCCAATATTCCGTTAAAATAACTAAAATTCAGTAATAATTTAATAACCTGTTTGTTGAAAATGCTAGAGGCAAAAAGCTAACAGATTTCCCGAACTCGAATGAACGTGCTCGACTGTTAGCTTTTGTTTTAGGAAAATCAAAAATTTTGTTGGTTGAATATAATTAACAATTGGTTGAATATTTAAAAGATGAACTTGGGTTTGTTTACGTCTGTCATTTGAAGTCAGGATTCGAACGAGAACGGTCGATTTGTTGAGTTTGTGTTGTTAATTGTGAAGTGAGATGATGTGAAAGGTGAAAATCACACTATTTGGCTAAGTTGAATCGGCAAATCGAAGTGCACACTGCTGCAACTGTGAAGGTGGAATTGGTGAGTAAGTTTGTTGATGATTTCTTTGCAGGTGATAAACTATGAAGAGCAAGACGAGAACATTCGCAATAGGGACCTCTGATGCGAGGGGGCTTTATGATAATGTTTGGAGGAAAGAGAGGGGCAGTGGAAGGAAGATGCGGGCGAACTCTTGCACGGGCAAATTTAACAAAATATTGGTTAATCTAAGTAAGTATGGGTTTAATTTTACACAACATTTTATCTATTGTGATTTTAATTAGAAAACTGGATCATCAGGAACCTTCGTGCTTACGATGGATACAGTTTAAATGAACCATTATTTTTTCAGAATCATCAACCATAAAATACATGGAAATGTGTACACATTATATCAAAATAAAAATTCGATGGTGGGAAATGTCTAAAAAAAAAAATTATAAAAGATATACAAAAGAAGATATTAATATTTTAAAAATGCTGTTGAAAAAGACTGCTCAATAAACTGGTAAGTAGAACTCAAAATATTGTTTTCAGGAATCGGAGTACGTTGAATAAATTGAATCAAATGCAATGAAAGTGTGTTGCCAAAAGTAGTTGTTAAATTAGTGCAAACTTGGTAAGTAGCATTATTGATATTTCTTGTTAATAATTACATTTATTTACGTTCCTTTTATCAGTTTAGAGCCGAAATTATTTTTTTTATTAGATTAATAATAAATTTCATATGTCTATTTGCAGCAAAAGGTTCGCCTTGGTGTAAATTGTGTGTCCAACCACAAGAAAAATAACTAAACATGAGACCGTTGTAGATGATGACGACTTATCGGATGATTTCACAGTGATGGTAAGTGAATACAACACTTAATTGTATGGGTAATTCTCCGCCAACTCACACAGCAGTTGCCCCGACCCCTCTTCGATTGGCGTGAAACTTTGTCCTAAGGGGTAACTTTTGTCCCTGATCACGAATCCGAGGTCCATTTTTTGATATCTCGTGACGGAGGGGCGGTACGACCCCTTCCATTTTTGAACATGCGAAAAAAGAGGTGTTTTTCAATAATTTGCAGCCTGAAACGATGATGAGATAGAAATTTGGTGTCAAATGGACTTTTATGTAAAATTAGTCGCCCGATTTGATGGCGTACTCAGAATTCCGAAAAAACGTATTTTTCACCGAAAAAAACACTAAAAAAGTTTTAAAAGTTCTCCCATTTTTCGTTACTTGACTGTAAAAAATTTTGGAACGTGTCATTTTTTGGGAAATTTAATGTACTTTTCGAATCTACATTGACCCAGAAGGGTCATTTTTTCATTTAGAACAAAATTTTTCATTTTAAAATTTCGTGTTTTTTCTAACTTTGCAAGGTTATGTTTTAGAGTGTAACAATGTTCTACAAAGTTGTAGAGCAGACAATTACAAAAATTTTGATATATAGACATAAGAGGTTTGCTTACAAACATCACGAGTTATCGCGATTTTACGAAAAAAAGTTTTGAAAAAGTTGGTCGTCATCGATCATGGCCGTTCATGGTCACCTGCGACAGACACGGACGACGAAACAAACAGAAACGCAAAAAGTAACTTTTTCAAAACTTTTTTTCGTAAAATCGCGATAACTCGTGATGTTTATAAGAAAACCCCTTATGTCTATATATCAAAATTTTTGTAATTGTCTGCTCTACAATTTTGTAGAACATTGTTACACTCTAAAAAATAACCCTGCAAAGTTAGAAAAAACACGAAATTTTAAAATGAAAAATTTTGTTCTAAATGAAAAAATGACCCTTCTGGGACAATGTAGATTCGAAAAGTACATTAAATTTCCCATAAAATGACATGTTCCAAAATTTTTTACAGTCGAGTAACGGAAAATGGGAGAATTTTTAAAACTTTTTTAGTGTTTTTTTCGATGAAAAATACGTTTTTTCGGAATTCTGAGTACGCCATCAAATCGGGCGTCTAATTTTACATAAAAGTCCCTTTGACACCAAATTTCTATGTCATCACCGTTTCAGGCTGCAAATTATTGAAAAACACCTCTTTTTTCGCATGTTCAAAAATGGAAGGGGTCGTACCGCCCCTCCGTCACGAGATATCAAAAAACGGACCTCGGATTCGTGATCAGAGACAAAAGTTACCCCTTAGGACAAAGTTTCACGCAAATCGAAGAGGGGTCGGGGCAACTTTTCCCGATTTCGTGTGAGTTGGTAGAGAATTACCCGTATACAACATAATAAAAATATAAGCTTAAAAATTGGTGAAAATTTTACTCGGTTTCTACTTTTAAGGAATTTACGAGAAATTAAACATCTTTTTTGAACATTTTTAACAAAATTTGTAAAATGCTTTTTTTATTTAATTTTTTTTAAACATTAATCAAACTTAACATGTTTTATAATAACAATTAAAAAAATACAAATAATACAAGTACAACGAATTAATTTGTGAGGCATTATTACAAAATTAACTGCAAATTCAATAAAAATATTGCTAACAACAGCTAATTACTGACTACATGTACGAATATTTTTCTGTATTCAAGCAGACATTTGTTAAAAATATAGCTAGAAATTCGGCCCAGCCTGTATCGTTAAATAATTAAAGAAAATATATATAGACACTAACATAAATTATGTTTAAATAAGAAATGTTTTGTTACAAACCACTAATAATTTGCTGCATGCAAAAATATTTCAGTTGATACAACGAAAAAAAATGTTAAAAAATAGTTGAAAAATATTGTCCAGCCTGTTTTTTACAGAATATTTAACAATATTTCAGCTGAAAACAAAAAAAATAGTTAATTTTCTGAAAAAAATATTCTAGCAGTCGACTGCTAGAATTTTTTTTCGGTCATTTAACCAACAAAAATGGCAATTCTAACTATTTTTTTAGTTACTTTTACCTACTGGTGGTCAGCAATTTCGAGTTAACAAAATCAACAATCGATTGTTGAAAAAAAGCTGTGTAAAAAATTAACCAAGAATTTCTTAGATTTGCCCTGGCCGGTCTCTCCGTGTACTAACTTGTACTAAAATTGAATTTTTTATTGAACAAGCTATTCAAAGAATACATTGTACAATATAATGATTGAATTTTGGGATCAATGATCTTTACAAAATGTAAAATTTGTGACATTTAATGTAATGATGTATAAAGCGTTTTGTGATATTGATGTTGTTTTTGTTTTGGAAAAACAGGCTTAAAATTTTAATGATTTTTATATTTTTGATACAATTTGCCTTATTTACAAAAACTTTTTCAAAAATATGCTAAAAAGGTATTCCTTGAATAATCAACGGCGTGTTTTTTGTGCATATCTTTTAGAAGAAAAAATAGGCATCGCTACTTTCAAAAGTGCCTACTAGAAAAAATTTCAGCTTTCCAGTTCTTCAAAGAGCGAAATGGTTCATCGAGAAATTGCTGAGATATCTGTTTTTTCAAGTTTTTTGTTTCAAATTTCTTGAATATTTATTTGAACAATTTTAATGGCTTTTCAAGAAACTCTGAAAAAAAAAACCTTAAAATTCACTCCAAAACAAACTAGATATTTAAAAAGTTTTTAAAAAAATGATAGTTTTAGGATTGCTATGATATTGCTGATTCTCTGATAATTACATACTAATAAAGAGTATTTTCCCTGAAACTTCAATTTCTAGATCAATTTCCATGTAACTGTTTAATGTTTGGATAAGGAAATATTATATTTACTCATAAAAATCCCATCCAATCCCTTAACAATCCTAAACCTGCTTAAATTCCGATTAAATCAGCGTTCTAATTTCGATATTTATGAACAAAAAATATTTAAAATCTTATTTATTTTTGTTAAATTATGTTTTTAATACGGTTTTATGATTCTAATTTCTGAATAAATCCCAAATATTCAATAACTTAGTTAAAACCATGTTATAAAAATGTTTAGCGATTTGCAACCTTCTGTAAAGTTATTTCTTGTCCATTTTGCACACTTTGATGAGTAATTGAAATATACAAAACATCATTTGACAAGTTTCCTGAACTGTTGTTAAACAGTTTCCAATAAAAATTGAAGGAATTCAAAACAAAAATAGATATCTCAGGAATTGCTTGATGAAACATTTCACTTTTTGAAGCATTGGAAAGCTGGGATAAATTTCCTATAATACACTTTTGAAAATAGCGATGACTACTTTTTTTTCAAAAAGTTGCCTAGAAAACACGCTGTGGCAATATTAAAAAAATACAAATAATAACCGTAAACCGGGGTGACATTGGAGGAATTTCGTTTTTTTCTGGAAAATACTTTTAAACATGTTAGTGTAAGGCTAATTAGAGTATTTTTATTTTCTGGGGCAGACCTGATTGAATTTAACTGATTCTGAGCAATTTTAAAACAAAAAGTAAGCGGACTGAATTATTTATGGCAAATCGACCATTAACGAGGTTTATATCAATGTATTTGTTAGAAATTCACATGAAATGATTTTAACCTCTACGTAAAATACGTATAAATTGAAGGTTCATTAGTAAAAGTGAGAAAATTTTACATAAAATTCATCAGTTTTTTTTATGAAGATATCGATTGCCATTTAAGCAAATTGTAAAGTATTAATTATAATGATCATAGGGTGACTACTCAAATCCCATTTTCAAATTTCCGACTTTTTCCCGACTTTTCCAGAAACTCAAATAATAGACATTTCTTATCTAAAGAATGATTTTAAACAGTCAATATCAACCAACTAAAAAATATCACAAATATGAATTATAACAAATCAAACTATTGACAATTTTCGTAAAATCAGAAACCAATTTATTTTTGTTCAGTTGGTAAAAATGATTTTACAAAGTTCCGTTTCTAATTTTATAAATTTTTAATATTGGATTTTTAATCAATGTTGATTTAAATAGTTGTCAGTATAAAATTTTTATAAAGCGTTTTTATTTTTTTTCAATGAGAAGTTCAATTTGTCAAGTTTCTATGTTTTACCACTTATTTTATGCGAAGTGTTTAAAGAAACAAATTCTTTAAATATATTTGCAAAAACTAAAATAAATTACATGATTTTTTTTCAATTTCAGTATGACATTTCTTTTACTGAGTTACTGAAAATTAATTAAAAGTTTGAAAGTTGTTTCAATAACATTTGAAACATCTTATTAAGAACATAACTTGGTCTGAAGAATTTGGCAATGCCTACCATTTTGCAATTCTTTAGTACTTTCATAAAATAATTCATAGATACAAAATCTGTCATCATTTCCTGATGAATATCACAATATTTTTTTCTGTGTACTCAAAGGTCGAAACAATGTTTTAAACCCCTTATGTTTATACAACAATTTATGTAATTATTAATATACGGTTTTGCCAGCAGGATGCGCTACTTCCATCCAAAGATTCCCGAAAGTAAGATTTTTATTGGAAATTCAATGCGCTCTCTATTTTGTCGAACATACACCCAAAGTTAAAGAACGAGGGGAAAGTCCTCGCGAAAAGGAACGTGAGGAAAGTACTATTTTGCGTGAGTAAAGACCTCTCGGGTGTTCATTCGTTCATTGACGAGTTCATCCTATTGAGAGGCTTACATGGACAAATGACCGCCACTTAGTCACCGAACCCTGGTGGCCTATACGGCAAAGGCACGGTTCAATAAGCCGAAGGTCTTGGGTTCGAATCTCGGTACCGGTACTTTTTTTTTTGATGGATGAACTTTTTTGGATAATGAACCATGAGTAAAGTACTCACGGCAATTTCGGGATTTATCCTCTCCGTCCGCACACAGTACCATTTTACTACCGAATCGTGCTCTTTATCCTCTCGTATGCCAATGCCCAGTTCTGGGTGTACCAATGCTGAAAAACAACGTCCTGAAAAATTTTTAGCGATTTAAAAAGTTGTGTGAAAAACCTTATTTTCACCAACTTTATTCTAAAAAAAAACCCAAAAAACCGTTTTCCGCTTGTGGAACAGGGGGTCATTGTACACTGAAATTTTACCTGATTTTGAAATTGATGTTTATAATTTTAGTCCCTAAGTTTTGAGAATGTTTAAGGTTTTGACAAAAAAAAAAGTTCAATTCAATTCAATTCAGTTTATTTCTTTAGTTTATCGATTAACAGTAGTTTTGTAAGTGCTGTACAGAGTTTTGGGAGATCCTTTCAGCTGTGTATAAGGCATTTATCACAATGGATGCAAATAAAGTTGGTTGTAAAAGAAACAGAAAACAGGATTTTACCTCAAAAACTTGTAACTATTATTTTTTTTTCTTTTTTTTCGATTCAACTCAAATTAGTTTATTTCTTTAGTTTATCGATTAACAGACAAAAAAGTTTTAACGATCATGCGCTGTTTTTTTTCTCTTCTAATCAATTGATTGCTTTTAGGTGTTTGTCGAAATGATTTCTTTCAAGTGTTGTTTTATTGAAACTCAATTTGTGTAAGCTTTTTTATTCTCATTTCTTCATTTCACTGAATAAAACTTTCGCAGGCACTTGTTTTGCACAGTTGGGTCGAAGAACAAAGTGGGGCAGTCTTGGTGGTACTTGAATGTTTTTGTTCAGGAACAAAGCAAATATTTTTAAATCGATTTCGTCACCCAACCATACTAGATCACCATCATCATCAATCCAATAAAGGTATTTTTCATTCCATTTTAAAACGTCTGGTATCATGTGAAGTGCACTAGAAATTATACTGCTACGTTGCAAGTACCGCAACCTATGGTTTTGTACCATATGCTCACGATCACCATTTTCTGTAACCACCGTGAGTTTGAAAATAAATTCTTGTTCGTAATCTATATTGCTCGGAATCAACATTTCGAATGAAATAGCAGAAACGAAATGAGTAGTTTGATGCCATCACTTGAAACTAAATAGGTATTTTTCTTATCTTTACCAAGTTGAAGTTGTTCACTATAGGTAGATCAAAATAAATAGGTAGATTAAAATAAATAAATAAATTTGAAAAGAGCGGCATTTTTTCAATTGATAAAATTGAATGTTTTCAAATTTCACTTTAAAAAAATATACAACTCATAATTTTACACCACCTTTGTACAATTTTATGTTTAATAATTTGAGCTTTAAATATTTCATGATTTTAAACGGTTGAGCTTTCATTAAGTCTTTTCAACATTTGTAACTTTCAAATAAAATCTCCAAAACCACAAACCTTGTATATCGTCTTGATATTTTTCACTAATTTAACCCAACTTACCCGAACACGGCTGCGAACGTGTTGAGACAACTTTGTCGCTGAATGAAGTGGTCCGGATCGTTCCAGGGGGATCTGCAAAGAAAAAGACGAAGAAGGTGCCGTAATTAGAGCTCAACCAAGGAAAAGGGGAAAGAGATAACATTCACTCGTTGCGGTGGTGGTGCAATGTCACTATGCACGTGGTGAGCTTGCATTAGCTGTCTCTTCCTGGTAGAAACTAAGACAGGGAGAAATACGACTCCGTGATTGAAATGCACAAGTCGAATGTTGTTAATTACAGGACTAAATATCGAGCTTAAATTCCTGCAGCAAGGCGAGCTTCAACTGACAACCCAACATTTAGAGCCTCCCCGGGCAGACGGTAATAACAAAATTCATGCCATTTCAATAACAAATACTGTTAAAATAACAAAAAGTGTTATGGAATATTCTTACAAAATCAATTTTTGCATAAGAATTTAATAACAGTTTATGTTATCATAACAAAATTTGTTATTGGTCTGATATTGGTTGAAAGCCAAAACAACTTTGGAATAACATTTTTCGTTATGGAAAAATAACTCCAATTGTTATTTGGATGATCGGATTAGTTGTTAAAATAATAAAAAAATAATAACGAAGATTTGTTCGAAGAATAACTAAAAATTTTATTAGTCTGTTATGACAATAACAATTAAACAACAACAAAATCATAACGGCGAGCAACAAAACTTGTTATAAATAACAAAAAATGTTATTCCCAAGTTATTTCCGTCTTCTCGGGTCGTTTGAGTTTGTTCTTTCCCTCCGCACTGACTGACAGACAGACAGACTGACTGGTAGAATGTCCAACTTTGAGCCATGAAGTGGGGTGTAAATTACGGCGAGAAAATCAAATCCGTGCTATTTCCACGAGGCTAAGGATAAGAGTTTCTATTTCACTCAAAAGTCACCTCCAGGGCAATAAGTTGAGCACGACGTTATCTATCTAGTCGAGAAACAGTCGACTGCGTGTCAAAGCAAGGGTTGGGTTAGGGTGGCTACTTAATTGGAAAGAAAAGTTTGAATATATTTTCAAACTGAAAATTTAACATTTTCCAATAATAAAAACAGATAAATTTAATTTGATGATTTCACTGAAACTTTAAAGTAATTCTCATTTAAAAAAATGATTTTTAATTTGGAAAATTGATTGTGCCTCGTTTCTCAGGAAACATTTAACCAGAAAAAATAACGGAATGTTTTTTTTCTTAGAAAATATGAAAAACATTTCACAGAATAGAGTTATGAAACAGAATATAAAACTGACAAGTTTGATAGAGTTAAAAAACCGCTTTGATAGTCTTCGGTTTTAGTTCACTAAAGATTAAATTATTTTTTATATAAAAGAACATCATTTGGTGGTGAATGAAGAAGGGAAAGATTTTTTATAGATTTTCTGAAGAAAAATTAATATTTTTTCCCTATTGTAATTTCTCTCCTTACTTTAAGGTTTAAAGAGAATTTAAAGTGTTAGTTTTTATAAGGAACTTCGGACAATCATGAATCATGAACAAAAAAAAGTATTTCGGTTTTTTTAGTTTCCCACTTTTGAAATCTAATTCGAGTTCTGCGACCACGTTCCAGACAAATTTAAGTGGTAGATTACCTGTAAACTTTTCATAAGCATTTTCTCAATATTTCATCACCACCATTTTGACAGCCATCTTGGATTTAATATTTCCAAATCATTTGTGTTTAATGTAGCTCATCGACCCAAAATAAGACAAGTTTTTTCGTGAATCGATTATCCGAAGTAATTTTTTTCTGAGAATCTCGGTTAATCGAGTCTGGACTGTACCAACTCAATTTGATTATTTAACTCAGCATCTGAATTTAATTTACAATTTTTGTCTGACTCAAAATTCGTCTACAAATTTTGAGACAGAAAATAAATCAATCTACATCAGAAAATGGTACATTTTCATCTTCTTCCATGAAATTTGTTTTAACATTGCTATTCAGATCAATTCACAGATTAATAATCAATTTTTGTATTTTTTTAAGAGTTTCAAACTTTGAACACACATTTGGTACTCCCAAACGAGAAATTTTTTAATTCATTAGGGTAATCATAAAAATCGGAAATTTGGGAAAATCCTAAGTGTATCGGAATTTTTTAAAAAATGTATGGAGAATAGCAAAATTCTCGATTTTTTCCCGGTGGTGTTATTTGTGTGTAAATTTTGTCAATAGTGAGATTCTATTTAGAAATTTTGTCGAGCGATCCGAGCAGATCCTGAAAGTTACAAGCGAATTAAAATAGAGGTTTTTGTATGAAATGTTTTGTTTCGCAAATTTTTACTTTTTACATCCTTAACGGATTTGGCTCAAATTTGACCGAGATGCTTAATTTAATCTCAAAAATTCTTATACAAAAATGACATGTAAATGTTTCAAAATCTGTATCTTAAAAAGCAATTTTCAGATCGATTTGGTGTTTTGGACAAAAAAATCAGGGAAAATAGGTTATTCCAAACAAACATCTCTTTTTATTTCTTTTTTAAACATAAAAATTCAAATTACATAAAAATACAATGTTTGACAATTTTTTTTTATGACAAAATTGACATCTTTTAAGCCATGGTACATAAAATTTTCTTACCCAACTTATAGTTATTTGAAAAAAAAAAAGAAAAAAGTTTGATTTTCCAAACAAAAAAAACTTATCGAATTTGCAATCAAAAAGCTCTTTTAACAGTTGTTTTAAAAGATTGAAGGGTTTTAATGTTCAAATCACTATTAGTTCTCTTGAAAAAAAAAGAGTAATTTTTCAACTTTTTGTTGAATTGCTATCCACCATTTATTAAAATATGTTTTTAATAGAGATCAGAAGATTTTCTACATATATGATTGGAAAAATTATTTGTAGAGGTAAAGCCTTGCTGCAGAAATACAAGTAGAAAAAAAAATAGATTTTCTGAGTGTACCACAGATAGCGTAAATATTCAAAAGCCATACAGTTCGATTTTACATGTAAAAAAAGAAACCTTTAAAAAATTTATCTGATCTTTCAGATAAAATTGTTATAAAAATTCAAATCAATTCAATTTCTGTTTTTATTATAATTTAGCAGTTCTATTCCAGGATGTCCCATTTGCAATTCTGAGATTTCTAGAACCTTTCAACTGAGATCAATTCATAAGCCTTGGCAGAGAGGGTACATATTTCTACGTTTAGATTTATCTAGCTGAGTGCTCTTTTAGGAAAAAAAGAAAAAAAGTTTTTTTAATTGGTTATTGAAGCCTAATTTTCTAAAGGTCTAAATCAAGTGTTTCACGACCTTTTGAAAAGCTAGACACCTTAAAATTATAATTTCTAAAATAATTTTATCGGAGGGTCAGTTCAATCAGGATTTTTTTTTAAATTGTCTGATATTTACATTTTTTTCATGAGTTGTGGAAAACGGTAGCTGAATTTGAAAATGGTGACTTGCAAATTCGATTTTACATAAAAACATGAAATTTTAGTATTGACCAGCCTTTCCAGATATACAGAATTTTTTTTAATTTAACAGATTTTTGATCCTAAAAATTATAAGTAATTTGTTTAAACAGTTTTTTTTATGTAATTTTTTAATAAAAATTTTAAAAAATATCAATTAAATTAAGCTTTAATATGATTATTAAGCTCAAATCTGCCGTTCAAATTCCAAAATGTCTTCTTTTACTCCAAATTCGACATGATACAGATCAAATACAGATTTATTTTCAAAAAGATCTCCCTCAAAATAATCTGGCATTGATGGTATGGACGAAAGGGTGATAACTGTAAATTTCATTTTTTAAGATTTTGGAAATGTAGATATTTTGTAGCTGATTTTCTGCATAAGTTTTGATAAATTTAAACATAAACTTAAAGCATATATTTGCCTGGCTAAAAATGAGTAAAAAACTGTTTCGATGAAAAGCTCCCGCGACAGAATTCCCGAGATTTTTCCTTCCAAAACCGGGAATCCCCGAATCCTGGGATTTTCTAAATTTTGTTTTCTCGAAATCCAAAAATGTAATACATGAAAATTCAATTTTGGTTGTGAAAATAGTAGAACAGTTTTATACTTAGCTATCGATAGGATTAAATGATTTCAATTGGGCATATATTAATTTTATGTTCAAAATTCCAATTTTAAACAGTTTATGAACTCATATGAAATTTAACATTGACTAGATGTCATTAACTTTGCTTTCGTTGTTTCTGACTTAATTATAAATATATTTAAAAAAAAACGTTACTTAATCCACCTTTAGGTGGTTGGTGCCTTCCTATCATTCATAAAAGTGAATAGTAAAAAATAAAAGTATATCAATAACACTTATTGTTATCAAAATATCTGAGATCCGGCCTCAAAAAGTATATAAATAACACTTAAGTGACCATAACTTTTGATGGGGTTATCGGATCTTCAATCTTTTGAATGCGTTGGAAAGGTCTTTCAAATACCTTTCTAACAATATTTAGCATGACGGGGTTTCTTACAAAAACCACCCTTTTTACAATCTTCAGAAGTTTAGCTAAAATCGTTTTTTAAGCACAACTTTTGAAGTGCTTTACTAAACTTCATAATATTAACTAGGGTTTTGTGGGACCCCAAGACGGATCGAATGAGACCAAAACGGTCCAAATCGGTTCAGCCAGTCCGGAGATAATCGTGTGCATATTTTTCGGTGCACGGACTCACATCCAGACACACGCACAGACATTTGTTCAGAATTTGATTCTGAGTCGATAGGTATACGTGAAGGTGGGTCTACGAGCTCGAACAAAGAAGTTTATTTTTCGAGTGATTTTATAGCCTTTCCTAATTGAGGTGAGGAAGGCAAAAACAAATTTGCATGCTTTTCTAGTCGAGTTGAAAAAAAAAACATTAAAAATAGTAGTGCAACAAAAAGATGATTTTTTCAGCACGAGTCGTACATTTAACCAACGAGGTTTGCCGAGCTGGAATTTTTGCATTTCCGGAAATCTACATTTGAATTGGATTTTTTCTAATCCTTTTTTTTGCTAATTGCCGTAAAAAAAAGTCAAACACTCACTTTAAAGCTATCTTGAAACTTTTTCCCTGTTCAGATTTAAAATTCTATATTATCACCTGTTGACGAGTTTTTGATTTGAAGCTTTAAAAACTTAGCAAATATATTTAATAAAAAAAATACTCACAAATTAAAAAAAATATATACTGGGATTTGAAAAATATTTTTCCCGAGAAATTCAAAACAATATTGAAAATGGTAAAAAGATGGTTTAATAAAGTCTGTCATGATTATTAATATGTTATCATTTAGTTATTCATAACCTACTTTAAAGCAATTTTACAAAAGTGTGATAAAACAAGATGCACAAGTTTACAAAATAAATCGACAAAACTTTTCTTTCCAGTTCAAAATCGTGACAACCACCAGAAAGTGTCCGAGAAACGAAACGAAAGGGGTAGTGTTAGTTGGTGTATCATTACTATAGTAATGGTATACCAAAGTCACGTCCACTTCACGCTCAATGAAGGGAGTCCGGTCGACCGGGTGCCATCAGACTGGACCAAGTGAGATCTGGCTGGCTAAAATGGCACCAAGTGTGTTGCCTTGCGTGTGAGTGTCTGAGAATGTGGTTGGTAGAGTGAAAATTACATTCTCCTAACTTGGAACAGGAGGACGGTCAAGATGGTATCGAATTTTCACTCGTTTTGGAATTATCCCTTTTAAGAAGGGATTTTCCAGTTACGTGTCTAATATGATCCGGATTGACCTCCGCAGGGACTTACCTCCCGCTTTCGCGATCCTTGTACCCCTTCCGCTGGGTCACCTTGATGGGGGGCTTTCGGGTGACGTGTGACACCAGCAGATTCATCAGGATGTCCTCGCAGTTGGAGCTTTGCTGAACGGTTTTCAGCAGTAGATAGGACAGCCAGTTGGTGTACAGATAGTTGTAGTACCGGTGGTAGAACGCCGCCCCCGTCAGCACGATCGAGTAGTAGTTGGTCCACTTGGACGTGTAGCCCCAGGCGTTCTGGAATTGAGGGAGGGTGAGAATTAAGAATTAAGATTTTCAAACCATTTTTTTCACAAACTTACCTTGGAATCATCCCAAAAGTGCGCCCTCGCCGGATAGCCCACGATCCGGTCGGGGAAGTCCTGCCACACCTGGTACGCAAAGTCCAGCTCGTCGGTGTTCAGGATGGCGTCCTCGTCCAACGACAGCACCGCGTCCGTCTCGATCTGCTCGTGCGGGAAGAATCTTTGGGATATGCTGGGCCGATCCTCACTCGAACCGCCCGGGATCACGTGCAGCGGGATGTGCCCGGTCGGTGGCCACCGCTTCCGGGTCGGCGCCGGCCTGTCACACGCCCACAGGATTAGAATCTGAAGAAAGTGGTTTGAGGTTAGAATTAGACTCTTTTCGAAAAAAAAAAGAAAAAAATAACAGACCTTATCTACGAATTGGCTTTTGGTGATGGATCTGACTAGCTTGTACAGGGCGGTATTTGGTGACAGCTGGGCGGCCCCAATCTGGACGAAGATGACGGCCGTGTAGTTCGAACCCGGCCGCTGGCCCACCGGATCCAGCAGGAACGGAAGCCGGCGCGGGGTGTCCGCGAAGGTCGGAATGGTGAGCAGCGCCCCGGGCGACTGGTTCCACACCAGCCCGTTCCGGTGCGGATAGTCTGGCAGTCTCTCTCGAATTATCTGTAGAAGAAGAAGCATAAGAAGACTTGTTAGTGATGGCCCCCAGTTTCCGAGTAGATAAATTTGCGGGGTTTTGGTCAAAGTGCGGAGTAATTTATGTTGTTTCTGACAACATCGTAACAACGAGGACATCGAGATTCAAGCAGTGTGGGTGTGGAAAATTTTCCACCTTCTAAAACGAGACCAAGAAAACAGGCTAACCGTTTTCATCAGCTCCCAGATAACAGAACAGCGTTGATGCCTCGGGTATTGTGGGGAAAAGCCCACCTATCGCACCCACCACACAGCAAAAAATCCGATGGTAAAATCGCATGCAAAAGCATGCACATCACCTTCGTCAAAATAAACACTTAATATTACACACTGCATGTACAATTTTTGCAACACACAAAAAAAGTTGCAACCGACGGGATTTAAACCCAGCACCAACAGTAAGGACTGGCGCCTTAGCCCACTCGGCCATCAGACCGATGAAAATCTGTAAGGATAAACGCATATATGAGCTTGACATTTCGGTCAAGTAGGTTTCTCATACTGATGGGCTACATATTTCAGAGTGTAAAATCACATAAATTTGCTGCAGCCTTCAGCATCGTGCAAATATTCGTATCAGTTTTCTGCGATTTTCGGTACAGAACATCCGACGAACGACGGTAAGACGGTTATCGTATGCATTTAATCTTATTGCGTGTGTAAGAGGTGGGTTTTCCATATCAAAAGCAGTAGAGGTGGTGGAAGAAACACTCCACAAGATGTTGGAGGTTTAATCACGAAGACAATATGAATGTTGTATATTTTTATTATCTGAAATTTTATTCATAAAAATCATGTCTTCATTTTATTTAAAAACTAGCATGGATCGTATACCATAATTGAATCATTTATCATTCCATTTCAGCCTAAATTCTAAATAGTAATAACATGAGTAATAATAAATAATCAGGGAAAGCTTTCCATTACTTTGAAACATGGATGCCTCTGTGCTCCATTATACTATCTAGATAGGATCCCCAGCAAGCCTAACACAAAAGAGAACAGATGCATCGAAATGTTGCAACGCTTACTGTTGAATGAACACTCCTCATGATCAATGAGGCCATTTTTGAGATATTTTTATTATGATTTGGATAAAAGTTTGTTTATGTAATCCCTTTGTCAAAAAAACCATTTTGCATCTTCAGTTTTTTTCCATAAAAGTCTGCATACAGTTTTTCCTACAAAATTGACAAGTCAATATTCGAAAATCATTACTCTGAAAAAAAATCTGATAAATTTGGTGACTATTCCAAAGTAGGATATGATCAGGAACACGGAAAAAAATCTGTTCAATTAAAATTACCAAATAATGTATTTTTAAATTTGAGTTTTTTTTGTATTGTTTTAGAGTGCTATACAAATAATATTTTGCGCTATAATTTGGGATGGCGCAAAATTTGGTACCAGAATAAAAGATTTTTTTTTTGAACCATTACTCATCCAAGGCTCATCTGTACCGTATCAACATGAGTGATACGAACTTATGCGACTGTGGGCAGGGTTATCAGGACATCGACCATTTCGTATGGGCGTGTCCAGATCACCAGGCTCACAGAATTAAGTTGAAAGATACCCTCAGGGCCCGAGGAAGACCACCAGAAATCCCGATGCGAGACGCGTTATCTCAACTAGACCTTGATGTTCTCTATCCGATCTATCAGTTCCTCGTAGATTCCAAAATATCCATTTAGTTTTCTTCCAGTTAGTTTTCCTTCAGTTAGTTTTCCTTTTGTTAGTATAACTCGCCTTCGCACAAAGCCGTCGTTTCTGGATTGCACCGGAAGCAAAGCAAGAACGCCCCAGCAGCTGGACACCGAGTTGCGGCTGAGGACAAAACGCAAAGGCCAGCAGAGCCAACCAAGACCCCTACACAATCCCCCTTCCCTTTCCACGCCTTGTCTTTAACATCAATCCCTTCCCTACTAACCCCGAGTAGGCCGCGGGTAATCGGCTCCCCTCCCACTAACATTTACACACAAGATCCTCTGTAATTATTAAGTTTTTTGTAATTACAAAAGCCGACTCGGTCCTAACCAGGTCCCAGTACCGAAAAGGACCTAATAAAAATAATTTTATGAAAAAAAAAATAAAAGATTTTTGAAAAAATTATTAGTTTTGGAAAATATCGAAAATGGTCAATCAAAAATGGTTATATCAAAATTATATTTATTCTTAGATGCAGCATTTAACTTTCAATCAAAAATGACTTCAAATATTATTTTTTTAATTTTGAATTAAAATATTTTTTTTTAATTTTGTATGAACGAAAAGTTAATTTTATTTGTAACATTCTTTTCCGACTTTTTTTATCGCACTGCTAGGCGCTGAAACTCTTAAAATATTACCTATAAAAAAATAAAAAAAAAATAGTTGTTTTAAGTGTCACCCAACTAGACGAAATTTCGAAAACTGTTGATTCAAAAATGAAATCAACTTTTCCTTGTATTTGTTTATTTGGATGAAACTTTGTCCATGCGTTCCGTATGTCAAAATAAGTCATTTTGCATAAATAGTTGTTCAATACAAGGATTTTCTGATCAATTTTGTGTCTTTGGCAAAGTTGTAGGTTATAATTAGGTGTTTTTGTTAAAAAATGGGTAGCAAGTTTTACATTAAATTTTTATGACTAAAAGTTGCATTTCCAAAATAAGTACTATTTTAATTTTCCGTTTTTTTTAAATATGTTTTCGGGGACTAACCAAGACATCTTTTGAGCCATATGAATGATAAGGCAAAATCTGGTTTAGAAGATATGAATTAAAAAACTAACTTAATCCACCTATGTGGTTGGTGCCTTCCTCACTTTTTACCAACATTTGGGGATATGATGGGTTTGGACACAAATTCCATCTATTTCTCAATAAAAAATTACACAAATGTCACTTAAGCGGTCAAAACTTGAAACTTGGCGTTGCCAGATCTTCAATGATTTGGACTCATTGAAAAGGTCTTTCGATTACCTAAACAACGATGGGTCGGGTGATGGATCCGGACATAGTTTACATACATTTAAGTGAGATCCGGCTTCAAAAAAGATCATAATTATCACTTAAGTGGTCATAATTTGAGAAAGGGTTGCCAGATCTTCAATGTTTTGTACTCATTTGAAAGGTCTTTTGATAACCTAACCAACGATGGGTCGGATAATGGTTCCGGACATAGTTTACATACATTTAAGTGAGATCCGGCTTCAAAAAAGATCATAATAATCACTTAAGTGGTCATAATTTGAGAAAGGGTTGCCAGATCTTCAATGTTTTGTACTCATTTGAAAGGTCTTTTGATAACCTAACCAACGATGGGTCGGATGATGGATCCGGACATAGTTTACATACATTTAAGTGAGATCCGGCTTCAAAAAAGATCATAATTATCACTTAAGTGGTCATAATTTGAGAAAGGGTTGCCAGATCTTCAATGTTTTGTACTCATTTGAAAGGTCTTTTGATAACCTAACCAACGATGGGTCGGATAATGGTTCTGGACATAGTTTACATACATTTAAGTGAGATCCGGCTTCAAAAAAGATCATAATAATCACTTAAGTGGTCATAATTTGAGAAAGGGTTGCCAGATCTTCAATATTTTGTACTCATTTGAAAGGTCTTTTGATAACCTAACCAACGATGGGTCGGATAATGGTTCCGGACATAGTTTACATACATTTAAGTGAGATCCGGCTTCAAAAAAGATCATAATTATCACTTAAGTGGTCATAATTTGAGAAAGGGTTGCCAGATCTTCAATGTTTTGTACTCATTTGAAAGGTCTTTTGATAACCTAACCAACGATGGGTCGGATAATGGTTCCGGACATAGTTTACATACATTTAAGTGAGATCCGGCTTCAAAAAAGATCATAATTATCACTTAAGTGGTCATAATTTGAGAAAGGGTTGCCAGATCTTCAATGTTTTGTACTCATTTGAAAGGTCTTTTGATAACCTAACCAACGATGGGTCGGATAATGGTTCCGGACATAGTTTACATACATTTAAGTGAGATCCGGCTTCAAAAAAGATCATAATTATCACTTAAGTGGTCATAATTTGAGAAAGGGTTGCCAGATCTTCAATGTTTTGTACTCATTTGAAAGGTCTTTTGATAACCTAACCAACGATGGGTCGGATAATGGTTCTGGACATAGTTTACATACATTTAAGTGAGATCCGGCTTCAAAAAAGATCATAATAATCACTTAAGTGGTCATAATTTGAGAAAGGGTTGCCAGATCTTCAATGTTTTGTACTCATTTGAAAGGTCTTTTGATAACCTAACCAACGATGGGTCGGATGATGGATCCGGACATAGTTTACATACATTTAAGTGAGATCCGGCTTCAAAAAAGATCATAATTATCACTTAAGTGGTCATAATTTGAGAAAGGGTTGCCAGATCTTCAATGTTTTGTACTCATTTGAAAGGTCTTTTGATAACCTAACCAACGATGGGTCGGATAATGGTTCTGGACATAGTTTACATACATTTAAGTGAGATCCGGCTTCAAAAAAGATCATAATTATCACTTAAGTGGTCATAATTTGAGAAAGGGTTGCCAGATCTTCAATATTTTGTACTCATTTGAAAGGTCTTTTGATAACCTAACCAACGATGGGTCGGATAATGGTTCCGGACATAGTTTACATACATTTAAGTGAGATCCGGCTTCAAAAAAGATCATAATTATCACTTAAGTGGTCATAATTTGAGAAAGGGTTGCCAGATCTTCAATGTTTTGTACTCATTTGAAAGGTCTTTTGATAACCTAACCAACGATGGGTCGGATAATGGTTCCGGACATAGTTTACATACATTTAAGTGAGATCCGGCTTCAAAAAAGATCATAATTATCACTTAAGTGGTCATAATTTGAGAAAGGGTTGCCAGATCTTCAATGTTTTGTACTCATTTGAAAGGTCTTTTGATAACCTAACCAACGATGGGTCGGATAATGGTTCTGGACATAGTTTACATACATTTAAGTGAGATCCGGCTTCAAAAAAGATCATAATAATCACTTAAGTGGTCATAATTTGAGAAAGGGTTGCCAGATCTTCAATGTTTTGTACTCATTTGAAAGGTCTTTTGATAACCTAACCAACGATGGGTCGGATGATGGATCCGGACATAGTTTACATACATTTAAGTGAGATCCGGCTTCAAAAAAGATCATAATTATCACTTAAGTGGTCATAATTTGAGAAAGGGTTGCCAGATCTTCAATGTTTTGTACTCATTTGAAAGGTCTTTTGATAACCTAACCAACGATGGGTCGGATAATGGTTCCGGACATAGTTTACATACATTTAAGTGAGATCCGGCTTCAAAAAAGATCATAATTATCACTTAAGTGGTCATAATTTGAGAAAGGGTTGCCAGATCTTCAATGTTTTGTACTCATTTGAAAGGTCTTTTGATAACCTAACCAACGATGGGTCGGATGATGGATCCGGACATAGTTTACATACATTTAAGTGAGATCCGGCTTCAAAAAAGATCATAATTATCACTTAAGTGGTCATAATTTGAGAAAGGGTTGCCAGATCTTCAATGTTTTGTACTCATTTGAAAGGTCTTTTGATAACCTAACCAACGATGGGTCGGATAATGGTTCTGGACATAGTTTACATACATTTAAGTGAGATCCGGCTTCAAAAAAGATCATAATAATCACTTAAGTGGTCATAATTTGAGAAAGGGTTGCCAGATCTTCAATATTTTGTACTCATTTGAAAGGTCTTTTGATAACCTAACCAACGATGGGTCGGATAATGGTTCCGGACATAGTTTACATACATTTAAGTGAGATCCGGCTTCAAAAAAGATCATAATTATCACTTAAGTGGTCATAATTTGAGAAAGGGTTGCCAGATCTTCAATGTTTTGTACTCATTTGAAAGGTCTTTTGATAACCTAACCAACGATGGGTCGGATAATGGTTCCGGACATAGTTTACATACATTTAAGTGAGATCCGGCTTCAAAAAAGATCATAATTATCACTTAAGTGGTCATAATTTGAGAAAGGGTTGCCAGATCTTCAATGTTTTGTACTCATTTGAAAGGTCTTTTGATAACCTAACCAACGATGGGTCGGATAATGGTTCCGGACATAGTTTACATACATTTAAGTGAGATCCGGCTTCAAAAAAGATCATAATTATCACTTAAGTGGTCATAATTTGAGAAAGGGTTGCCAGATCTTCAATGTTTTGGACTCATTGGAAAGGTCTTTTGATTACCTAACCAACGATATAGATAAGAGAGATCCGGCATCAAAATTCCAGCACCCGATTCGCAACTCTGACACTTTTTTATACGTAACTTTTGAACTACTTATCGGATCTTCAAACAATTCAATAGTGCAGTAAGGGGCACCAAACCGGATCGAATGCAACTTGTTTGACTCAAATCGGATCAGCCAGTGCAGAGAAAACTTGGCAAGAATTTTGAGTATCAAGGGGAATACGCACACACATACACACACACACACACATACATTTGTTCAGTTTTCGATTCTGAGTCGATAGGTATACATGAATATAGGTCTTTGACCTGTTTTTCAAAAGTTAATTTTTAGAGCAGGATTATAGCCTTACCTCAGTGAGGAAGGCAAAAAATAGAGTTTATTGGAAAATATTAAAAATCTGGACAAATTTTTTATTTCAAAATATGTTTTGAATCAAAATCAAATTTTCAATCGAAAAGTACTTTATTTTTTTAATAATGTGTAGCGTTTTCAAGTTATAGCTACTTTAGAATTGATTTCCGAAGGTCTCGGAAAAAATCACGGATAATCGAATCACGAATTTTTTGTTTCGTTGTCTTGTTTTTTTATGTTTAAGCTGGAACATGGTGGGGTTGAAATACTGAGATAGTAGTTTATTCAACAAGTTGAATAAAATCAGCACGAGTCGTACATTTATCCAACGAGGTTTACCGAAATAGATAAATATGACGAGTGCTGAAAAAATCAAGTTTTGCAATTCCGAAAAATGCTTTATGAATAAAATTTTATGTCAAACATCCATCTCAAGTAATATTTTAGGCTTTATCAAAGCTGTCACAACCGCTATAAAACCTATCAGCAAAAACCAACATTAAAACCACTTAGTCGTAACAAACTCCCCAGAACCTGAATAAACCTTACTTAAAACCCAAAAGGACCTCCGCAACAGGTTGTTACGGCCTATTTATAAAACCTACATAGGAGTTCAAGGCTTCATAACTGAATCCTAACAACATCCTCAAAGCCTTGATAAAACCTTTGTTAAAATCTTGTTCGGAGTTAGGGAAAAATGACATTTCATACGTCTTCATGCGTCTTATGAAAACAGATTTTATTCTGGCAAAAAATAAGTCTTCGTCTTGCCAAACTAAATAATGGAAATGGTAGTGAAAATGGCGATGAAGATATATCTATCATATTGGAGGTAATTAAAATAATTTCAAAGCTTATTCCTCACAATTGGTAGCTCAAATTCAGCTGCAGTTGAAATTTTATCGATAAATGTGGGGGAGATAGAGCAAAAAAAAAAAGCAACTCGTTTCATCAAAAATAATTCTGCTGCAATCACAGTTTTTAATGATTTTTTTTTTCTTCGCATTTTTTTGTTTTGCAAAAAAAAATGGTTAAATTATTTTTGAACATCTATGGCTATGCTAACGGTGTCAGAAATTTACCATAATTGTGTGTTTTCATCAAATTTATGCTTTTTCTATTTTTTTCTGTCAAGATGGCTGTCAATCATATTCAATCATACCACGCATTTAGCGCCATATTTAGCTTATGGTTTTACGTGAGCTTTTTACATGCCCAATGGCACTTGACAGCTAAAACACCTTGGGTTTTAAAAAAACCATGCGATAAAACCGTTTGGCATGACATTGCCATTGGGTTTTCAAGCCTCTATTAAAACTTTCATAAAACCTTATTGAAAGCGAGTCGGCTTTTATTTTCACCAGGTTTTATATCCGAGGCATAAAACCTTGTTAGAACCTATCAACAAGCTCTTGCTTATTGGTTGCGGTGAATGCCCAAATAAAACTATTACCCGAGCAGACGGAAATAACTTGGGAATAACTTTTTTTGATATTTGAAAATACTAGGCCAATAACATTTTATGTTATTTATAACAAGATTTGTTATTCGTTGTTATTAATTTTTTGTTATTGGATTGTTATTGTAATAACAGACTAATAACATTTTTAGTTATTCTTCGAACAAATCTTTGTTATTATTTTTTGTTATTTTAACAACTAATCCGATCATCCCAATAACAGTTGGAGGTATTCTTCCATAACAAAAAATGTTATTCCAAAGTTGTTTTGGCTGTCGACCAATATCAGACCAATAACAAATTTTGTTATGATAACGTAAACTGTTATTAAACCCTTATGCAAAAATTGATTTTTCAAGAAGATTCCATAACACTTTTCGTTATTTTAACAGTATTTGTTATTGAAATGGCATGAATTTTGTTATTACCGTCTGCCCGGGTAAGCAATCAAGATGCTACAATAAAACCTCAATAAAACTAGGTGTTGGCTAGCTGGTTTACAAATATTGAAAAATGTTATTTTTCGACACCCATTGCAGTGCACTGGTATTAAAAGTAAAAGGTATTAATTTTCCATTTTTGGTAGAGAAAGGTAGGCCTTTTTGTTGCTCCAGAACGACAGGAAAAGTAAGAAGTTTCAAGACGAATTTTGTTGTTGTTCATGATTCAATTATCCGAAGTCTCATATAAACCTTCAGATAATCAAACTTCGGATAATCAAAACTTTGGATAATTGAGTCTGGACTGTGTAAATTTTCGATTTTTTTGAGCTTAAAAAATAATTCTTGAAATAAAGCACCCCTGAAAAAATGATTGAAATGCTAAGAAAATTTCCTGTAATTTTATCTCTGGAACTTTAAAAATCCGGCAATTAGTTTCTGAGATACAGCCTCACAAAAAAATAGAATCGATGAAAATGATTTTCTCTAAGTGTCGCCTAAATTAGCTTGTAATTTTCAACTGACGATATCTTGGAGACGATTGGTCCGATTTTCAATGTTGAAAGTTGAAATTTTTGTGAAATCCAAATAAAAAAATAAAAAACCGTGAAAAATTTCGCAAAATCACACATAATCACTCCCTCCTATAAAACATTTTTATTCGATTATAAAAAAAAATATTTCAATCAAACTTAACGTAAATTTCAATCAAAACGATGAATTTTATTAGAATTCCTGCAGTTTACCTGGAATGACAGGAAAAGTAAGAAGTTTAGTTTTCAAAGTATATAGCAACTGTTTATTTTTTCAAGAATCGATTGATTGCATTGTATAGGATTTTGAAAATGTATTTTTTAAACTATTTCAGTGGCTTGAAATCTTTTTTTTATATAATGAAATATCAAATGCCCTTTAATTGTATAAATTGCCTGAAACAAATTACATTAACACCTAAACTCCCAAGCTCGAGAAAAAGGGGGAATTTATATTGAAATTCTCCCTTTTTTCGAGCTTGGGAGTTTAGGTGTTAAATGTTGCATTAATTTTGCGATATATTTCCAGAAAAAAAAATAAACCAATTTATTTGTAATTGTACTAACGATGCATTACGTGGACGGTTTTGCTCAGAACGTGTCAAATTTAAATAGTCACGCCAAACATCTAAGTGTACACATCCATTGGAGCATGATAGCAGCAGTTGAGCAAGCTGTATTTGCTCCTACCGAGAACTTTGACTAACAGATATGACTGTATAAATTCTCGCTCCCGGGCAACATGATGGAAGCGATAAGTTTTCTACGAACGGTTTAGTTCAAATAATTATTTCAAATTTATACACGCCTCTCACTTTGCTGACAGATGTTCAGCCCAAGGGTTCTATTTACTGATTTCAATGGGTTGGGTATTGAAAAGCACAAGTTCGATATTTTATGCTTTCAAATCATAACATTTTCGATTTTAATCAACTGATAAACTTCAGCCACAGCCACCATGTAACGCGCACAGGTTACAGGAAATCCATCAGGTGAAAGTTGACGAAGAAAGCCGCATGAAAAAAAAACCTCACAGGAAATTGACTCAAGATGCTTGCCTTGGGGGTAAAAAATCAAACTTTGTTTGCTTTCATTAGGCCGGAGTACACATTTGAGGTTTTTTTTCGAGGGTTGTCAAGATGGTGTGATAAAGGTGGCAACGGAGGCTTTTATCGCGAACTTTTTTGGATTGAATCGACAAAGTTTTGGTGAAGGATGAAAATTGCACATCATCTTGTCAAGTCTCTGTCACTCAATGCAAAATTTGATTCAAAAATTCGTCAAAAATCAATTTTTCAACATATTTTTGATTTTTAAAAATAATTGAAAATTAGCAGTTTAGCCTAACTTTTAATAATTAAAGAGTATTTTTATATTCTAGAAAAGGAAAAAAATATAGCGGTTGAGGGTTAACATTCTGCACGGAATCTTGCCTGCAGCACTATTAAACGACGCGATGAGCATGATGAGGGGCCTCAACTTTGCATATTGTTAGACTGCTGTCGTTCCACACCATTTTCTGCAGATAGGATATCAAATTTCCTGCTGCAAAGTTGAAGCATGAATGTAGTAAACCCACAAAAAACGTATCGAAGGGATGACGGAAATTTGTCAAAGCAATGCCACACCTTAACGACAAACTTTTGCCTGATTTCAATGGAATATCACGTTTACCTCGTTAGAAGACAGGTTGTTACTTTGAAAACAGAAATTCAAGAGATGAAATTTTTCTGGAATAAAACTTTAAAATTGTCGACAAAATTTGCTCATAAGCTCACTTTTAATTAAAGAAAATTGCCATCACTGAAAATTGAAGGCAAACTCATCCTTCAAACTCTTTCACTTTTTAATCAATCTAACAGCATACTATTGATTCTACTTCCTGCACTGAATCAAATGTGTTTATTTTTTCGCAACAAGTACCAATCAGGAAGCTTTCAGCTGAGCAAACACACAGTACTCCTTGCACACACGTCCATTAAACTTAATTGCTTCGAATTCCTCGGGGAGCTTTACTCTGCCAGATTCTTGTCCCGTTCATATCGTTGAAAGGGACACGACCAGCCCCCCTCCCCCCGTTTCGTAAGTCATCAACCCCGGATGTGTGTTCTTTGACCTTTGCTGGTCGTGTCGTTCCTGTATAGGTCGCTTTTGCTGGAGAGCAGTCAATTGAGGTTCACCATGTTTATGGGCCCCGCAAATCCAGCCGGAAATCGGGCTGGTACTATAGGGTAAACGGTTCGTTTTTGGAATTCAAGCAAAACCATGAAAACATAGTAAAAATTTGTTCAACAATTGGTCCAGCTACCCCAGAGGCAGGTCCCTCGCGCCTATCCAGCCATGTCCTGTTACTAGCGACAGGGTACAGGATTGTACTCTTGAAACTATTTCCACTTAACCACACACACGCCACACTTGGCTACATTTGTAGGGTAAAACACTCGGGCATAGGTCCACTGACGTCTACCCATTCTTGTGCAAAGAAATAGACACACCACATGGACTAACATTTATCCTGGATGAGGGAAACTGATTCCTCTCAACCCTCTCTCTCTCTCTTGCAAATTCACAATTCACAAGTCATAACACGAGGGCAGCACGGTGGGTTCAAATGTTTTGAAATTGAATTTTAAATTATTGAAATTTTCTAAAAAAAATTCTGAAAAGAGCCTAAGGGGCCATCCACGTAGACACTTCAGGGGGGGAGGGTATGAAGATTGTCCACGATCCAAACAAAAAAGTTTTTTTTGTATGGACAATTGTCAACGAGGGTGGGGGGGGGAAGGAAGGGGGGGGGGGTTTAGATTTAAGTTTCCACGTGGTTTATAGGTGGTCCCTAAACCGAATTTATTTTTTAAATTTTTGTTCTGGGTTATAAAAAATTAGACCCGTATTTTTTATTTGGCCATTAGGGTGACCTACACCGTACTAGAGTGGTCCCAAAAATAGCCATTTTCGTAAACCACATTTTTCAAAAAATCAAAACTCCACGCCATTTAGACCAATTTTTGCTGATTTTGACGTAAATGAAAGGTGATAAGTTGGTCTTTCTAGGAAAAATAGTCTGAAGATCGAAAAATCTAGCCTATCATTTGAAAATTTCGAATGAAACTTTGAAATGCCGTTTTGACGGTTTTCTGGACCAAAGAGCCTATGTCTGAAAACATTTTTATCGGATTCCTTGGACAATTTTTTTGTAACATACTAAAAAATGGGAGGTGTTCATTACAGGATTTCGAGATGTGATTTTTTGAAAATAAAAACTGGGAATTTCGACGGGCCGTGCGCGAAATAAAAGTAGTGACGAAAATCAACTTTTTTTACTAAAACTGCGATAACATTAAAATTTCAGCGATGTCCTATACATTTTTTTAAGTTACGGCTTTGAATTAGGAATCAAATGGAATTGTTGTTTATTTAAAAAAAAAAACTATTGTTAAAAGAGCAATCCTTAGAGATTGAGGTTATGTTTTTTTATGTTGCAGAAAAGAAGTAGAGGCAGAGTAAATTTGTTTACCTTTAATTTTTTTTAAGACCAGTACAATCAATTCAAACTCAAATAAAAAAAAGCGGTTTTTCATGTTGTTTCAATAACACATTTTAAGATTTTTCAAATAATAATGCTGGTACACATTTAATTTAAAGTTTTTGTCTATCGGTTTTGGACATGTTTAAGAATGGCAAAAATAAATAGAAAATCAAATTTAAGCTCAACATTAACAGCTTAAGGGTGCACAGCAACGAAGGAAGTTGCTGTCTTCTTATTCCAAAATTGTCAAACTTACGGACCCAATCCTGCAATAACGGAATTGTAAAACTAATCATACTTTGTTATAAATTACTTTATGGACACTACTTTAGGGGAAGAATAAAAAAATGTTTCGATAGTTCTCGTAGTTTTGAAAATACTAAAATATCTGTAACAAAAATCTTGGTGCAAAAGCTCTGGTTGATGTGCACCGTTAAACCACAAAAATCAGTAATTTATGAAGGAATTTTCTGATCCATTTAGTGTCTTTGGCAAAGTTGCAGGTATTTATGTGCGTGATATTATATGATTGATCCATTTAAAATGTTAGTCTTGATTACAATATTTTCATAATATTTTTTCGATGAGATCATAAAATTTCCCAAATCTAGAGTTTTTTAAGTGGTCCTATAGACATATGAAGCACGATAGCTTATAGGACCTTTAAAAAAATCTCTAGAAATGTTTCAGTTTTTAACAATGATAATTGGACCAAAAGTTGCTAAGATATTGGCATTAGAAAATGTGGATATGATTGGATTAGACTTAAAAATACTTCAATTTCTGTACTTTTCGAAAAAAAATGAATTTTATGAGTGAAATATATTAAAAAGCCAAAAAATTTGAAATTTTCAGTAAAAATTAAACTTTAAATTTTAAATCTTGAAAACGGTGCCTTTTATCAAAAAATCAAGTACTTCTCGATTGCAAATTTAATTTTCATTAAAAACTGAATCAGTTAAAATTTTTGACTAAAATTTTTATTTTCAAATTTTCATTTTTTTTCCAAAAAAAACGCTTTTAAATCATAACTAATTTGCAAAAAATTTCTCCATGCTTCTCTTTTACTCAAAAAATGCGACATTTTGTCCCCTAAAATATATCAAAAAGAATCAAAAATTAAAAAAAATATGGGTTTTAGAAAATTTAATTTTTTTATATTAAAGAATTGGCATAACTTCCGTGTACCTATTTATTTCTGAACAGTCCTCATCAATACCTACAACTTTACCGAAGACACCAAATCGATCAGAAAATTCCTTCAAAAGTTACAGATTTTCGAATATTTACGAACCATTTTTTATGGACAGCTGCCAAAATTTTATGGAGCCTAGTATGAGTGAACCAATGACACAAATGGCTTCTTTGTTCATTGAGAAAACCCCCACAATGTATAAGCCAAAAAAAAAACACAAAAAAATGGTAAGAATCAGCTGATTTTGTAGAAAATTGCCTAGAAAATTGCTCAAATATAGATTTTTTATTCTTTAATGTTTAATGTTTAATGTTTAATGTTTAATGTTTAATGTTTAATGTTTAATGTTTAATGTTTAATGTTTAATGTTTAATGTTTAATGTTTAATGTTTAATGTTTAATGTTTAATGTTTAATGTTTAATGTTTAATGTTTAATGTTTAATGTTTAATGTTTAATGTTTAATGTTTAATGTTTAATGTTTAATGTTTAATGTTTAATGTTTAATGTTTAATGTTTAATGTTTAATGTTTAATGTTTAATGTTTAATGTTTAATGTTTAATGTTTAATGTTTAATGTTTAATGTTTAATGTTTAATGTTTAATGTTTAATGTTTAATGTTTAATGTTTAATGTTTAATGTTTAATGTTTAATGTTTAATGTTTAATGTTTAATGTTTAATGTTTAATGTTTAATGTTTAATGTTTAATGTTTAATGTTTAATGTTTAATGTTTAATGTTTAATGTTTAATGTTTAATGTTTAATGTTTAATGTTTTTGTGTCAACTTTAGTATTTTTTTGTTTCTTATTTATTTTCTGACACTTGAAAAAAATCATATCCCACTCAGCGTCTCCAGGATCACGAATCCTGCTTTAATACAACAAACTACTCCCCGTCATCACCGACAGCGTCATCCAGCATCAAGAAGTCAACAGTAGACAAGCAGCAGCAGCAGAGAGAGTAGATGGAGTGGCACGTCTCATTAGACTGATTGGTTGTGTTCCAGACTCACAAGGGGTGGTGAAAAAAGAGTTGAGTTGAGTTGGGTGGGGGAGTTTGCATGGTTTTAAGTTAATCAACTGGTGACCGTTTTTCATGCTTCAATGGGCTCCAACTCAAAAAGTGGCACAATGACTTTTGTATAGCTTTTTAGATGTGGGGGAGTCTGACTGGTTGGCTTGTGGGGAAGCTTTTTTGCACTTGTTAGAGAGACATTTTGAGGGAGCTTTGAACTGTCTGAATGAGGTGAGCTATTTACGACCTTAGCGATGGTTTATAGTTTGGTATAAAAAAGATACAAGGATTGTTTCTTTTGAAAGTAATCAAAACTTTTGTTAATGTTGTCTAGATATACTTTTCAAAGAATAGCTATATTCAAGCTTTAATGATAATTAATAATTCATATTTCCTAATCTTAAATTGATGCTCCGACAATTCTGTTTGCTCACAATTTCCCCGAAATGCTAATCCTTACGCAAGTTTCCCAAAGCTGGTGTTTTCCTGCTCACATACACGTGAAGAAATTTCGTACTTTCATCCTCTTGTTGATTGAGGCGTAAGCTAAGGCAGTGGGCAAATAAAACGAAAACTCTTTTCCTTCCTCTCTGATTTTGGCACATACATTTATGCATGCAATATTCACGCAACGCAAAAAAAGTCAACCTTTCATCGCTTACATAGCGAGTATTTTTTTTGTGAGGGCATAACTTTCCCTCCCCTGACAAATGTTGATGGATTGGAGGTTATGATCTAACCCAATCAATCTTTGGCGATGCATGAAACCACTACGTTGCCGGTGGGAATACTTTGAATTGAAATTAATCGAGGAAAGTTTAGGGGGTGGAAATCAGTGAAGTTTGCTCAGAAAATCAAAAATATTTTTAAAAGTGTAATAAATTTACATTAATATGAGGCGAAATTTGCAATCTTGAAAAAATGCTCATTCAAGTTTTATCGAACACAAAAATTGCTCTTTTTGACTAGTTTGACTACGTGTAACAAAGGTAAGAGATATTCTGCAAAAGTTTTGAACAGGTTCACCATTCAAAAAGTGCAAGTGCATCCACCACCACGATTTCACCCCAAAAACATAGAAAGCCAATCTGACGAACAAACTAACGAAAAAAAAATCCCCAGGTTCAGATAAAGTCCCAGAAAATAACACCTGCCAGAAATAAGTGGCATGGAATAAACTTTTCCAGAGGAAAACCCACTTGACTTTGCCAAAATCCGCTGCTGCATATGATGCGTCTGGCTGATGCTTCTGTTATTTGGGGATCATTCCGAAAGCAACCCAGCTTTGGCTGGGCTGGCTGCAGATTTCCCGCGGTTTGCTTTTCTTTTTTCATGAAAAGTTTCTGCCATCGTCGTTGGACGGGGGGTCGCCACCCTGATAAGTGCAGTTGCCGTGCTTTCTCACATTCCTGACCCCTCTACCGATGAAAGTTTTGCGAGGGCAAGGACGTCGATAATATGAGTGAAGAATGAATAAGGTATTGATTTTTACACAATATTGAAGATAATATTTTTTTCTAAGGATCTAACAAAAATTTTGTTCAAGTTCTTTTAATTTTTTATTATTTTTAATCCTTGTAATAATCCGGCTGAAACTTTTTCGGTGCCTTCGGTATGCCCAAAGAAGCCATTTTGCATCATTAGTTTGTCCATATAATTATCCATACAAATTTGGCAGCTGTCCATACAAAAATGATATGTGAAAATTCAAAAATCTGTATCTTTTGAAAGAATTTTTTGATCGATTTGGTGTCTTCGGTAAAGTTGTAGGTATGGATATGGACTACACAGAAAAAAATGATACATAGTAAAAAAAAATTTGATGATTTTTAATTCAACTTTTTGTCACTAAAACTTGATTTGCAAAAAAACACTATTTTTAATTTTTTTATTTTTTGATATGTTTAAGAGGACATAAAATGCCAACTTTTCAGAATTTTCCAGAATGGGCAAAAAATCTTTGACCGAGTTATGATTTTTTGAATCAATACAGATTTTTTCAAAAAATCGAATATTGGTCGCATTTATTAAACTTCATTTTTCGATGTAAAATCAAATTTGCAATCAAAAAGTACTTTAGTGAATTTTTGATATAGTGCACCGTTTTCAAGTTATAACCATTTTTAGGTAACTTTATTGAAAATAGTCGCAGTTTTTCATTTTTTTAAATTAGTGCCCATGTTTGCCCAACATCCAATATCCATTTCAGTATTTGAGTATTTTATAAAAATATCGGTCTTTTGTGATTGTTGCTTTGAAACTTAAAGTTTCAATGCACATGTTTTTAAATTTTCGATTTTTTGGGAGCGTTACAGGGGTAAATTTCACCGATTTAGGTCATAACAAATTTTATTTAATGTTTTTGATTCCATCTTTACAAGAAATGAAAAAAAAAAACAGGTGCGCAAATAGTAAAAACTTGGAAAAAATATGTTTATGCAACATCATCGTAAACATGTCAAAGAATTTTCTTTTCCAGAAAATTGAGTTTTATTTTCTAATATAGCTTGCTGGATTTTATCTAATCTAATCTAATCTAATCGAACACAAACGCAGCCAGTCCGATGAAAGCATGCTGGAAAGTCTTGTGATTAGATTACGCCCCAAGCACTTTTCTTGTCAATATTAATAATTGCAGTACATCCGAGAACACCCGAAAATGTATTGCAAAAATTAAAGCGGCCAGCCCTACTGCGTTGTGTTTACCGCAGAGAGGATTCTGAGAACGGATCACATTTCACAGAATCTACAGGGGAGGAGGGATGCGTGGACATACCGTACCAAACGCTCCGATTTATGATTGCAGTGGTGTTGTGTAGGGTGTGTTAAGTGTAATAATACATAATTATTAATTTATATTCATTTATAATGAGTTACCTGCATACCCTGCTGAAAACAATATTTGGTTATGAATGGAGACGCATAAAGAACAGAAGCAGGATGATAAAGATTGTTAAAGTTAAAAAATTAATTGACTTTAAAACAGGAAGGTAGAAGAATTGAATTAGGATTTTACATGAATAAATATAACGAAGAAAAGAGTGAACGAAAACTAAGAGTTGTAGGAGAAAAGTCAAATAATTCATAAATTCTTTGAAAAGGATGCACTGCTCAGGATGTCCTGGACGCGCAAGATCGTGAAACCGAGTCTCATTAAAACTGGACCTAAACTAGAAGCGGCTTTTTCAGGATAATCCTTCGCCGACAAAATATCACAGCAACAGCATCCACTTTTGATAACGATTAACCTAACGCTCACTGTTTCTCACGCTTTTCCATTTATCGCGTTGAACGGTTCGAATTTCACTACTACAAGATCGAAGCTTGAATATCTACCCCCTGTGACGAAACGAGATGGCGATCCCCTGCGATGAAAAGAGGTACGATTTGGACTTGCATCCAAGTTATCGCAGAAAGTTTTATGCAACCTATGCCCATTGAAAAAAATGTCTCCGGAACGACGGAAAATGGAACAGCGCCGAAGCAAATGTCAAATGGCATGAAAACCCAAATGAAAACTTTTTTTTAAATTTGATTTTTTGTGGATAATCTTCAAAATTAGGCAAAAACTTCACTTGATACCCATAATATGAACTTTAAATAAAATGTTAACACCAAATTTACACCGCAGAGTCACGCCAACTTCGCAAAAATCGTATCGAAATGAAGAGCAATAAATGAACGAACCGACGCGTTTCGTATACACGGAAACTCTCCTCTAATATAGCTTGCTGGATTTTATGTTCATTTTCTTATGTGTATCACTCTCGACCTGGACCAAAAAATTTATAAGACTATTTGAGTTATCGAAAGAAAAGTGAGTTTTGAAGAGATTGATTATCATTTTTTTTTTATTTTCGAAAAAACGCCGATTTCCATAAAATGATTTTGAAAAAAGAACATTGAAATGGGATATTTAGTTTTATGAAATACAGCCAGAAACAAATAAAAACAAACAACAGAAAATAAAGGTATAATAATAATAAACAATGTGATCCGTTCACAGAATCTGTTTCTGCGGTTAATGCAACGCAGTAGGCCTGGCCGCATTAATTTCTGCTATACATTTTTGAGGTAACTCGGATGTACTGTAATTATTAATATTAACAAGAAAGAACTTGGGGCGTAATCTAACCACAAGTTCTTCCAGGATGCTTTCTTCAGACTGGCTGTGCTTGTGTTCGATTAGATTAGATTAGATTAAACAGAAAATATAGGTATATAAATGCCATCTAATCAGTACCTTATTTTTAAATTTGGGTAATTCTCTGCTAACTCACACAGCAGTTGCCCCGATCCCTCTTCGATTTGCGTGAAACTTTGTCCTAAGGGGTAAATTTTGTCCCTGATCACGAATCCGAGGTCGGTTTTTTGATATTTCGTGACGGAGGGGTGGTACGACCCCTTCCATTTTTGAACATGCGAAAAAAGAGGTGTTTTTCGATAATTTGCAGTCTGAAACGGTGACGTGATAGAAATTTGGTGTCAAGGGACTTTTATGTAAAATTAGACTACATTGACCCAGAAGGGTAATTTTTTCATTTAGAAAAAAAAAATCATTTTAAAATTTCGTGTTTCTTCTACCTTTGCCCGTTTTTTTTTGTTTGTAACTATGTTCTACCAAGTTGTAGAACAGACAATTACAAAAATAATTGATATATAAACATAAGGGGTTTGCTTGTAAACGAGTTATTGCGATTTTTCATCGAAAAAAAGTTTTTATCTCATCATCGTTTTAGGCTGCAAGTTATTTAAAAACAACTCTTTATTCGCATGTTCAAAAATTGAAGGGGTTGTACCGCCCCTCCGTCACGAGATATAAAAAAACGGACCTTGGATTCGTGATCAGGGGTGAAAGTTACACCTTAGGACGAAGTTTCACGAAAATCGAAAAGGGGTCCGGGCAACTTTTCCCGATTTTGTGTGAGTTGTTAGAGAATTACCCATTTAAAATGAAACATTCGTGCTTACCGCTTACACTTACGCGCTGCAGATAGTAAACGAAGTATTAACTATTTACAAAATGTAATTACATACCATTTATTCTTGTTTAAAATGTTATTCTGGAATTGTGTTTAAAGTCAGTATTCTTGCGAGTATTCAATTAAAAACAAATAGAGCAAAGTTGAAATGTAATTTCAATAGAATTGAAAATTTCAAAATTTTCCAATTGATTTCTTTGTGAGACGCCACTGCCCTCATTGAAATTCTCCGCCCATTGCTTTCCCCCACAAAATGAACTTTTTCAAACTCGCAAGTTAAAAACTTTTCAAATCGAACCGAAAAGCCAATGTTGGTACCACTATTTCCACACTGTTTGCGTTCCTCTCGCAAACAAGAGTGAGATTCCCCTACATTTTATGACAGGACTCAGGAAAAATTGACCGCCTGGGGGAAAAAAAACCTGCAAAAATTGACTGCGGAATAAGTTGCTGTGAAAACTTACCTCAAACGTAGTAAAAACTATTTTCTCAATGGAACTAAAATAACGCTCCCAAAGCACTTGAGTTTGTTGACGTAAAGCTAGGATTCGGCTGGCGGAGATCGAACGAACAATGTCCGGCACCTGGGAAAGTGGAGAAAGAAGTGATAAAAGTTAGTTTTGAAAAATTGAATGGTTGTTTCGGATTTGCAGCCTTAAATTAGGTCACCAATTAAGTAATTAAATTTGATGGAGTCTTTTTTTCTTACTGATCGAAACACTGAAAAAACATTTGTTTGCAGAAAAACTTTTGTCCCAAATATTTATTCTTTTTCCCCAGAGTTGTTTATTTCGGTCGATTTAACTTTTCTCCCTCTTCAGGATCCAGCAAGAACGGACTGGGCCAATAAATTGAATTACTTTTTTAAATATTTGGTTTGCCTCAGTAAGGGTTGCTACCCTCTATTTTGTTTTTGCTAAATTCATAATGTTTGCAAAATTTATAACTAAAAATATCGTCAATTGAAAAAAATAAATAAAAAAAAGTGAAAAACAAACAACTCAATTTAACCACCCCATTGAGACTCCAAAAAGCAAACTTTCCCCCTCGCTCGGTCAACAGGGGCCATTTTTCTTCGACGGTCATCGAGGGCGGCTCCAGATCCCCTTGAAAAATCCTCCCCCCTCCCTCACTAATGAGACACTGGGGAGTTCTAAATCACTCACACTTTTGTTCGAGAGGGGGAGAAAACAGGTTGAATCAATGCTTTCCGGGGGTTTGTGGGAGGGTCCAGCCTGGACGCAAACAATCGGAAGTTAACGGTCCGAGAAGCGGCCAGGGTGTCCTTCCTGCGATTTGCTGGAGGTTTTCGTAGTGGATGGAGGAGATTTTATTTTATTGTTGGAAAACACGAAAAAATTATTTTAAAAATAAAATTAATTTCAAACTTAATTTGGCAAATATAGATAAATATTAAATTGTCATTGATTTTCAAAGCGGCAAAAAATGGAATTCATCATTTTTTACCGTGCTTCTTAAGTGGCTGAGTCTCTTTAGCGGAGAAAATTTATTTCCGATCCATTCATTGTGTTCAAGAATCTCAAGTAGCCGGGAAATCGTTTGGCATGCAGTTTAGCAAAGGGAATTCTGTTTGCTTTACAAATATTCACGCAAAATTATAATATATAATATATATTTTCATCCAAATCCAAGCGATATATTTTCATCCAAATCCAAGCGATTTTTACGTGAAGAAACCGCGGAGAATTTCCCTTATCCCCTTAAAAAAGTGGAGTATCCTCACTTCCCGTCTTCCAAATCCCTTTTTCTTGCGCCCTGGTGGTGGTTCAAACAAATAGAAAAAAAATGGAAATGCTAGAAAACTGTTCAAAATCTTCTTCTGTGGAAATTAAGGCAGATCAGGTGAACCTGGGACGACCATAAAAAGAGCGCAAAGACAGTGAATAATTGGCCACGCTGCTGTCCAAGCTGGTCATTAATATTCTTTGAGTTTTGGAACTTTTCTTACGCAGAATTTCTAAAGCAATCTAAAACTCTTTTAAAAAGCATTTCGGAAGAATTTATTTAACTTTCCTACCAAATATATCATTTATGAATCACGCCTTAACGACACCCGTTACGCAAGGCTGTGATTATCCCGATGCCGGTAATGGCGCAAGTCCAGCCATAGAATCAATATCCGAACGCGATACTGGCAGCGAGACTCCCCAGGACATGACAACCTGCCATTTTACCGCCTCGAGGATGGATGGATGAATGGAAGGGTGCATCCGTTTTTCGCGTAACGAGCCACCACCTTACGGCCAAGAGAGGTGTGTCCATTAATTTCCCATTAGGTGACGGTGCGGAACACCGGAGATTCTCCGGCGCAACTAATGTCCCCCTCACTCCTTAATGGTCGTTTTATGGGTGACGTCGTCGGGAAGAAAGCGATTTTCCCCTGGGGGAGCTGAAGAAAATCGCTCCTGTTGCGTGTAGTTCGATCACTGTTTTGCGCTAATGAAATATTCATGGTGTTGAAGTTGTGGATTTTATCATTTCAGTATTATCTTGAATTTGAAATTGTGATCGAAAGTTCTTCACAAAGCTCGACTGATAAAAGTAATGGATTAAAATCAAAACTTTCAGAATCATCCAGAAGCCGTTAAAAGTTATGCCAAAATTGCGTCTGAAATTAAATCCAATAACGGCTTCCTGCTCCCAAATATAATGAGCGCCATATTCAGTGCATCATTTCAGGAACCAGCCAGGCAGCACATATTGTTGGCAAAAATTGCCGGGATTTGGGCCCCCATCAAAGTCTTCGTTTATGGGAGCTAAAAGTTGAGCAACTCTGCCGTCGACGACGATGACAAAGCTTCCGGTTTCACGGAGATATAAATTTTCGTAATTACTCAACCGTCAACGCATCAACTCCCAAATATCTACCGGATTTGGTAATAATAAACAGACGACGCGGCGTTGTTTATAGTCCATATGTTGGGTGATTAGAAGGGGGCGTTAAAATGATATCTTGGCTGGAACTTTTTTTATGACAAATCTTCATTTAATTTCTGTTGTAATGAAATTTTCAATGCTAAATGCTCAATTTTCCAACGCTCAAATATGTATCTCAAGCTCTTCTCTTTTTCTTGTGCGTACTTTTTTATTAAATAAAAAAAAACCTCAAGTCAAGAAAACAAGATTACTTTCATGATTTCTAAAGCAGGTATTAGACTATAATAAACAAACAAACAAAATTACCCAGTGTGAGTGAATTTGTTTGCAGGAATGTCACCCTGCATACACTTTGAATTGTTTGCGAGTTTTGCAAACTGTCAAATACGAACAGGAGCAAGTTTGTTTGTCATATTCTAATACCTGCTTAAAACCTACAAAACTATTGCTACAGAGAAAAATAATCAACAGATTTCCCAAAAAAGTAAAAAGTAAAAAGTAAAAAGTAAAAAGTAAAAAGTAAAAAGTAAAAAGTAAAAAGTAAAAAGTAAAAAGTAAAAAGTAAAAAGTAAAAAGTAAAAAGTAAAAAGTAAAAAGTAAAAAGTAAAAAGTAAAAAGTAAAAAGTAAAAAGTAAAAAGTAAAAAGTAAAAAGTAAAAAGTAAAAAGTAAAAAGTAAAAAGTAAAAAGTAAAAAGTAAAAAGTAAAAAGTAAAAAGTAAAAAGTAAAAAGTAAAAAGTAAAAAGTAAAAAGTAAAAAGTAAAAAGTAAAAAGTAAAAAGTAAAAAGTAAAAAGTAAAAAGTAAAAAGTAAAAAGTAAAAAGTAAAAAGTAAAAAGTAAAAAGTAAAAAGTAAAAAGTAAAAAGTAAAAAGTAAAAAGTAACAAGTAAAAAGTAAAAAGTAAAAAGTAAAAAGTAAAAAGTAAAAAGTAAAAAGTAAAAAGTAAAAAGTAAAAAGTAAAAAGTAAAAAGTAAAAAGTAAAAAGTAAGATTAAAAGTAAAAAGTAAAAAGTAAAAAGTAAAAAGTAAAAAGTAAAAAGTAAAAAGTAAAAAGTAAAAAGTAAAAAGTAAAAAGTAAAAAGTAAAAAGTAAAAAGTAAAAAGTAAAAAGTAAAAAGTAAAAAGTAAAAAGTAAAAAGTAAAAAGTAAAAAGTAAAAAGTAAAAAGTAAAAAGTAAAAAGTAAAAAGTAAAAAGTAAAAAGTAAAAAGTAAAAAGTAAAAAGTAAAAAGTAAAAAGTAAAAAGTAAAAAGTAAAAAGTAAAAAGTAAAAAGTAAAAAGTAAAAAGTAAAAAGTAAAAATGAACAAATGACAAATGACAAATGACAAATGACAAATGACAAATGACAAATGACAAATGACAAATGACAAATGACAAATGACAAATGACAAATGACAAATGACAAATGACAAATGACAAATGACAAATGACAAATGACAAATGACAAATAACAAATGACAAATGATAAATGATAAATGACAAATGACAAATGACAAATGATAAATGATAAATGACAAATGACAAATGACAAATGACAAATGAAAATTAAAAACTTGCAATGAAAATGGTTAAATGGTTAAAGTTTTTGGGAATAAACCTAACAAAAATCAGAAAATGTGCTGAATTGCTTGATGGCTATTCCATTAAAGGTAATTTGTAGACCTTTTACATTAAACTTAGGACCACTTTATCTCTTTCAACGATTAGACTAGAGAAGATTTCTTACTAGCTGGTTCGACCACCATGAGGTTGGTAACAATTCTGGGACTTTTTACCACGATCCTTCTGACCTATTCCACGAGTATTGATGGACTCATCCCACAAATACTATACGAACATCCCCAACATGACGTGGCCTTTGTCAACTGCAATCCAGACCTTCTGGAGAGTGTTTTACCTTGCAGGAGTTCGGCAAATCCGGTGCGGATCATGAATCGTGTTCATTATTCTACCGACCGTCAATGTTCTGTATTTTTCCTTCAATTACCGATGTCTGATAAACAGGTTAGTAAATAGAAATGTTGGTTGGAAGTCGTTACTTAATCATCATCATCCAGATAGCCAGAATTCCTTGTTTTAATGCTAAAGGACTCTGGATATTTCTTGTTCAAAAGACGAGTCTATTGGATGAAACGGTTCTATCAACTGCTAACTCTCTATGGTTTCTCGGAATAGTTAATGCCAACTTCATAATTTATGATCCTTACAGTAAGAGTTATGAAAACTTCTGGTTCAATCGATTGAACAAAAAAATCAGTGGAAATGGATACCATTATCGTGTCCATACCAAACGCTTACAACCTTACTTTTATTACGATGCCGAGTCCAAACTTACTGGGCTCGACGATGAACTCATGAGGACCATCAGTAAGTCACAAAATGCAACGATCGAGTACTTCATGTATGAAGACAACTACCCAATTTGGGTAGCTTCTCAGGATGATCCGCTGTTGAAGTACACTTATGATATGAGCTTACGTATAGGGCATAAACCGGAGAGGGACTTACTGGACAAGGTATTCCTACCAGAGTGGGAGAAACTATGCGTTACCGTGCCCAAGAAACAGCACCGTTTGATGATCCTCCAGTTGACGAAACCATTTCAGCTTGAAGTTTGGATCTTTTGCGTGGTATTTATTGCGGTGCGGTTTCTTTGCAGGAAAATAACTTACAAACTTCTTTTTTTGATGTTTATAATTTTGGAATTTATTTTAACTGAAGGTTATCTAGCCAAAGTCATTCAATTTCTCTCGAACATGAAGTTTATTCCAGATCCTAAAACAATGGCTGAATTGATTGCTCGAGGTGAAACATTCGTCCTGACTCCGGTTGAGTACACAATTATATGGAATTTCAAGGAAGCCAAAGTACTTGTTCAGGAAAACATTCGAAAATATTTCAGAACTTACGCCACGATACACTTTTGTCAAACGGCGTACATGGCGGAACATAGCGAGAGCAACTTTAACCCGCTGACGAATGATAAGTACCTATTTATTCTCGAGGAACGACTTGGGCATTTGCACAACTTTTACGGATTTGCTTGGAACCACCCGTTGAAGGAGATTTTCGAGCGGAAGTTGCGTTACGTTTTCGAGTCCGGAGTGTGGCGCAAAATTTACGATCGATACTGGACCAAGGAGGAGCAGTTTAGGAAGTTGCTGGCGCCGAATCGATACCCGATTGATTTTGTAGATCTGATTTCGTTGTGGATTATGGTGGCAGTAGGATGGATGGTTAGTTTCGTTTGGTTTGCTGGTGAAATATTTATCAAGATTCAGAAGAATCGATAAATTTAATCTAATTAATCTAAAAGTTTGTGTGGTACACCAATAAAGAAATGAATTTGATCTAATCTGATTGAAGACCTTCCGAAGAAGTATAGAAAAAAAAAAAAAACATTTTGATTTGCTTTAAAAAATAACAATTTATTGAACTCAAACATGAAACCACTAAACATTGTTTTCAAATACTCAGTGCTTTTTACAAGTTTCTTCTTCTTCTTCCCCTGATGATTTCATGAAATGTGGGTTCCGTTCATAGAATCTGTCTCTTGCGGTTAATGCAACGCAGTAGGCCGGGCCGCTTTAGTGAGTGTAATACATTTCGGGGGTTCTCGAAAGTACTGCAATCATTAATAATGACAAGAAAGAACTTGAGGCGTAATCTAACCATAAGTTCTTCCCGGATGCTTTCTTCGGACTGGCTGCGCTTGTGTTCGATTAGATTAGATTAGATTAGACTCAGTGCTTCTTACAAGTTTCAGCTAAAAAGCAAACAAAACTGGCCGTCAATCCTAGCCCCACAAAGATCCAAAGCGAGTTCAAATCCTTAAATTTAATTGGGTAATCATTTGGTCTCAACAACACTCTAAATTGATCCTCCGTGTTAACATACTGGTCGTAGATCTTCCGCCATATTCCGGACTCAAACACCATTCTCAGGTAACGCTGAAACAAGCTTCGAATCGGATGATTCTTCGCAAACCAATAGCAACTCGCAAAAGGCCTAACGCGCTCCTTGAGGATGATGATCAGCTTGTCGTTCGTGCGAGGGTTAAAGTTGAGTTCACTGTGTTCAAAAAACTGAGCAGTCTTGCAGAAATGAATCGTTGCATAGTCGCCTAGATGCTTGTCCTTGTTGATTATCCGTGTTACAACACCTTTGAATCCCTGCAGCACCTCAACTTCATCGGGGTACACTTCAAAAATTTCCTCTCGTTTGATCGCTTCGGCAATGGTTTGAGGATCCGGTATGTACTTCATATCACTTAAGAACTGGATTACCTTCACAAGATAACCTTCGGTTAGGGCGAATTCCAAGATTACAAACGATATTGAGATCAGCCTGATTTTGCCTCGTTTGCAACAAATCTTTGCTACGATAAGAGTGGCAATCAGAATCCACAGCTCAGCTTTGAATGGTTTGGTCAGCTAAAGTAAACCTAATCCTTGGTGTCGTTTTGGTACAGCAATGCAGAGCTCATCCCATTCCGGAAGAAAGACTCGCTCCAAAAAGGTATCTGTTACCGTGTAAGATCTGAACAAACTCAAGTCAAAAGTTGATCTGCTTTGGGAGTGTTCCAAAGCAAATGAGAAATTTTCTTCAACAGTTCCTTTAAAGCCGTATTCAACTGTTGCGTGGCGAGCTTCACTAAAAATATCTAAAAGTTGTTTATCCAAACCTTTAAGCTGGCCCTGTTCCAGATATAGATACGGATGTAGCATTCTTACGAGAACTCTATATTTATAGCTATAAAATTCCGAACTTTTTCTCGTGGTGAGTTGATCAATTGCTTGGGGAATTGAGACATTTATGAGATCCTTGTGAAAAATGTAGGATGACCAAAGTTCAATTTTCCCATCGTACTGATCGTACAAAACAAATACAGCGTTCAATATACCGAGTTCTTTGAGCGATTGCGATGATTTTTGAAGATCAACAGAATCTTTCATGGACTTATCCAATATTATTACAAAATATCCTTCATGATTGAAGCATGGTGTAACAGCAATCTACAATATTATTTTTCATAAAAATACAACATCAAAATATTTAAAAAAATACCGACCCCAGATTTAGTTTTTGGTAGCTGTATAAAAAACACGGAACATTTTCGGCTGTTCGTGTAACTCTTGTCAAGGTTTATCAGCCGAATTTGCAATAAACTATTCGTGAATTGCATAACACGGTCCAGAACATCCGAGTCAATGCTAACGAAGGCCACGTCATTTCTTTCAAATCTGTGCAATACTTGCTTGAAGAAAGTGTCAAAGTCTGTAGCTACAAGGTAGATGCAGAGCGCCAAAATTGCTATCAGCTTCATCGTGACCTGATAAGGTTATGTTGACTATGCCAGGACAATCTGCAGTATACATTTGCTAAAAGAGCATCCATTACAATAGTGCTAACGCAGCCTAATGGAATAAAGCAATTTGGAAAAGAACTTATCCAACAAAAATATTTATTTATAAATAACACTAGGATCGATATTCTAAAAACACTCACACATTTGGAACTCAACCTTGAACGGATCCAATTATTCCTGAACATTTCAACCAAAAAGCAAGCCAAACTAACCACCAACCCGATTCCCAAAACAACCCACAGAGGACTCAAATCTTTAAAATCGATCGGATACTCATTTGGTCTCAAAAGCATCCAGAACCGACCCTCCGCGGTGGTATGATGGTCGTAGATCCGTCGCCATATTCCGGACTCAAACACCCGCCTCATGTACCGCTCGAACAAGCTTCGAATCGGATGATTCTTCGCAAATCCATAGCAACTCGCAAAAGGTCTGACGCGCTCCTTCAGGATGATGATGAGCTTGTCGTTCGTTTGAGGATTGAAATTTTGGTCACTGTGTTCGAAAAATTGCGCCGTCTTGCAGAAGTGAATCGTGGCGAAGTCGTTTATGAAATATTGTTTGAGTTTGTGTACTATTTTCAGAATCACATTGTCGAACTCTTCCAGAACTTCAACTTCCTCTGGGTAAACTGCGAATACTTCTTTGCGTTCAATCACCTCGGCAATGGTTTGTGGATCCGCTTCATACTTCATGTCGGTTAGGAATTGAATAACCTTCACTAAATAGCTTTCTGTTAGAGCAAATTTCAGTATGAGGAATGCCAACACAATCAACCGCAACTTGACTCTTCTCCATAGAATCCTGAAAATTACATAAACCGCAATAAAAATCCACAGTCCTGAATCGAATGGTCTCGTCAGCTGAAGCAATCCCATCAATTGATGTCGTTTCGGTACGGCGATGCACAGTTCATCCCATTCCGGTAGGTAAACCCTATCTAGAGCCGTGTTTTGTTTGGTGCGAGATCGGAATAAGCTCAAATCAAGAGTTGAAATGCGATCCGAATCCCCGTAAGCAAACGATACGTTGTCTTCCCTGAACCCCCGTTCGACATACTCAACCGTTGCGTGATGCGCCTCACTGATGATGGTCAGCAACTGTTTGTCGAAACCTTTGAGTTGACCGTGTTCGATGTAGAAAAATGGGATTAGGATTCTTAACAGGACACGATACCTGTAGCCACGAAAAATGTGGCGCTTGCTGGTGAAAAGTTGATCGACAGCATTTTGAGTCGATAAGTTTGAGTGTTGTCCTTCAAATATGTTGTACGAAAAAAGTGTTATACTGAAGTTTGACTGGTCATAAACTACGAAGATTGCATTGAATATGCCCATTTCTCTTAAAAAGCTTGATGTCTTTTGAAAGTCGACATTATTTGAAGATTCAGCAAGCAGAACTATGAAATATTTTTCTTGATTGAAACATGGTATTTCCGCAATCTGTCAAATTAAACAGCTGTTTAGTTGACTCATGTTTCACACATTCAACGTTTACTTACATCAGTTTTAGTTTTAGGATTTTGGATGACAAACAGGTTGCAAGGACATTTTATAGATCTTTTACCGTTGCCGACGAGTCGTGGTTGACTTTTCATAGAATGTAAAAATATGTCCAGAATATCCCGATCAACGTTGATAAAGACCACGTCATTGTTTCCAGATCTGTTCGTTACCTGCTCCACAAAATGGTTGATGTCTTCAGAGCCAGCTAGAAAAATAGCAACAAAGAACACTAGAATCGTTACCAGCTGCATTGTGGTCAGCAATAGTATTGACCAAAAAGTGGCACTATTTATAAGTATTTTATACTAATCGATTCAATTTCATCTTTTAATTGCATGTGAAACTATTTCAATTAAACTTCTGAACATATTGTAATTGGGTTTCAAACATTTTTTTAAATTATCATCAAAGATTTTTCATACAGCTATCCCACGTCAAACGGTTAAGCACGGCGCAGTGCTCAACTGAACCACAGTTGCAATTATAATTACATGAAAATTTTCGCAAAAAATACGTATTTTCCCTGTATTTTTGAAATGCAATGTTTTTCAAAAAATACTCAAAATTATTGCTTTTGGAATAGGGGTAAATACTTGAAATTTTCACAAATGTACGAATTTAAGCTTTGAAGACGATAACTGGTAGTATCAAGTGGTTAAGATTTATGTTTTTACAATATGGGTATCAAATGATCGAGATTTTTTCATACATTTTATTTATTTTTATTTTTTTTAATACTCAAAATCGCCACAAAACAACGTATTAAAAAAAATCTCAAGATTTCAGCTTTTCAAAATTTGGATTTTAAATGATCAGGATTTTTGTATTCATTTCGAAAATAATAATATTTATTTGTGTTTACGTATTTTCGAAAAAATACCAAAATTTTTTTTTTTTTAACTTTTAGTTAAAACACATTAAAAAAAACACTTTAAATTTTCCCAAAACTAGGTATTTAAAAAAATACGATTGTTTGATACCCTACATAAAAACTGAAATTTTGAACATTTTTCCAAAAGTACGTATTTCTGTGAAAATTTTGAGTTTAAAAAAATAATCTAACGAGATGTATAAAAGCTTTTCCAGTCATTTTATACCCACCTTAAAAAAAACAAATATTATTATTTTTTAAAAACAAGTAGAATATTTGGAGTATTTCAAAAAAAGTAAGAAAATTGTTTGTGAAATAGTGAAATTTTGAGTTTTTTTCGAAAATACGTAGTTTTGAATATTAATGAAAAAAAAAATATTGCTATTGAAAAGTTTGAATTTTTTTCGATAATTTGATACTCTTTTTGTACAATTATAAAATTTGAAGTATTTTTTAGAAAAAGCTTAAAAGAAACTATAAATGTTTTTTTTACTATTTGCTGTACTTTAGATTTAAAATTAACTCCAATTTTGAATTCCAATGGGATTTCAATTTAATAAGATATTGTAATTATAATTGTTTTTTTATTAATATGATACCCTGTTTGTTAACACCGTATATCAGGCCACGGAGGTTATATGGACCTGTCTTTTATTAGTATAAGTCTTTTTGATTATATTTCATTTATATATGTTTTTAAATGGCATAACTAGATAATCCTGAAAAATTCTTTGGAAATGTCTCAAAAATAAAAAGCGACAACAAATAAAATGATTCTTATTAATTTTAAATTTGAGATGTATTTTTCATTTCAAGTTTTATAAAAAAAAACATATTTTACAAATTATCTTTACTAATTGTTTTGATCTGTTCCTGTTTCAACCAAATTCATATTTAAGACAGCTGTCCTTATCTGCCCCAGATGTCGGTGTTTGATTAAAAATAATTAAATATGTTTTTTTTTTATTTAATATCGAAAATATACGTGTATATAATATCCAGTCCTTTAAAAATATAATAAATAAAATAGAAAATATTCAAAGCGATAGGCATTTTGCCGACATGCAAACTTAAATTTAAACATTTTTTCCTAATAAGCCACATTAATGCTGAAATATGGGGAATAGGATGTAACAAAAATGACTTTTTGGCGGGCATTGAGGGGTTTGTTCCGGTGGGCATACTGAGCTTAAATCCCAAATATGAGCTTGATTGGACGTAACAGGAGCTGGCGCTTCGCCCTTCAATTTTAAATGGGATTTAACCCGTAAAAACAGATTTTTTTCAAAAATGTCACTTTTTGAGGCATTTTGGCCACCAATGCGTTTACCAAAAACATCACTGGCGTATAGGCCAGATCCTTGCGCATCTTTTGGTATATATAACATTGAAGTTTGGATCATCCTGGTGCTCAGTACAGACCTTCAAAGTTTGTCATATTTTCGAAAAATCGGTCCCAGCAAAACAAATGGCATCTCGGGCGTCGCGAGGTGCGACGCATATCTTTTTTGCCGGGGCCGATTTTTCGAAAAAATGCCAAACTTTGAAGGTTTGTACCGAGCTCCAGGATGCTCCAAACTTCAATGTTATATATACCAAAAGATGCGCAAGGATCTGGCCTACACGCCAGTGATGTTTTTGGTAAACGCATTGGTGGCCAATATGACTCAAAAAGTGAAATTTTTGAAAAATTCTTTTTTTACGGGTTAAATCCCATTTAAAATTGAAGGGCGGAGTGCCAGCTCCTGTTACGTCCAATCAAGCTCATATTTGGGATTTAGGCTCAGTATGCCCACCTGAACAAACCTCTGAATGCCCGCCAAAAAGTCATTTTTGTTACACTCAAAAAGGAATATAAATTTGAATGCTTTAGAATTTTGATCGATTGCTATGTTTTCAATTGTTATTCTTTCTCCACAACCAAATCTGACTTTCCGGCCAAAATTTTGTTTATTTTTTTCAATTTTATAATCAAATCACGAAAAAAAATGTTTTTCGTTGTCATATTCTTTATGGACGAGCTTAAGTATGACTCAAAAACTATTATAACATGAATTAAAATTTCAAAATTCAAGATGGTGGACAAAATGGCGATAGTAACATATTGAAAGTATGCATTTTTTTTAATTTAAAAGACAATCGAATTTTAAATGTTGACTAAAATAGGGCCGCAGAGCTCAAATTTGATGTTAAAAGTAAGAAAATGAAAAACATTAAATTATACAAAAACATTGGTCATGATTCGACTATCCGAAGTCCCATACAATCTTCGGATAATCAAACATCGGATAATTGAGGCTTTGGATAATCGAGTCTGAACTGTAGTATGAATACTTAAATTTATTTTATTCAATTTCACAACATTTAGACCAGGCAAGCATAACATCAGTCAACGTTTCTTGCACATTTCAACAAGAAAACATATCATGCTAATTACCACTCCAATCCCAAGTAGTATCCAAAGCGTTTCAAAATCTTCGAAATCAATTGGATACTCGTTTTGTCTTAAAAAGGTAAGAAAACGACCCTCTTTGGTGGTGTACTGGTCGTAGATCTTGCGCCATATTCCGGACTCAAATACCTGCCTCATGTAGCGCTCGAAAATCTTCCGAATCGGATGATTCTTCGCAAATCCATAGCAACTGGCGTACGGTCCGAGACGCTCCTTTAGGATGATGATCAGCTTGTCATTTGTACAGGTGTTGAAATTTTGCCTACTATGCTCGAAAAACTCTGCAACTTTACAAAACCGGATCATTGCGTATTTCCCTAGGAAATGTGTTTTCGTCTTATTGACTATAATATGTCTGACCGCTTCAGGATAATCTTCAAGTATTCCTTTCTCTTCGGGGTAAATGGCGAATGTTTCCTTTCGATGAATCAGTTCGGCAACGGTTTCTGGATCCGGAAAATACTTCAAGTCAATAAGAAATTGAATTATTTTTGCTAAATAACTTTCCGCTAGAACAAATTTCCAAAAAATGTACGCTAGTACAAGCAACTTAACACTGATGTATCGGCGCATTATCATCCTTATGGCTGCAAGTACTACGATAAGGATCCATAGATTTGTCTCAAAAGGTTTAATTAATCGGAGAAATCGCATACGACGATGTCGCTTTGGCACTATAATGCACAAATGATCCCATTCGGGAAGATACGCTCTGTCCAAAATCGTCTTTATGCCGGTACGAGATCGAAACAAACTCAAGTCGAAAGATGTTCTCCCTTGGGAATATCCAAAAGCAAATGAAATGTTGTCTTCGATGTATCCTCCCTCGCCATATTCTACCGTTGCAGATTGAGATTCGCTGATAATATCCAACAACTGTTTGTCGAATCCCTCGAATTGATCTTGCTCAACGTAGAAATATGGAGCCAAAACTCTTCGAAGGACTTGATATCTATAACCTTGAAACATGGCACTTTTGTCAGCGAATAGATGGTCGACAGCATCTTGAGTTGTGAGCGCTTTTTGGAATGATAAGAATTCATGATATGAGCTGGACCGTCCATAAATTACGAAAATGGCGTTTGCTATTCCAAGATTTTGAAGAGATCGTGACGAATCTCGATGATCACCTAAGACATTTTTGGATTCATCCAAAATGATTATGAAATATCCGTCATGGTTAAAGCACGGTGTATTGGAAAACTGAGAATAATTAACTAATTTAGAAACAAGCAAATCCCGATGATCTCAAATACTAACTTCAGTTCTCAAATTTTGTTTGTAGATTACGAACAGTGAACATTGTCTCGTCGCTATACCTTTCTCTGGATTGATCAAACGAATTTCAAATAAATTCTTCGAAGATTGCAAAACACATTCCAGAATATCAGAGTTCAGTCCAACAAAGGCCACGTCATTGCCCTCCGATCTGCTCAATACCTGCTGGAAAAAGCTCTGAAAGTCCGCAGAGACAACTGAAATGCAGAGCACCAAAAATGATTCCGACTTCATCGCGAACTGAAAAGTAAGTGATGATAGGCCCTGGTGATGCTTGCTAGCAATGAGCTAATGGACTAATTGTTCTCTAAATGTAATGTTTGCTGCAATTTCTTTTCAATTAAAACAAAACCTTAAATACACAATGTAAAATGTTTCGCTTTTCCTGGGCCTTCCATTTAAAGACAAAAAAAGTAAAATTACTGCAAACCAGTACAAAAAATTGCTTACCTGCAATAACAGTCTTTCATCGGCCCAGATCGCTGCCTGCTTCCAGTCGATTTTCGACTGGAACGGCAACACCCACGAGTTGGACAGCAGCACCGGGATGCAACCGGCCTGGAGCGCTTCGAGGAACCTGTGTAACGAGGGAAAAAGAAAAGAAAAGTGGATGATAAGCAATAGGGGAACACTGAAAAAAAAAAAACTCGTTGAGGGAGTCATTTACTTTTAATTGATTTTTTGCAATTCCGTCGTGAAACTATTTACTTTTCCTGTCATTCTTGAACGACGAAATAGCCTACTTTTCTGTACCAAAAATAACAGAATCGAATAGCAACACTTTTCAAAATAAATGCTGAAAAGTTCTACTTTTCAGCACTCAAATGGGTGCTGAAAAGTTGAACTTTTCAGCTCTTGTTTCGAAAAGTAACACTTTTCAACATTTTTTTGATTTAAACGATTTATTGACAAAATACATGAAAATTTCACTCAGTGTGTGTTTTTTGGAATTGCAAAAAATGTTGTATGGAACTCGTTGCAAAACTTGATTTTTTCAGCACTCTTCGTATTTATCCAACTCGGTGAACCTCGTTGGATAAATGTACGACTCGTGCTGAAAAAATCCTCTTTTTGCAACTTGTTGCATAAACTACTATTAAAAATGTTATTTCTAGTTTAATAACATATTTGTAAATTGTTAAATGTTGCATATTTTTCGATTTTTTTTCCTATAGTTATTTTGGTTTTGATTTGAATGGCATAAAAAAATGACACTTTTTCGATATTAAAATAAACATATTTTTGAAAATTGTTAATAACTCTAGTACCTGATATTGAGTTATTCAAAAATTTGTCTCGAAAGCCTCTACTAACTAAAGACTTCTTTTTTGGAAACGGTTAAAGTTGATAAAGAAAATCAAAGGTCAATTAATGATCAAAATTTTCCAAATCGATCATGGATTTATTTTTTGATGCTTGTAATACTTAAAGATTGTTTTTTTGTGAAGTTTCACAAAAAATTGTCGTTTGGAATATAACCTAAAACACTCTTGTTCCCTTTCCACGGACATGATACCGTTGCTGCACCTTGAAGCAGAAGCAAAATAAAAGAGACAGAAACGGTTGACAATACCCAGAGGAAGAGTTTCACAAGAAGATAAAAAAAATAACCAAAAAAGTACGGGCTGTTTGTGTGTGTGGGCCAACAACAGCGCTGCAGTGGCATCGACAGATGGCTCGGAAAAGCGTTTTTCACACTGCGCTCTGAAAACGAAGCGGGGATAAGGGAAATTTCGCTCCAGGGAGGGAAAAACGGTTTCCTCCCTTCTATTTGGGGCGCTGGTTGTTGGTTTTGCCTGCCATGTATCGGATTTTGGCTTGAGGGCGATTGTTTTTTTTTGTTGCTTGAGCTTTTCTCTCTCTTTTTCGCTTTTTATCTTTTATTATAATGTCAGTGCGGTGATAGATGACTTGGAGCCGGGTTAGGGGGTGAACACAGGTGAGATTGAGCGCGAAAGTGTATTAGTCGGGAAAGATTTGGAGCTTTATGTGTGAGGAAGGAGATTCAAGAGTGATATTTTTGAATGACCTCTCTTCAATTGTTTGGAGTAACTTGATCCTTGAACAGCGTTTGTAACAATAATGATAAAAAATGGGTTTAATTTTACCAAAATGTAGATTTTTTTTAGCTCCGATCATTTCTTATAAAAACTCAAATATGAATACTTGATTCAATTTTAAACCGGGTAAAAATTGTTGACAATTAGTGTACAAAATACATTTAAAAAAGAACCAAACTGCAGTAAGTCACATTCTTCAATGAGACTTCTAGAGAGACTTTAAACATAAATGTTTGTACTTCAAGACATATGGGCAATTCTCCTCAAATTCCGGAAATGGGCTTTTTTTGAATCTTTTGTTAGGCTCAAACTTTGACAAAAGAAGCGTGTGTCATTGTTTCACCAATACAAATCTCCATACAAAAATGGTAGCGTAATTCGGGGTGACTTTGATAGGATTTCAACTTGTTTTTGGAATATTTTCCAACAGGTAAGGTTTTTCTCAAGATTATTATTTTTAAAACATGTACAGAGGTAGGCCACAGAAAGTTAATGCACCATTTTTGAAAAAAAAACAAGTTTTTGAAATTTTAAAAATCTTAGGCAGCCGGCTGCGGAAAGATACCTATTAGGATGTAACAAAATCACACTTTTTTGCGGGCATTTCAGGGGATGATCCCCTAGGTGTACTGAGTCAGAATCCCAAATATGAGCCCGATTGGTTGCGACAGGACCTGGCGCTCCGGCTTCAAAGTTTAAATGGGATTTAACCCGTAAAATCGGTGCGTTTTGGTTTTTGCCATTTTTGAGTCCTTCAACGATTTTTGGATTTTTCAAAAACCTCATGAGCTTATAGATTGTGTTCCAGGGTACAACTTTGCCGAAGACTGCGAAGAGATTTGATAATTAGTACTGCTTGTACAATGATTTGAAAATAAAAAAACTTTTTGCCATTAATTTGTTTGATTAGTATTGGCAACACTTTCTTTGAACGCGCGCATCCAGAGCCAGACGTCGTAACTATAGCAGCGAGAAAACATCCAGCGTACAACGGTCAAAGTTTGACACATGGAAAGAAAATGCTTTATTTGGATGTTGTGCTTATGTTTTCGATGGTGCCGGAGGATTTGATCACCGGTGCTGCTCTTTTAAACTGTCGTAGATTCCTGTATTCTATTTGGCAGTGACTCGCCGGATTTAGTTCTAGGCACACTTGGTCCTGTCATTAACCCGTGTGGATCTATTTCGTCGCGACCAGTTGTGGTGCTGGGAGATGGCGAACCTATGCTCGAACATAGTGCAATAGTATTTTCTTTTGTTGTCAATGCAATACATTAATTTGTTTATGACCGATTTTATTGCCAAATTGCCATAACTCTTTGATTGAAAGCGAGTGGAAACTATCACTAAAATGCATGTCTCCCGAAATATCTTCCGGATTACGGAATATTCAAAATGCACAAAACATCCGTGCGTAATAAAGCGCTTTCAAGACAGCTGCGTTAATTGTCACTCGAGCAAGGTTTAGAATCGGTTCTGCCCGGGCATCAAACTGAACCCTGAAAGTTAACCGGAGAGCTTATTGCAGTTCCATAAGAACTTTCGTTCTCAACAATCACAACAACACGACGCTGGACAAATACATACCGACGCGTCGCGACGCACCGTAGCATGCGTTGCATAGTTTTCCGAAAGCGCGCATCAAAAGCTGTTTTACGTTATCAGAAAAACAAGAGAAAAGATTTTGTAAATTCTATACCATTTTTCAGAGCTGTCAAATCTCTTCGCAGTCTTCGGCAAAGTTGTACCCTGGAACACAATCTTTAAGCTCATGAGGTTTTTGAAAAATCCAAAAATCGTTGAAGGACTCAAAAATGGCAAAAACCAAAACGCACCGATTTTACGGGTTAAATCCCATTTAAACTTTGAAGCCGGAGCGCCAGGTCCTGTTGCTCATATTTGGGATTCTGACTCAGTACACCTAGGGGATCATTCCCTGAAATGCCCGCAAAAAAGTGTGATTTTGTTACATCCTAATACCTATCTAGGGATTTAAATATAGTATTAATTCGACCGCGATTCTCCAAAAATTCTCCGTCGGCGTACCTTCCGATCAACGGTGATGTAGGAAGGGCTTCATTCATTAAAATTATTTTATATCATAAGCCTTAAAACATATCCGTCGACGTGCCTTCCGATCCTCGATGATATGGAAAGGACTTAATCCAGCAATACGACTTGCTTGTCTCAAAAAACAAAAATCGGATCGTTTCTATCGAAAACTATATAAAGAGAACAAAAATAAAATTCATCGGCCAACGAACGCGCGATCAAAAAATAAATAAAAAAAGAAGAAGAAGAAATCCAATCACCCCATGTACACAAATAGCAACACAAAAGAGACGGAAAATAAAACGAAAGAAAAAAAAAACAGGACTGCGCGTCCACACAGGCACCGCACTCAAAAAAAAAAACAAGTTTTTGAATTACGTTGAAACAAATAGTTACGTTAAAAATTCTTAGTTTTTCTTGTTAAAATCAGATTTACGGTGTTCAAACTTTATTTTTACGTCAAATGTACTATCGCTTAAGTTGCTGATATAGTTTTTTTTTAAGAAAAAACAAAATCAATTTTTATATTAAGTTAACAAAGTTCAAAAGCTTTTTAACAAAATACATATAAATTTGAGGTAAAATTATTAAAAAGTCGGAATTTGGCCTGAAATTTGTTAAAACTAGCTTTGTTTATAAAACTATCGATTTATATTGCATTTTATACTGAATTCGAAGCACGAATCACAAGTTTTTATGAAATTTGTTCAACTAAAATTGTCTATACATTTGGAGTTTTTTTTATTGTGTGTCAAAAACACATTATTTATTATTTACAATCATATTTAACCTTCTCCTAGTGGAAAATTGTCCAAAGAATCAGAAAATGCATTCCGTTTTCCGATTCAAAATCATGTTCATTGAGAAAATCATGACACTTAGAGAAGTTCAAAATAATGACTATCATCAACGTTTTCTTAACTATAATTTACTAACTTTTTAATCTTTTCAAAATTTTATGAAAACTTCTTCTTGAGGTACTTCGAACACTTCTCTACCATGCACAGTGGTCGGAAACGCAAATTTAGCAGGAATAATTTATTTCCGCTTCAGGGATGCATTTTCGAGCTTCGGTGTCTAAGAAGCATTTGTTAAAAATGAAATTCTACATCTTTTCGTCAAAACGATATTAGGGTGGTCCAAAAATTTCTAATATTTTCAAAAACTATCTTCGCTTCTAGATGAGATAGAGGTATACTTTCTTCGACAGTATTGTAGTACTAGCCATTTCAAACAACTTTGTCGAAGACACCAAATCTCTATCTCTTAATCTGATCATTCTACAGCATTTTATATGAAAAGCAGTAGGGTGGCCCATCAAAAAAGTGTTTTTATTGCGTATCTTTTTTGTATTATTTTTGGCAATTTTGGTGTCTTCGGGACATATTTAGAGCATAGAAATACGCGTCTTTTGAAATGTCAACGAAGTCGCTAGGTCATTTTGGTAAAAAGTTTTGGTAAAAAGGCCATGGTCAGTATGATTCTAAACCATTCCGTACGTATTTTGATTGTACTCTTCATGCGGAAAAATCGGCCCGGCTATCAAAGTCACCCCGTTTTACGGTACGTAAATATTCGAAAATCTGAATCTTTTGAAGGAATTTACTGATCGACTTGAATGACTTGGTCTCCAGCAAAGCTGTCGTAAATTTTAATTCGCAGACTTTTTAAATTGATATTTTTTAATGAAAAATCTATTACCAAACGTTCGTATTTTGAATTTTTGAAACTTATTGATATGTTAGAGGACCGCAACTTTTGAGTCATAGAGAACTATGGGCAAAAAACTTGCCGAGGAGCTATGTTTTTTTTTTAAATTTATGTTTTTTTAAAGTAGAAATTTTAACCACATTTTTTTTACTTCAGTTTTAAGGTAAAATCAAATTTGCAACCGAAAATACTTTACAAAAATTATGATAAAGTGCACGGTTTTCGAGGCATAGCTTCCCAAAGTTTAATGTTAACTTAAATAAATAGTAGGTTTTCGATTTAGTTTAAACAGTGCAACCAATTCTGAAAACATTTTTTTAAGGACGCACAGAAATCAAGGAAATTGTTGTCTTCTTCTTCCAAAGTTGTCAAAACTTACGGACCCGATCCTGCAAAAATACACCCAGAACTGGGCATCGGCATACGAGAGGATAAAGAGCACGATTCGGTAGTAAAATGGTACTGTGTGCGGGCGGAGAGGATAAATCCCGAAACTACCGAGAGTACTTTACTCATGGTTCATTTTCCAAAAAAGTTCATCTATCAAAAAAAAAAGTGCCGGTACCGAGACTCGAACCCAACACCTTCGGCATATTAAACCGTGCCTTTGTCGTATGGGCCACCATGGTTCGGTGACTAAGTGGCGGTCGTTTGTCCATATAAGCCACTCAAAGGATGATCTGTTCCAGTGAACGGATGAACACGCGAGAGGACTATACTCTCGCAATATAGCACTTTCCTCACGTTTCTTTTCGTGAGGACTATCCCCTCGTTCTTTAACTTTGGGTGTATGATTGTTAAAATAGTCAAGCTTTGTTGTAAATAATTTTGTAGACTAGGGAATGAATAAAAAATTATATTGATAGTTCCCGTCGTTTTGTAGATACCAAAATGTTTGTTACAAAAATCTGGGTGCAAAAGCCTTGGTTGATGTGCACCGTTAAGTTTCAGAAAATTTCCTCAAAATCCGTATAAGAAACATTGAAGATTTGACCTCTAGTTGGTGAGATTCAGTGGATAAAAGTAAAAAACAAACAGGAAAATTGATTTTTTTAAGTCTCACCCAATGTATAATCTCAGGAATCGAGACTTACATGTCATAAGTGCATAATATTGCATATTTGGCCTTTTTAGAATATTAGTCTCGGTTTCAAAATTCTCAAAATATTTTTTTCGTAGGGATCAGAAAATTTCACAAATGTTTTGTTCATTGGACCATATTTGCTGAGTTATTGGCATTAGATTTTAAATGTTTCTTAGACCACTTTTTGGAAAATTCTCTGAACCATTAAAAAAATTAGAAATGGACACTCATGTGCACCTTATTAACATTTCTTTAAAGTAATTTTGTATCGCAGATTCGATTTTACTTAATTAGCAGTAAACAAATTATTTGGATAAGATTTCATTTTTTTCAAAAACACATTTTTTTCAAATAAAATAATTTTTGATTGAAAATTCGATTTTACTTAACCTGCAGTAAACAAAAATGTTTGACTAAGATTTATAAATAAAATCCTAACGTGGAAGCAAACTTTTTGGGCGTACTTCTATATGGCTCAAAAAAATGCGAGTTTTTGCTTCCTAAATTATTATAATCAATAAATAAACAAAAAACAAGATTTGCGAAACTATTTTTTGGCAGATTTTTTTAACTGTTACTATTTATTCGTCCATAGCTCTTATCTATACCCAAAAATTTGCCGAAGATACCAAATCATTTAGGAAATTTCTTCGAGAGATACAGTTTTTCGAATATTTACGTCCCACTTTTGTATGGACAGTTCACAGTGGTCCAGATCGCAACATTTAGTGGAAAATTGATTTTCTGAAAAAAAAATGACGTTTTGGTGATTTGGTGTCTCCAGAAGAGTTGTTGCAAATGAAAAGGGGAAACTTTTGGTTTGGTTGAAAATTAGGGTACATGGTAAGGTTTTTTTGAAAATCTAACTTTCAGGAATATTTTTGGATTTTTTTTTTCGTCTTTTAAAAATTGTTGGGCTTGCTAATTCAAGTAACTTTGTCGAAGACACTAATATTAGATCTCGTAATCTCGTAATCATAATAAAATTGTCCACATATATGTTTTTCCATGTAATTGCCCCTGAATCGTCACGTTCAAAAAACAGATTTTTGAAGGTTTGCTCAGATGCTTTCTATTAATTTGATCATAGAAGGCGTAGATTACGAGATAAAAATTTGGTGTCTTCGACAAAGTTGCTTGAATTGGCAAGCCCAACAAGACGAAAAAAATCCCAAAAATATTTCTGATAAGTTAGATTTTCAAAATCACTCTAATCGTGAACCACCCTGATTTTCAACCAATCGAAAAGTTGTCCCTTTCCATTTGCAACAACTCTTCTGGAGACACCAAAGCACCAAAACGTCACAATTTTTTTAAGAAAATCAATTTTCTACTAAATGGTGCGATCTTGACCACTAGTTGCCAAAATGGTATGAAGACTTTTATAGTTGAACCAACGATACAAAACGGCATCTTTGGTCATAGTGAAGGCCCCCACAAAGTTCGAGCCAAATAAAATAAAAAAAAATAATTTGATTCCCAAACGTAATTTGGTTATACGAAAACCAGGGGAATTTAATTCAAAAAAATAAATTAATAATAATACAAAAAATGTGATTATCCACAGAAAACAAAATTCGCAAAATTTTCTTCCCATTGTATGGCAAGTTAATCTTTCCCACCATCGGCCCTTCCGGCAACGCTGCCTCCCGCACTGCTGCTGGTCATCAAAAATTCATGAAATATCACATAATTTCGCAAAGCTCGAGACAACGGCCGGTGTGCTGCGAAAAGGACATCCCCGGTCCAGTTCCGCTGTCAGTGGGTGGGGTGAGGGGGGATACTCACCCAGGTGGGAACAGCAGGAAGGAAAAAGGCAGCAAAAAAGGGACGGAAGCAAATATTTACCTAAACGATCCTAGACGACGTCCTCTCGGCACAAGGCAAAATGTTGAATTTTGTAATAAAGTCTCGTAGTCGTATCTGCAAAAAAAAACGTAGAAGAAGAACAAGAAAAACGTTATTAGTAACTGTGTGTGAGTGGGTCTTGGCTGGAGCAGCCACCGCGGGAAAATGGGAAAATTTTGAACCTGGAAAAATGAAGCGATTAAATTAATGAAAAACACGCCACCGCTCGGCCGGGAGTTTTCGTTTTTTTTCGGGGGGCTGTCTTCTCCAGTGGCCTACCCACCATCGGATAGAAGGTACATGAAAGAGTAATTCCTCGTGGTAGTAGCAGCAAAAAAAAAACAGTCCTTTTAAGTGGATCTTTCCACAATGACGCGTAATAAAATTATGAGATTAAATTTGAGCTTTGCTGGGGATTTTTCGAGGCTGTTTTCTTTGGAGATGTTTGAGGAGGGGCAATTTAGAGCTTGGTTTGTTTTTCTTGGTGAAACGAAACTGTTTGCAATTTGCCATTTGAAATGATTTGCTGACGAATTTCAAGCGGATTTTTTTGTTTATGTTTTCTTGGGATAAGAAGATTGAAATAAAATAAGCCAGAACAGGTTCTTAACAGCGGGTAGGTAAAAATTCGTTAATAGTTCTTATGTTGATATTTTTGAAAGCGAGATCATGAGTGAATAAGCCAAACATTCAGAACGCTTCCTTTTTTTTACTTCATGTGCCAATCTCAGAATAATAAAACGTCAAATATAGTTTGATGGATTTATTTATTTTTAATGTTTCTTAAAATGTACTATCAAATCTTGAGCCAACTTAAATCTCGACCTTGCTTTGAGGTTATTCTTATAAAAAGTTGATTTTAAAAAATAAACTTATTTTTATGTTTGGTTCTGTTTGTAATTTCGATAAGTAATCAATTTTAATATCAGACAACATTATGTTATAAATCTTGAAAGCCTAAGCCCGAAATTTCAGCCAATTTGATCCGTCTAGTCACGAGGTATTACTCGTTCATTGTATTATATTTTTGTTAAAAACCCCTCAGCAAGTATCACATTTTGTATCGCACAAGGGAAAGAATTGTCTGCCGATCGCTCCAATCATGAAATATTTCATCGAAATCATAGACAAGAAAAAGTGCAATATATTTAGGATTGGATTGACTTTTGTTTGCAATAAATTTACTTTCAACAGTGGAGAAAATATTAATAATTAAACACTATAAAAATGTTGCAAATATTTGTTAAAAAATCACCTCTCCTTAAAAAAAAAAGTCCAAAAAAATTATAAGCAAAAATTCAAAGAACTAAAAAAAATGGAGGGTACTCAAAAGTAGACAAGTTCTGCACTGTTTTAAAAATGTGATGATTTAATACTCAAATATTCACAAAATGCTCTTTAGTTTAATACTGAAAAATATATAATTTGCATTATGGGCGTCATAAAACGATATTTTTTGATGGATGATAGTCATGTTTTATTTTTTTTTTTTGTTAAATTCTATTTTTTTTACAAAATGACGTTTTTCATACTCAACATTCTGTAATGTGGGTACCAAACGACGGAAAACTCGTTACAGATTTACATTGTTTTGGGATTTGAGTGTAGAATACTCAACTTTTCACAAATTGTAAAAAATACTTTTGTAAAAAATTGGCAACTAAAACAAAAAAAAAAATGATAAACATATAAGAAATAAAGAAAATTTGAGTATTTTAAGTGTAAGGTTAATTGTGAGAATTGAGTTTAATACAATAAAAATTGAATGCACATTTTATAAGTTATTTTTTCAACATGGATTATTTTTTAACAAGATTTTTTTCTTCACAAAAATTATCAGGTATGGATTTTTTCATCTAACTGAATTCAAAGAAAGGAATCTTTAAAAAGTTATCGCAAAGTTTCGAAATTGATTTTAGATTATTTCTAATCCTATTTAGTTGCTTTCGTTCTACGAAACAATTTAACTATCCATATTATGGTTTGTTGCACAGTAAAAGAAATCATGGTAAAATTACATCTAAAAGGGGTACATCTTTTATGTCAGTAAAAAAGCTTTAATTTTACGTCTAATAATGTGTTAATTTACATCTGGAAGACGCTAGGAAAAAATATCTGTAAATCAAAAAAAAAAAAAAATCAAGCCGGCGATAGTTAGATCTAGCTTACCAAGTCCACGCCCTTATCCGCACTATCGCTGGTTTGATAGTTTTTTCTACTAAAGATATTTTTTCCTAGCGTCTACCAGATGTAAATTTACACATTCAAAAATCAAAATCAAATTATTCGCTCTACAGCATTGCCTTGGCGTTCTCGATTGCGAGATTCCTACTCGAAACTAGGTGTCCGAAGGCTTGATTGTTGAGGCAATTGCAAACCTCTTTTTACACCTTAGCTTCCATCCACCCCGGGATTCGAACTGACGACCTTTGGATTGTGAGTCCAACTGCCACCAACTGACTCCACCGAGGCAGGACCCAGGGAGACGACTCCTACACCTGGACTGAGCTAACGACCTAACCTTTTTTATGTTAGTCCGGGACCAACATTTACTTCCCTTCCGACGGAAGGCGTGATCAGACAAATCTCGTCTCGAAAAATGCCACCGGGATCGTCTGGGATCGAACCCAGGCCGACTGGGTGAGAGGCAATCACGCTTACCCCTACACCACGGTCCCGGCATTTACACATTATTAGATGTAATATTAAAGCTTTTGACAAAGAACTTTGTCCTAAGGTTTCTATACGTGGTGTCAATCCAAAATTTTCGCGAAGCGAAAACGTTACGTGACGAATTCCCCTCTCGGCAAATTTCCCCTCTTTTTGGTGCACGCTGGTTGGATGAGCGAACGTTTCCCAATCAGTCCATCGAGAGACGTGAGATTGATGTATCTAAAATCACCCCCACTCCACCTCATAATTTTCGGATCGTCGACGAGCCAACAAAACTAGGCTCGGTCGGTCCCGAAAATTCATTCTATTGCTGGACGTCGACGAGAACACATCAGAAGCAGATGGCCTGGTGGCCCGGTAGCAGACGGCCTGGAGGTCCGGGAGCAGATGGCTTGGAGGCAAGGACCAGCTAAGACATTCCAGTCGCGGGAGTCAATCATTGGAACTGGCCACCACCTGGACTGGCGTGGCCGGAGGCCCCGCGGATGTTCCGATGGGGGGACATTTGCCGAACCGTAAGAATTGGGGCAATATGGGTATCAAACTTTATGGTTTTTGATACTGGACATGAAATTTGACATTTCGGCAATAGTGGCCACAATCTGGAGTGGCCGGAGGCCCCGCGGATGTTCCGATGGGGGGACATTTGCCGGACCGTAAGAATTGGGGCAATATGGGTATCAAACTTTATGGTTTTTGACAAAGAACTTTGTCCTAAGGGCTCTATTCTGGTGAGGTGTCAATCCAGAAAAACGAAAAATGTCGCGCGTTACGAAAATGTTGCATGCTTGGTACTGCGGAAGGGGTCTGCAACGAATGAAATGTGGCAACAATGGTGCAGCATTCTCGCGTGACAGTTCCAAGAAAGCAGGAGACGAGGCAAAATTTGCACCATGTTGCCACATTTCATGCTAACTATATAAGCTAACAGATAGCCTCTGAACAATTTTAGTTTTATTCGAAAATCCGTCAGAGACGGATCGACGGTGGTAATTTTATTGCTCACACACACATGCTCACATTGAAAGACACAGGTTGTGCACCAACTTGGGAGGAATTCTGTTCTAACGAAGATTGTTAGATCGGTCACTCGAAAACCAGAATGATTTAAGGCAATGGGGTTGGGACCAAACTGGTAGGATATTGGCCACACCCGGAGTGGCCATGGCCCTGAGGGAAGGTTCTACCGGGGGACATTTATCGAACCATTCGACTTGGGGCAATATGGGTATCAAAATTCATGGTTTTTGATACTGGTAGTGAAAATGGCCATTTTGACAGGATTGGCCACACCCGGAGTGGCCATGGCCCTGAGGGAAGGTTCTACCGGGGGGACATTTATCGAACCATTCGACTTGGGGCAATATGGGTATCAAAATTCATGGTTTTCGATACTGGTAATAAAAATTACGGGAAGGTTTTCCCGGGAGTGTTCTGTTGGATGACGTTGTAGGGCTTTGGTGTATTGGGAAAAGTTGTAGAGGAGAAAATTTCATGAAAGTTTGTCAAAGGCGCCAAATTTGTAGCTCTTAATCTACTCGAGATATACGCCATTTTTGCAACAATGGTTAAAAAGCACTTTTTTGGTGATAACTTAAAATGTTAGCATTTTAGCGGCCTACTATGTTCTGAAGAGTTGTTTATGACATAAAATTACACATCTTTGCCGAAGACAGCAAAATGTGTTGAGCCTTTATTGAGGAGTTATAACCATTTTTGAAACTGCCACAGAATCCGCTTTGTAATTGCTGGCCCCGATACTCTTCAAGGGTGTTCCCCTCAGGAACTGGGAAAGATTTACTTTTACTTTTACTTATAACCATTTTTATGTGATTTTGAAACTATTTTCAAGTTGCAATGTTTTCAAAATGGCGCATTTTGGCGCAAAACCGAACAATGCACATGAAAGTACACACTTTCAACTAGATTTTCTGAATATATCTCCGTGTCTATCGGTGTCTATCTTTAGATATCTCAATTTGAATTTGACGGTTTTTAATCAATTTAATTATAATTTTTAAGCGGAATCTTATTGAAACGTGGTAATAATTGGTAAATTGATCTTTTTTTATGGAAAATACATTGTTCATGCTTAAAATTATGATATATATTTTTAAATTATGAATAAAAACATGTTTTCTCAAAAATAATGTAAGTGAAAATTTTAAATGATTGTCCGTATTTAGAATTAAGTATTTCCTGTTATATTAGGTCACTCTGGAAAAGTTGTCGTAATTTTTCATAGACGATGTAATTTCCATAAAAATCGATCAATTTACCCTTCAATTTACCGATTTTCACCTTGTATTCATTATGATTTCGAATAACATTTATAAATAAATTTATTAAAAATCTGACGAATTCAAATTGAGATATCTGAAAATAGACACAAATAAACACGAAAATATTTTCAGAAAATGTAGTTGAAAGTGTGTACTTTCAGGTGCATTGTTCGATTATGCGCCAAAATGCGCCATTTGAAAACATTGCAACTTGAAAATAGGCTCAAAATCACTTAATTTTTTTTAAACTCCTCAATAAAGGCTCAAAACATTTTGCTGTCTTCGGCAAAGATGGGTAATTTTATGTCATAAACAACTCTTCAGAACATAGTAGGCCGCTAAAATGCTAACATTTTAAGTTATCACCAAAAAAGTGCTTTTTTACCATTTTTCCAGTAGATTAATAAAATTAATAAAATTACCACCGTCGATCCGTCTCTGACGGATTTTCGAATAAAACTAAAATTGTTCAGAGGCTATCTGTTAGCTTATATAGTTAGCATGAAATGTGGCAACATGGTGCAAATTTTGCCTCGTCTCCTGCTTTCTTGGAACTGTCACGCGAGAATGCTGCACCATTGTTGCCACATTTCATGCGAACTATATAAGTAACAGATAGCCTCTGAACAATTTTAGTTTTATTCGAAAATCCGTCAGAGACGGATCGACGGTAGTAATTTTATTGCTCACACACACATGCTCACATTGAAAGACACAGGTTGTGCACCAACTTGGGAGTAATTCTGTTCTAACGAAGATTGTTAGATCGGTCACTCGAAAACCAGAATGATTTAAGGCAATGGGGTTGGGACCAAACTGGTAGGATATTGGCCACACCCGGAGTGGCCATGGCCCTGAGGGAAGGTTCTACCGGGGGGACATTTATCGAACCATTCGACTTGGGGCAATATGGGTATCAAAATTCATGGTTTTTGATACTGCACCCAGAACTGGACATCGGCATTCGAGAGTATAAAGAGCACGATTCGGTAGTAAAATGTTACTGTGTGCGGACTGAGAGGATAAATCCCGAAATTACCGAGAGTACTTTACTCATGGGTTCATCTTCAAAAAAAGTTCATCCATAAAAAAACGAACCGGTACCGAGACTCGAACCCAAGACCTTCGGCATATTGATCCGTGCCTTTGCCGTATGGGCCACCATGGTTCGGTGACTGAATGGTGGTCATTTGTCCATATAAGCCATTCAGTAGGATGAACTATTCCAATGAGCGAATGAACACGCGAGAGGACTATACTCTCGCAAAATAGCACTTTCCTCACGCTTCTTTTCGTGAGGACTATCCCCTCGTTCTTTAACTTTGGGTGTGGTAGTGAAAATTGCCATTTTGACAGGATTGGCCACACCCGGAGTGGCCAGTGCCTTGGAGAAGGTTCTACCGGGGGGACATTTATCGAACCATTCGACTTGGGGCAATATGGGCAATTTATATCCACAGAGGTGCCATTGAATGCAAATATTTAATTAGAATTAATTACTCAGGATTAAATAAATTGGCAAAGAATTAAAAAATATAAATAAAAATAGCATGATTTTTTGAGTTTTGTACAAAGTTCTTTGTCATATTGGTCATGTAGAACATAACCACCTGCACCTTTTTTCTAACATAAAAGATGAAATTAGATGAAATTTTACATGGTTTTTTTACTGTGTACATTTCGCCATTTATTTTGCGTATTTCTTTTGTCTTAAAAATTTGAGCGTATTTTTAGTTTTAATAATTTTCATTGGTATTTTGTTAACAAACTATTATGCGGCGTATTTGAACCTGAAACAAAAGAGAAATTCTAAATTACTTTTTCAAAACAACCAATGCGCCATGGGTTTCTTATGTACATAGGAACTTTTTAAAAAGTAAACGAGAATTTACCATTAGCAAGTCCAAACCTTTTTCCCAAAAAATAAAAATCATTTGCGAAAGTCGGGCAAAGTTCCCAGTTCCAATGCTTTTCTGGCAAGATTAAGAATCAATTGTTTATTGTTAAATATTTTTTTATTTCATTTGTCTTATGGTCATAGCCATTGAAAATAAATGTCGAAACAAAAAAAAAAAGAAAATAAACTGCATACTGATTCGAATGATTAGATTTTTTTAAACAATTTACTATGAAAGTTTGGAAAAGTGTTTAAGCATTCAATTATAATTCAATTTATACGGTTATAACGTGGGGTTTCAAAATAAGGGTGAATTTCAATAAAGCTTTGAATAAAAATTTATAAATATTTCAATTATAATTTCCCAAACCCCTATTTCATGTTATCACTACCGATCACCGTGTATTTTTTCCAAGGGACCATTCCAAACGGCACCAAACAAGGCCCAACACACCCTTTCCGTTTCAGAATATCCAGGATTATTCCCGTCCACCCAACCCGGTGCACTTCCGGCAGGCGTCGCGCTAAATTATGGCCGCTGATAAGGATCGCGGACGACGCGCCCTGCCCTGGCTGGTGTGGTGCCCATCAGCGTTTCTCATTAGTTTGAAAGTCACACCTGTTCCTGTCGTCCCTTGACTCATTGGTTCATTTTGTGAAGGTGATTTTCACGGTTTGCTTTAGAATTAAATCTTCGATTTTTTTTTTATATTTTCATATAGTATTTATGACAGTCAAAAATACAATTTATTTTCATAGAAAATATGCTAAATGAAACTTTTCTGCTGCTTTTTGAAGGGTTGATTTTTTTTATTAAATCGTGAAAACGTGATTTTCATCAATTTCCAAGCAACACGATGATAAGTGGCAGCGATATCACGCCGCGTTTCGACCTTTTTACAAAATACACATTTCACAGAAAGTCCCTTTTATCAAGAAACATGGCTGATAGATTGAGCAGCTTAATGGGGGGAAAGGGTACACCCGCTGCCCATTCATTGCCGTGCTGGTCTGCGCGGAAATCTGTGTTATTCATATTTGCTCTTGAATGGGAGGGGGAGACCCATTCAGGACGCGGAAGCGTTGAATGGCTCCGGGCAAAACTTTATCCCCTTAACCGCGTGAAAAATAATCGTGTGAGCAATTTTTTAAACCATTGAAATAAAACAAGGGTAAGGTGACATTAGTTGGGCTTACCTTAGCTAATCTTAACTTTCAGCTTGCTTAAATTTGGTTTTTAAAAGCAAGAAACTATGAACAAAAAAGCACATTAATGTAACCTTACCCTCGTTCAAGTAGCTCGGAGAAAAAAAACACCTTCATCCTTCGCCGTGCAAGTAGGAAACAATAAATTGCGAGGAATTTATGCTGCCGGGCTTACCGTAACTATTTATCAAACGAGCGCTTGCAAACTTATGCTTGCCCGGTGGCGGATTTAGGAGTGTTTGGTTGATTTTTTTTTGCATTCGCTAGTGTACACTTGGTTTTTTTTTTCTTTCCCTAGAATGTTGAGGGCTAGGTTTATGTACGTGCAAAGCGTAATGGGGCCTTCTGACATATTTACGCGGGAAATCAGTTCAGGCGTTTTCCACTCAGGGATATTGAGATTAGGACGTTGGGCTTGAGCAGTGATTTGATTCCAAGTGTAAAGGTTCTTTCTGAAAAGCATTTCTCTTCGTTCTTCACAGTCAAGAATGTGTTAATTTGAAAGTTGCAAAATTTGAAGGTACACAGTAAAAAAAATCTTTGTAATATTACATAAGGGTAGGGGTACATCTTTTATGTCAGCAAAAAATGTGTTGTTTTACCTCTTTTCTGGTGTAATGTCACTTTTTCACTCTAAATTGAACTGAAATTACAACATAAAAGAGTTAATATTCAACCTTCCAAAATTACACTTTCCAAATTCATAAAACAAATTTACTGTGTAGAATTGAACATAGTTTTTTTTAAGATTTGAAGAGTGATTTTACTACAGCTCAATAGTTGGTACTGTTGGTCCACTGTAATAAGCATAGCATAAGCATAAGCATAAGCATAGGTGCCCACCCGCAGTTGCTACTCCGTTATTGACCAGGACCTCCAGAAGTTACATCCACGAGCCGTGGAAGATGAGTGGGTGCTATCTTTCCTCGCTTCGCAACTTCTCAAAGGCCCCTATCATGCTGATCAATACCGGCGCCGGCCACGACCAGTGGTAGAGTCACGGGGAAGTGGATGGGAATGTTAGTCCGATACTTGAGTGATAGAGACCGCCCAATCGACTGCTTCTCCGACAAAGTATCACATGAGTTTTGAGGGGGTTAGTAGACGGGTATGAGGTCAGGATTCACGAGTGGCAGTGATGTGACCATGAGCATTTTGTTTATCGGTTGAACATTTTAAATCTTAGGCAGCCGGCTGCGGAAAGATAAATAATTGATTATTTATAAAGTTTTTTTAATCGAACGCGTGCCAACCGAGCAATAACGCTATGGGCTGGACTTATCAGTATATTTTTACTGTTTGTACAATTTAGATAACGCGAGCAAATTTCAAAAATAGTAAATAAAAGACGCTTTACTCTTCATAAAATCGATAGTTTGATGAGTTAATACTAAAACTGCCAGTTGGAATAAATTATTACGATCAACGAATATAAACGAAAAGAAAACAGGACACCACGTAACCGATTGTAATGAAATTAAAACAATAACTTAAACGAACTAAACCGGCGGCGTGCCTTCCAATCAACGATGATAAAAGAAGGACTTATGAAAAATAAAATATCAAATAAAAGGCTCCGAAAAATACGGTGCAGAATAACCGCGAGGTCCCGCTACTAACAATCGAATACAAAAAAAATCAAAAACGCGCGCTAATAGTCTATCCTAATTGTTAGCGTATTTCTCGATAAACGATTCTCGTCTATCTAATCCTGAAATGATTGCCTAAGAAGTAACAAGTTTGTGGTTTACTGCATTCACCCAATTACACACACACACACACACACACACACACACACACACACACACACACACACACACACACACACACACACACACACACACACACACACACACACACACACACACACACACACACACACACGCACACACACACACACACACACACACACACACACACACACACACGCACGCACGCACATACACACACAACATAAAACGAGCTCACCAAATTCACAGGATCCTATGGCGTCGATGGTTGTTGGCTTTGATCACTAAAGCGATTAATTTGAAGACTCTTCAGCCAGCATTCTGATCAGATTCTCAGGAGCGACAATTTTAAGTTTTAGCACTTTTCGAATTTCACTCCCCCCTTTCGCCAAGAATTTCCTTTGATTCATTGTGATTGTCATTTTTTTAAAAGTTGATAAATATTATTTCCACTTGTCTGTGACAATCACTGCCACACACACTTTCACCCACTTGACACTTCATACAGCAGTACACCTCAAGGCTGTATATCATAGGTACTCGCGATCTTCCTTTGCATTAGTGTGAGTGCATGACTCCGTGCCACTAAAACCAAAACAATAACAAACGAACAATGGACCGTGCCAGGAAAACCAAAACATAAACAATGTCAGTGTCAGTGGAGTGAGAGAGTCAGAGATAACGATTTTGACAACCGCACTACTACACACTCAATCGCGAGTACCTTAGGTAGAAAACCATGAGTACACCTCGAACAGTCACCATTCCGGGGGCGCTTTTCTCTCTTCGTTCCTTTTTACGCTCTTCGTTGCCTCACTACTACTCTCCGGCACTTCTCAGAAAACAAGCTCTACGTAGAAAAACGCTCTCTAGACTTCCTTTCCAACAAAACTCAAACGGCTCTTTCTCTTGTGGTCTCCGGCTCTTCTCTCCCAAAGCAAACTCTCAACGATTTTCAGAACTCTCCCGCTCTTCTTCTCTTATTAACCACTCTGTCTCTCTCTTTTTTCTCATGACGCTGTTCGATTTTTTTTCCTTCACGCGCCCGCCATCTTGAATAATCGCGTGGTTTTCACAAAATTACAAGATTTCACAGCTGTATTTCCACTATGACCACTGTAATGCACTGTCTCTTCCTTAATAAACAATCCGACCTCCTTCACAGACCATCTGTTTCCACTGAGCCTCCAGCAAACGGCCAGAAATTCTGTCACGGCCGCAGCACCACCGTGGCTGTTTTGAATAACGATTTCGTGATTTCTTCCCAGAAAACGAAAAATTCACGAGAATATAGCACTTGAAAGGCGCATAAATATCCCCTTTCTTCACAACACACTTCAGCACACAAAAAAAAACGAAATAAAACCGAAAAAAAGTTTAAAAATCACTACGACTCGAGACTGAACGATGCTTAGACGTCCACTCTCGCCCGATGCTCAACGCGCTCTCAGGTACTGTTGGTCCACTGTAATATGATAAAAAGAAATAATGCGAAGGAGGTAAATTTGCCTAGATCGAAATAAAAAAAAACAGGTAGATTTTTTTCTGGGACCCCATTTTCTTTCTGAAAAATCCCAAAAATAACCTACAGCTCTACTAAAGAGGTAAAACTGATTGGAAAATTCCTCCTAAACATGCGAATTTTGGAATATTTCTCTAGATTTTTTTATTGCTTATTTGGACATAAGAAACCGATGAAAAAAATGTCAACCAAATCCAGAGAATTGCTAGTAATAAAATAAAAATATTTAGTTTTTGCGAAAAAAACATTAAAAATAGTCTTTTGCCTTCTTCTAAAAACAATTATTAACCACTAAGTATATTTTTTTTAACCAGGTCATTGCAAATTTTATTCCAATTTTATGCCCCACCGCTTCCAAACTGTTTATTAAGTCTGAGGGTATTTCTAATGTCGATATCTCAGCAACTAATGGTCCGATTTTCAATGTTAGAACATGAAACATTCGTGAAATTTTCCGATATTTTCGAAAAAATATCTTGAAATATTTTAAATCAAGGCCAACATTTAAGAAGGGCCAAACATTGAATATTACGCCTATTTAAAATGCTATTCTTGATTTAATTTTTTTTCAAAATATTTTTTTCGAAGAGATTGGAAAATTTCACGAATGTTTCATGTTTTAACATCGAAAATTGGATCATTAGTTGCTGAGATATCGACATTAGAAAATGGTGGGTTGTTTGTGTGAGACTTAGAAAATTTCAATTTTCTTGTTTCTTAATCTTTAAGCCGCTGTATCTCAGCAACCAGATGTCCAATCTTCAATGTCTCTTAGATAATTTTATAGCAAATTTTCGGAACTTAAAAAAAATAGAAAAGGTCACTATTTTTAAAAATCGAAAAACTGCTAATATTTCGCTAAAATCAAACGTTCGGTGACTATATCTTGAAAACAGAGCCCTTATCATGAAAAATCTGAAAAGAACATTTTGATTGGAAATTCAATTTTACATTAAAAGATTACTTTTTTGCATAAAATTGCGATTTTTTTCAAAAAATCACTATTTTTTCAAAAATTCATAGCTCGGCGGCAGATTTTTTGACTATGTTTTTAAATGGCTCAGAAGTTGTAGCTCTCAATTTCGCCATATATTTGCAAAAATGCTCCAAAAAAGCACATTTTAGAGGCCTACTATATTATGAAGAGTTGCTTATGACATAAAATTACACATCTTTGCCGGTGACAGCAACTTGTTTTGAGCCTTTATAGAGGAGTTATAACTGTTTTTAAGTGATTTTGAGCTTATTTTCAAGTTGCTATGTTTTAAAAATGGCGCATTTTGGCGCAAATCCAAACAATGCACCTGAAGTAGCACACTTTCAACTACATCTCCTGATAATATCTACGTGTCTAACGGTGTCGATTTTTAGTTATCTCTATTTAAATTTGACTGTTTTTTATCAATTTATTTATAATTTTTACGCGGAATCTAATTGAAAACGTGGTTATAATTGGTTGATTGAAGGGTAAATTGATCGATTTTTTTTATGGAAAACAGATTGTTTATGAAGTAAATTACGACAATTTTTCTAAAGTGACCAAATATTAATGGAAATACTCAATTTTAAATTCGAACATTTAATTAAAATTTTAACATACATTATTTTTGAGTTAACATGTTTTTATTTACTATTTTAGAGTGTGTGTCATAGTTTTAAGCATAAACTATGTATTTTCTATAAAAAAAATTATCAGTCAACCTCACAATTGCTTCAAGTGCTTTTTTGGAGCATTTTTGCTACAGCATTGCCTTGGCGTTCCCGATTTTGCAAACCACTTTTTACACCTTAGCATCCATCCACCCCGGGATTCGAACTGACGACCTTTGGATTGTTAGTCCAACTGCCTACCAGCGACTCCACCGAGGCAGGACCCAGGGAGATGACTCCTACACCTGGACTGAGCTAACGACCTAACCTTTTTTTTTAGGTTAGTCCGGGGCCAACATTTACTTCCCGTCCGACGGAAGGCGTGATCAGACAAATCTCGTCTCAAAATTTGCCACCGGGACCTTCTGGGATCGAACCCAGGCCGACTGGGTGAGAGACAATCACGCTTACCCCTACACCACGGTCCCGGCAGTGAGGTGAAATATCGTCCTTAAAAAAAGTACTTTTAATATCGTCTTTAAAAAAAAAAATACTTTTTATTCTAAAATATCCAATTATCAAAACTCATCAGAACTATTTAAAGTGTTTTTCAAATAATTTTCTAGCTTTTTTTAATGCCATATTTTTCAAATGTAAATCGGAATATTTTGCATAAAATTTATCAATGTTTATGAGTATATAAAATTCTACAGATTATTGCAAGGATATCTTTGAGAAGAAAAGGTTAATAGATAGTTAAACCCAGAAAGTACAGCATTTTTTGGTATATTATTATTGCATTATCATAAATATTAAATGTTTTTTTAAGCATCAAAGAATCAAATTATCTGAATTATTCGGGTGGAACAAATTGAGCATTCTAATTCAATAAACTTATTTCAAATAAGGTTATAAATATTTCTGAATTTAATTTCGTACATAACCAACGGTAAAATCTCCGAAAGAAAACACCAAAACTTTGCCCGATTCCAACAAGTCATTGTCCGGCCAACAAAGACGATTTTCCGCTGTGTTTTTTGTCTGCCACGTGGGAGTAAATTTATTACGCTTCTGATTCTGTTTTCTTGTGGGACTTTTGTCTGGACCAAGGAAAAACCCCCCGTCCGTTCCGTGTGCCCACCCCCCTCCCCTTTCTCCAAACCGGTACCGGTACCCCGTTTTCACGGGGCTCTGAAATAACATAATTAGGGAGCAAGCTGAGCAGAGCACAAGATGAAGGGAAAAAAAACGTGGGGAAAATGATTGTGCTGATTTAAGATCATCGGATAGCTTGTTTTTCAAACAAAATCCTTGCTCTTTGTTGATTGTTTGGGGTGGAAAACCGCACGAAAATCGCCTAAAATTTATCATCCCACGAAAACCGCTTTTTTGTTCGTTCGTGTTTTTTTGTTGTTGGTGGGCATTTTAAGGAAAATTGAAATCACTTAGTTGGCGGCCAGTCACGCGGAACGTGCTAGAGCAACAAGTATTTCCCAGATGGGAGGAAATTTTCCAATCGCTTGGCTAATTATCAATCACAATAATGGTTTTTGGGAACAACGGCTGTGTAATCAAAACTTTTAAACGCGGGCCATTAGACGGATCATCCCACGCGCCACGATCAATTCGGAATAGATTTAAATTTCGCAGCTTTCTTTTCAGGCGAACCACTTGTTGACTTTCGGTGGAAATAAATCGTCCTCCCAGAGCAAAAAGTTTTCCATATTTCCAGCGCATTTATCTTTCCTCCCAGCGCCTGACTGTGACAGAATTATCCTAGAAATGTGTTTTCGGGTTTTTTTTTCTGGGTGTGTGTGTGCTCTTTTTGGGGCCAACTTGGTCAACCGAATTTGCTTCCAAAAGTACGCTCTGTCTGTTGCATGTCCATTTTTTGGCTTCCATTTGGACACTGCGGTGTAACTTGTAAGCTTGTAAGTGAGTTTGTTTGGAGGAAGACTAAATTAATTTACTGTAAAAATGTTATTTTTACTTTGCAAATTCTGCCTTTTCCCTTTGAGTTAATTTCGAAAAAAATAGTTAAGTTTCAACAATAGTTTACACAGAGGCTTACATGTCTTTAAATATAAAAGCAGGTGTAATTGAATAGAAACTGAATACACACATACATCATGCAACTAAACGGATTAGACCTTTGACATGGCACCGCACTTTGTTGATTTTGTGGTTAGTTGGTTGTATTGAGCAGTACGTTTGTCAATTGCAATTTCAGCTATTTGCTTGAAAAATTGAAGACCAAATTCAAACCAAAATTTCACTTCAACTTGAGCAAAAAGAAACAAGGATTGGCATAATGTTTGTAATAAATAAATAATTTCAACAAATAATGATGCCTTAGCACTTTGATGTTCAATTAAAAGCGTTTTTAACTGAAATAAAATGATAAATAAGCGAGTTCTTAACCTGCAAATATACGAGAATTTCCTCTATTTGGAAACATCCCGAGCAGTCGGAAATAACTTTGGAATAACATTTTTTGATATTTGAAAATACTAGGCCAATAACATTTTATGTTATTTATAACAAGATTTGTTATTCGTCGTTATGACTTTTTTGTTATTGGATTGTTATTGTAATAACAGACTAATAACATTTTTAGTTATTTTTCGAACAAATCTTTGTTATTATTTTTTGTTATTTTAACAACTAATCCGATCATCCCAATAACATTTGGAGGTATTCTTCCATAACAAAAAATGTTATTCCAAAGTTGTTTTGGCTTTCAACCAATATCAGACCAATAACAAATTCTGTTATGATAACATAAACTGTTATGGAACTCTTATGCAAAAATGGATTTTGCAAGAATATTCTATAACACTTTCTGTTATTTTAACAGTATTTGTTATTGAAATGGCATGATTTTAGTTATTACCGTCTGCTCGGGATTTTAATTGTAATTTATTTGAATATTTCTGTCCTATAAAATCCAAACACCACTAAAACAACAAGCAGGTGGTGCAGATATTTTTTCGAGTTTTGTTTTTTTCTGGTAAACGGGAAGATATTTTGAAAAATGTTAGGAATTCGATATCTAGAAAACCCTGACAAAATCGAGTTTTTGTGATAAAGAGTGAAATAAAAAAATCTGTTACCCTATTTTTTTTTCTTAAAATACTTAATAAAAACTTACAACTAACACAATTGAAAAGATACGGATTCTTGAATATTTTTTCTAGTATCATTGCATAGACAGCTCCAGAATTTGTATGGACATCATCAATATTAAAAATATAAACGCAGAAATTGCGTAACGAAATTGGGAAAAGCTTGAAAATTTGTCAAAACAAACCTAAATAATTAGGAAAAACTTGAATTCTTTGAACAATACTTATTCCTGTTGTAGCACACACGTTAAACAGTACACAGCAAAAAAAACCCGATGGTAAAATCGCATGCAAAAGCATGCACATCGCCTTCGTCAAAAAAGACACATAATATTACACACTGCATGTACAATTTTTGTAAACACAAAAAAGTGGCAACCGACGGGATTCAAACCCAGCACCAACAGTAAAGACTAGCGCCTTAGCCCGCTCGGCCATCAGACCGATGAAAACAGGAAAGGATAAACCTATTTATGAGCATGACATTTCGGTCAAGTAGGTTTCCCATACTGATAAGCCACATATTTCAGGGTGTAATATTACATAGATTTCCATAAAAAATGAAAAAAATATTTTACACACAGGCCATTTACACACAGCTGGATTAGTATTTTATTTGCTGTGTAGATATCCTAAACATTATCTTACTGAATGTGATTAATCATTGGTTACTAAATAAGATATTCAACACGCTTGCTCACTTGGTATCACTCTTAAGTTTTTTTTTATTTTTCATGCTATTTTAAAAAGTTTACACATTTTAACTTTTTAGATTGTACTATATCGTCGCCATCGTGCTAACTTGTCGTACGTGCATTTTGGGCCAAATTGAGTTAAGAACGCCATTTTGTGCTGCTCACAATGCCTCACCTTTTGACCTTCACAGATCCCCAAAATTCGATTTCAATCCTCAGATATTCAACAAAAACCGAAAAACTCCGTGCATTTTTGTCACTTTACATATGAAAGTAGTTTCAATATTGTCGTGCTATCTTGTCACTCCATGAAAATTGATATAAGTGCGACAAAAATCCAAAGGGATTTCAGGCCAGGAAAGTCAGGATGCGTTTGTCGCACGTACAAGCTAGACTACCGTAAACATTTGTAATTATAACTCGGGACTCCAGCAACCAACTTCAACCAAACTTTGGAACAATGCACAGAATGGTGAGCCAAACAAAACGTGTTTGTTATTGTTTACATTGCGTGCTCTCGTTTTTGAATATTCAAGGTCAAACATTAAAACGCGTTTTTCTCGAAACGTCAAAATGGCGGGTGCGACAAGATAGCACGACGACGTCGATATGAATAGTTGAAATGTGGCGAGTGGAAAAGTTGAAGGTCTCAATTTACCGCTTTCTATGTTATTTTACATCAATTAATGTGTAAATATACAATAACTCTAAATGTGGTGACAATTTTAAGTAAATTAAGAAGCATGATTTCTTTTCATTCAAAATCTTTTAGACATATTTAGAGTCAGCCAAATCGTCAGGTGTTAAATGGTAAACCGAGTAAGATTACATGAATTACATGGAATTTTCGTCCTTTTTGCAATTTTATTTTGGTAAAATTACATAAATATAAAATTTTTATTTTTCAACGAACAATAACACACCTAATACATTTTTTTGCTTTTAAACCTACAAAGTTGAAAAATACTATGTGAGATGATATCTATTTCCGCTAAAAAAACATTACAACGAAAGATGGTTGATTTTTACATTTTTAACGGTCAAATATTTTTGTAACATAAATTATGTATCTACAGTCCAGTTTCGATTATCCGAAGCCTAGATTATCCGAAGTTCGATTATCCGAAGGTTTGTATGGGAGCAATTCCATGTCAAATAGGGAATCGGTTGTACCCGACCCTCTCCGATTTCAATGAAACTTTGTAGACATGTTATCCTAGGTTTTATAGGCAATCTTTGTGTATATGGAGCCAGTTACTCTCGATAATGACATTTGAGAAGGGCGTAAGTGTTTTAAATATTTTTGTGTTTCGTAATTTAAATATTGCTGTATCTCGAAGCCGTTGCATCATATCAAAAAGTGGTCAAAGATAAACTTGTAGGAAATTTGATGGGCTTTCCGAAAAAAATACACTGAAAGAAAAAATCACTCCACTTTTATGAGATTTTTTGATTTTTAAGTTTAAAAGTCAAATTTAAAGGTGAGCCAACGATTTTTTTTCGTTCAAAATTTTTGTGAAAATAGCCTAAGATGTTACAAAAAGACTCACGCAAAATGCAGGATGGAGCAACTCACCTAAAAAAATACAAAAATCATTTACTGAAACTGTTTTTTTCAAAAGTGCTCTAAACGTCAAAATTTTCAAAAACCGAACACGAGAGTCGGTTCTCCAGACAATTTTACATAAAAGTCTCCATATTGACCAGTGTCCTAAGTCCAATCCTTGTGAAGCTAAAATAAAAATGCTGAAAAAATAGGGTTTTTGATGGTTTTTGGCAATTTCTATAGGACAGACTTGATTTTTCAGTCTCAAAAATATTTTCACCGGAAAGCTCGTCCAATTTCCCATAAGTTTGTCTTTGACCCCATTTCAATTGGATGCATGAGCTTGCAGATATAAGCTAATTTACTATCCAGGTTACTACACTACATTGAAAAAATATTATGTTTTCAGTCATGAGCAATGGGACTTCGGATAATCGAATAACGAACAAAAATATTTTAGTCGTTTATTTTTCTTTTTCTTGTTTTAAACAACAAATTGGAGTTGCGACCACAATTTAGTAATCATTTCACCAAATATACAGGCATTTACAGTAAAAACTTCATTCTTAACTACGCAATTTAATCGTGAATAATGTTTACCTTCAACCTTAAAGCAATAGAAAAACGGGAACAAAGGTAAAGTTATTTCAAGTATAATTTAATTAGATATTCTACTCCTTGAAAAAACCACTCCATTCGTTAAGTTTTTCGGGGTTTTGTTTTTTCTGGGGAAATGAGAGAAGTCAAACTAAAAAATGACAAACTGTCACTTTTTATACGGGACTCACATTTACTATCGAAACAAACGTTTGGTTGTATGTGTGAGCTCTGTGTAAAGAGGTCGTCATTATTCGAGAATAACAGTAAAATGCTCTTTTTGATATCCATTCCATCAAAAACAGAAAGATGAAAAATGCATATCTGGTTAAAAACTGGTTAAAAATTTCAAAAATTGTAAACAAAACAACTTCATGTGTTAAAATATGTGAATGTGAAATGTGTTAAAGTGATTTTTACATTATATATTAGTATAACGTTTTTATTTTTGTTTAAAAAATTCAAAACATTTAATTTTTTGTCAATCATCTGATTTTTTGATAGGTATTCTTAGGTGGACAACGGTTTTTAAAAGAAACTAACAAAAAATACCAAAACATTTTCTAAAATAAGGCTTCACCTGCTAAAACCAAGATTCAGAAAAAAAATATTTCTGTTTCCCGAAAAACACAAGTTAATCTACATGTCAGCTGGTCACAAAAACTGATGAAAAAGTTATGGTACTTGCGCTCAACTCACAACACAACAACGTCAGCTCGCATATGTGTCACTTTTTCCCAAAAAAATAAATCAACCATTGAGGCCCGTAGAGTGCTGGTAAGCGGATTTGGGATTAAGGGAGACGTTACTTTTGATGGAAGATTTTTTCCCTCTTCTGCGTTATGGTTTCGTCCAAACTTGATGTGAGACTTACAAAGAGAACTAGGAGAACAGTCAATTGAGATTCACAAAAGCTAACATCTGAAAAGCTTCACATTTACATACGCTGCACTGAATTTCGCATGTCAAATCAAAGATTTAGTGCTCCGTACTGGCTATCTTGAGCTGTTCAACTCGACTGTCTGGGGGAAAAATCTACAAAAGATCTGGTCTGGTTGTTGTAGTTTTCGGACAAATTATCTGCCATTCATAATGCACTGCAGAACCGAGTTGTACCACTGCACTATTCGGAGCCCCTCTTTTTTGGAAATAAAATATAACATAAAAAAAACTGACTAAAATGTACATTTCGTTCAGACGTCTTTCAGACGTGTGCTCTAAAACTAAATGGAAATGATGATGAGGGATTTTCGAGGGGGAGGTCTAGAAAGAGGGGAGCATGCCAAAGTGGAAAAGCTCAACCAGTTTTGCAAGTCTGAAACTGTCTGGAGCACAACTATCACTTTTTCTTCAGATTTAGACTCCCTGTTTAGATTTTTTAAAGGATATTTTTTTTCAAAGAAACAGGATCTTTAATAACAACTAATTTTATTACTAATGCTGAATAAATGAGATATTTTTCAAAAAGCCATTATGGAACCACCCTACTCAACTTCAATTGATGTGCCACCCTATAAAAGGGGTTGGTTTCAATGAATATTGAGAAGCTTTACACTGTGTTGCCTCCGAGGCAAAATTTGTGAGTACGTGTGTCTGCTGCTGCTCGTTTGTGTTTGTGTACGTTCCCGGGTTCCACGCGCCCCCCGAAGGGAGCCACTGAATATTGGCCGTGTTACACGTCCTTTTTGGTTCGGTGGGACTTCGGGGGAGGGAATGTTAGGAGCGGGGTGTCAAGAAATGCATACAACTCCGCCCTTTTCAACCCTTTTCTGGCTGAATTGACTGCCGCTGCTGCTGCACACATTGGCACTTGTTCTTGGCGATATGCACTTCTTCAGATACTGCTTCTTCTTTTTCTTTGCAGACTTTGGTTTAGTATGTTTGCGTTGTTCGGTTTGGCTTTGGGTTCTATCTTATACACCGAAAGAGAATGAGACTTCTTGTTTGTTGGTTTCGAAGAAATTGATTTCATTTTGCCTACTGGCAATAGCAGCCCTTTTTCGGAATGGTTTGAGAAGAAGTGAGTCCTTTTGAGAGTGAAAAGGTTGATTCAACTCTGTTGAAAAGGCTCTGTTGAAGGGTTGGATTTGTCCTGGAGGATCTTCACTATAATAGTTGATACTGAAAGGTGCTACAATTGGGATACTTTGAATATAAATATATTATTTTTGTCTGCATCTTGTAAACCTATTTCAGAAAAAAATTAATGCATTTTTTATTTATTTTACAATACTGCCAAAAAATAATAAGATTTATTTTTCTTAAAACGAACTTTATTTGCATATCAAAAATAAATTTTATTGTAGAATTAAATATAATCAACACAAATATTTGATTTTTAAATCCTTTTTGGCGACAAAAAGTATTATACATTAATTTTAATTAGATTATTTGAAAGCTGTAGATTGTCCGATTTTTCCTCACACACAAAAATATATAATTAAAAATAATCCAAAATTAAGGCATGATAGCTGTTTCCCTGCAAAAATGAGAGGCATAGTTTGGATTTTTATGCGAAAAACACCTTTGCACCTTAACCCTCTACAATCTAACCCCGCCTTTAGACGGGTTTCGATCTAAAAAATCGCCAAAAATCAATTTTCCAACCGATTTTTGATATATAAAAAGCATTGGAAAGAAGGTCAATGCATAATTGGCAAAGGGAGCGCGTGGTCGTAAAAAAATATTCGGAGTGAAAAGTGATATTTTTTTGTGTGTGCCTTTTGTTTCGCTTTTTTGTCATGAATTGAGATATAGTTTTCGATAAAAACGATCCGTGTTCGTTAGGTTTATCGCGTAACAAAATTATTTTGATTCATCAAGAACGTCGTGTGGTGCGCGAGTCTTTTTTGTGTTGAAAAGACCTTCCCATAGCTCCGTAGCTCAGAGGACTCGACGTCGGTTGTTTGTGTGTTAAGCCCTCTCCATAGCATCGTAGCTCGAGAGGCAACGAAAATCAATACCTTATCTAGCTAACAGAAAGAAGATAGGAAGGCACTTGATGATTGAGTTCGTCGCGTCTATTCCGTAACAAATTCATGAACTAAATGATTATATAATTAAAAATCAGACTATCGCTATCATTGTAGCATTGCGTTCAACACCTCATTTTATAAATAAATATTATATGGTTTTATTTTTCCACAGCCGGCTGTCTAAGATTCAACCATTTCATTAAAAATTTAACAACAGTTAAACGGGAAATGTCTCATCCGCAGCAACCGAGTGTTTTCCTTGAGAATAAAATATAATACCTTTCAACAAACACTATGATTTTGGGTCGCATCATCATCTTCTATGATGAATCCTGACCAAACACCCTATCCTACTAACCAATTTTTCAGGTTCCTGGCGCTTGTGGGGTGTAAGCACAGAGTAAATCAGCTGCCCTAGTAGCAACCTGCGCTAACTAACATTCCCGTCCCTTAAAATCGAGATCTACAAACTGACATGGCGGGCGCCGTTGGTGGCCAATGACTGTTACCTATTCGCAACTGATCTAGTTTTGGCAATCATGGTGTTTTATCTTTTCAGCGCATTCATACATGCTGTTGATAAGGGAAATACCACTTGATAGTCGAAGCCTATGATCAGTAGTGCTGAAAGGAATGCTGAAAGAAAATTTTAGGGTTGGAAGTTTCACTTGTTTTATGTGACTTTGCCAATGTTTTTAAAAATGTGTTTTTACTAACATTTTCTTTATTTTCAGTAAAAACAAGTATGCAGTAATTTTTGTACTGTCCCAGACTATGCCTCTACGCATTTTTTTGCAATTTAAATGATGATGGTGCCATTCTATATCAGAAAATGTGAAAAACATGCAACAAATTGAAAAAGTGAATGTAAAAACGTGAAAAATAAGATAGGCAAAATGTAATTATTATTTTTTTTTCAATTCAATTCGGTTTATTTGTGAATAATCAAGATACAATGAGTTCATTAAAGTACATAACAGAGTTCTGAGGTTCGATTAGATTATAATAGATTAGCTTAGATTAGATTAGGTTAGATTAGGTTAAAATAAGTTTGATAGGTTTTAATTAGATAAAATTAAGTGAGGCAAAATGTCATGAGCAATTTTCTACGAAATCGGTCTTTTTTCATTAATTTTAATTTTTGTATTTTTTTATCCGACTGAAACTTTGTTGGTGCCTTCGGTATGCCCAAAGAAGCCATTTGGCATCATTAGTTTGTCCATATAATTTTCCATACAAATTTGGCAGCTGTCCATACAAAAATGATATGTGAAAATTTAAAAATCTGTATCTTTTGAAGGTTTTTTTTGATCGATTTGGTGTCTTCGGCAAAGTTGTAGGTATGGATACGGACTACACTGGAAAAAAATGATACACGGTAAAAAAAAATTAGTGATTTTTTATTTAACTTTTTATCACTAAAACTTGATTTGCAAAAAAACACTATTTTTTATTTTTTTTTTATTTTTTGAAATGTTTTAGAGGACATCAAATGCCAACTTTTCAGATATTTCCAGGTTGTGCAAAAAATCATTGACCGAGTTATGAATTTTTAATCAATACTGATTTTTTCAAAAGATCGAAATTTTGGTCGCAAAAATTTTTCAACTTCATTTTTCGATGTAAAATTGAAGTGCACATGTTTGCTTAGTTTTGAAAAAAAAAAAAAATTTTAAAAGCTGAGAAAATTCTCTACATTTTGCTTCTTCGGACTTTGTTGATATGACCTTTAGTTGCTGAGAGATTGCAATGCAAAGGTTTAAAAACAGGAAAATTGATGTTTTCTAAGTCTCACCCAAACAGCCCACCATTTTTCAATGTCGATATCTTAGCAACTAATGGTCCGATTTACAGTGTTAAAATATGAAACATTTGTGAAATTTTCCGATCTCCTCGAAAAAAATATTTTCATTTTTTTTTCAAATCAAGACTAGCATTTTAAAAGGGCGTAATAATGAATTTTTGGCCTTTTTGTAATGTTAGTCTTGATTTGTAAATTTTGAAAATATTGTTTTCGTAAAGATCGAAAAATTTCACAAATGTTTCATATTTTAACATGGAAAATCGGACCATTAGTTGCTGAGATATCGACATTGAAAAATGGTGGACTGTTTGGGTGAGACTTAGAAAACATCAATTTTCCTGTTTTTAAACCTTTGCATTGCAATATCTCAGCAACTTAGGGTCGTTTCTCGGCTTTTCAAAAAAAATTTTTTTCAAAAGTGGGCAAACATGTGCACTAATTTAAAAAAATTGAAAAACTGCGAATAATTAAAAAAAGTCACTTAAAAATGGATTTAGCTTGAAAACGGTGCACTTTCATTTGAAAATCATTTGCATCGATTAAAATGTGCATTTGAAACATTGTGGTTTCAATTGATATTCTGCAACTGAAAAAAAAATGTTTTCGCTCAACCCTTTTCCTGCCATCTCGTGCTCGCCCATTTTAAACAACACCTAAGTGAATTTAAATTACTTTATCTATTTAGTCACGCTTCCGTGCCTTGGCACCATTCATTACCGAGTTTCTTTCACTTTTATCCAGCATGCATGAATACTGGGAGGTTGGGGGAGTTGCAGCAATTTCAATGCACTTTGCAATAAGAAAAGTGTGTGTGTGTGTTTTTACTTGTGTTTACTTCGGTTAGCTGGCTTCCTCTTGCGGATATGCTCTCACACACACACAAACATGCACACGCACATTTATTCCGACATCCTTACAAAGTTTGCTGATAAAAAGAAGGAAAATCTTTGCAAACAACTTTGTTGTCTGTTGCCGTTGGAAACTTTTCTTTGTGGAACCTGTGCCGGATGGCATTACATGGTAAAATTCGTTCGAAAGTGGTTGCTCTTTTAGCTTGTGGTTGGAAATCTTTATAAGGCGATGGTCCTACTAAGTGAATTTAAAGTTCGAATTTCAAACATAATCTTCAAATCTAGAAATGGAAAAAACACTTTTCACGTCATTTTCTGCTCGATTTATTTTAACTCGAATTTGATTTTCATTCAACCCATAAACATTCCAAAAACACAATCGTCCTTTCAAGCAAATTGAATTGGGTGTGAAAAAAGGGAGCATAAAACCCGTCCTGGTGTCTAATCTTGACCATAAAGTTTGCACAACCACAACCACGCAATTTATTTGCTGCCAAACGAAGGAGAATCTCATTTTTAACAGCTTTCGTTCGCATAACTTGAACCAAAACGAATGATTTTATTCGAGCAGAAAGGTTGCGAAACCGTACCAGAGTACACTGTGTCTTTGGTTTTGCTCACAAACGCAGCAACGAAGGAAACGAGCACGAATTTTGCTTTGCCCCCGCAAGCTAGCTCGAGGGGAAAAAATAAATTATCTGTCAAATGTGTGGTTATTTGTTAGCCAGGTTGCAACATGTACCTGGGAAATTCTTAGCGGAATCTTAGTTGAATTTCTTTTGTTGTAAAAAAAAAACCAAATATAAGTGAAATTTTTTAGCGAAAGTTGTGATGATTCAGTTTTAAAACTTTTAAAACTCATTTGTATTTTTCGCTCCTAAAAAAACAGATCATTTGAAGTATCCGGTTATAAATGACAACTTGTTTTATGGGAAAATAATAAATAAATACAAAAAAATAAACTTTCTTGCCACACGTCACATTTCGACGCTCCAAACAATTTTTTATTTAATGTTTGACTTGAATAAACAGACATTAGAGCACGCAATGTAAACAATAACAAACACGTTTTATTTGGCTGACCATTCTGTGCATTTTCCCCAAGTTTGCACGAAATTGCTTGCCATGTACGTGTGTCAAACGCGTGCTGACCTGAAATCCCTTTGGCCAGTTGTCGCACCTGCAGCAATTTTCAGGGTGTGACAAGATAGCACGATCAGATCGAAACTTCTTTCGTATGAAAAGTGACAACAATGCACGGAGTTTTCCCGGTTTTCCTTGAATATCTCAGGATTGAAATCGAATTTTGGGGATCTATGAAGATCAAATGGTGAGGCGTTTAAAGTTGTTCTCAACTAAATATGGCTCCAAATTGACGTGCGTCAAGATAGCACGATGTAATTTTTTTCTGATTCTTGCAACAACCACAATTAAAACTTTCAATCCTTCAATCTCATGCTCCTGTTCGTTGAAATTAACCAGTTCGAGATTAAGTTTCAAAATCTCGGTCACTCAAAATGGGAGGGCAGTGTTATCATCCATGTTTCTTCACCAAAACCCTAACCAATAGACCGCACCACCATCACCACAAAGGCATGTTTGCGTTCGAATCCTTCCGGAATTTTGCATGTTATGTGCAGAGTTTAGAATCACACCGTGTGTGTGTGTGTGTGCGGTTCAAAAATTTCCATTTAGATTGATGTTTTTACATGTGTGTGTGTGTACGTGAGAGTGTGTGTGTCCTCGGGAATCCGAAACCAGCCAGCAAGGATGTGAAATATTGAGTCTCGTAACGAGTCTGGGTTTTACTGATTTGAATCCTGAATACGGGAACAGGAACAGGCACACACATACACACCTACATGTCACACAAGCATGTTCCAGGAAAGAAGGATTGATTGGCAGCAGCTCGGGAAGCGATCGGTCGTGTAAGGGGGTCTTATCGGGGATTTCACACAGTTTGCAGACGATGTTTCTAGTGGAGGCGAGGACTAGTGAAAATCCGTTTCAGAGAAAGCTTTTCTGATAGTTTTCTACAATTTTTTAATTTAAAATAAAGCATGTAATAAGAAAGCTTTCAAAAATCTGTTCAATCCTATTCCCAAAAAATCTATTTACAAGCTATGCCCATTATCCAAAATCGTTTATAGTTGTTGTTTTTTTCAAAAAAGATAGAATGTAATTTATAAAGATTTTCCACTGCTTTTTGAACTCCTTTAATCTTCAAATCTTCAAATCCTCAAATCTTCAAATCTTCAAATCTTCAAATCTTCAAATCTTCAAATCTTCAAATCTTCAAATCTTCAAATCTTCAAATCTTCAAATCTTCAAATCTTCAAATCTTCAAATCTTCAAATCTTCAAATCTTCAAATCTTCAAATCTTCAAATCTTCAAATCTTCAAATCTTCAAATCTTCAAATCTTCAAATCTTCAAATCTTCAAATCTTCAAATCTTCAAATCTTCAAATCTTCAAATCTTCAAATCTTCAAATCTTCAAATCTTCAAATCTTCAAATCTTCAAATCTTCAAATCTTCAAATCTTCAAATCTTCAAATCTTCAAATCTTCAAATCTTCAAATCTTCAAATCTTCAAATCTTCAAATCTTCAAATCTTCAAATCTTCAAATCTTCAAATCTTCAAATCTTCAAATCTTCAAATCTTCAAATCTTCAAATCTTCAAATCTTCAAATCTTCAAATCTTCAAATCTTCAAAGCTTCAAATCTTCAAATCTTCAAAACTTTAAACTATCAAATTTTTATATCGTTAAAACACCAAAACTTCAAAGCTTTGAACTATTTTTATTATATTTTGGGTAAATTTTTGGTAGTATTTAAAATGTATGATTTAAAAAAATATAATTATTTTGAAGCACTGCAAAAATAAATTTGAAGATTTTTCTATGAACAATTTTTGAACACCCTCATAAACTCTTTCTGATCACATTTTTTATTAAGTGCAAAAATCCATAGTTGGCTGGTCGAGCATCTTAAGTAAAACACGTAGAAAAGTTTTTATACTGAAATCACAAATTTTAACCGAATCATATCTAATTTCTCAAAATTCAATAATTTGATAATAGCTGCTAATTAAAATGGGAAGGATAACATTTGTTCTAAAACCTTCTTCAACGAAAATGAATGTGTTGAAATTTGAACTCCTTACCATTTTTAAAGGTGATAGTGGACCTTAAATCAAAACTAGAAACAAAATGTTTTTTATTTGAAGTTTGAAAATAGGTTTAAATTTAAGGTTATTTTTGGAAAAAAATATCAGAATTTTGGAAAAAAAACAATGCTATTTTTTATTGTTTCGAAAAGTTCAGAAAATTCACCATACTTCGCATTAATTTTTGGATCATATTAACATTAGCATTACGTTCCTGAAATACCGTTTTAGCATTAGTTTTTGAAAAGGTTGTTTTGTGATAAACTTATTTTTCGAGTAAAACATAACAAAGTTGAAAATAAAACAGATGAATATTTTTTAAAAATATTTTACTTTTAAACTTTTTGAATTTCAAGTTTGGCAACGAGTGCCATGTAACATTTTTTGCAATTTGGATGGAATTGTAAACCAAATATCCATGTATTTGCTCAATCCACTGTTTAAATCAAAACAATGTTGAAAACTATTACTTTTCAAAACAAGTGCTGAATAGTTGCACGGTGTAATTGCAAAAAGTTCTTTTTTTTAGCAATAAAATGGGTGCTTAAAAGTTGAACTTTTTAGCACATGTATCGAAAAGTATTTCTTTTCACTATTGTTTTGATTTTAACAATGAATTTCCAAATTGCAAAAAAGTGTAGGTTGTTGCAAAAATAGATTTTCTCAGCACTCGATGTATTTATCCAACTCGGTAAACCTTGTGCGACTCTTTTTAAAAGAAACAAAATCTTTTTGACACTTGTTGCATAAACTACTACTGATTCATCTAACCTGGTAGTTGATTCCTTTTTTTTGTTTTGTAAAAAGCAATAACTGGAAACCTGTCCCAAATAACATACACCAAAACGCAAACAAATCGTGTCACTGCTCAGCTCGTGTCATCCTAGGAAGGAATCCTTACTAATAAAAGTTTAGTGGCACTAATGAAATTCATGAGACAGTGTTCTGCTTACATCATGGGTTCGTTGCATAGAGATGTGCGCTACAATGCTTGAAAAGGTGACGTAAGCGACATTTTGAGATTTTTGAGATTTTTTTTCATAATTGGCGTTACCGTCACTTTGCTCAACCAGAATGTCTTGCAGTAATCCGAGCCTTTTTTTGCTCCTCACCAGGAAAAGCCTCACATTACTGTCGTGCAACGTTTGAAGGAGAGAAAAAAATGTGCCATCATGGGACTTCATTCCAGCAAGATGAAGCTTGGCTACAGCATCTGTCTACTTGCATTCCTGGAACGCCTGCCAAAATGCGTAACTAATTATGATGGAAATGAGATGGCTTGGCTGCTGCAAAATGGTAATCTCCAATTAGTTAGTTACTAGACAGGGAATAGCAGTGGAAGGTGGGGAAGGGGGGTTATTTCCCAAACGGCCTCTGCAACTGCAACTGCAGGTTCATCTTTCCACATCAGAAAATTTCTGCTCCGCATTCGAAGGCAAACTTTTTAATGACTTGCCAGAACTGCTAACTTACGGAGAACCAATCAACAGCGGATCAGGGCCGATCGATATCGATGTGATACCCTCTTGCAGAAGCAGCTTATGAAAAGCTTGTTTTTTCAACGAGGAGGAAAGTATTCCAAATTAATTTTATTATTCTACGAACTCCGGGTGCATCGTCCAAACCCCTACCAAGTTCGATGCAACAAGGTTGCCGAAAAATCAAAACGATTTTCAAATCTGCTGCCCAGCAATCAGGTTGAAGCTGGTTGCCTCAGCCGTCCGTCTGGTTAAGGGCGGACTCCCGCTACTGCTTTACAATTAAATATAATGAACGGAAAGTTTTAATTAAATTTATAGAAAAAAAAGGGTTGCGCACCGGCCAAGCTCGGTGTCGAGAGGAGAACCAGCGGGAAAGCTTCACTGTTTTTCGCATACAGTGAGCGGGGGTTGGGGATGTTCCAGTGTACCTGGAATTGCCAAGGGAATCAGAATTAATTTAATTGCTTTCTCGTGAAGTTGAGTCTAAAAATTGTAGTTTCTAGAATTATTTTAACGGATTAAATTTTGAAGAAAAATATTTGATTTGCATTTAATTATTATTTATTTTTTAAAACATTCACAACTTTTCACAGCGTGAACAATCCTCTACCACCATAACCGTTTTAATTCGTAACTTTCAACCAGAAGCAGCTGTGTTGGTTAGGCTGTCGGATGTTATCGCGGAAAAGCGTATGCAACTCGCTTCCCTACTGCGGTGGAGAGGGAAAAAACTTTGTAAGCCGATTCACTTGCTATCAGACAGATCTGTTTAACCGAAATATGTACCCTTCTGTGGAGTTGTGGTTTGGCAGTGTGGTATTTTGAAAAAAAAAAAAAAAAAAAATCAAGATACAAGATTATCGTTTTTTTTTGTTGATATATTTATGGATGTATTAAACATCTTTTGCACTTTTGCCAAACATAAAAAAAACAGAAATCCAATGAATCAATTAAAAAAAACGCGCAGAGTACATTTTTCATTTCTGTTATCAAATGGAAATCATTAAGGTGGTAGATGGTGTCTTTCACTTTTGGGACAATGACTGACATTGATGGTTCTGAATTCACGTTCCAGAAATAGTAAATTGAAATGAAAAATATTCACTATATGTAAAATGCTTCTACAAACAACACAAAGAATGCCATTTTTTGATTGAAACATTATGAATAGAGCGTCCAATTTCCCGGGATTACAAAATTCCCAGGAAACGGTAAATTTTCAACAAATTTACTGGAAAATCCCTTGAATTCCCGGGAAATTTAAAATTTATTGAAAATTTTTCTGGACCTGGTTCTGATTGATATGGGCCTAACATTTCAAAAGGGCACATAACTTTTGTAACACTAGAATGACAGTTTACATAAGGTGTGAAAGGGACACACTCTTGTCTAAAAAAGTTATGTGCCATAATGAAATGGCAAGCACGATATATTGCATTTTTTTGTAAAATTACAACAAAAATGGTCTAAATAAGTGTGAGGATCAATTAATACCTAGACTGTTTGTAAAAAATATAACTTCATGAGAATACATAAATTGTCTTAATAAATGAGCTGTCTTTCCATTCGTTCCAAATATCCGACAAGTATTGTTTTTATAGGAAGTATTATTTTTTTAATCACAGTGTTTGGACAGTGAATAAATTGAAACCATGTTCCAAAACCACAACATTGCTTCTTAATTTGTCTCTGTGATCAGTTTGAGAGAATATGACAAAGAATAATATTAATTATTAAGTGTTAATGAAAAAAAAATATTGCAGAAAATATGATTGTCATGACAAATATTTTTTTCAGTAAAAATCTTACTGGTTTGAGCTCATGGATAAATAGATAAACATTGATGTTACCTTAAAAATCTGCCTTTTCTCTTGAAATACCTTTTCTATGCAATTTATAAATTGATTTTTTAATTTTTTTTTTGGAATTTGTTTTTTTTTGGTACCTTATCATACGAAGTAATTTTTTATAATTTTATGACCCTGATTAAAAAAAATTAAAGCCAAAATGTAGTCGAGCAATTCCAGCCCAAAACAGGAATTTTTTAGGTACTTTTTTCTCGACCCTCTCCGATTTCAATGAAACTTTGTAGATATGTTATCCTAGGCATATATAAGTTGAAATTTTTTGTGAAAATAGCCTAAGATGTTACAAAAAGACTCATGAAAAATGCAGGATGGAGCAACTCACCTAAAAAATACAAAAACCATTTACTGAAACTGATTTTTTGAAAAGTGCTCTAAACGTAAAAATTTTCAAAAACTGAATACGGGAATCGATTCTCCAGATAATTTTACATAAAAGTCTCCATATTGACCATTGTCCTAAGTCCAATCCTTGTGAAGTTACAGCGGTTTAAAAATAAAAATGTTTGTCTTTGACAACTTTTTGATACCATGCAACGGCTTCGAGATACAGCAATATTTAAATTAAGAAATACAAAAATATTGAAAACACTTACGCCCTTCTCAAATGTCATTATCGAGTGTAACTGACTCCATATACACGAAAATGGCTTATATATGCATAGGATAACATGTCTACATAGTTTCATTGAAATCGGAGAGGGTCGGGTACAACCGATTCCTTATTTGACATGGAATTGCTAAGTGAATTAGTTTCATATTTAAATCTCTTACGCCCTTGGCAGCTCCGCTGACCATAATTGAAAATTCGGATATTATCCGAGAAAAAAGGGTTTTAGTGTTCATCGTAATTCTTTTTTCGCATCGACAGCCAAAAATAAACTGATTTAGTAAAATTCAAGTTTCAGAAGATGCGTTGGACCATCCCCTACCATTCAATTCAATTTCATCGAATGTGGACATGGTAAACAAAAGCGTACAAAAATTTCAATTTTGATTGTTATCAATTCATAATATTCGTTTAAAAACATACCAAAAATATAACAGTTTATTTTCATTCCAAAAAATCGTAATTTGTGTTGCCCAACAAATAAATAACATTTATTCCCAGTTGCAAATGCTTCAAAAATTAATATTCTATAAAAAACCATGACATGAAAATTTCAGACGAACTGATAAGTTCAATATGAACAGTAAATTAAATTAAATAAAATTAAATTCTTCTTCATATTTTTTTTATGAAAATGAAAAAAATGTGCCAAAAATTAAAGAAAATCTATACTTTTGCTTGAATTTTGGGAATTCTCGGGTAATTCACAAATTTCCCGGGAAACGGGTAATATTTTTTTTTTTTGGGAAATACCGGGAATTCCCGGGATTTTGTTCCCGGGACGGGAAATTGGACGTTCTAATTCTGAATCAAAATTTTAGTGTTTTTATAAAACAAACATGGCCGCCAAATGGCTGATCGGGAATGATGCCTTTCAGAGCCTTAATGTTTTTAATAATTGGCATGCCTTGGAGGCATTTTTGGGCAGTTTTTACTTCATGATTTTGAATGCTTACCCTAAATTTGTAATTAAGATTTTATTGCCTCTCCCTTTCAAGATCAACTAAGGGCGAACGACAAAAATTTAAATTAAATTTTCAATCTATTTTATGAAAACTTACTCAATATTTGTAAAAGAATAACTGGTTTTATGTAATATATGTCCACGCAGCCTTCCTCTCCTGTAGATTCTATGAAATGTGATTCCTTCTCAGAATCCTCTTTGTGTTGAACACTGCGCATTGTGGCTGGCTTAGTGCTTCCATCCCGGGATTTCACGGGCCAAAATTTCCGGGATTTTTTCAAAACCGGAAATTCCCGAAATTGAAAAAAATCAAACTTTGGTCTGAAAATCCAGATTTGGTTGTGGAACTAGATGAAAAGTTGAATACTTAGTAATCAATAAAAATTTAAAAGCATTTAAAGTTGTATTCGTCATATATCAGCCTTTATTTGGATTATCAGGGAAAATTGGTAAAAATTAATTTACAGGTCCGCAAATTGCCTAGCGCTTTAAATATTTTCTATTTAATTTTTAATATTTTTAAAATACTGGGTCTTATATTTACGTACATTTATGATTACAAATTTGAAGAAAAAAAAATAATTTTAAATTATTTTTCATCATTCACAGGCATCTGGAGCAAATTAGGACAAATGTAACGAATGAAGACAGCTATTTAAACCAGTTTTTTGCGTTATGTTTTGAATAACTTCGGTTAAAACAGGAACAGAACTAAAAAATTAGTACACTGATTACTAAATTTATTGCTATAATATCTCCTATACCCTTTTCAGACTGTAGTCCCGGTTTACCCTAGAAATATTATGCTTATTTTTAAAATAAGTTTTGTATAAAAAATAAATTCAAAATTCATCTCAAATGTTACATTTAATGGTTTCATTTTATTTGCTGACATTTTCAAAGAAATTTTTCAAGTTTTTTTTTCAAGTCATGTCATATAAAAAATATATGAAAGAAATATATTTATAAAATACTTGTTTAATTTGAATCACATTAAAATGAAAAAATGTAGTTTTATTAAACTCCAAAGCACTTCAATAACAAATCCCTTTTAATTTTCTTAATTTAATTTCCTAGTTTGGATTCGAGTGCAGATTCTCACCAATCAATATTATTGAGCTGATTCTATGATTTTAAGCATTAAAACATAACAAATATAATGAAAAGATAGATTTTATGACTGTTTCAAAAATTTCCCGGAATCCCGGGATTCCAAAAATATATTTCCCGTTTCCCGAAAAATTCAAAATCCGGGAAAATTGGACGCCCTAGGCGTTTTTGCGTTTGTGTTAGATTAGATTAAATGTTTTTTTGTTTTAACAAAAATGCTCAAATTTGTATGAACCAATCTCACCCCCAGACCGAATGTCACCCCTGATGACGGTATTTTATTTGAAATAAAAAAATAGAATATCTTGTGAAGAGCAGCTTGCACAATTAAGCAAACCAACTTGATTTATCCCTGCCGTTTTTTTTTGTTAGCAAAGATGAACCTATCTTCATCAAGGGCGATAAGGTAAAGAGAATTATGTCTGGTTTGACACTGTGACAAGGGAAAGCAAAAGAAAAAGATAAAAAAGGAGGTGATGCGGTTATCTCATGAAACTCGGCACGATTTATCTTGGTGATGAGAGGACATTATTTTTAGGGTTGGGATCTTCGAGGAACCCATCACTTTGAGTCAGGTTGAACGAGGAAGTGAGGAGGGAAGAAATGTTCCAACAAATTCCCTTTTCCTGGGAAAAGAAGGATGGTGGTCTTTGGAGTAAATTCTCGGTACACAACAGATTAATTAACTGACTAATTAGTTTTGGGTTTAATTAGAACTTGGCGACAGTGCCGTTGAGTTTGGTTTCACTTCTGATTGGAATAAAACAAAAACCGGAAAAATGCAAAACCAGAATGTTTATTGACCTCCCAAAAGAGTCAACTTACGCATACGATTCGAGTGATTATCTTGCTCGTTTCAGTGGCTTCGAACCTCAGCCTGAACTTGACAATCGTTCGGAAATGGCCTACAATAATCCAAGCACCGGAGAGATATTCAACGACCTCCCAGAGGTCGGTGCTTTGTGAAAAGTTTGTCCCTAGAGTTTTCGGTACCATCTCTTTTTTTTGTCGCTCTTCTTTGCTCCAAAAACCTACTAAAACAGCGGTGACATTGCAGGAAGGAATCGCTTCTAGCTACGGCTAGAACAAAAAAAAAAGGAAAAAAGAAAGAAAACAATAAACGCCCTGTCCTCTCGTTCGTGTGATAGCAGTTTTAGAACACAGAGAGAGAGGCTTCCACAACGGTATGGTTTGAGGTGATACAGGATGAAAAAAAATTGACGTTAGAACCACGGAAGTGTCAGATTCTGAGATATTACTAAATTTCAGGTTAGCTAAATTACTTTTTTTAATACATTGAAAAATAAACAAGTATGAATGACATTTTTTGAAAAAAATAAGAAAAAAAGGAACTCTAATCTTTTCAAGAAATTAAAAAATTGGAGGTAATAAATGTTTCATATGTCAATAACCAAATGATCACAAAAAATAAAATAAAATTAAAAAAAAACAATTTCTAATTTCAAGTCTGATTTTAGACATTTCTTGATGAAAAGTACCATTAAAATTCTTTTTACATCATTAAAGTTATGCTACAACAAAAAAATTTAAAAACATCAATGAATTTATGGAAATATGAAAATGATTTGTGTTCCAAAAATCCAAATTGTTAAAGCTTGAAATAGTAGAATATGCAAAAGTTGCAAAAAGACGATTTTTTCAACACGAGTCGTAAATTTATCCAACTAGGTTCACCGAAATGGATAAATACAACGAGCGTTGAAAAATCAAATTTTGCAACGAGTTCCTTACAATTTTTTTGCAATTCTGAAAAAACATCCTTTAAACAGAATTATAGGTCAAATGTCCATGAATTTAATCAATCAATCGTTTAAATCAAAAAAAAAAAATGTTGAAATGTATTACTTTTCAAAACATGTGCTGAAATGTTAAACTTTTCAGCATCCAGCATCAGCATCTTTACTTTGAAAAGGGTTACTGTTCGATTCTGTTATTTTTGGTACAGAAAAGTAGGCTGTTTCGTCGTTTAAGAATGACAGGAAAAATAAGGAGTTTCACGCCGGAATTGCAAAAAGTCTTTTTTTTTATTTTACATAAATAAAAAGCATAATTCATTGTCTTATGGTACGTTTATAATAAATTTCACAGTTTTTTTTCGGTAAATAATCACCTTTATTCAATGATTTTGATTGCTCCTAATTTTTCAGGAAAAAATTTAAGATGATGTTCGAACAAAAACTTGTAGTAAAATTCCCTAGGCACTTCCAGGTTTAAAAAATTAATTCAAAATAAAATGTCAAAAATTATCCCAACAAGATTCGGCGAACGGTTTCAAAAACATAAATTATCTACGAAAACAAGAAAAAAATCTAATACCTTTTCGATGACTTCAAAATGCATATGTTTTTCATATAATAGTTCAGCTTAATTTTATTATTTTGGAGAATCTACAATTATTGAAAGTGCTCAGTTTTTGTCGAGGAGAAAGCAAATAAAAATCAAAGTTCAATATTGATCTTGAGGGTATAAGAAACACAAAGTACACTATACATCATAACAGTTATGCTACTATCAAAAGTTTGCAAAATATCGATAAATTCATGAAAATATGTTTTTTTTCTTTTAAGAAAAAGTTAAAAAACTTTTTCCTCAGTGGTCCAAAAATTCCAAATGTCCAAAAAAACATTAAAAGTATTTATTTTATTAAAAAAAAAAAAATGAGCAATTCGTACAAAAAGTATTCAAAGTTTTTTTTTATTTTGTTAAAAGTACATAAATAAGCATTGTGCTAGTATTCTGAATAGTTTACTATCTTTTTAAAAGTTTTTTTTTTTTCAAAAAAAATAAGTTAATTTTTACCAACTAACAAAAAACAAACAAACATCAAAAACTTTAATAAAATTTTTTGTAACGGCCTTATCTGTAAAAAGGCCGGAAATTTGATTTTAAAATGCTAATTTCAAATCTCGAAAAACGAACATGTTTTATTTAGGCACTTGAAAAATAAGAATAGGGAGAAGAGAAGGAAACATTTTTTTTATGAAATTGACTTTTTTACTTTAATTTAAAAATGAATTTAAAAAAATCAATGAAACTTCATTTTTATTTGTTTTGAACTGTTGCAATGTTTTGATAAAGAGAAAATTTATTTTAAATAAATGGAAAAATTGCCAATTTTTGATTTTCTATTACATTGAGTGCTGTCTTGAAATAATAATAATAAATATTAAAACCTGAAAAATCAGCAGCTAAGTCATTCCAGATCAACTGAGTACACTTGTGGACTCGAACGATTTGGACAAAACTTGAGGGGAACGTTCATAGTTATCAGAAATCCCAAGTTTAGAGCCGCCCTCTGTTTTGACGATATTCTAAAACACTTATTTTTCATTTAATCATAAACTTGCTTTTTTAAAGAAAATTGTCCAAGAAATTCGATGAAAATAAAATTTTAACCCTTAAATGCACCCTTACATCATATTTTAACGTTTTAAGTTTAAAAAATCACTTTTGACCAATTCCTTATGTTTTTATTTTTTTATTTCAACGCTATCGGGTTTCCCGGACAACTTTACAAAATAATCAATGTTAACCTCAAACTAAAATGAACTATTGGCAAGAAACAGCGATTTCACTGAAAAAAAGTTTGAATTTGCGCTGGACTCGGAAATACATGGTATACTTTTTAACAAAAAAGATGGAATCCCGCATAGTTCGGTTTTTATAGGGAAGTGACTTATTTCGGATTTGAATTTATTGGACAGAGTGCTGCGCAAAATCGAACTTTTTTTTTTAGTAAAATCACTGTTTCTCGCTAATAGTTTATTTTAGTTTGAGGTTTACATTGATTATTATATAAAATTGTCCGGGAAACACGATGGTGTTAAAAAAAAAAATAAATGTAAGGAATTATTCAAAAGTTATTTTTTAACTCAAAACGTGAAAATATGATAAAAGGGGGCATTTAAGGGTTAACATTTTATTTTAATCAAATTCCTTGGACAATTTTCTTTAAAATGCAATCTGCAGAAAGTTGCAAAATTATTATTTAAAGAATGTTTTTTTAGAAAATCACCAAAAAAGAGAGCGGTGCCAAAAATAGAGGGGTGGTCCAAACTTGGAATATCTGATAACCATCGATAAATGAACGTTCCCTCCAAGATGGGTCCAAATCAGTGAAGGTCGAGGCCAAAAGTCTATGTAGTTGACCTGGAATGACACGGTTTGTCTAAAGGTTATTTTTATAAAACTTGAATGAACCTCGGTAATTCTTTCTGGAGCTTGTTGAGGGGACTGTCCCGAGTCAGGGAAACTGTTTTTCAAAAAAATCTATCGGTAAAAATTGATTTTATCTCATTTTGAAGTTTTTATATTGAATATTTAAGCTAAAATCATGAAAAAATATCAAAGAAATTGCTGAAATTTTGATGTTTTTTCAATTTATTTCATCAAAACGTCAGTTTTGAGTACCCTAAGCATGTGTTCAATATCCTCCATCATGGAAAAATGTTCATCTTGGTCGTTAGTTTCGCTAATAGCTGCAAAATAGGTTTTTTCCTCCTTGTTATTTATTTTTTTCTAGAAACTTCAACTTTATTCGTGTTAATCAAAACTGCTTACTTGTTTTTTTAGCAAATAAAATCCAGAATAAATTTGTAGAATAAACAACAATTTAAGTGCAGAGAAAGCTGTTAATTTAAAAATTCTGTGATATTTATTCCCTTTTCTTCCTACTACTACTTCAAGTTATTCAAGGATGACAAATCAAAAGTCCTGAGTTGGATTTTATTATTATTTTATTTGTAGAAAAAACACACGTTGACAAATTTTTGAACATCTTACCAAATTATGCTAAGCGACTTAAGTGTATTGTCGAATACGGTTTATGGTGTTCCAATACAACAATCTCTACGTAAACGGCATGGCCAAACCCTTAAGTGCTCGGATCGGCTTAAAATTTTCAAGATTCTCTACCCAAAATAGTTTTATTTTATTCCTTTTTTTTTGTTGTGGTTCCTGCCGCGTTAAGGTGGGCCATAAAATGGTAATTTTGACGATTTTGCAAAAAAAAACTTGAAGTAGTAGTAGGAAGAAAAGGGAAAAAATTGCACAGTATTGATAAACACGAATAAAGTTGATGTTTCCAGAAGAATTAAATAATAAGGGGGATAAACCTATTTTGCAGCTATTATCGAAACTAACGACCAAGATATACATTTTTCCATGATATAAGGATATTGAAGAAATGTTTAGGGTACTCAAAACTGATGTTTTGATGAAATGAATTGAAAAAACATCAAAATTTCAGCAATTTCTTTGTTTTTTTTTCATGATTTTAGTTTAAATATTCAATATAAAAACTTCAAAATGAGATAAAATCAATTTTTACCGATAGATTTTTTTGAAAAACAATTTCCCTGACTCGGGACAGTCCCCTCAACAAGCTCCAGAAAGAATTACCGAGGTTCATTCAAGTTTTATAAAAATAACCTTTAGACAAACCGTGGAATGACCCAGGTGCAACTGGACCTTTTTTGTCAAAAACGAAACTTTTGTGAAGTCTTCTGATTTAGTAAATATCATGATCTAAATTGTTGGCTTACATTTGTACAATGTCACGCAATTTTTTTTATTTTGAAAAGACTGATGCTGATACATCAGCATTTTTAAAATAAGATTATTAAGTTATGACAACATTTGAGCTTGATTTTTTTTGTGGCTTTTCCTCATTACGTACCAAATATTCTCTAAATTAAATATAACTCGGAAAGTGCTGCATTTTATCGACATTTTTGTTAGGATATTTTTTTAATTTCAAATTCTCAAAATAGATGAGTCATTCCGATTGATTTTGTACCTGTTTTTGGGATTTATATTTACGGAAGACAACAAATTGATCACAATTTTGGTTTCAATATATTGAATGAATATTTATTACATTAAATGAAAAATTAAAGCTATTTAAATACAAATAAAGTAAATATACTGCTTTCCAAGAAAATGGCTCAGTTATGCAAGCTTTTTGCTTTAAAAACTCAGATTTGAAAAATCTGTTAAATGTCTAATGAGGCACAGAAACGTCAAATCTCAGAATTTCTACAATTTTATTACGAGAAATCTTCTTTTAAAATAAAACAATTCGAAAGCGTTGTTTTTCCGATCACAATTGCTTTCCAACCTCCAACCTCTTTCCGTGTACAGTGCACACACACACTATACGGCCACTCTGGAGGCCGTTCCGAAATAGCCCCCTAACCGTGTGTGTTGTCACCGTGGGCACCGGATCAGGATATGCGACAGGTCGACCCTAATGCAACTCACATCACACACTCTAACCAAACCTTCCGGTTTCCTCCTCGTACGAGAAACATGTTTGTTGTCGTTTCTGCCGGAAAATGCCAGAGTGTTTTTCTTTTCCTCTTTTTTTTGTGTGTGTTCTCCTCCTAAAAGGCCTTTTCCAAAGTGTCCGGCACAGTGCGATTCCCACTTTCATTATTAGATTTTTCTAGTGTTTTCACAATTTCCCTGACCTTTTAAGGACGCGGCAGGAGGAGGCAAACAAGATATGTTGGCTGCTTTTCCGATGCCATTGTCCCAGATTTTGCGGCGGGAAAATTGTGTGAAAAGTGGTGCAACAACCCCACCTTCACAATGCATTTTCATCTTCTCATCCTAGCGTAATTTCAAGTCCTTTTGCTGCCGGAAAACTCGCTCGCATAATGAAAAGTTTTTCCGGCTTGTTTTTTTTTCTCTCTCGTTGGTTTTGCTTTTGGTTATTTGTTTTGCGATGAGATTCTTTTGCTGTTTTTGTCTCCTCGCGCGGTCATGGTCTGTTGGAAAAATGCTGCTGTCCACTTGTTTTAGAGAAGTTTACGGTTATCCTCGTTCCCCGGAAAACTGTTGAGTTCAGTGCTTTAATTAAGTTTAATGGAAAGGTAGTGTGTGTGTGTGTGTTTTGCACGTGTACCGACTTTCGTAGACGCTCAGATAATGTAAGTTATCTGCTTTGTTGGCTTTGTTTGCAGTTGCAGAAAGCTTTCAAAATGAAAGTTTACACTTTTCGAGCTAAAAGTTTGGTCTCCTAGCTGGATAACTCGTGGCAAAAAACTCGGTCCGACAGAAATAACCGAACCATTCACTGTTTCGCTGAAACTCCCTTAAACAACAATGCACAAACAAAACAGTAAAAAAAAAATAAACCAGTGGACGAGCCCAGAAAAAGGTAAACAAAAAAGAAGAGGCTGGCATCCGCCCCCGACAAACCAAAACCGTTTACTTTTGTCACACAAATGAAACTGCTGCAAGGTGGAGGTGGTTTTTTCCAGTTTGGTGATTTAGTGAACTGTTGCTTTATCATTGCATTTTTTTTTTGTTGTTCGCCAGCTATTGTTTCAGATGCGAGACATTGTTTGCAATAATTCAAATTTTTCCACCATGGCTTGTGTCCAAAAATGGAGAAACGCTCTTCGACTCGGACGATGTAAATTAAAAGTGAAATAAGTGACCAAAAACTGGAGCAGACAGTAGGGTTAATGTCCCTTTATTAGACCTTGTACAAAATTTCGACCATCAGATTTTGTAATTTTCTTGAAGATCATTCCTAGAATAACGGTTAAAAACATTTCAATTAGACTTTGAATTTCAGAAAAAATAGGTTATTATTCTAATTTCAATTCCTAAATTTTAATTTTGGAATTAAAACTCTGATCAATATTTTCCAATGTTTCGTCGATTGAAAAAAGATGCCTTAAACATTCGAAAATATTTTTTTTACTAATTTAATTCCTAACAACAATTTTCAAAACAGAAAATTAGACAGAGTTGGCTAAAATTGACAAAAATTGAAAAAACTTTTTTTTCCAGAGATTAATAATTTTATATTGAAATCAGAGGTTTTGAGGGTGACACTTACCTAAATTTTACAAATGTACTTTTTTATAGCGGTTTAAATTTTGAACTTATAATTTCATAAATAGGTCATGCAGTAAAAATGTTGTGTTTTATCGTTTAATACTTCAGTATTGATGCCTCCAAGGAGATTTATATGTTATCCGCAAGTCCAGTAAAAATTCATACATTATTTTACTTTAAAGGTTTTGCAGAAAGAGAATAAAAGTTAAAATCATGGAAGGGTTCAATGGTATAATATAAGTTTACCTCTGTTCTAATGTAATTATTTTTTTTTATTTATTATGAGGGACTTCGATTTTCTTCAAAGGTACCGCCCAAGAAAACATTCTGAGGATTTTTTTTTTTCTAAAAAAAACTTAACTTCTTTTGTTTTATATTTTCTTCATGAATTCTTTGGTCCGATAAACCAAATTTCCAGTTTTTGCTTTTTGGGTGTTTTTGAAACCGCCTCGTGTCAGGGGCATTAAAAACACCCAAAAAGCAAAAAACTGAATAATTAGTTTTTTGGAACTTTTCAAAAAAAAAACTTCAGATTTCATGATATGAACATAATCTAAAAACTAATTAGTCGCAACAGAGTGTATCAAAACCTTTTTAAGGGGAATATAACATAGCTGCAAAATTATTAAGAACGGGATTTTCGATAAAACCCGGCCAAAGTTGACCCCAGAAAATATATCAAGTTCATAACATTGCAAAAGTCATATGAACTAAGTAAAACCAAACAATCCAAGATTTAAAAAAATAAGAGTTCTTTTTTCTAATTCTTTCTAAGGTTTAAAGAAATAGAAAGACTTTGATAATCATGATTTTTTTTTGTTAAACTCAGATTTAAAGTATGCAAATTTTATGTTTTATGTCAAATGTACCATTGCTTTGGTTGATGCTACAGTTTAAAATAAAAAAAAGTCAATATTATCATTTATTTAACTTATTTTTGGCTGGTACAAATTCTATTTAAAGTTTGAAAGTCGGTCCGAAAAATGAGGAGGCAAAAAACATGTTTTCAAAAAAGTTCAAATTTGGATGGAAATTTTAGAACAATCAACACAAATCAATTTAACATGCATTCCTCAGCCTTTTGGAATCATTTTTAGCATTGGGTTGATTCAAGAATAATTTGAATTTTAGATGCAAAAAAGTTTTTTTTTTGCTAAAAAAATGTTTTCGTCAGATCTTTTATTTAATGAAAACTCATGATTGCATGATTGAATTTATCTAAAATTCTTTGAAACAAGTTATGTTGTTAAAAATACCGATTCATATTACATTTACAACTGAATACGAAGCACACAAATCAAAAGCTTTTATACAGTTTATATAAAATTTGTTCTACACAGAAAAAATGATGGTAATATTCATCAGGAAATGATGACAGATTTTGTGTCAGAAGAAATGATTAATTTTACCCCCGAAAATGATGAAATTTTATAAGTTTTTGATGAATATTCATCAGGTTCAGATTTTTACACATTTTTTAAAAGAGGTAATATTCAACCTACCAAATTTTCAACACTAAAACATTCAACTTTTTTTCTGTGTACTTAAAATGCCTATAAATATGAAGTTTATTTATTGTGTTTGAAAAACACATAAATTTTCTTATTTAGAATCAAAACTATTCTTCTCTTGGTGGAAAATTGTCCAAAAAAACCAAAACTGTATTCCGTTTTCCAATTCGAAAACATTTTTATTGAGAAAATCATAACTCGCTAAGAATATTAAAAAAAATTATTCAATATTTTTGTTACTACGTATAGCTTACTAACTTTTGAAATTTCTCATTTTTTTGAAAATTCTTCTTGAAGTACTTAAAACGTTTCTCTACCCTTGTCAGTATAACTTCTTACCATTACGTACGTCTATAAATTTAGCTTTTCATTTTGCGGAAAAATCTGAATCTTTTCAAAGCCACCATCAAAGTCAGGTTTACGGTTCAAATTTTTAGTTATTGTACATACCAGTCGTGTAAGATTTAAAGTTTACCGTCATTACCTGAAAGTAGAGAGTAAAAAAAACGTGATAAGTATGAATTATATTCATCAGACACACTCAAAATTAAAATATGCAAACAAATATGATTGTTCAACCCACGAAGCAAGTTGCATAATTTTTCAACCCCCTTTATTGTTACTTGCCAACATCGTACATAATTCCGACTCATTTCTCAACACTTCACGCAAATTGCTCGAACACAAAAAAACCCTCTTCCATTTTCTATATTTTTATTCCTACCCACGTTGCACTGTCAATTTTTCTTTCTGCTCCTGACAGTACACTCTCGACAAGAGTGGAAACTTGAACAATAGAAAAAAATACCCTCCATGGTACAAATTTTACACACACACACAAAAGTCTGGTTGACTGACCCAGAAAAAAAACAGCACCAGCACCGTTTTTCCACTTCCTCCCCCGCGCTTCATTGCACAATAAATGCCAAATACAACAAATAGCCCGAGCATTTGTTTTCCGCGTTAAGGTTCTCGAACTGGAAATCACGTCCCGAGACGAGAAGCTTTCACTTTGGTCGAGCTTGAAAAATGGAATACGTGAAAATGACAATATCTGCTGGGAAAGCTCGTTTTTTTTTCTTTCGCAGTCCGCAACTGCACAGTTAACAGAATTGTGTTTGAAGTGTTAAATTTTTTTTATGGTGTAAAGTTACCTCTTTTTTCATGTAATTTTACCTCCACTTTTTTGCAAATTTGTAGAGCGAAAAAATGAATCATAATTACATGAAGTAAGAGGTAGTTTTACACCATAAAAATTTCAATAGTTCAGATTAACAATTTTTACTGTGAAGAGTTGTAAAGAAGAAAAACTGCGACCGGAAAACGGAATCGTACAGGATATTTTCGTCCATCTTTCATCCACTGCCAGTCAGTATGTCGGCGTAACGAAGAGAGGAGGAGAACGAACTGTCAGGACTGTGTTGGGTTTATTTGTTTTCTGTTTGTCTGACATGGGGAGACATGCAAAATATGCAGTCAAGTAACGAGCAGAATGGACTGGTTTGTGTGGATCGTAGATATGTGTGTGAAGTTGTTAGTTTAAAAAGTTAATAATTTTCAGTGGTCTCAGCTACATGTATGCGCTAAAAGGGATCTTGAAGTTATCTCGTTTTTAAATTGAACATTGTCTTCTTTCTCTATGGATAATTTTATTCCCAGCAATTTAAAGATTGTGTCATCGAGCCAAATCTCAAACCATTTCTCTTCCAACCAACAGTGCATTAAACCAAACTGACCAGCAGACTTCGTCATGAATTTTCTTCTTGGAAAGACTTGACTTGATAGAAAAAAAATCAAGAAATGACCCAGTCGAAAGCAAAAGTCCGAATTATACCAGTTCTCACGTATCACGGCACCACACACTGTCACCTCTAATTGGATGTTGCTCGAATGACGATGCTGCCACATTTCAGAGGGAATATCATTTCGATTCTGACCAAAAGAAGAAAAATCTCAAAAGTGAGCTCCGTTACGCCCTTTACGTTTTTTCAACCCAACTTTGGGGAAGACCAAATGTGACCAATGACTCGTGTGTGTGTGAGTGACTGTTCCATTTTCTTTTTCGAGTGTGGTTTTCCCAACCCTCGCCAAACCACCTCTTTGAGAGGGGGTGGTCAGAATTTATACGACGGAATTTTCCAATAAGTTTCGATCCGGTACGAGTCGACATGGTGGAACTTCCGGAAGCAAAAGCTAGTCGGCGGAGGCGTTGAGAGGAAGTAGCGCACGCAAAAAAAAGTCAGTCATGAAGGAAAATCTACAAGATGGAAAACGAAAGAAAAAAGTGATGCTGGAAATGACGCGTTCGAAATGGAAAGCCTTTTGATTTTTTTTTGCGAGTGGAAATTGGAAAATTTTGAGCGCACCGGTGACATTCAACTGGGTTGAAATTTAGGGAAGGAGAGACGTTTATTCTGGATAACAAATTAACAATACAATTCAAAACAGGAGAGTTCCACTTAAGAGATGCCATTTCCCACACTAGATTCTTAAAATAGTGTTGTAAAATCTCGCATGTGAACATAACATTTAATATAGTTTTCAGAGCTGGACATCTTTTTCATCAAAATATCTGATATCGAACCTTTAAAAAAGCATAAATAGCATTTTTGAAATTTCGTTGTGAACCAACTTGCTTTTCCTGTCGTTTTCGTCGAATTGGTCTAGTTTTGATTTCCAACACAATTCAAAATACTGAAAAGTATTTTTTTGCAATTCTGTCGTGAAACTACTTACTTTTCCTGTCATTCTTTAACGACGAAATAGCCTACTTTTCTGTACCAAAAATAACAGAATCGAATAGCAACACTTTTCAAAATAAATGCTGAAAAGTTTTTCTTTTCAGCACTGAAATTTTTCAAAAAGTAATACTTTTCAACATTTTTTTTTATTTAAACGATTTATTGACACATGGGTAATTCTCCGCCAACTCACACAGCAGTTGCCCCGACCCCTCTTCGATTTGCGTGAAACTTTGTCCTAAGGGGTAACTTTTGTCCCTGATCACGAATCCGAGGTCCGTTTTTTGATATCTCGTGACGGAGGGGCGGTACGACCCCTTCCATTTTTGAACATGCGAAAAAAGAGGTGTTTTTCAATAATTTGCAGCCTGAAACGGTGATGAGATAGAAATTTGGTGTCAAAGGGACTTTTATGTAAAATTAGACGCCCGATTTGATGGCGTACTCAGAATTCCGAAAAAACGTATTTTTCATCGAAAAAAACACTAAAAAAGTTTTAAAAATTCTCCCATTTTCCGTTACTCGACTGTAAAAAATTTTGGAACATGTCATTTTATGGGAAATTTAATGTACTTTTCGAATCTACATTGTCCCAGAAGGGTCATTTTTTCATTTAGAACAAAATTTTTCATTTTAAAATATCGTGTTTTTTCTAACTTTGCAGGGTTATTTTTTAGAGTGTAACAATGTTCTACAAAGTTGTAGAGCAGACAATTACAAAATTTTTGATATATATACATAAGGGGTTTGCTTATAAACATCACAAGTTATCACGATTTTACGAAAAAAAGTTTTAAAAAAGTTGGTCGTCATCGATCATGGCCGTTCATGGTCACCCGCGACAGACACGGACGACGAAACAAAGAGAAACGCAAAAAGTAACTTTTTCAAAACTTTTTTTCGTAAAATCGCGATAACTTGTGATGTTTATAAGCAAACCCCTTATGTCTATATATCAAAATTTTTGTAATTGTCTGCTCTACAACTTTGTACAACATTGTTACACTCTAAAAAACAACCCTGCAAAGTTAGAAAAAACACGAAATTTTAAAATAAAAATTTTTGTTCTAAATGAAAAAATGACCCTTCTGGGACAATGTAGATTCGAAAAGTACATTAAATTTCCCATAAAATGACATGTTCCAAAATTTTTTACAGTCGAGTAACGGAAAATGGGAGAATTTTTAAAACTTTTTTAGTGTTTTTTTCGATGAAAAATACGTTTTTTCGGAATTCTGAGTACGCCATCAAATCGGGCGTCTAATTTTACATAAAAGTCCCTTTGACACCAAATTTCTATCTCATCACCGTTTCAGGCTGCAAACTATTGAAAAACACCTCTTTTTTCGCATGTTCAAAAATGGAAGGGGTCGTACCGCCCCTCCGTCACGAGATATCAAAAAACGGACCTCGAATTCGTGATCAGGGACAAAAGTTACCCCTTAGGACAAAGTTTCACGCAAATCGAAGAGGGGTCGGGGCAACTTTTCCCGATTTCGTGTGAGTTGGTAGAGAATTACCCACATGTATTTTGTCATTTTACATTTTATTTATAATCTCACTCAATGGATTTTTTTTCTGATGTACAAAAAATGTTTCATGGAACTCGCAGCAAAACTTGATTTTTCTAGCACTCGTCGTATTTATCCAACTTGGTAAACCTCATTGGGTAAATGTACAACTCGTGCTAATTTTTTTTTCTTTTTGCAACTTGTTGCATAAACTACTATTTTAGCATCCATTTGAGTGTTGAAATGTTCAAGCTTTCAGCACTAGTATCGAAAAATATAATTTTTTATGCTTTTTCGGCCGAAAATTACATTTAATATTGAAAAATCTTAATTCCAGATCAGCAAAAAATTGTATTCAACTAGTTGCCAATCTTGATTGTCACGACTCGCGCTGAAAAAAATCTTCTTTTTGCATCTTGTTACAATAATTACTGCTGATTGCTCGTATTTTCTAATAGTACTTATGTTGATTTACTTAAAATAATTGTGTGTAAATATTATTTTAACATATAAAAATTAGGCGTTTCTTTTTGCAATCATTAGGATATCTGTCGAAATTTTTTTTGTTCATACTCAACCCAACTGTTCTTTTTTAAAAACGTTTTATTTCTGAACGATTTTAAGCATTTCCGTAGTGAGGAAAGAAAACATATTTATAATAGTCATCACAGATTTTTTAAAAACTACAATGACATGAATATGCATTTTTTTATGAACGCTCCATAACTTTTAATGGCTTGTTTTTTTGTAACTTTTTTCTAATTTTTATTCAGTAAATTTCTGTTTACAGAGAATTCGAAACTCCGAAAGTTCACATTAAGGTTATATTTTCTAATATTTTGAATAAAAATATTTCCACCATAGAGAGTATTTTATATTTGGATGAAACTTTGTGTGTACAAATAAATGCCTCAAGGAGACATTTTCCATCATTAGTACGTGCAAGTCTTACAAATCAAGCAGCTGTCCATACAAAAAGGCCATTAAAATAATCAGAAATCTGTATCTCGAGAACAGATTTTCTTATCAATAGTAGATATTGATAATAACACCTCAGAAAAAAAAAACCTACTTACTGTTTTAATTATTCGAGTTTTTTTATATGTTTTCAATGCCATTTTTTGAGCTAGAGCAAAATTTGGTCAAAATTCATATGGCCTGGCCTAACAATTTTTTTTGAAGAACGTGAAAAAAATAATTGAGAAAGCTTTTCTGATATGTTTTAGATGTAAAAACAAGTTTGTAATCTAAAAGTAATTTTCGTTAAAAAATATGACTTACACCGTTTTTTAGCCGCTTGAAATTATTTTTTAACGTATTAATTTTAATTTTCAGGCGTCATGCTTGACCATTAGTGTGTCTCAAAAATGGCCTTTGGGTTCATACGGATTTCGATAGGGTTTTGCCTCAGAAACAAAAATCGTTTAAAACTGGCGATTTGCGATTTACTGACAAATGGTTGCTTTCAAAAAAAATGTATGATATTTTGTTCTAATGTATTAAATTTTGCTTTTAAAACAATTAGTTTTTGTTACTTCAGTGCTAAGATACAGCCATTTTAGTAAAATAAAAATGGCAAATTTTCAAAATTCCCTATGAAAACTCAATTTGATCACGTACACCACTGTTTCAGCTGCTGTTTGCATTTCATTTGTTTTCAAATCTTTTTTGAAATTTTATACGTTTATTTTACATGCAAAATAATTAGCAAAATCTATAGTTTTCATTTATTTGACTATGTGACGTAAGCGCCATTGCAAAGAAATGATTTTCAAATTAACCACCAAACATATAACAAAATATTTTTTAATGATTTTGATGCAAATTGCATCTTAATGAAAAAATGTTACTAAAATTTTTAAATATGTTTATTATAAAATTTTATTGTTGTGAGATTGGGCCCTCTCCGTAATGAATTCGGGTGTTCCGAATATGTGTGTGACTGAAGTTTCAATTTTTGATATTGTTAATCGCATAGTCATCAAATATAGAGCAATTCCAGCCCAAAACAGTATTTTTTTAGGTACTATTTTCTCGACCCTCTCCGATTTCAATGAAACTTTGTAGACATGTTATCCTAGGCATATATAAGCCATTTTTGTGTATATGGGCCCAGTTACACTCGATAATGACATTTGAGAAGGGCGTTAGTGTTTTAAATATTTTTGTATTACGTAATTTAAATATTGCTATATCTCGAAGCCGTTGCATCGTATCAAAAAGTGGTCAAAGACAAACTTGTAGGAAATTTGACGGGCTTTCCGAAAAAAATACACTGAAAGAAAAAAACACTCCACTTTTATGGGATTTTTTGATTTTTAAGTTTAAAAGTCAAATTTGAAGGTGAACCCACGATTTTTTTTTTCGTTCGAAATTTTTGTGAAAATAGCATAAGATGTTACAAAAAGACTCACGAAAAATGCAGGATGGAGCAACTCCCCTAAAAAAATACAAAAATCATTTACTGAAACTGTTTTTTTGAAAAGTGCTCTAAACGTTAAAATTTTCAAAATCCGAGTACAGGAATCGATTCTCCAGAGAATTTTACATAAAAATCTCCATATTAGCCATTGCCCTTAGTCCAATCCTTATGAAGTTACAGCGGTTTTAAAAATAAAAATGTTGAAAAAATAGGTTTTTGGCAATTTCTATATGACACACTTGATTTTTCAGGCTCGAAAATATTTTTACCGGAAAGCTCGTCCGATTTCCCATAAGTTTGTCTTTGACCACATTTCAATTGGATGTATGGGCTTACAGATATAAGCTAATTAACTATCCAGGTTACTATACTACACTGAAAAAATAGTATGTTTTCAGTTATGAGCAATGTAATTAGCTTATATCTGTAAGCCCATACATCCAATTAAAATGTGGTCAAAGACAAACTTATGGGAAATTGGACAAGCTTTACGGTAAAAATATTTTCGAGCCTGAAAAATCAATTTTAACGTTTAGGGCACTTTTCAAAAAAACAGTTTCAGTAAATGATTTTTGTATTTTTTTAGGGGAGTTGCTCCATACTGCATTTTTCGTGAGTCTTTTTGTAACATCTTACGCTATTTTCACAAAAATTTTGAACGAAAAAAAATCGTGGGCTCACCTTCAAATTTGACTTTTAAGCTTAAAAATAAAAAAAATCTCATAAAAGTGGATTGTTTTTTTCTTTCAGTGTATTTTTTTCGGAAAGCCCGTCAAATTTCCTACAAGTTTGTCTTTGACCACTTTTTGATACGATGCAACGGCTTCGAGATATAGCAATATTTAAATTACGAAATACAAAAATATTTATGACACTAACGCCCTTCTCAAATGTCATTATCGAGTGTAACTGGCTCCATATACACAAAAATGGCTTATATATGCCTAGGATAACATGTCTACAAAGATTCATTGAAATCGGAGAGGGTCGGGTACAACCGATTCCCTATTTGACATGGAAATGCTCTATATTAAAGTAGAATTAAAAAAATATGATCCGCTACGTAAAAAATGTCGAATTAAAAATAAGACAACGATCATGGCATACATTAAGTTGCTACATTGATGTATAATTTTCCAAACAACGATTAGCCAAGACAAACCATAACACTCAAGAAAGTGATAACTGTAGAGAGCGTCAGCCAAGTGTCAAACAATATCTGGTACAACATGGCTTCTTCTTTTCTCAGAAGTCAACGTCAAACGTACAAGTCAACGAGCTGTCGGCACGCAAGGTGGCCACCAAGATTTGAAAGGAAAGCTAGTGAATGCAAACGGGCTTTCAGCATTTATTTTTATTTTTATTACCTTTTATCGTGGGATGTTGCCTTCCAGGATGCGGAGCCACTTCCGGTTGTTGAGACATGCCCGCGGCGCATCATCTTGGCGCAAAAGAGGGTGTGCTGTGGACCATCGCTGCAAAGCGGAGAGCTGTCGTCCTGCAGGATGGGCATAAACAATATGCTTCCGGGGCAGTCTCAAGTGCGAAGTACACTGCGATTTGTGTTGTTAAATTTTAAAACTTTTAAAATTTAGTTTCATTATAAGCACATTGTTGTAACAAATTTGTACGTCAAAACTTTTACATAAATAAAGAAACTTTTTTTTTTCTCAGTGCATACTGCAGCTCAAGTGCAGTGCGATTTTCCACTAAAGTCGGAATGCGCTGTAAAAACGTCAAATTGTGGCAGCTAATGGCTGGGCGAACGAATTTTGTTCCTAGAGGGGCGGGAGGGTGAATCTTATGGGCGACATTGTTGCTGCCGCGATGCTTGGAAGGTGGAAGGGCAACTTTCTCGTGAAAAGTCGTTACAAGATGTTGCACGCTGTTTTGTAGCGCGGAAAAGTAATTCCGCCGTCACACAGCGAGGGAGAGCTTCAATTAGAGTCACTTGCAGGCGGCGTTTTTTTTTCGTGGATTAAATGTTAAATGTAGGTATACTTTGTAGGGATTGAGAAGTGTTATCCTTCTGGTTAATTTAAGCTTATTGTTTTATTTTATTTTACAAACATAACATTTTGAGACAATATTTTAATTTATTACAAAATGTCGCACTCCCACTTTTTACATTGTACTGAAAATCAATCCGAATTTCCCAGAAAACAAAAAAAAACTCAATTCAATTCATCGACGCACCCCCCAGCCGCGCACAGTTTCCAATTCCGACGGCTCCGGAAAATTTGTTTCGATAGGAAATGACCGATAATTGGGGCCAACTGCTGTCGGGTGGCGTTCATTGTTGTTTTGTGATTGACAGCTATTGAGCGCTCTCCGTTCACTGCGCGAGAGCCCACAATTGCGCTGTTTATGAATAATGTTACGAGCGTTATTTAGGAGGACGGAATTATTGTTTGACGAAAATTTGACCAGAGTTTAGATTTCCCCGCTCGATTTCAGTTATAGCTCACCGCTGTCGATCGAACTGATTGAAGCTGATTACCACTAAATCGATGATGAAAGCGGCTTTGTGCAGTTCCAGTTATATCTATCCCGCTGAATAGGTGGGTTGTTTGATTAGCCAACACGTGGTTTTATCAGGGGTGAAATGAGATTTTAACGAGATAAAAATAATATTTTAAATAATTAAATAAAATTTATGAAAAAAAAAGCTATAATTAACATAAAAGTTAAAATTCCAAAATATTGAAATCCCCAACACTAACTTTTTCAATACCTATAAAGTGAGGTGATCCGCACCACCACCTCCATGAGTGGTGACGATGGTGAAATTAATTTTCTAACCAGCATATCGGATCGGTTTCTGTGGTAAGATTAAATAACAAATAATTTCAGGGTTCCGCTTGGTTGATGATCTGCAACTTGCTGCGGTTATAAGGTCTATGTGTTGACAGCCAGCCAGTGATTTTCCAGAGGCTTTAATAAACCGTTGAAGTGATGACATCATTTCAAAAAGTGAAAAACAAAAACAGTTCCCCTCTGGGCTAAACTGATTACGTGACGATGTTACTGCAAGCCCTTGAACTTGGTTTGGAAGCTCTGGAACTAAAATGTAGCACGAATGAGGTCACTCTCTGCGGATTTAGCATCGCATTTTGGGGCGTCATTTTCAGTCACACAGCACCATTTAAGAACATGCTGCGAACCGTGACTGTGCATGACATCACATGCGGAGCTAGCGCTCGTCCGGCCGGAAATAAAGACCAAGTGTGCTATCGGGAGGAAAATCAGCAACACTGAATTTGATTGTTCACTGAAAGTGAGATCATTTCAGGAATTTGTGCCAAAAAGTTTTTTCAATGTTTCAATTTTTTTCAGACTCTACTATCCAAAACCTCGGTTATTCAAAGGGGACTATCCATAAACCACGTGGACACTTTAGGGGGGGGGGGGGGGGGGTGTGGCGATTGTCCACGATCCATACAAAAAATATTTTTTTTGTATGGACAATTGTCCACGAAGGGGGGGGGGGGGGGTAATAGATTCCCAAAAAAGTGTCCACGTGGTTTATGGATGGTCCCAAGTTTTGATTATCCAAAATTTGATTATCCGAAGATATTTGTGTGGGATTTCGGATCGAATCACGAAGAAAAATCTAACCAACAATTGCCGATAGAAAGCGTCAGTTGAACAATGTAGACTGATTAGAAAGCAGTTAGAAAATTAATTTTTTTCTGTTTTTTAAATATTTGGAATGATGTATCGCTGGAATTTTTTGTCTGTTCAAATTCTAAAAAAATGAAAGTAATTTTTCAGTATTTATTTTTCAAAAAAAAAAATGAATTTTTCAATCATCATTTCTCCGTTGAAAAAAAATGTCTTATTATTCTCTGTGGCCCAAAAGTTGCCTTTTGTTCTATTTAAACATATGAAAATAAAAAAGACAAAAATTACAGTTTTTGGGAATGTAAAATTTGTAAAAAAAAACAAAAAAAAATCTGGATTGTCCTCATAAACTTTTTTTTTAAATTTATATTTATTCAGATTATCTTTTGCATGTACATTCATTCAGTAAAAATATTATTGAGTGTCCAATCACAATCGATGACTTTTTACCTCAATTATAAATATCAGCAATTTTCATTTATCCATGAAATATTGTAGCTATCGCTATTCAGTGATTTAAAATGTAGGAGATCCTACATGTACAAAAGGGAAAAGGCTCCGACCTCTCGTCGATTTGCGTGAAACTTTGACCTAAGGGGTAACTTTTGTTCCTGACCACGAACCCGAGGTCAGCTTTTTGATACGACCCCTTCATTTTTTAAACATGCGAAAAAAGAGGTGTTTTCAATAATTTGCAGCCTGAAACGGTGATGAGATAGAAATTTGGTGTCAAAGGGACTTTTATGTAAAATCAGACGCCCGATTTGATGGTGTTCTCAGAATTCCAAAAAAACGTATATTTCATACAAAAACACACAATTTTTTTTTTAAAACTTTGCCATTTTCAGTTACTCGACTGTTAACAAAAATTGGAACATGCCATTTTATGGGAAATTTAATGTCCTTTTCGAATTTACATTGACCCAGAAGGGTCATTTTTCATTTAGAAATTTTTTTTTCATTTTAAAATTTCATGTTTTTTCTAACATTGCAGGGTTATTTTTTAGAGTGTAACAATGTTCTACAAAGTTATAGCGCAGACAATTACAAAAATTTTGATATACAAATATAAGGGGTTTGCTTATAAACATCACGAGTTAGCGCGATTTTGCGAAAAAAAAGTTTTGAAAAAGTTGACGGTCGTCGATCATGGCCGTTCAGCGTCACCCGCGACAGACACGGACGACGAAACAAAGATAAATGCATACGAAACGATTATATTTTCATAACTATTAACCCTCTTCAACCGGGCGGGTTGCCTCTAGGCAGGCTTCGATCTAAAAATTAGCTCAAAATCCATTTTCAACCAATTTCCAATCTTCAAATAGCTTTGGAAAGAAGAACTCTAAAAATTTAAGAAAATTCTAAGGTTTAAAAAAGCCGCTCTTTTTAAGGAGCCGCTCATTTTCGTTCGCTCATTAAAAAGAGTCGCTCTTTTGAACGGCTCTTTCACTCTTTTTCATAATTTTGATGAAAAGGTTTTTTAGAGAATCGTGTGATTTTATAAATTATTTCACATTGGACATTTATGAATTACAAGCTCTTCCCGGCAAACTTCGTCCTGCCTTTTTTGGTTTTCTGACGTTTCTTGCTTGTTTGCTAATTCAGCCTCCTGTGATCGAAATCTGGTTTTACGCAGCTTTTCCCATACAATTACCAGATTTTCCGGATTCGGTTCCAGAGTGGCCAAAGTTGGCACTTTTTGGCGTAAGAACCTTCCTTGGACTTTTACGAACCCAACGCAACAAAAAGCACATCGATACGACGCTCCGTATTGAACTGATTCGCGTTCGAACAAAACCATCGAAATTTTTTATATATATAGATTTAATAAAATAAGTTAAAACTGAAAACGAGAAGATGCCTTTGAAAACCATAATTTTGGTGGTCTCTATGTCAAGATTTTTACTCGAACCTAAACATTCGTATAATTGAATGGCATCCAAACGTAATCCTGGTATGCTGGACAAATTGCTTTTAATTCTAAAATTGCGATTATTTCTGAAAGAATTCAACTAATGCTGATATTTTATTTGGAGAAAATATTCTGTGAACTCTTTTCTACATTTTGATGTAATCAATAAATTCTATAAACGCTTAAGAGCGAGTCCACGAACAGGGCATACCCCTTTGTATGGGACGTCTACCTGAAATTGTCAGGGGTTGTTTGTACATATAAAACTAGCATCTGGCCAAAATATGAGCACTCTAGGTCAACGGGAAGTGGGGCAAATCGGGACACAAAGTTTGAAGGTTCAAAAACGTAAAAAATCTTAAAAAGGCTATAACTTAGGCAAAATTCAATTTATTTTCAAAATTCAAAATGCATCTTGAAGGGCTTCAAAAATGCAACAAAATGCAGGGTAGAGCATCCCAATTGGTTAATTCTAAAGGGAGTTATTGGCATTTTAGTGAAAAAATAGCATAATTTTCAAACTGAAATAAAAAAGTGTTCCATCCAGATATCAACTCGCTTCGACCTGCAGCTTGTAGGGGACATCTGAGACTACCATCTGAGACTGAGATCGCTTTGGGTAAGGCAGTTTAACATATTGAATAGACACTTTTACTTTTAGTGATTTTTTTGGTAGTAAATTTTTGCTCGGAGGACCCCTTAGATCCCATTTTCTGGTGATAATTTTATCATAATCGTGTTCCTGAGACAATTTCACATTAGAAACATGCATAAAAATGTTTGTTTTCATCCATTTTAACCCTTTAAAAAATGAAAGATAAAAAAATTAAGAAGCTGCTTTTTTTCTGGTGTCATCTAGTATCCTTGGAAACGAACTTGATTTTCAATAAATGTAAATCAAAGTTTTTTTTAGCTTTCATTTTTTAAAGGGTTAAAATGGATGAAAACAAACATTTTCATGCATGTTTCTAATGTGAAATTGTCTCAGGAACACGATTATGATAAAATTATCACCAGAAAATGGGATCTAAGGGGTCCACCGAGCAAAAATTTACTATCAAAAAAATCACTAAAAGTAAAAGTGTCTATTCAATATGTTAAACTGCCTTACCCAAAGCGGTCTCAGTTTCAGGAGGTAGTCCCAGATGTCACCTACAAGCTGCAAGTCGTAGCGAGTTGATATCTGGATGGAACACTTTTTTATTTCAGTTTGAAAATTATGCTATTTTTTCACTAAAATGCCAATAACTCCCTTTAGAATTAACCAATTGGGATGCTCTACCCTGCATTTTGTTGCATTTTTGAAGCCCTTCAAGATGCATTTTGAATTTTGAAAATAAATTGAATTTTGCCTAAGTTATAGCCTTTTTAAGATTTTTTACGTTTTTGAACCTTCAAACTTTGTGTCCCGATTTGCCCCACTTCCCGTTGACCTAGAGTGCTCATATTTTGGCCAGATGCTAGTTTTATATGTACAAACAACCCCTGACAATTTCAGGTAGACGTCCCATACAAAGGGGTATGCCCTGTTCGTGGACTCGCTCTTAAGCGTTTATAGAATTTATTGATTACATCAAAATGTAGAAAAGAGTTCACAGAATATTTTCTCCAAATAAAATATCAGCATTAGTTGAATTCTTTCAGAAATAATCGCAATTTTAGAATTAAAAGCAATTTGTCCAGCATACCAGGATTACGTTTGGATGCCATTCAATTATACGAATGTTTAGGTTCGAGTAAAAATCTTGACATAGAGACCACCAAAATTATGGTTTTCAAAGGCATCTCCCTTTAGAATCCCTTTAGAATTAACCAATTGGGATGCTCTACCCTGCATTTTGTTGCATTTTTAAAGCCCTTCAAGATGCATTTTGAATTTTAAAATTAAAGTGAATTTTGCCTAAGTTATAGCCTTTTTAAGATTTTTTACGTTTTTGAACCTTCAAACTTTATGTCCCGATTTGCCCCACTTCCCGTTGACCTAGAGTGCTCATATTTTGGCCAGATGCTAGTTTTATATGTACAAACAACCCCTGACAATTTCAGGTAGACGTCCCATACAAAGGGGTATGCCCTGTTCGTGGACTCGCTCTTAAGCGTTTATAGAATTTATTGATTACATCAAAATGTAGAAAAGAGTTCACAGAATATTTTCTCCAAATAAAATATCAGCATTAGTTGAATTCTTTCAGAAATAATCGCAATTTTAGAATTAAAAGCAATTTGTCCAGCATACCAGGATTACGTTTGGATGCCATTCAATTATACAAATGTTTAGGTTCGAGTAAAAATCTTGACATAGAGACCACCAAAATTATGGTTTTCAAAGGCATCTCCCTTTAGAATCCCTTTAGAATTAACCAATTGGGATGCTCTACCCTGCATTTTGTTGCATTTTTAAAGCCCTTCAAGATGCATTTTGAATTTTAAAATTAAAGTGAATTTTGCCTAAGTTATAGCCTTTTTAAGATTTTTTACGTTTTTGAACCTTCAAACTTTATGTCCCGATTTGCCCCACTTCCCGTTGACCTAGAGTGCTCATATTTTGGCCAGATGCTAGTTTTATATGTACAAACAACCCCTGACAATTTCAGGTAGACGTCCCATACAAAGGGGTATGCCCTGTTCGTGGACTCGCTCTTAAGCGTTTATAGAATTTATTGATTACATCAAAATGTAGAAAAGAGTTCACAGAATATTTTCTCCAAATAAAATATCAGCATTAGTTGAATTCTTTCAGAAATAATCGCAATTTTAGAATTAAAAGCAATTTGTCCAGCATACCAGGATTACGTTTGGATGCCATTCAATTATACGAATGTTTAGGTTCGAGTAAAAATCTTGACATAGAGACCACCAAAATTATGGTTTTCAAAGGCATCTCCCTTTAGAATCCCTTTAGAATTAACCAATTGGGATGCTCTACCCTGTATTTTGTTGCATTTTTAAAGCCCTTCAAGATGCATTTTGAATTTTAAAATTAAAGTGAATTTTGCCTAAGTTATAGCCTTTTTAAGATTTTTTACGTTTTTGAACCTTCAAACTTTATGTCCCGATTTGCCCCACTTCCCGTTGACCTAGAGTGCTCATATTTTGACCAGATGCTAGTTTTATATGTACAAACAACCCCTGAAAATTTCAGGCAGATTGGTGAGGTCGATGCGAGATGGGTATGCTTTGCTCGTGGACTCGCTCTTAAGTTTAATCGAACAAAAGTATTTCCTTTTTTTCGTAAATCTCTAAACTATTCAGAAGATTATTGGTAATATTTTGCAAATTATGCAATTTGAAATGCTCAAATTTGTATTCCGGTAATACTTTGATGTACAATCAGTTGTACAATGAAAAGTTTTTTTTCATTTTGTTTAGAAAATCATTTAGTTTTGGGATTAAGTTTATAAGCATTGAAATATTTGAAATAGCATTTTCAGTTCTTAAAAACAAATTTAATATTACATTTTTTTTTGGAAATTCAATAAATTATATTTATAACCAAAACCATGCGATCTTGAAACGGTTTTTTTTCAAAAGACCGGAGTTTAAAAAAGGGACCGTGGTTCTTTTTTTTTGAGCTAAGGTTCGTTTGCTCTTTTTAGTGAACCGGTTCTTTGAGTGGCTCGCCCTTTATTTGCCCACCTCTAGTTGAAAGTGTGACCTGTTTTATGTAACTTTGCCAATGTTTGTAAAACTGTTTTTTTCTGGGCCAACTTTGGCTGTGTTTCTTATTAATATGTCATCTATATTATGTGAAAACAAGTATGCCTCTAAGCATTTTTTACGATTTAATGAAAATTTGAAAAACAAGCAAAAAATTTAAAAAAATACTGTAAATCATGAAAAACAAGAAAGGCAAAAGGTAATGATAGGAGGTGGTAGAGTAAGCCAAATACGGTAGAGATCAGAACCAAACATAATCTTAACAAGATAACTAAATTAAAATAATTAAAATGATACATGAAAAAATATAAAATAGGAGAAGTAAAGATTTTTGTAGAACAAAAGTTCTGAATACGGGAAAAATAAAAAAACGCAAAAAATTGGGCTGTAGAGGGTTAATATGATCAGAGAAGTGAAACTTGTGTGCAATTTTCTCAAATAATTGCAAAACTAGATGACAGTTTTGAAAAATATAAAACTTTTTGAATTTTCAAATAACTTGTGAAATTTAAAAAAAGGGGTTTTAAAAATATTGAAAAACATCAATACAAAATGCTGAAACTATTGAATAATAAAAATATGAACCAAGAACTACTCAACCGATGATTAAACAAATTTTGTTTCAAGTTAAAAATAAAGATATTTTTTCTGTAAAAAGCATCTTAACAAATTTCTTCAGAAATCTTCGTATTTGAAATAACATATCTAACAACAAAAAGTGTTTGCCGAGCTACCGTAGCCGTGAGGTAACGGGTTTTGCCTTGTAAGTGGAAGGTGAAGGGTTATGGTCTAATACTCATCGGTAAGGGATGGGTTTCGAATTGCGGCGTGTTTGATTTTCAATGATGAAAAAAGGTTTGTTTTTCCTTAAAGGTTATAAAAAATGTTTGTATAACAAAAATTTACACCTCAAATGCCCACTTTCAAAATATTCGCCCATTTCAGCAAATGTTATGCCGCAAAAGTTCACTTCCTTTACTACCAGGTTGTAAAAATCTCGCCCACAAAACCCCTGTTCCGCACAGTTAAAGTGCAGACTATTCGGCGTTCCGCTGCACTCTAAATAAAACAATCACGGCTCCAGAAAATTTGTGTGTTTCCTGGCCAGAAAGAAAGTTTAAGCGTGCAAAAAAAAGCGTGTGCGGTTGCAAAAATGTAAATGCGCTCTCTTGGAAATTTTTAACGTGGGCGCAAAAAAAACGTAAATTTTCCGGGTTGGGGAGGTGCTGTAACGTGAAACCAGCTCTCGGGCTTTCTGGTGCTGGCAGCAGCTGCTTCTGCTTGTGGCCATATGTAAATAGAGTAACCAGATTTTTGTGGCCCCATGAAAGAACCAGAACCGAGCAGCAACATAAAAGCCAAAACAAATGTACCACCACCACCAAGCTCTTTTTCTTGGCAGCAGCAGCTGCTGCACTTGGTGTTGCAAAACCTTAGAAATTCTTGGCTTGTTACTTTTTAGAAGTTTGAGTTTCTATAAGTTTGTATGTATTGTATTTTTTGTTAGAATATTTTTTAAGCTTAAAATTTAAGAATCTTACAAAAAATATTATAAAATGGATCTGACAACGTGCTAAAAATAAAGCAAGGGTTGAAATAAAGTTCTGGCACACAGTCCTGCCCAGCAAGGATTAAGAGGCAGTATTTGTAAATTCTGCTCGGTTTGTTCTAGAGGTCGTATCGAGGTGCTCCGATTTGGATGAAACTTTCAGCGTTTGTTTGTCTATACATGAGATGAACTCATGACAAATATGAGCCCTCTACGACAAAGGGAAGTGGAGTAAAATGGGCTTCGAAGTTTGAGGTCGAAAAACCATTAAAATTCTTAAAATTGTTCGCATTTCCGTAAAACTTTATCGAATCCAACTCTCGTAGATGCATTTGAAAGGTCTTTTGAAGCACTTCAAAATGGGCCATAGACATTCAGGATCGGCTTGACTTTTTCTCATAGCTTTTGCAAATTACTGTTAAAAATGGATTTTTTTAAAACCTTAATATCTTATAAGTTTCTTACAGGGTGAAATGTATTTTTTTGTTAGAATATTTTTTAAGCTTAAAATTTAAGAATCTTACAAAAAATATTATAAAATGGATCTGACAACGTGCTAAAAATAAGGCAAGGGTAGAATAAAGTTCTGGCACACAGTCCTGCCCAGCAAGGATTAAACATTTCCCCCTCGTTTGGCATAGCTATAAAATTCTTAGCGTGCTTATCCCAGGGAATGTGCACCCACTACAGGGGCCAGGGAGAGTGCGGCTACTGATACGCTTTCAGCTGGGGCTTCAACGCTGGGTTTACTGGACGGTGGGTATGTGATGCCGCGCCGGTTTAAGGTTTCTCACCACTCGATGCTCGTTCGACCGCAAGCAGCTGCTAGAGCAATGTGTTTGGAGGTTTCTAGGGCTTGTGTGGAAACTGTGACGTTGAAGTACTTTGGAATCAAAAATAAAAAGCCAAAATCATCAATTTATGAAAATATTTACTGAGCAATTCTCTACGAAATCGGTCTTTTTTCTTCAATTTTAATTTTTGTATTTTTTAATCCGACTGAAACTTTTTTGGTGCCTTCGGTATGCCCAAAGAAGCCATTTTGCATCATTAGTTTGTCCATATAATTTTTCATACAAATTTGGCAGCTGTCCATACAAAAATGATGTATGAAAATTCAAAAATCTGTATCTTTTGAAGGAATTTTTTGATCGATTTGGTGTCTTCGGCAAAGTTGTAGGTATGGATACGGACTACACTGGAAAAAAATAATACACGGTAAAAAAAATTTGGTGATTTTTTTATTTAACTTTTTGTCACTAAAACTTGATTTACAAAAAAACACTATTTTTAATTTTTTTTATTTTTTGATATGTTTTAGAGGACATAAAATGCCAACTTTTCAGAAATTTCCAGGTTGTGCAAAAAATCATTGACCGAGTTATGAATTTTTTAATCAATACTGATTTTTTCAAAAAATCGAAATTTTGGTCGTAAAAATTTTTCAACTTCATTTTTCGATGTAAAATCAAATTTGCAATAAAAAAGTACTTTAGTGAAATTTTGATAAAGTGCACCGTTTTCAAGTTATAGCCATATTTAAGTGACTTTTTTGAAAATAGTCGCAGTTTTTCATTTTTTAAAATTAGTGCACATGTTTGCTCAGTTTTGAAAAAAATATTTTTGAAAAGCTGAGAAAATTCTCTATATTTTGCTTATTCGGACTTTGTTGATACGACCTTTAGTTGCTGAGATATTGCAATGCAAAGGTTAAAAAACAGGAAAATTGATGTTTTCTAAGTTTCACCCAAACAACCCACCATTTTCTATCTTCAATATCTTAGCAACTAATGGTCCAATTTTCAATGTTAATATATGAAACATTTGTAAAATTTTCCGATCTATTTGAAAAAAATATTTTCGGAATTTTCAAATCAAGACTAACATTTCAAAAAGGCCAAACATTCAATATTACGCCCTTTTAAAATGTTAGTCTTGATTTGAAAATTTTGAAAATATTTTTTTCAAAAAGATCGGAAAATTTCACAATTGTTTCATATATTAACATTGAAAATCGGACCATTAGTTGCTAAGATATTGAAGATAGAAAATGGTGGGTTGTTTGGGTGAAACTTAGAAAACATCAATTTTCCTGTTTTTAAACCTTTGCATTGCAATATCTCAGCAACTAAAGGTCGTATCAACAAAGTCCGAATAAGCAAAATATAGAGAATTTTCTCAGCTTTTCAAAAATATTTTTTTCAAAACTGGGCAAACATGTGCACTAATTTTAAAAAATGAAAAACTGCGACTATTTTCAAAAAAGTCACTTAAATATGGCTATAACTTGAAAACGGTGCACTTTATCAAAATTTCACTAAAGTACTTTTTTATTGCAAATTTTATTTTACATCGAAAAATGAGGTTGAAAAATTTTTACGACCAAAATTTCGATTTTTTGAAAAAATCAGTATTGATTAAAAAATTCATAACTCGGTCAATGATTTTTTGCACAACCTGGAAATTTCTGAAAAGTTGGCATTTTATGTCCTCTAAAACATATCAAAAAATAAAAAAAATTAAAAATAGTGTTTTTTTGCATGTCAATCCATCCAGCAGGGCAATCTGGCCAAATCAACAATCCGAACATGGTTTTAGCATGTACCAAAGTGGTACATATGTGTACCTTTAAGGATTTTTGATGTACTTCAAAGGTTCGATAAGTAGCCTTGCCCTGCTGGAAAGATAGCTGTTTTTTAGAAAACGTCACCAAATCAACTTCTTTATTACAGGAAAGTTATGTACCATCGATGTACCTAACGAATCTGTGTTCAGATTTTACCTAAACTTCTTATAAGTAGTACTTCCCTTTATACTTAACTTTTGAAGTACTTTATATATTGATTTTGACAACGGGATCGTGTTCCTTGGAAAATTTTAAGTAAGTTTGAGTATAAAAAGTCCATACTTAAGTTGATTTAGGCCAACTCTGGAACAATTTATCGATTTTTTGAATATAAAGTACCATGCGCCTCCTTTAAAATGAAATCACACTGAATAATAATAAAACCAACATGTATTACAATAAAAACTAAAAGAGAAAATGTTTTTCTAATGCTTTTGCAAGTATTTTAACATAAATCAATATGTGCATACATACAAATAAGGATTTATAAAACAATAAATTTAAAACTTGGAGAAGTTGAAAGAAATATTAAAAATAAACATCAAAACTAAAATAAAAGTTGCCCGCTGTCATCACAGACAATTGTACCAATAGAAAAGTGTGTTTCTGTTGTCTGTGAACAATGTACATCGCATGTACCAACTTGTACTTGCATGGAAATAATTATTTTCTAATAAAACAATTGAAACATTTGTGAAATTTGATGAAAATCCAAAATAAATCAAATAAACTAAAATAGCAGCTGCCCGTTGTTATCACAGACAATTGTGCCAATAGAAAAAAGTGTTTTTGTTGTCTGTGAACAATGTACATCGCATGTACCAACTTGTACTTGCATGGAAATAATTATTTTCTAATAAAACAATTGAAATATTTGTGAAATTTGATGAAAATCCAAAATAAATCAAATAAACTAAAATAGCAGCTAACCGTTGTTATCACAGACAATTGTGCCAATAGAAAAGTGTGTTTTTGTTGTCTGTGAACAATGTACAACACATGTACCAACTTGTACTTGCATGAAAATAATTATTTTCTAAAAAAAAATTCGAATATTTGTCAAATTAAATGAAAATCCAAAATAAATCAAATAAACTCAAATAGCAGCTGCCCGTTGTTATCACAGACAATTGTACCAATAGAAAAGTGTGTTACTGTTGTCTGTGAACAATGTACATCGCATGTACCAACTTGTACTTGCATGGAAATAATTATTTTCTAATAAAACAATTGAAATATTTGTGAAATTTGATGAAAATCCAAAATAAATCAAATAAACTAAAATAGCAGCTGCCCGTTGACATCACAGACAATTGTACCAATAGAAAAGTGTGTTACTGTTGTCTGTGAACAATGTACATCGCATGTACCAACTTGTACTTGCATGGAAATAATTATTTTCTAATAAAACAATTGAAATATTTGTGAAATTTGATGAAAATCCAAAATAAATCAAATAAACTAAAATAGTAGCTGCCCGTTGTTATCACAGACAATTGTGCCAATAGAAAAGAGTGTTTTTGTTGTCTGTGAATAATGTACATCGCATGTACCAACTTGTACTTGCATGGAAATAATTATTTTCTAATAAAACAATTGAAATATTTGTGAAATTTGATGAAAATCCAAAATAAATCAAATAAACTAAAATAGCAGCTGCCCGTTGACATCACAGACAATTGTACCAATAGAAAAGTGTGTTTCTGTTGTCTGTGAATAATGTACAACACATGTACCAACTTGTACTTGCATGGAAATAATTATTTTCTAAAAAAAAATTCGAATATTTGTTAAATTAAATGAAAATCCAAAATAAATCAAATAAACTAAAATAGCAGCTGCCCGTTGACATCACAGACAATTGTACCAATAGAAAAGTGTGTTACTGTTGTCTGTGAACAATGTACATCGCATGTACCAACTTGTACTTGCATGGAAATAATTATTTTCTAATAAAACAATTGAAATATTTGTGAAATTTGATGAAAATCCAAAATAAATCAAATAAACTAAAATAGTAGCTGCCCGTTGTTATCACAGACAATTGTGCCAATAGAAAAGTGTGTTTTTGTTGTCTGTGAACAATGTACAACACATGTACCAGCTTGTATTTGCATGGAAATAATTATTTTCTAAAAAAAAAATTCGAATATTTGTCAAATTAAATGAAAATCAAAAATAAATCAAATAAACTCAAATAGCAGCTGCCCGTTGTTATCACAGACAATTGTACCAATAGAAAAGTGTGTTACTGTTGTCTGTGAACAATGTACATCGCATGTACCAACTTGTACTTGCATGGAAATAATTATTTTCTAATAAAACAATTGAAATATTTGTGAAATTTGATGAAAATCCAAAATAAACTCAAATAGCAGCTGCCCGTTGTTATCACAGACAATTGTGCCAAAAGAAAAGTGTGTTTTTGTTGTCTGTGAACAATGTACAACACATGTACCAACTTGTACTTGCATGGAAATAATTATTTTCTAAAAAAAAATTCGAATATTTGTCAAATTAAATGAAAATCCAAAATAAATCAAATAAACTAAAATAGCAGCTGCCCGTTGACATCACAGACAATTGTACCAATAGAAAAGTGTGTTACTGTTGTCTGTGAACAATGTACATCGCATGTACCAACTTGTACTTGCATGGAAATAATTATTTTCTAATAAAACAATTGAAATATTTGTGAAATTTGATGAAAATCCAAAATAAATCAAATAAACTAAAATAGCAGCTGCCCGTTGTTATCACAGACAATTTTGCCAATAGAAAAGTGTGTTTTTGTTGTCTGTGAACAATGCACAACACATGTACCAACTTGTACTTGCATGGAAATAATTATTTTCTAATAAAACAATTGAAATATTTGTGAAATTTGATGAAAATCCAAAATAAATCAAATAAACTAAAATAGCAGCTGCCCGTTGACATCACAGACAATTGTACCAATAGAAAAGTGTGTTTTTGTTGTCTGTGAACAATGTACAACACATGTACCAACTTGTACTTGCATGGAAATAATTATTTTCTAAAAAAAAAATTCGAATATTTGTCAAATTAAATGAAAATCCAAAATAAATCAAATAAACTCAAATAGCAGCTGCCCGTCGTTATCACAGACAATTGTACCAATAGAAAAGTGTGTTACTGTTGTCTGTGAACAATGAACATCGCATGTACCAACTTGTACTTGCATGGAAATAATTATTTTCTAATAAAACAATTCGAATATTTGAGAAATTTGAGAGAATATTCGAATTTTTTTATTAGAAAATAATTATTTCCATGCAAGTACAAGTTGGTACATGTGTTGTACATTGTTCAAAGACAACAGTAACACACTTTTCTATTGGTACAATTGTCTGTGATAACAACGGGCAGCTGCTATTTGAGTTTTTTTATTTATTTTGTGGGTGGGTCTCGTGGCGCAGGGGTAGCGGCTTCGGCTGCCGATCCCGGTGATGCTATGAGACGCGGGTTCGATTCCCGCCTTATCCACTGAGCTTCTATCGGATGGTGAAGTAAAACGTCGGTCCCGGTTTCTCCTGTCTCGTCAGAGGCGCTGGAGCAGAAATCCCACGTTAGAGGAAGGCCATGCCCCGGGGGGCGTAGTGCCAATAGTTTCGTTTTTATTTATTTTGAATTTTCATCAAATTTCTCAAATATTCGAATTTTTTTTATTAGAAAACAATTATTTCCATGCAAGTACAAGTTGGTACATGCGATGTACATTGTTCACAGACAACAGAAACACACTTTTCTATTGGTTCAATTGTCTGTGATAACAACGGGCAGCTGCTATTTGAGTTTATTTGATTTATTTTGGATTTTCATTTAATTTGACAAATATTCGAATTTTTTTTTAGAAAATAATTATTACCATGCAAGTACATGTTGGTACATGTGTTGTACATTGTTCACAGACAACAGAAACACACTTTTTTATTGGTACAATTGTCTGTGATAACAACGGGCAGCTGCTATTTGAGTTTATTTGATTTATTTTGGATTTTCATCAAATTTCACAAATATTCGAATTGTTTTATTAGAAAATAATTATTTCCATGCAAGTACAAGTTGGTACATGCGATGTACATTGTTCACAGACAACAGTAACACACTTTTCTATTGGTACAATTGTCTGTGATAACAACGGGCAGCTGCTATTTGAGTTTATTTGATTTATTTTGGATTTTCATTTAATTTGACAAATATTCGATTTTTTTTTTAGAAAATAATTATTTCCATGCAAGTACAAGTTGGTACATGCGATGTACATTGTTCACAGACAACAGAAACACACTTTTCTATTGGTACAATTGTCTGTGATAACAACGGGCAGCTGCTATTTGAGTTTATTTGATTTATTTTGGATTTTCATTTAATTTGACAAATATTCGAATTTTTTTTTTAGAAAATAATTATTACCATGCAAGTACAAGTTGGTACATGTGTTGTACATTGTTCAAAGACAACAGTAACACACTTTTCTATTGGTACAATTGTCTGTGATAACAACGGGCAGCTGCTATTTGAGTTTTTTTATTTATTTTGTGGGTGGGTCTCGTGGCGCAGGGGTAGCGGCTTCGGCTGCCGATCCCGGTGATGCTATGAGACGCGGGTTCGATTCCCGCCTTATCCACTGAGCTTCTATCGGATGGTGAAGTAAAACGTCGGTCCCGGTTTCTCCTGTCTCGTCAGAGGCGCTGGAGCAGAAATCCCACGTTAGAGGAAGGCCATGCCCCGGGGGGCGTAGTGCCAATAGTTTCGTTTTTATTTATTTTGAATTTTCATCAAATTTCTCAAATATTCGAATTTTTTTTATTAGAAAACAATTATTTCCATGCAAGTACAAGTTGGTACATGCGATGTACATTGTTCACAGACAACAGAAACACACTTTTCTATTGGTTCAATTGTCTGTGATAACAACGGGCAGCTGCTATTTGAGTTTATTTGATTTATTTTGGATTTTCATTTAATTTGACAAATATTCGAATTTTTTTTTAGAAAATAATTATTACCATGCAAGTACATGTTGGTACATGTGTTGTACATTGTTCACAGACAACAGAAACACACTTTTTTATTGGTACAATTGTCTGTGATAACAACGGGCAGCTGCTATTTGAGTTTATTTGATTTATTTTGGATTTTCATCAAATTTCACAAATATTCGAATTGTTTTATTAGAAAATAATTATTTCCATGCAAGTACAAGTTGGTACATGCGATGTACATTGTTCACAGACAACAGTAACACACTTTTCTATTGGTACAATTGTCTGTGATAACAACGGGCAGCTGCTATTTGAGTTTATTTGATTTATTTTGGATTTTCATTTAATTTGACAAATATTCGATTTTTTTTTTAGAAAATAATTATTTCCATGCAAGTACAAGTTGGTACATGCGATGTACATTGTTCACAGACAACAGAAACACACTTTTCTATTGGTACAATTGTCTGTGATAACAACGGGCAGCTGCTATTTGAGTTTATTTGATTTATTTTGGATTTTCATTTAATTTGACAAATATTCGAATTTTTTTTTAGAAAATAATTATTTCCATGCAAGTACAAGTTGGTACATGAGTTGTACACTGTTCACAGACAACAGAAACACACTTTTCTATTGGTACAATTGTCTGTGATAACAACGGGCAGCTGCTATTTGAGTTTATTTGATTTATTTTGGATTTTCATCAAATTTCACAAATATTCGAATTGTTTTATTAGAAAATAATTATTTCCATGCAAGTACAAGTTGGTACATGCGATGTACATTGTTCACAGACAACAGAAACACACTTTTCTATTGGTTCAATTGTCTGTGATAACAACGGGCAGCTGCTATTTGAGTTTATTTGATTTATTTTGGATTTTCATTTAATTTGACAAATATTCGAATTTTTTTTTAGAAAATAATTATTACCATGCAAGTACATGTTGGTACATGTGTTGTACATTGTTCACAGACAACAGAAACACACTTTTTTATTGGTACAATTGTCTGTGATAACAACGGGCAGCTGCTATTTGAGTTTATTTGATTTATTTTGGATTTTCATCAAATTTCACAAATATTCGAATTGTTTTATTAGAAAATAATTATTTCCATGCAAGTACAAGTTGGTACATGCGATGTACATTGTTCACAGACAACAGTAACACACTTTTCTATTGGTACAATTGTCTGTGATAACAACGGGCAGCTGCTATTTGAGTTTATTTGATTTATTTTGGATTTTCATTTAATTTGACAAATATTCGATTTTTTTTTTAGAAAATAATTATTTCCATGCAAGTACAAGTTGGTACATGCGATGTACATTGTTCACAGACAACAGAAACACACTTTTCTATTGGTACAATTGTCTGTGATAACAACGGGCAGCTGCTATTTGAGTTTATTTGATTTATTTTGGATTTTCATTTAATTTGACAAATATTCGAATTTTTTTTTAGAAAATAATTATTACCATGCAAGTACAAGTTGGTACATGTGTTGTACATTGTTCACAGACAACAAAAACACACTTTTCTATTGGTACAATTGTCTGTGATTACAACGGGCAGCTGCTATTTGAGTTTATTTGATTTATTTTGGATTTTCATTTAATTTGACAAATATTCGAATTTTTTTTTTAGAAAATAATTATTACCATGCAAGTACAAGTTGGTACATGTGTTGTACATTGTTCAAAGACAACAGTAACACACTTTTCTATTGGTACAATTGTCTGTGATAACAACGGGCAGCTGCTATTTGAGTTTTTTTATTTATTTTGTGGGTGGGTCTCGTGGCGCAGGGGTAGCGGCTTCGGCTGCCGATCCCGATGATGCTATGAGACGCGGGTTCGATTCCCGCCTTATCCACTGAGCTTCTATCGGATGGTGAAGTAAAACGTCGGTCCCGGTTTCTCCTGTCTCGTCAGAGGCGCTGGAGCAGAAATCCCACGTTAGAGGAAGGCCATGCCCCGGGGGGCGTAGTGCCAATAGTTTCGTTTTTATTTATTTTGAATTTTCATCAAATTTCTCAAATATTCGAATTTTTTTTATTAGAAAACAATTATTTCCATGCAAGTACAAGTTGGTACATGTGTTGTACATTGTTCAAAGACAACAGTAACACACTTTTCTATTGGTACAATTGTCTGTGATAACAACGGGCAGCTGCTATTTGAGTTTTTTTATTTATTTTGTGGGTGGGTCTCGTGGCGCAGGGGTAGCGGCTTCGGCTGCCGATCCCGGTGATGCTATGAGACGCGGGTTCGATTCCCGCCTTATCCACTGAGCTTCTATCGGATGGTGAAGTAAAACGTCGGTCCCGGTTTCTCCTGTCTCGTCAGAGGCGCTGGAGCAGAAATCCCACGTTAGAGGAAGGCCATGCCCCGGGGGGCGTAGTGCCAATAGTTTCGTTTTTATTTATTTTGAATTTTCATCAAATTTCTCAAATATTCGAATTTTTTTTATTAGAAAACAATTATTTCCATGCAAGTACAAGTTGGTACATGCGATGTACATTGTTCACAGACAACAGAAACACACTTTTCTATTGGTTCAATTGTCTGTGATAACAACGGGCAGCTGCTATTTGAGTTTATTTGATTTATTTTGGATTTTCATTTAATTTGACAAATATTCGAATTTTTTTTTAGAAAATAATTATTACCATGCAAGTACATGTTGGTACATGTGTTGTACATTGTTCACAGACAACAGAAACACACTTTTTTATTGGTACAATTGTCTGTGATAACAACGGGCAGCTGCTATTTGAGTTTATTTGATTTATTTTGGATTTTCATCAAATTTCACAAATATTCGAATTGTTTTATTAGAAAATAATTATTTCCATGCAAGTACAAGTTGGTACATGCGATGTACATTGTTCACAGACAACAGTAACACACTTTTCTATTGGTACAATTGTCTGTGATAACAACGGGCAGCTGCTATTTGAGTTTATTTGATTTATTTTGGATTTTCATTTAATTTGACAAATATTCGATTTTTTTTTTAGAAAATAATTATTTCCATGCAAGTACAAGTTGGTACATGCGATGTACATTGTTCACAGACAACAGAAACACACTTTTCTATTGGTACAATTGTCTGTGATAACAACGGGCAGCTGCTATTTGAGTTTATTTGATTTATTTTGGATTTTCATTTAATTTGACAAATATTCGAATTTTTTTTTAGAAAATAATTATTTCCATGCAAGTACAAGTTGGTACATGAGTTGTACACTGTTCACAGACAACAGAAACACACTTTTCTATTGGTACAATTGTCTGTGATAACAACGGGCAGCTGCTATTTGAGTTTATTTGATTTATTTTGGATTTTCATCAAATTTCACAAATATTCGAATTGTTTTATTAGAAAATAATTATTTCCATGCAAGTACAAGTTGGTACATGCGATGTACATTGTTCACAGACAACAGAAACACACTTTTCTATTGGTTCAATTGTCTGTGATAACAACGGGCAGCTGCTATTTGAGTTTATTTGATTTATTTTGGATTTTCATTTAATTTGACAAATATTCGAATTTTTTTTTAGAAAATAATTATTACCATGCAAGTACATGTTGGTACATGTGTTGTACATTGTTCACAGACAACAGAAACACACTTTTTTATTGGTACAATTGTCTGTGATAACAACGGGCAGCTGCTATTTGAGTTTATTTGATTTATTTTGGATTTTCATCAAATTTCACAAATATTCGAATTGTTTTATTAGAAAATAATTATTTCCATGCAAGTACAAGTTGGTACATGCGATGTACATTGTTCACAGACAACAGTAACACACTTTTCTATTGGTACAATTGTCTGTGATAACAACGGGCAGCTGCTATTTGAGTTTATTTGATTTATTTTGGATTTTCATTTAATTTGACAAATATTCGATTTTTTTTTTAGAAAATAATTATTTCCATGCAAGTACAAGTTGGTACATGCGATGTACATTGTTCACAGACAACAGAAACACACTTTTCTATTGGTACAATTGTCTGTGATAACAACGGGCAGCTGCTATTTGAGTTTATTTGATTTATTTTGGATTTTCATTTAATTTGACAAATATTCGAATTTTTTTTTAGAAAATAATTATTACCATGCAAGTACAAGTTGGTACATGTGTTGTACATTGTTCACAGACAACAAAAACACACTTTTCTATTGGTACAATTGTCTGTGATTACAACGGGCAGCTGCTATTTGAGTTTATTTGATTTATTTTGGATTTTCATTTAATTTGACAAATATTCGAATTTTTTTTTTAGAAAATAATTATTACCATGCAAGTACAAGTTGGTACATGTGTTGTACATTGTTCAAAGACAACAGTAACACACTTTTCTATTGGTACAATTGTCTGTGATAACAACGGGCAGCTGCTATTTGAGTTTTTTTATTTATTTTGTGGGTGGGTCTCGTGGCGCAGGGGTAGCGGCTTCGGCTGCCGATCCCGATGATGCTATGAGACGCGGGTTCGATTCCCGCCTTATCCACTGAGCTTCTATCGGATGGTGAAGTAAAACGTCGGTCCCGGTTTCTCCTGTCTCGTCAGAGGCGCTGGAGCAGAAATCCCACGTTAGAGGAAGGCCATGCCCCGGGGGGCGTAGTGCCAATAGTTTCGTTTTTATTTATTTTGAATTTTCATCAAATTTCTCAAATATTCGAATTTTTTTTATTAGAAAACAATTATTTCCATGCAAGTACAAGTTGGTACATGCGATGTACATTGTTCACAGACAACAGAAACACACTTTTCTATTGGTTCAATTGTCTGTGATAACAACGGGCAGCTGCTATTTGAGTTTATTTGATTTATTTTGGATTTTCATTTAATTTGACAAATATTCGAATTTTTTTTTAGAAAATAATTATTACCATGCAAGTACATGTTGGTACATGTGTTGTACATTGTTCACAGACAACAGAAACACACTTTTTTATTGGTACAATTGTCTGTGATAACAACGGGCAGCTGCTATTTGAGTTTATTTGATTTATTTTGGATTTTCATCAAATTTCACAAATATTCGAATTGTTTTATTAGAAAATAATTATTTCCATGCAAGTACAAGTTGGTACATGCGATGTACATTGTTCACAGACAACAGTAACACACTTTTCTATTGGTACAATTGTCTGTGATAACAACGGGCAGCTGCTATTTGAGTTTATTTGATTTATTTTGGATTTTCATTTAATTTGACAAATATTCGATTTTTTTTTTAGAAAATAATTATTTCCATGCAAGTACAAGTTGGTACATGCGATGTACATTGTTCACAGACAACAGAAACACACTTTTCTATTGGTACAATTGTCTGTGATAACAACGGGCAGCTGCTATTTGAGTTTATTTGATTTATTTTGGATTTTCATTTAATTTGACAAATATTCGAATTTTTTTTTAGAAAATAATTATTACCATGCAAGTACAAGTTGGTACATGTGTTGTACATTGTTCACAGACAACAAAAACACACTTTTCTATTGGCACAATTGTCTGTGATAACAACGGGCAGCTGCTATTTGAGTTTATTTGATTTATTTTGGATTTTCATTTAATTTGACAAATATTCGAATTTTTTTTTAGAAAATAATTATTTCCATGCAAGTACAAGTTGGTACATGAGTTGTACATTGTTCACAGACAACAGAAACACACTTTTCTATTGGTACAATTGTCTGTGATAACAACGGGCAGCTGCTATTTGAGTTTATTTGATTTATTTTGGATTTTCATCAAATTTCACAAATATTCGAATTGTTTTATTAGAAAATAATTATTTCCATGCAAGTACAAGTTGGTACATGCGATGTACATTGTTCACAGACAACAGAAACACACTTTTCTATTGGTACAATTGTCTGTGATAACAACGGGCAGCTGCTATTTGAGTTTATTTGATTTATTTTGGATTTTCATCAAATTTCACAAATATTCGAATTGTTTTATTAGAAAATAATTATTTCCATGCAAGTACAAGTTGGTACATGCGATGTACATTGTTCACAGACAACAGAAACACACTTTTCTATTGGTACAATTGTCTGTGATGACAGCGGGCAACTTTTATTTTAGTTTTGATGTTTATTTTTCATATTTCTTTCAACTTCTCCAAGTTTTAAATTTATTGTTTTATAAATCCTTATTTGTATGTATGCACATATTGATTTATGTTCAAATACTTGCAAAAGCATTAGAAAAACATTTTCTCTTTTAGTTTTTATTGTAATACATGTTGGTTTTATTATTATTCAGTGTGATTTCATTTTAAAGGAGGCGCATGGTACTTTATATTCAAAAAATCGATAAATTGTTCCAGAGTTGGCCTAAATCAACTTAAGTATGGACTTTTTATACTCAAACTTACTTAAAATTTTCCAAGGAACACGATCCCGTTGTCAAAATCAATATATAAAGTACTTCAAAAGTTAAGTATAAAGGGAAGTACTACTTATAAGAAGTTTAGGTAAAATCTGAACACAGATTCGTTAGGTACATCGATGGTACATAACTTTCCTGTAATAAAGAAGTTGATTTGGTGACGTTTTCTAAAAAACAGCTATCTTTCCAGCAGGGCAAGGCTACTTATCGAACCTTTGAAGTACATCAAAAATCCTTAAAGGTACACATATGTACCACTTTGGTACATGCTAAAACCATGTTCGGATTTTTGATTTGGCCAGATTGCCCTGCTGGATGGATTGACATTTTTTTTGCAAATCAAGTTTTAGTGACAAAAAGTTAAATAAAAAAATCACCAAATTTTTTTTACCGTGTATTTTTTTTTCCAGTGTAGTCCGTATCCATACCTACAACTTTGCCGAAGACACCAAATCGATCAAAAAATTCCTTCAAAAGATACAGATTTTTGAATTTTCATACATCATTTTTGTATGGACAGCTGCCAAATTTGTATGGAAAATTATATGGACAAACTAATGATGCAAAATGGCTTCTTTGGGCATACCGAAGGCACCAAAAAAGTTTCAGTCGGATTAAAAAATACAAAAAAAATCGAATGACCGAAATCCTAGAGAACTGCTCGTACTATAAAGATTGTTTTTTTATACTGTTTCAAATATTATAAATTTAGCTTTCATCAGCAACAGTTTAAAAATGCTCATTTTGAACGACCTGTTCTTGAAAATTAAAATAATCATAAGCAAAAAAATAGAGGAAAAAACAATTTCTTTGACATATTTAAATATTCAGAATTTTATATTAATACATCAAGTATTTTTATGAAAGATTAATTAAATTGAACACACTGTTTTTTCAACAAACGATTTTAGGTGGTACTATTTAAAAATAAAAATCCATTTTAAAGGGAAGCTATCACTTATATTTGAAGGAAAATAATTGTCATTTTGAAAAGCTCTAAATGTAAGTAATTCAATCAAATGAATATCTACTTCAGATTTTATCAGCATAGTATGTCTTCTTTTTGAAGACACTTAAGGAATATTGATCCTAAAATTTATCTAAATTTATCTTAAATGTGACATAGTCTACGTAGTTTTAAAAGGCCTTCAATTGCGTTCTTTTCTAAAACAAAATAAAATCATGTATATTTGTTTTAAATTTAAAATAAATTTGGTTTGTATTGAATAAAAAAGGAAGACTTTGATTTGTATTTAGATCACTGATAGTAAGATTTAGAATGCTTTAAAATCATTTTCGTAATTAAAATACAAGCAAAAATATACAAAATAAATTTCCATGCTTGCTTCTGACTGAAATAAAATAAATATTTTGCAAAAATAAAAACAAAGTTAACAAACACTCACAAAAAAAACAAACAATGGTTTGTGAAAATAAAAAAATTAATGGTTGAGGACTACGCCGCGAAAATTGATACACGAAAAATAACTTGCTGATTTTTTATCACTTTTTGTTACAAAAATTGTTTTAAAATGTCATAACTTTCTACAAAAATCATTTTATTTTTTAAATAGATTACTATTAAATAAATAAATAAAAAGTTTAGCTAGTTAGCAACTGTAAAAAAAAATATATTTTTTCAAAACAACCTAACCTTCATAGGTTTCCTATGCAGCTAGGGCCTTTTGAAAATTTAATCTAGAATTTAATTTAAAATCAAATTTGCAACAGAACTTTTATTAAATTTTGATAAAGTGCACCGTTATAGGCCACCCGATCAGACGGTAATAACTAAATTCATGCCATTTCAATAACAAATACTGTTAAATTAACAAAAAATGTTATGGATTATTCCTGAAAAATCCATTTTTGCATAAGGGTTAAATAACAGTTTATGTTATCATAACAAAATTTGTTATCGGTCTGAACATTTTTTGTTATGGATGAATACCTCCAACTGTTATTGGGATGATCGGATTAGTTGTTAAAATAACAAAAAATAATAACAAAGATTTGTTCGAAGAATAACTTAAAATGTTTTTAGTCTGTTATTACAATAACAATCCCGGGCAGAAAGTTACATCTTCCTGCAAACTTGTCATGTTTGCAAAAACACAAACATGTCAAGTACCTGTTAACTTCCAGTTAAGAGTTAATCAAACATAAACGCGAACATAATTTACTCTACGCATATCAAAAAATTATCAACTTGAGTTCGTGTTGGAAACTTCAAATTATCATGCTATGGTGCGGAAAAATATCATCCATAAACATAAAATTATCCCGACCAGTTCATTTTTTTCCTGGAAAAATATGGGGCGAAAAATATCATACACAAACATAAAAGTATCATAACAAGTTGTGATGTTTCCAGATATTTTTTTTCTGTAATAATTTTGTTGCTTTAGAAAGCGTAATACACAGTAAGAAGATATAAGTTTCATATAGACTGTTTTTCAATTGTATTTTAATAAAACAATATAATGTGATGTGATTTTCTAGTAAAATTTATTTTCATTAAATAAGCCTGAAATTAAAAAACTATAGCAAACAATCTGCTGGAAGACTAAACATAATGACAATCTTAATTTTTTTTTAAATATTTGTATACAGTCATCCCTCATATTAGGAACAGTTTACAGATCGACCAATATTCAAAAAATCATAGAAAATCGATAATTGAACATAATGATTCGCTTTTACCTTCATTTGACAGCTGTTTTTGCGATCTTTCGAATGCTGTATTGAACAACTGCAAATTTTATCGTTTTATATCAAGTTTTTGAAGAAAAACTTCGACCCTTGAAATCTACAAATTCGGAACACTTTTTTCTAACGATGTAAACAATCTTTTTTATCGCTCCAGGGGTACATATTTTTATAAAAATAATGACTTCACATTCGGAAACCAGTAAAACTCATGCTTAGTAATGTTTTATGAATGGTCTGCTAACTTTTTTTGTGAAAATATCAGTTAAATTCAGGTGTTCCACAATTGTGGGAGGCACAATAACATCCCACAATTATGGAACAGGCAATTTGGAAGCAGCGTTTTGCTGCTCTGAATAAAATAGTCTCGAAATGCAGTTTTTTGTTTTAAAAGTACTGCTTATATTAATGAAATAGCAAAAGAATGTCCAAATAAAGGTCCTAAAAATACAGAAAAGATGCATTTGGCATGCTTTTGACAAATTATCACAAAAGTGTTCCGAATATGTGGAATGACTGTATCATTTGCCGTATAATTCGAATTAATTCAAAGTTTAGTGTGAATAAGTAAGGCTGGTAAAAATTTTATTTAAAGTTTTTGTCGATCCTCCCTTCGAAGTTTGCCCGAAAAATCAGGGGGCAACAAAAAATTACATCCAAAATTGCATACTACTAACAATATTAAAACAAATCAAACTTTTTGTAAAGCCAAGTCAAAGAAAAAGCTACGAAAATCTGTACAATTGAACTAAACAAATCAATAATGCACTAATTTATTTGCATTGGCCGCTGAAAATTTTCCTGAAATTCTAGCAAACCTATTTGAAAGTGTAGAAATTTGTAAATATTGTCAAGGCGGAAGCGTTACAACTGGGCAACGTGGCTCGGTCTTATACAAACATTTAAATTTATAAAATTCCCAAACAAAAAAAAAATAAACAAAAATATGGTCTTTAAAGGAAAGAATCAAAAAAATATGCAATCCTTATCAATAAATAATTTATTTTCAGAATTTTATATCAATCTGTCAAAAGTCAATAATGTGTATTCAAAATCAGCATAAATAACAAAATGAAAAACTGAACTTTGCTAAACAAACATTGAAATGTTTGAAAGAATTTCTAAACTGAAGTGATAGGTTCACTTTGAAATAATAATTCTCGTACATACCTTGTTAATCCTCATCCAATCCATCCAGAGAGCATATGATTGCAGCACAATCCATTTTTGCAGCTGATTGGTCAAAGTAAACAAAATTCTAGAAGCCGAATGTCCAGAAAATGCCCGTTAGTAGATCTGTAAGAGAAAATAAAACACAAAGCATCAATTCTCAAACAAAATTTATGGAATAATTAAAAATTCAATAGTAAACAAAGAAAAAGAAAACAAGCAATACTTATCTGAGTTTTAAAAATCGTCGAAAAATATTTGTCGGTTGACTAGTAGAACCAACATATGTAGCCACTTCAGGTGGACTCATCTTCCTCCGTGAAACTGCTTGCGAGCCACACAATTTAATCATCTCCTCCGGAATCACAAGAGGAAGGTTCAGAAACGTAAACAATCACACGCACACTCGCGAAAACACACGGACCAAATACGGTTCCTCCACAAATCGCGATTCTGATGACACGACGACAAAAACCAAAACAAATCGAAACTGCTGTTTTCCTCCACCGAGAACTGTCAAATTCGCCAAAATCATTCCGACGTTGATCCGCGTCTTGATAGCATCTGCTGGAGGAGGAGGAGGATGACCAGCGACATGCAGGCAGGAGGATTTCGATTCTGCGAACTGCGGCTTTGTCATGCACGCGCTAACGTAACTTTTTCTTCTCCAACGAGCCACCAAAACATCAACTTTCACATAAATAACAACATTTCGCAAATCTCACATAAAATGACACCAACGAACGCACATTCCCACGGCCAAAATACGCACTTACAACCCGCGGCGATTCGTGGACTGTTGTTAATCAGTGGAAAACTACTGCACCAAAAACGTAAACAAACCCTTGTCCCTTGTCCTGGCGAATCCGCCAAAATCCTTTCCACGTTAATCCACAGCAGCATCTTGGGCAAGGGAATTACTTTTCTGGTGCAGCGGCTTGGAAACTTTCCTTGCACCCGTCAACACGGAGCGAAACTTTTTCTTCGCCCCCCAGCCACAAAAACACAAACAATCACTTAAACACAACATATCACGGCTCCCGAACGCCACGGAACGGACGAACACACACTCCCTCGGCCACAGAACGTACTCACAACCCGCGGCGATTCGCGGACTACAATTTATCCGTGGAAAACTACTGCGCGAAAACGTAAACAAACCAGCCCGCCACGAACGCAAAAGCTGTCTGTCTGCCGATTGCCGATTCCTGTCACGACATGCCGCGCGCGTTGCGTGCGAGCATGAACGAAAGAAGAGAGAAAAGAGAGAGTGAGCGAGCGCGTGGGCTCATTTTTGCGCTTTGCGATGAAATTTTATATGCGGTAAAATACTTTTTAATGTGATTAGTTTAACTAGTGTATTTAAAGTAAATTAAAGTGGAAAAAAAGTCAATAAAAATGTCCATTAACAAAACTGCCATTTTAGCTAAGTCCGGCTTGAAAAAAAATTAACCTTGTAAATCATCTCATAATCCCGGGTTTTCAAAAATATTCTAAGTGTAGGAAAAGTGAAATTTTGTCGAGGAGTGAAAATTTTGCTAAGTCCAGCAAAAACAAGATAAAACTAGAAAATATCATCTCATGATAAAGAGGTCGAATTTTTTTCTAAGTCCCAAAATAATTTGGCTTTCGAAATTCTGCTAAGTCCAGCAAAAACAAGATAAAACAAAATAATATCATCTCATGATAAAGATTTCGAAATTTTTTCTAAGTCCCAAAATAATATGGCTTTCGAAATTTTGCTAAGTCCAGTGAAAACATGATAAAACAAAATAATATCATCTCATGATAAAGAGGTCAATTTTTTTTTCTAAGTCCCAAAATAATTCGGCTTTCGATTTTTTTCTAAGTCCGGTAATATCATGAGAAAATGAAAATTTATCAACTGATGATAAAAGGTCTACAAACATAGAAAGGAACATAGATTTCGGCGCGCATTTTAAGAGTTTTTGGAACAAATATCAAACATGCCATGATATCAAAAACAACTCAAGTTATTTTTTTGTTCGTCCCATGATGCGACTTTCTGCCCGGGATCCAATAACAAAAAAATCATGACAACGAATAACAAATCTTGTTATTAATAACATAAAATGTCATTGGCCAAGTATTTTTAAATATCAAAAAATGTTATCCTTAAGTTATTTCCGTCTGCTCGGGCATTTTTGAAATACATTGCAGTTTTCCCATTTTTATAACTAGAGCCCATGTTTTGGCCATTTTCGAAAAACTTGTTAAAAAGTTAAAAACATATATTTTCAACAAAATTTTTAAATTTTGGGTTTGATGTTGATTTTTTTTGATAATAAAAAATATATAGTACAATTCTATTATTCAAAACTGGACGATACGTGTCTGCAATATCTGTGTAGGGCTAATTGGTCAACACTAACAAAATATATTTTTCCTGATTTTTAGATTTTTAACTTATCAATATCTAAGCAACCAAGGGCCGTATCAACAGAGTTCTATAAAACAAAAAAGTAGGGAACTTATCAGCTTTTTGAAAAAATATTTTTTTTAAATAGCAAACATGGGCATTATAAAAAAAAGAAATATTGACACTTTCTTTCAAAAAAGTAACTTAAAATTGACTACAACTAGATACGGTGCATTTTATCAATATTCACTTTAGAACTAATTGAATGCAAATTTGATGTTACAGTTTACAATAGAAGTAAAAAAAAATATGTTAACCTTTTTTTTATTTTTTGAAAAATCTTTTTTTTCCAAATGTTTGCCCTTTTCGAAATTTTCTGAAGAGATTGCATGTTATTAACTAAAACATATAAAAAATTGAAACTTCAATATTTGGAGTTTTTATTCGAAATCAATTTTCAGTGACAAAATAGACAAAAAAAGCAGATTTTTCAGCACGAGTCGTACATTTATCCAAAGAGGTTTATCGAATTGGATAAATACGATGAGTGCTTAAAAAATCATGTTTTGCTACGAGTTGCTTAGGGTAGGGTAGTCATCAATGAGACACTTTTGGTTTTCAACTTTCAAAGATTTTTCTAATTTTTTCATCAGCATGTTGTTGCATTTTCTCTCTTTTAATGTGTTCTAACATTGACCAAAATATTAGATCGATCCGACATCTACAGCCAGAGTTATTCAACTGTCTCATTGTAGACGCACTTGGCAGGAACATTGAGACAGCTTAGGAACAATGAGACACTCTACGAAAATCAATACTTTTCTAGTAATACATCATGTTTTTGTATTGTTCCATTACAGGTGACTTGCCTTGAACATTTTAGAGAAATTTTGCCAACATGAAACTTTAATTATCAAAAGTTATACTAAAAAGTAATTAAATTTTGTAAAATCCATATTTTTATACAAACTCGTCGCCATGGTGCTAACTTGTCGTACGTGCATTTTGGGCCAAATTGAGTTAAGAACGCCATTTTGTGCAGCTCACAATGCCTCACCTTTTGACCTTCACATATCCCCAAAATTTGATTTCAATCCTGAGATATTCAACAAAAACTGAAAAAACTCCGTGCATTTTTGTCACTTTACATATGAAAGTAGTTTCAATCTTGTCGTGCTATCTTGTCACTTCATGAAAATTGATGTAAGTGCGACAAAAGGCCAAAGGGATTTCAGGCCAGGAAAGTCAGGATGCGTTTGTCGCACGTACAAGCTAGACTACCGAAAACATTTGTAATTATAACTCGGGACTCCAGCAACCAACTTCAACCAAACTTTGGGACAATGCATAGAATGGTCAGCCAAACAACACGTGTTTGTTATTGTTTACATTGCGTGCTCTCGTTTTTGAATATTCAAGGTCAAACATTAAAACGCGTTTTTCTCGGAACGTCAAAATGGCGGGTGCGACAAGATAGCACGACGACGTCGAACTAACATTGTATGTTTGGTTAAATAAAGTTAAAACTCTATAAATATGCAAAAAAATCACTTTCAATTCATGTTTTGAAAGATTTACATGGATTTTGAAAAGTTTAATGAAGAAAAATCAAAAAGTCTTATTGTTACCCATGGGCTAAAATGAGTGGGGAACAATGAGACAGCCCTGGATTCTGGGTATATTCTAAATTTTGGCCAAACCTAATGAAAGGACATTGTAGCCCAACTCAATCCCTATGGAACGTCGAAAGAAATTTGAAGAAATTAGTTTTGGTGTGATTGGCAGCCTACGAGCGAAAAAGTATTTTTTTTGTCCATAATTTACTTTTTCACCCCAGAATCAAACATTTTTGAATAACTTTTCAAGGGAGCGTCCATAACCAAAGCCACCAATATGGCAGACGTGTATCCAGTAGATACATCTTTCCCCCATTTATGAGCCTGATTGGTTGAAACCACGACTTGTGAGAGCCATTTTATCATTGTTCCCCGTGTCTCATTGATGACTACTCTACCCTACAACATTTTTTGCAGTTCCGAAAAACGCTTTTTGAAAGGAATTTTATGTTTATCATCCATGTGTTAAGTAAATTCGCCGTTCATGAGCATGAGCATGAGCATGAGCATGAGAGATCACCCATGGTTGCCCCTCCGTTGCTGAACAGAACCGTAATATCCTTTCAGCACTACTGATTATAGGCTTCGACGATCTAGTGGTGTTTCCCTTATCAACAGCATGTATGAATGCGCTGAAAAGATAAAACACCATGATTGCCAAAACAAGATCAGTTGCGAATAGGTAGCAGTCATTGGCCACCAACGGCGCCCGCCATGTCAGTTTGTAGATCTCGATTTTTAGGGACGGGAATATTAGTTAGCGCAGGTTGCTACTAGGGCAGCTGATTTACTCTGTGCTTACACCCCACAAGCGCCAGGAACCTGAAAATTGGTTAGTAGGATAGGGTGTTTGGTCAGGATTCATCATAGAAGATGATGATGCGACCCAAAATCATAGTGTTTGTTGAAAGATATTATATTTTATTCTCAAGGCAAACAATCGGTTGCTGCGGATGAGACATTTCCCGTTTAACTGTTGTTAAATTTTAAATGAAATGGTTTAATCTTAGACAGCCGGCTGTGGAAAGATAAAACCAAATAATATTTATTTATAAAATGAGGTGTTAAACGCAATGCTGCAATGATAGCGTAGTCTGATTTTTAATTATATAATCATTTAGTTCATGAATTTGCAACGGAATAGACGCGACGAACTCAATCATCAAGTGCCTTCCGATCTTCTTTCTGTTAGCTAGATAAGGTATTGATTTTCGTTGCCTCTCGAGCTACGATGCTATGGAGAGGGCTTAACACACAAACAACCGACGTCGAGCCCTCCGAGCTACGGAGCTATGGGAAGGTCTTTTCAACACAAAAAGACTCGCGCACCACACGACGTTCTTAATGAATCAAAATAATTTTGCTGCGCGATAAACCTAACGAACTTAGATCGTTTTTATCGAAAACTATATCACAATTCACGACAAAAATGCGAAACAAAAGGCACACACAAAACAAATCACTTTTCACTCCGTATATTTTTTACGACCACGCGCTCCCTTTGCCAATTATGCACTGATGACGCTGCATTTTCGGAGGGTAATCTTCTCATCGCAGCGCACAATTCACGACAAAAATGCGAAACAAAAGGCACACACAAAACAAATCACTTTTCACTCCGTATATTTTTTACGACCACGCGCTCCCTTTGCCAATTATGCACTGATGACGCTGCATTTTCGGAGGGTAATCTTCTCATCGCAGCGCACAATTCACGACAAAAATGCGAAACAAAAGGCACACACAAAACAAATCACTTTTCACTCCGTATATTTTTTACGACCACGCGCTCCCTTTGCCAATTATGCACTGATGACGCTGCATTTTCGGAGGGTAATCTTCTCATCGCAGCGCACAATTCACGACAAAAATGCGAAACAAAAGGCACACACAAAACAAATCACTTTTCACTCCGTATATTTTTTACGACCACGCGCTCCCTTTGCCAATTATGCACTGATGACGCTGCATTTTCGGAGGGTAATCTTCTCATCGCAGCGCACAATTCACGACAAAAATGCGAAACAAAAGGCACACACAAAACAAATCACTTTTCACTCCGAATATTTTTTTACGACCACGCGCTCCCTTTGCCAATTATGTACTCTGTGTTAAGTAAATTCGCCGTTCAAAACAAAAATATTGAAAAATGTTACTTTTCTGTACTAGTGTTGAAAAGTTCAACTTTTCAGCACCCATTATATGTATTGAAAGGTATTAATTTTCTATTCTTTTATTTTGGGTAGGGAAAAGTAGGCCGTTTCGTTTCTCCAGAAGGACAGGAAAAGTTGACCGTTTCACAGCGGAATAGCAAAAAGTGATTTTAAAAAAAGATTTTTTTCGGTTACCTACAACTAAAACATTTATATCCTCAACTTTGCCAAAATCATTTAATCAAAAAAAAAAACTATACATCACGAGATACAGATGTTTGACTTTTCACATGGGATATTTTATTGGAGTGCTAGTAAATTTGAACAGACAATTATAAAGACAAATTCTGGAGTTTTTTTTGAAAAGGTTCAATTAACTAAATTTCTAGTTTTTGCTTCTTGGGTGTTTTTGAAACCGCATTAAAAAACAAAAGCTTAAAATTTGGTTTATTGGTCCTTTAAAAAAAAACTCCAGAATCGATTATACAAAATGGCTTTTTTAAGCTGCTGTATTAGCTTTAAAATATCACTTATTTCCAATATATTTTCAAATGAGCCCAAACATGCTAAAATGATGAATCTTGGGAACGGATTTTATTGATAAATAAGATGTCATCAACAATTTTGCAGGAATTCCTAAAAAAAATATTTCACAATTCACACAAACAAATGAATTGCGTCAAATTATCATGCCGTATGATGCCAATTTATAAAAAATCATGTTTTTTTTTTTAAATTGTGGAAAACAATTCCTTTACCAAAAACTGTTTTTTTTTGTTGTTAAAAATGTGACTTTTTCATCTGTAGAAATCATGACCGAGCTTGATCACCACTGAAAATATTTTTTTTCAGAAATTATTTAAACTTTCCTGTAAATACTGCTTCAACGGTATCGAAGAATTTGACCAGATATATACTCTCCGTATTTCTTTCGGAAACAAAAAAAAAAAACAACAAGAAAATCGAGTTTTCTAAACATCACCAAAATATCATAAGATTTTTAGAGACAATAACTTAATAAATTTGTGCCTAGTTTTGGATAACAAGAAATTAAACTAAGGTGAAATTTTCTGATCTTTTGAACCAAATTATATTTAAAATTTTCAAATCAATCTTAATAATTGGTAAGGTCAAAATAAACTAAAATTTGAACACATTTTTTTGAGTTTAAAACATAATTTCAGCAAAATAGAGTTTTTTTGGGAGGTATTTTTTGAGAAAGTTTTGGAGAGAAAGTAGAAGGTATGAACAATGAACAACTCAAGTTTTTCAAAAAATAATAACATTACAAACATTCAACTCTTAACAGTAAATCCCTTAACCCACAAAACACACACACACAAACGCAAGCAGCAAAAAATCCGATTCCCCACAGAAAACATATCGTCCACTAACCACATTTCTTTGGTGGCCTTGCACCACCAGTGTGCCAACCCACCAGAACCCTGTTAAGCTCGCCCAGTCGATGTGTGTGTGTATGTGTATGGTGCCGTCTCTAATCCTTTTCCACTTCAAAGCCTTCAGCAGCAACGTCTACTGCTGCTGCTCCTTAAAACCGTGACTCGTATGTGGCAAGCTCTTTAATAGCCTTTTACTGCGTCGTCGAGCTGCATAAGACTTGTTCCTCCTCCTCCACCTCGACACATATGTTAACGCCATCGCGGAAAAACGGTGTGGAAAATCCGGAAAAGAACCTTCTGCTCTAGAGGTAACGACGCGACGGCGGGGAAAAAATATATGTCATCTCATCACACCGGGTACAAGTGTCGTGTGGCCAGGTTTTACCTGCTGCTGCGGGGGAAGATTCGAGCCAAAAGCTCCCTGCAGATTGTAAACTACTGCGAGGAAGGGGGAGAAGCTTTCATTCTTTTTATTTGAGTCCACATGTTGGAAAAGCGCGACGACACGAGGATTGTGGAACGAATTTTCCAAAGGAGCTCACATAAATAATTGCCGTCGACGGTTCTGTTCCGGAGAATGAATTTTTCCTCAGTTTAACGCTTGGTTGAGTGTTTTCAACTGGAAACAAATATATTTCATTTGATCAGGTGCAAAAATTGTACAAGTTCATAATCTTCTAATCGAGAACAACCTTTAAAAACAACTCCATTAAAACCAGGAAGAACTCCGCAACCGCCCAATAAACTGCTCAACGACCGCAAGTCTCTTGTGCCCAAAAAGTTCCGAAAAGCCAAACCTCCCACCCGAAAAGGCAACTGCCTATGTGGTCCATTGTTACAGTTGATTGTGAAATTTATGCCGGCAAAATTGGGCTCGACCCGATATTTCCCTGCCCCATCGTCGAAGCTTCCTGCTTATTCCACCTCCAAATTGGTGTGAGTTCTGACCAGACAACCACGTGCGTTCTAACCTAGAAGGAAACTGGGAGCAAAAAACGGTCCAAAATTTGAGGGGGATTTTGCTCTGAGGGTGATCTTTGAACTGTACTTTGGCTATCAATTTGTAACGAGTTCATGAGTTCATGGGTTCATGATGTAATGGTGTCATAATAATCATATAATCCCTAAATCGTAATGTCATGCGTTCAAGTTCATGGGTTCTTGAGTTTATGAGTTCAACATTTCATTAGTTCATGACTTGATCAGTTGTTGATTTCATAATTTAAAGATTTGATGATTTCAATTTTACAACATTTTGTTAGATGTTCGTGACTTTATTAGTTATGGGTAATTCCTAAAGAGGAAATTTTTGTCCCTGATCACGAATCCGAGTTTTATTTTTCGCTATCTCGTGACGGAAGAACGGTTTAATGGGATGGTGTTGAAATTTGGTGTCCAAAGGAATTTTATGTAAAACTGTACGCCCGATTTGATGACGTTCTCAGAATTCAGGAAAAAAAAAGTAATTTTCATCGAAAAAATACAAAAACAGTTTCAAAAGTTCTGCCATTTTTGGTTTAACAACTTTTAAATTGTATGGAACATGTTATTATATGGGAAATTTAATGTCATTTTTTGAATCTGCTATAACTTAGAAGGGGTATTTTTGCATTTGGAACACAATTTTTTATTTTAAAATTTCGTGTTTTTTATAACTTTCCAGGGTTATTTTTAAGAGTGTAACAATTTTCTAAAAAATTTTAGACTAGACAATCACAAAATTACGTATAAACATAAGGGGGTTGCTTGTTGATTAAGATAATTCTATCGGCGATAATCGTATATGCGTTAACCTTATCGCTGATAACGGACGATAACTTATGCTTAAAATCTTTCCAAAATCGACTTTCGCAAAGAAAATATTTTTCGAAAATGTAGTAAGTTTCGAAGTATAAATTCTCAAAGTTGTTCACAAAATACCGTATTTTGTCAAAAGTACGCAACATTTTCAAAATTTGCAACATTTTTCACTTTATTAGATTTTTTTTATTGGAAAATAATAAAATTTTCACAAAATACCATATTTTTTTGAAAATACTGAAATTTTGAAATTTGCAATACGGGTTTCAAAATAAGCAAATTTTGGTATGCATTTTCACATTGTGAAACTTTTATTTTAGTTCAAGACCTGCAAAACCCGCTTGGACCAACTAACCCTCGTCAGTTACATGATCACCAAGTATGGAATTTAGGGAGTTTTTTTTTACTATTATTATACATTGTTTTATTGATCCTCGGTCCCAACCTGGTCACAGCACCTAAAAGGACCTAATAAAAATAATTTAAAAAAAAACTTTTATTTTACAAAATATTCGATTTTTCAGAAAATACCCTTTTTTATGAAAATGAAAAGACTCAAATTTTCCTAATTTGCAACATGGGTATAAAACGATGCGAAATTGGGTATGCTTTTTAACTGTGTTAAAGTTTTTTTAAATACTAAAAGTTTCACAAAAAAAATGTTATTTTATTTTTTGAAAATACTCAAATTTTACAATTTGCGATTAAACGAATTAAAATTTTATAAGCATACCGTATTTTTCTTAAATACTCAAATTTTCAAAATGTTCAATACGGGTTTCAAAAGAAGCGAATTTTGGTATGCAATTTCACATTGTGAGAATTGAATATTACATAATATTTTAATTTTCACAAAATACCGTATTTTTCCAGAAAATTTAAAAACACAAATTATCTAAATTTGCAATATGGGTATAAAACGAAACGAAATTGGGAATGCTTTTTAACTGTGTTAGAATTTTTTAGAAATACTTAAAGTTTCACATAAAACCGTAACTATTTTTTAGATTTTTACATTATAAGTTTTTTTTATAATAAACTCAAATTTTCACAAAACACCGAATGTTTTCAAAAATACTCAAATTTTTAAAATTTGCAATATGAGTATCAAACGAAGCGAAATTTTGGAAGCATTTTCACTTTATTAGAGTTTATTTTGCTGTAAAAATTAAAACTTTCAAAAAAATCCGCACTTTTTGAAAATATTCAAATGGTTTGCATTTTCACATTGTGAGACTTTTATTTTACAAAATATTCGAATTTTCACAAAATACCCTTTTTATGAAAATGAAAATACTCAATTTTTCTCAATTTGCAATATGGGTATGATACGATGCGAAATTGGGAATGCTTTTTAACTGTGTTAGAATTTTTTTGAAATACTTAAAGTTTCACATAAAACCGTAACTATTTTTTAGATTTTTACATCATAAGTTTTTTTTATAATAAACTCAAATTTTCACAAAACTTCGTATGTTTTCTAAAATACTCAAATTTTTGAAATTTGCAATATGAGTACCAAACGAAGCGAAATTTTGGAAGCATTTTCACTTCATTAGAGTTTATTTTGCTGTAAAAAATTTATACTTTCAAAAAAATCCGCATTTTTTGAAAATATTCAAATGTGCAACATGGGTTTCAAAAGAAGCGGATTTTGTTCTGCATTTTCACATTGTGAGACTTTTATTTTACAAAATATTAAATTTTTCACAAATTACCGTATTTTTATGAAAATAAATTTACTCAAATTTTAAAAAATTTCAATATGGATATCAAACGAATCAAAATTGGTATGCTTTTTTACTATGTTAGTTTTTTTAAATACTGCAAATTTAAAAAATACCGTATTTTTAAAAAAATCCAAAAATTCTCAAAACTGGCTTTATAGTTATCGAACGAAGCGAACTATTTTTTAACATTTTTACATTATTAGACTTTTTTATAAAATACTCAAATTTTCACAATTTATCATATTTGTTTTGAAATGTGTGTGTGTGTGTGTGTGTGTGCAACCAATCAAAAGGGACCACGCGGCCGCTTCTTACAAATTGAGTTGTTTCCATAAATTTTAGATTTTTTATTCTATACATGCAAATAACTCGCATAGGCATTTGGAAGGTGTTAGCTCTGCCGAGCTTCGGTGACCCATTTCTACGCTGGCTAGCCAAGCGCGAGGTACCTCCGCTGAACCGACAAGCCCCGCCCTACAGAACGGTTGCATCAATTTGATCCAAAAGTTATTCAGAACTTCCGGACCCTCGTCAAATGGACAAAGATCCAGCGCGTATATAAAAATGTTAGCAGTAACAGTATTCTTAATTCCAGTCATAGCTCATAACGCCGCGAATCTGGACGGGGGATCGAACCTCGCCTTGAGCAATTTTGATTTTTTGTTCATGTTCAGGATTTTCAAGAATTTATATTTCCTTAACTTTCTTGTTGGGGGCAGATGGGAATCGAACCCAGAACTATTCGCTTATAAAGCGAACACCATAACCAGTCATTCACGGCCGCTCTTGCAACACTTGAAAATTCAATAAGGATGCAAAAAGGAAATTCCTCACCGGGTTTGAACAACACGGTCTCGAACAGCTGGTCTATGCCGCGGAAAGCACAAATCCAAATTCCTGAGCTCCACCTAGTAGTACATATTGGCCAACTTCCACTAGTCTTCTTCAGACCAAAATTTGATAGCAATCGCCACCCAGCGCCGTCCGGTATAAAACTGTCCGTAAGGCGAATTTAGTAATTCACTTGTTTGATGGCCGGCGCGGACAAAACAGTTTCCTTCTTCACCAGGTGCACAAGTTTTAAAACATTCACAAACCGTTCGAATAATTTTGAAGACATTTAAATTTTCTCTCAAACATTAAAAAATGAAAACTCCATGAAAATGACAGGAGCACAAAAATTTCATTTATCATATTTGTTTTGAAATACTACAATTTTCATATTTTGCAATATGAGTATCAACAGAAGCGATCTTTTTTACATTATAACATTATTAGACTTTTTTCATAAATTACTCAAATTTCTACCAAACATCGTTTTTTTTCGAAAATACTCAAATTTTCATAATTTGCAAAAGGTCAAACGAAGCAAAACTTGTGATAAATTTTCACATTTTTAGATTTTTTGTAAAATACAGTCCAGACTAGGTTATCCGAAAGCCTTGGCAATATTTCACTTCAGATAACCTAACAGACCTATTTTAAATTGTTGAGATTTAGTATGATCCAAGAAGGTGGCCAAAATGGCGGTGATAAAAAAAAATTAAAAAACATTTTTTTTATTTTAAAGGCAATCAATTGTTCAAATTTGACTAAAATGGGGACGACGAACTCGAAATTGATGCTAAAAGAAGGAAAATAAAAATAAAGAAAACAAAACTGTTTGTGATTCGATTACTTGAAGTCCCATAAAAACCTCGGGATAATCAAACTTCGGATAACCAAAAGTTCAGATAGTAGAGTCTGGACTATACCAAAATTTTCACAAAATACCATATGTTTTCGAAAATGTCAAAATTTCCATATCTATATGGGTTTAAATAGAAGGGAAGTTTAAAATGCATTTTCACTTTTTTTGTGAAACACTAAATTTTCACAAAATGTCGTACTTTTTCTGAAAATGTTCAAATTCAAGGGTACCAAACGAAGCAATCTTTTTTATGTAGCATACCAAATTAGTATGTATGTATTAAGCATACAAAATGTTGCTTCGTTTGATAACCATATTGCATTTTTTGAAAATTTGGGTGTTATAAATAAATGTGGTATTTTGTGAAAATTTTAGGATATTTAAAAAAAAAACAATAATAATAGGGTAATTCTCTACCAACTCACACGAAATCGGGAAAAGTTGCACCGACCCCTCTTCGATTTGCGTGAAACTTTGTCCTAAGGGGTAACTTTTGTCCCTGATCACGAATCCGAGGTCCGTTTTTTGATATCTCGTGACGGAGGGGCGGTACGACCCCTTCCATTTTTGAACATGCGAAAAAAGAGGTGTTTTTCAATAATTTGCAGCCAGAAACGGTGATGAGATAGAAATTTGGTGTCAAAGAGACTTTTATGTAAAATTAGACGCCCGATTTGATGGCGTACTCAGAATTCCGAAAAAACGTATTTTTCATCGAAAAAAACACTAAAAAAGTTTTAAAAATTCTCCCATTTTCCGTTACTCGACTGTAAAAAATTTTGGAACATGTCATTTTATGGGAAATTTAATGTACTTTTCGAATCTACATTGTCCCAGAAGGGTCATTTTTTCATTTAGAACAAAATTTTTCATTTTAAAATTTCGTGTTTTTTCTAACTTTGCAGGGTTTTTTTTTAGAGCGTAACAATGTTTTACAAAGTTGTAGAGCAGACAATTACCAAAATTTTGATATATAGACATAAGAGGTTTGCTTATAAACATCACAACGTCGCCATCGTGCTAACTTGTCGTACGTGCATTTTGGGCCAAATTGAGTTAAGAACGCCATATTGTGCAGCTCACAATGCCTCACCTTTTGACCTTCACAGATCCCCAAAATTCGATTTCAATCCTGAGATATTCAACAAAAACCGAAAAAACTCCGTGCATTTTTGTCACTTTACATATGAAAGTAGTTTCAATCTTGTCGTGCTATCTTGTCACTCCATGAAAATTGATGTAAGTGCGACAAAAGGCCAAAGGGATTTCAAGCCAGGAAAGTCAGGATGCGTTTGTCGCACGTACAAGCTAGACTACCGTAAACATTTGTAATTATAACTCGGGACTCCAGCAACCAACTTCAACCAAACTTTGGGACAATGCACAGAATGGTGAGCCAAACAAAACGTGTTTGTTATTGTTTACATTGCGTGCTCTCGTTTTTGAATATTCAAGGTCAAACATTAAAACGCGTTTATCTCGGAACGTCAAAATGGCGGGTGCGACAAGATAGCACGACGACGTCGACAAGTTATCGCGATTTTACGAAAAAAAGTTTTGAAAAAGTTACTTTTTGCGTTTCTCTTTGTTTCGTCGTCCGTGTCTGTCGCGGGTGACCATGAACGGCCATGATCGATGACGACCAACTTTTTCAAAACTTTTTTTTCGTAAAATCGCGATAACTCGTGATGTTTATAAGCAAACCCCTTATGTCTATATATCAAAATTTTTGTAATTGTCTGCTCTACAACTTTGTAGAACATTGTTACACTCTAAAAAATAACCCTGCAAAGTTAGAAAAAACACGAAATTTTAAAATGAAAAATTTTGTTCTAAATGAAAAAATGACCCTTCTGGGACAATGTAGATTCGAAAAGTACAATAAATTTCCCATAAAATGACATGTTCCAAAAATTTTTACAGTCAAGTAACGGAAAATGGGAGAATTTTTAAAACTTTTTTAGTGTTTTTTTCGATGAAAAATACGTTTTTTCGGAATTCTGAGTACGCCATCAAATCGGGCGTCTAATTTTACATTAAAGTCCCTTTGACACCAAATTTCTATCTCATCACCGTTTCAGGCTGCACATTATTGAAAAACACCTCTTTTTTCGCATGTTCAAAAATGGAAGGGGTCGTACCGCCCCTCCGTCACGAGATATCAAAAAACGGACCTCGGATTCGTGATCAGGGACAAAAGTTACCCCTTAGGACAAAGTTTCACGCAAATCGAAGAGGGGTCGGGGCAACTGCTGTGTGAGTTGGCGGAGAATTACCCAATAGTGAAAAACATACATACACAATTTCGCTTCGATTGATACCAAAATTGCAAATTTTTAAAACTTAAGTATTTTAGATAAAAAACATAATTTTGTGAAAATTTAAGTGTTTCAAAAAACTCAAATAAAGTGAAAAGCATACAAAATTTCGCTTCGTTTGAAACCCATACTTCAATTTTTGAAAAATTTTGTATTTTCGATAAAAAAGGTAGTTCATAAATTTATAAGTTCATGAGTTTATCATTTCATAAGCGAATGATTTCATTAGTTCATGATTTAGTGAGATCAAGAGTTCATGATATGTTGATTTATTTTTTTCGTTCACTAATTCAAGAGTTCAGGATTTCATTGGTACATGATTTCATGAGTTTAAAAGTACATTTTTCATAATTTTATGATTTGACGAATTCAAGAGTCCATGATTTCATGAGTTGATGACTTCATTAGTTTATAATTCATGACATCAAGAGTTCATGATTTACTGATTGCATTATTTTTAAATTTCATGATTTTACGGATCTTCGATATTACGATTCAAGGGATAGCCTCCAGTCATTTGGGCATTATCCTCTCGTTTGCACTTTTGCCTTCCAGGACAGCCACCACCAACGGCGAGCATCCACTCAAGAGTCCAATATCCTTCACACACTGCTGTGGCTTGCTGTAAAGTCAAGTGGACCTTCCAGTTGATCCCCGGAAAACTTGGTCTTGCCAGCCCATAGGCATTCGCTGGCGTGTTTATTGTGCGGTCAGTGGTCATCCCGAAAAAGGCGACTCGCCATTGACTCCAAAACTGGCTGCTGTCCCACCCAAGTGGCCTTCGACGATGACCAGCCAACGTAACCGGAAGTGCCGTTCGTTGTCAGGTGCAATCTGTGAGTCCCTCTCGGGAGCTGACCTCCTCCCTACCTCTGTCCCATTTTCTCGGGAAAGTGACTTTTATTGTTTGCCAGCAGCACGGAGTTGCCAGAACCGAGCGGCTTTACATGTCCATTTTTCTTATATCCGATAGTAACGATGATAAATTATAGCGTGTGGCCTTTGGCCAATGGATGAACTTGGAACTCCGGGTTTTGGGGCTGCGTAAGGTGCGGGGAAGATTGACTGAGGCCGGAGGATGTGGAAATCAATTTGTGAGCCTTTTGTTGGGGCAGGACTAGTACATCAACCTTTGCTTAGTTCCAGGACACCGAGTGATGAATTAAGCTGATGAGAATCTGATAACGAAAATCAGCTCTTTTGGAGAAATTTTGAACAAAGAACTTCATTAGAATTATTTCCACATTGTTTCTTGTTTCTTGTTTCTTGTTTCTTGTTTCTTGTTTCTTGTTTCTTGTTTCTTGTTTCTTGTTTCTTGTTTCTTGTTTCTTGTTTCTTGTTTCTTGTTTCTTGTTTCTTGTTTCTTGTTTCTTGTTTCTTGTTTCTTGTTTCTTGTTTCTTGTTTCTTGTTTCTTGTTTCTTGTTTCTTGTTTCTTGTTTCTTGTTTCTTGTTTCTTGTTTCTTGTTTCTTGTTTCTTGTTTCTTGTTTCTTGTTTCTTGTTTCTTGTTTCTTGTTTCTTGTTTCTTGTTTCTTGTTTCTTGTTTCTTGTTTCTTGTTTCTTGTTTCTTGTTTCTTGTTTCTTGTTTCTTGTTTCTTGTTTCTTGTTTCTTGTTTCTTGTTTCTTGTTTCTTGTTTCTTGTTTCTTGTTTCTTGTTTCTTGTTTCTTGTTTCTTGTTTCTTGTTTCTTGTTTCTTGTTTCTTGTTTCTTGTTTCTTGTTTCTTGTTTCTTGTTTCTTGTTTCTTGTTTCTTGTTTCTTGTTTCTTGTTTCTTGTTTCTTGTTTCTTGTTTCTTGTTTCTTGTTTCTTGTTTCTTGTTTCTTGTTTCTTGTTTCTTGTTTCTTGTTTCTTGTTTCTTGTTTCTTGTTTCTTGTTTCTTGTTTCTTGTTTCTTGTTTCTTGTTTCTTGTTTCTTGTTTCTTGTTTCTTGTTTCTTGTTTCTTGTTTCTTGTTTCTTGTTTCTTGTTTCTTGTTTCTTGTTTCTTGTTTCTTGTTTCTTGTTTCTTGTTTCTTGTTTCTTGTTTCTTGTTTCTTGTTTCTTGTTTCTTGTTTCTTGTTTCTTGTTTCTTGTTTCTTGTTTCTTGTTTCTTGTTTCTTGTTTCTTGTTTCTTGTCCTAATTTTCTTTTCATGAACCCAATGCAATCAGCAAATGCGAACTAAAATACTTTATTTAAATTGAATCTCAAAAATGTTTACTCCCCAAAATAAAAACAAATCTCCAACTACGCAACCCTTCCCTTCAAAATTCAATTGCCATTTAATTTAATCGCTCCTTTGCGTCACCCCAACCCGTTCAGTTTGACAGCCATGAAACGGGACTGTCCTAACAGACACTTTGAAACACTTCGCCCCAAAATGTTGATAAGAATTAAATTTTTGATTGTGTACACGACATCGAACTTCCCACGACGACGGTGCACCGCTGCTCTGTTTAGCGCGAATCCTTCTACCTTAATCTGGTCGTGAAATTTTGGGGGGGAATGGGGTTAAACGGGGTTTATACTTAAAATTTTAAGATGACAACGTTTCGAATGCCTAAAAAGTCATCTTCAGGGTTCAAATTAACTTGTTTTCTTTTTGAAACCACAATATCTCAAAAAATCGCATCAATTAAGATTAAATTTTGTCCCACATTACCCCACCACCCCCACCAGCATAATCTTATTGGCAAGAAACCGGGCTTCCAGACTTGCATCGCTGCAGCATCGTTTCCGGTTTCCGTTGTTAGCGCGATTCTGGTGCTCGTTAAAGTTGCATTCTTCCCGAATCTGTTCCCTTGGTTCCCCCCGGTGGTGACGACGACGACTCTGATGATGATCTGAATTTCACCGGAAAATCCCGACGACGACGAAATAGGTCAGTCAAAATCCGGACTGGGTTTGCTTCAAGAAGAAAATATCAATAATTGAAGCAAAAAAAGGTTAAATTTTCCCCAATTGCTGCGCTGGGAAAGGCGAAATTTTCCGCTCAGAACTTAAATTGCTTTTAGGCTACCGAAGGCATCGTCGCCGTGGAAAAGCATTTTCCGAGAAATATCTTCGCGGTGTAAATGAAATTTGATGATACTGCCGATGTTGGTTTGGATGGGGGAGCGCCTGAAGGTGATTCGGAGTTTGGAACATAATCTTTATTATTTATGTTGTCGGTGATGAGCTGGGAGCACAAATAACGCTTGTTTGTTTTTGGTTTATTTGCAATTTTAAAACCAAGAAGGAGTTTTTTTATTCCCTTGTTGAAAATCTTGTGATTTTCCTAGAAGAAATCAGACAAAAATTTGGGATTTGGGATTTGGGATTTGGGATTTGGGATTTGGGATTTGGGATTTGGGATTTGGGATTTGGGATTTGGGATTTGGGATTTGGGATTTGGGATTTGGGATTTGGGATTTGGGATTTGGGATTTGGGATTTGGGATTTGGGATTTGGGATTTGGGATTTGGGATTTGGGATTTGGGATTTGGGATTTGGGATTTGGGATTTGGGATTTGGGATTTGGGATTTGGGATTTGGGATTTGGGATTTGGGATTTGGGATTTGGGATTTGGGATTTGGGATTTGGGATTTGGGATTTGGGATTTGGGATTTGGGATTTGGGATTTGGGATTTGGGATTTGGGATTTGGGATTTGGGATTTGGGATTTGGGATTTGGGATTTGGGATTTGGGATTTGGGATTTGGGATTTGGGATTTGGGATTTGGGATTTGGGATTTGGGATTTGGGATTTGGGATTTGGGATTTGGGATTTGGGATTTGGGATTTGGGATTTGGGATTTGGGATTTGGGATTTGGGATTTGGGATTTGGGATTTGGGATTTGGGATTTGGGATTTGGGATTTGGGATTTGGGATTTGGGATTTGGGATTTGGGATTTGGGATTTGGGATTTGGGATTTGGGATTTGGGATTTGGGATTTGGGATTTGGGATTTGGGATTTGGGATTTGGGATTTGGGATTTGGGATTTGGGATTTGGGATTTGGGATTTGGGATTTGGGATTTGGGATTTGGGATTTGGGATTTGGGATTTGGGATTTGGGATTTGGGATTTTTGTTTTTGTTTTTGTTTTTGTTTTTGTTTTTGTTTTTGTTTTTGTTTTTGTTTTTGTTTTTGTTTTTGTTTTTGTTTTTGTTTTTGTTTTTGTTTTTGTTTTTGTTTTTGTTTTTGTTTTTGTTTTTGTTTTTGTTTTTGTTTTTGTTTTTGTTTTTGTTTTTGTTTTTGTTTTTTGTTTTTGTTTTTGTTTTTGTTTTTGTTTTTGTTTTTGTTTTTGTTTTTGTTTTTGTTTTTGTTTTTGTTTTTGTTTTTGTTTTTGTTTTTGTTTTTGTTTTTGTTTTTGTTTTTGTTTTTGTTTTTGTTTTTGTTTTTGTTTTTGTTTTTGTTTTTGTTTTTGTTTTTGTTTTTGTTTTTGTTTTTGTTTTTGTTTTTGTTTTTGTTTTTGTTTTTGTTTTTGTTTTTGTTTTTGTTTTTGTTTTTGTTTTTGTTTTTGTTTTTGTTTTTGGTTTTGTTTTTGTTTTTGTTTTTGTTTTTGTTTTTGTTTTTGTTTTTGTTTTTGTTTTTGTTTTTGTTTTTGTTTTTGTTTTTGTTTTTGTTTTTGTTTTTGTTTTTGTTTTTGTTTTTGTTTTTGTTTTTGTTTTTGTTTTTGTTTTTGTTTTTGTTTTTGTTTTTGTTTTTGTTTTTGTTTTTGTTTTTGTTTTTGTTTTTGTTTTTGTTTTTGTTTTTGTTTTTGTTTTTGTTTTTGTTTTTGTTTTGTTTTTGTTTTTGTTTTTGTTTTTGTTTTTGTTTTTGTTTTTGTTTTTGTTTTTGTTTTTGTTTTTGTTTTTGTTTTTGTTTTTGTTTTTGTTTTTGTTTTTGTTTTTGTTTTTGTTTTTGTTTTTGTTTTTGTTTTGGTTTTTGTTTTTGTTTTTGTTTTTGTTTTTGTTTTTGTTTTTGTTTTTGTTTTTGTTTTTGTTTTTGTTTTTGTTTTTGTTTTTGTTTTTGTTTTTGTTTTTGTTTTTGTTTTTGTTTTTGTTTTTGTTTTTGTTTTAGCAATTTACCATTCGTTTTAATCTCTTCTGGGGTAATGATGCATTCTGAGGAATGAAGTTCTGTGGAATGGGATATGTTAAAAACGGGTAATTGTAATTAAGAATTTGAAAATTGGTAAATTTTCATAACATTCTGAACGCTACAATCTTGAAACATTTAAATTTCATCGCTGCAATGCAATTGTTCCAATGAATTTCTCAAACAAACAAAATTTCCACTCCCCAACGTGTGGAATCCGATGCGTTGATCCTCCCAGCAAAGAATAAAATCCCCTCTGCGCCTCGAATTTAGATTTAATCTCGCCGATGAATAATTGCACAACAATGGCTATTAACATCCAATGTGGGGGGTGGGGCGCAACACCCAACATGTTTCATCTCTCGAAAATTTTCCCCAGAATTGTACTCGTGGAACCGTGGAAAACAAATCCATCCGCAGGATTCACATGCAGAGCATATTCGGAGAGCATTTTTTTGCCTGTTGTATTTTTTTATTATTTTTCCCCGGCAGCCTATACACATCAGCAATGGGATTACCATTTTAATTGATTTTCCATTTTTTTTTCGCCGTTGGGAAGGGAGAAATGTGCTGGAAAAATACTTTTCGGCTCTATTTTCATCCCCTGGTGGGAGAGGCTGCGGACTGTCCACGGTTTCGCCATATTTGGCCATCAATCAAATCAAGCACCATCGCAAACACGCAACCAAAATAATATGTCAAAAGTTGGGGAGGAAAATTTTCAAACCGAAAGCTTGGAAAAATATTTTCATCCCCCCTGCAGGTCCACTTTCAAGTTTCTCTTGTGGGATCAATCGAAGGTGGTTTGGGAGAGGGGGATTAATCGAGCGCACTTTGAATAAATGTGAATTTTTTCGTCATTAAGCGGCAAATTTGTGGCGAGAGCTCGGAAAAGCTGGACGATTTTTGTGGGGAAAATGCCAAACGGCACACGAGGAAAATAAAACTGAAAACCTTTGAAACCAGCAAAGGAGGGCACAATCAATTGAGTTTATTTTACGCTCAATTTTCTAAAAAATATATTGTTGAATCGACTTTCTAGCATTTTTAATTCTTATTAAAAAAAATTATACCATGAACAAAAAACATTTCTTCAACTCTTCAAACTACCGGAACCCGGCAATTCACCGAAGCATGCCGTGCCTCTCAATGGGTGCCGGAAAGTAATCGATTGAAGAGCTCAGTACTTTCGTCTGCTGTGCTTGTTTTACCATTCCTCCCTGCCAGTTCTATAGGATTCTTTTGGCACCGAACCAAACGAAATCGATTCGACGACGCTCAGTTTCGATTTCCCGCAGACTTTTCCTTTTCCCTCCTCCCCCCATGAACTGAACTGCATGCAGCAGATTAGCCAGGCACGTCCCCCCATGTTTTGCTTTCTTCTAGACGATTGCAAAAGAAAAGAAGGAAAGAAAAAAACGAACTAATGATCAGCCGAAAGCACCCGCCGGAAGTTCATTTCTGTGGAAAATGCGCATGAAAAGCTAGAAGAAAAATGACCGGCTTTTCCTTCGTCACTCCTTTTTTAGTCTTTGGAAAACTTGCCGCTCGTCGAAAAGCGCATTAAATCCTCTTTCCGGTTCGGCGGTGTTCCGGATTTTGGGAGGGGGAGGGGCACTGAGTTGCACCTTTGCCAGGATGAAAATTATTTCATTTTTTTTTTCTCGCTCAATTTCTTCACCGGTAAGAAACGATTACAGAGGGAAATGAATTGCTTCGGAAAAGCGCTTTTGTCGGCTGAATTAATGCCTATCATTAGGCGGCATAAATTTGAACGAATTTGTTGGAAAAGTTTCGCGAAATTTTCTAATCAATCACAGAAGCGAGATTTCGCTCCACTTTTGGATTAAAAAATTATTTAACACACAAGTCAGTTATTTCTGTAAACCCTAGAAAATCTCCACATAACAGAAATGTCAATATTGGCGCTGTGAAATTTGAAACATACGTCCTTCCATTTAATCTCGCAATTTAAACTCTTTGATGTTCGATTTCGCTCGTTTTTTCATTTCCCGTTTCTTTAAAAAATCTCTAGGATTTCTCCACGTTTTCCACCAATCCTTACATTGACTAGCATGGTATGAAGGCGAAAAAAAGTAAAACACCTTAATTGGATTAGTGCGACACAAGTAGGAGAAAAGCTCGATTTTTCTATTTCGCCAAAGTAATAAAGCGACGAGAAAAAAGGTCAATCTTCACTATCGAGATCGAGATTTAAGTTTTGAACGAAACGAAACGAGTGGAAAACAAACAGAACGCCCTCTTTTACTTTGGAAATGCATGAGAAAAAAAAAGAGTCAAAAGTGTACTTCAATCGAATCTTAACGAATTCAGATTGAAAAAAAAAATGGTTGAGATCGAAATAAAACAACCTTACTTCTGCTCTGTTCAATAATTTCAATGGAGCACTTGATTCGGAGATTGAATTTTAAATTTTCAAGAAGCTTTTGTGTTTGACTTTGACTTGCAGCCTGGTGCATCTTGTTTTATCATTTATGCTTGGTTGGGGGATATTTGACAAATGCACTCTTTTTGTCTTTTAATTCTAAAATTTTTTGATCACAACAATTCATATGAAATATTTTCTTCTTCGAATTATGTTCAGATTAAGGTGAAACGGGAAGACACCGCCATATCAAAACTGCGACTCGAGTTTTCAAAAGAAAGTTTAAGAGAATACAGTAACTTACCAAGGCTCTGCGTGTTGCAAATGAAAAATTGGACGATAGCAAGCAATCTGTTGTGTTTAGAAATTGATTCAAGTTCAACAGAGGTTGTCTGAGAACTGGCGTCTCGTTTCACCTTAACATTGTTCATTTTTTTTCTTTATTACGCCATTGTGGAAGTTGTCAAGGAGATTTATTGGATACATTTAAAATAAAGGGGACAAAAAAATTAGAACAATTCCAACAAAAATATTGATAAAAGCTTTAAATCATACAATGATCACAGTGTTTCATAAAAATTCAATGTTTTGTTTCTTAAAAATCTGAGATATTTTCAATTTATTTAAAAATTACTGATTTGTTCTTTATTTTTTGAGAGGAATTACATTAATTAATTCTCCGCCAACTCACACGAAACCGAAAAAAAGTTGCCCCCTTTCCCCCCCCCCCCGTTCATTTATGAACATTCGAAAAAAAGACCTATTTTTCAATAACTTGCAGTGTCAAATGGACTTTTATGTTATATTAGACGCCAAATTTAATGACGAATTCTGAATTCCAAAAAAAAACGTTTTCTTTATCGAAAAAAATATTTTTTTTTTGAAATTCCGGCATTTTTCGTTGTTTAACTGTATACAATTTCAATTCAGTTTTTATTCATTCAGTTATCAATAAACAATTTGTTTTTCTTTTATACCTAAATAGAGTTTTGGAGTTCCTTTCAGCTATGAATTTAAAATTTATACTTAGTGATACTATTAGAACTAGCAAAAGGGATTAATCCAGAGCAGGAAAAATTTCAACAACAAAAAAAAACCTACTAGAATTAACTGTATACAAAATTGGAAAACTTCATTTTAAGGTAAATTAAATGTTCTTTTCGAATCTGCAATAACCCAAAGGTTATTTATTGATTTAGAACAAAAATTGTCATTTAAGAATTTCTTGTTTTTGTAACCTTGCAAGGTTATTTTTAGAGTGTAACAATGCTCTGCAAAGTTGTAGAGCAGACAGTTACAGAAAAATTATGTAATACAAAAGGGGTTTGGTTGTTACCGTCACGAGTTTTCGATATTAAAAAAAAATAAGAAAAGATGGGGTATTTTTTGCGATTCTGTGTGATTTGCCAGGGAATTACACAAATCTTATGTTTAAATCCAGCAAAGCTCTACGAAATAAGTGAAATGACCCTTTTTTGTATATAAAAAACGACTGATATTTTTTTTGGTGAATTCGGTATGCCCAAAGAAGTAATTATTCATTGGTTGTAAATCGTCACTTTTGTGCTATCTTGTGACACGATCTATCTTTTCATAGTAGACGTATCACATACACGAAAAACAAAAAAATCACTTTTTGTTATTAAAAATTGATTAGAAAAATTAGAAATTAGAAAAACCCATTTTTTTTAATTCCAAAAATTCCAGAAAGGTCCAGAATCCTTGACCAAGTTATGATTTTTTGATTAATCAAGGGCCAATTTCTGACATTTTAAAATTTTGATCTATATTTTTAAATTTTGAAAGAATTTTATATTGAAAAGTGCTGGAAATTTCACTATTTTTTTAATAATAATATAAATCAGACTGTTTTATTTACTGTTTATTTTGTTTATCTTACCATATCTCAGCAACCATAGACCGTAACAACAAAGTTCAAAAAAGCAAAATGTAAATTCCACCCTTCAAAAATATTTTTGCAATTCCGTCGTGAAACTAGGGGAAATATACCCATTTTGATCAGTCTAAGCCGTTCGACCAATTCTCATCACTTTTGCAGTTTTCTGCTATTTAATCAGCATTTTCAGGCACACCAACAATGGAGAGTTGCTTGCTCACTTTTATTTGAGCTATTTATTACTTAGGAACAATCGAAAACACTTTATTAAAGCTGTAATTCATGATCAAAGTGCTGATAGGCCGATAATAGAAATAGGCTGAGAAAGGGTATAGTTCCCCTACATACTTTTCCTGTCATTCTTGAACAACGAAATAGCCTACTTTTCTGTACCAAAAATAACAGAATCGAATAGCAACACTTTTCAAAATAAATGCTGAAAAGTTCTACTTTTCAGCACTGAAATGGGTGCTGAAAAGTTGAACTTTTCAGCACTTATTTCGAAAAGTAACACTTTTCAATTTTTTTTTTGATTTAAACGATTTATTGACAAAATACATGAAAATTTGACTTAAAATTTCACTCAATGGGTGTTTTTCGGAATTGCAAAAAATGTTGTATGCAACAAGTTGCAAAACTTGATTTTTTCAGCACTCTTCGTATTTATCCAACTCGGTGAACCTCATTGGATAAATGTACGACTCGTGCTGAAAAAATCCTCTTTTTGCAACTTGTTGCATAAACTACTATTTTGTCAAAAATGTGCAAGATAAAAAAAATCGAAAAACATAGACTTTTTTCAAAGTAATTTAGTAAAGCGCGAAAATGGCACTTTTAATCAAAATTTCATTTTTGAAATTCTGTCGTGAAACTACTTACTTTTTCTGTCATTCTTGAACGACGAAATAGCCTACTTTTCTGTACCAAAAATAACAGAATCGAATAGCAACACTTTTCAAAATAAATGCTGAAAAGTTCTACTTTTCAGCACTGAAATACGTGCTGACAAGTTGAACTTTTCAGCACTTGTTCCGAAAAGTAGCACTTTTCAACATTTTTTTTGATTTAAACGATTTATTGACAAAATACATGAAAATTCGACTTAAAATTTCACGCAATGGGTGTTTTTCGAAATTACATTTTTTATGTTGTATGGAACTCGTTGCAAAACTTGATTTTTTCAGCACTCGTCATATTTATCCAACTCGGTGAACCTCGTTGGATAAATGTACGACTCGTGCTGTAAAAATCCTCTTTTTGCAACTTGTTGCATAAACTACTATTAAGGTCGTAGAAGGTGTCCTTCACTCTTGGGGCAATGACTGTCACGATATGTAAAATGCTTCTACAAACAACACAAAGAAAACCATTTTTTGATTGAAACATTCTGAATCAAGATTTGAATGTTTTTCTAAAACAAAAATGGCCGCCAAATGGCCGATCTGGAATGATGCCTTCCAGAGCCTTCAGTTCTTTTCTATAAACCGATAAAAATACCATTTAAATCGGAATGATATTGAAAATTATTACTTTAAATTATAAATGCTGAAAAGTTCAATTTCAAAGCACCCATATGACTGCTGAAAAGTTTTGTCATCTGAAAAGGACAAGAAAAGTAAGTAATTTTACAATGAAGTTGCAAAATATATATATTCTTCATCTTTGATTCCTAATGTAATATTACATCAGGAATTGGTGAATTTTCATCAGTTTTTGGTGAATATTCATCAGGTTCACAATTTTACAATTTTTTTGTAATATTACTCAAAAAATAGGTAATATTCAACCAACCAAATTTTCAACATTCCAAAATTCAAGAAGAATGGATTTGTTTCGATAAGTTTTTTCAAGATTATTACAATAAGTTAATGGATTTCCTCGAAGTACGAATTTCAAATATTTTAATCGATTTTTCAAGGAAACTGTTTTTTTTAATGATGTTACAGAGATGTAGTTAAGTTTCCATACAAACTGTTTTTATATCTATTAGTTTTTTCACTTTTAACATCAAGTCGGATATTTGTAAACAAATTTCGAAAAATGTAAATTTGTTTTAACTTCAACATGGAAAAAACAGGACTGAGCCACGTAGATTAGTGGTAACGCTTCCGTCTCGTAAGCGGTAGATCGCGGTTCAAATCCCGGCTCGGACCTACACAACTGGTGATCGTTTCTATTCTGGATTCGATTGCTTAGTAAAGGGAAGGTAGTGCATCGTCACAAGCTGGACCTTATCAACGACACCTTAGGAAGGCGACCTATGGAATGTTAACATTAACCTTAACTTGTTAACATTGAGTTGAGAATGAAATTGCCACTGAATCCGCTTTGTAAATGCCGACCCCGATACTCTTCAAGGGTGTTCCCCTCAGGAACTGGGAAAGATTTCATTTTTTTTATTCTCACCCTGTTGAGTGAGAATCAAATTTGCCTGAATTTGATTCGAACTGCCAGTGAGGATTTTATAATCTTTTGTCACCAACAGAAACCTGCCTCTTTTACCTTCCATTCACAAACGTGTTGACCACACTGCTGGCGACTGTTCCGGACAGGTGGTGGTGCCATCCCATCCCAGCCTTCGAGCTGGTGGTCCCTCATCAAATCCTCCCAGCATGTAACGACAACGACGTATGAATTTGGGATTCCCAGCAGCGTGCCGTCTTTCCGGGTGGTCTTTGACCCTGCCCACAGAGGTCCCCATCTGTAGGTGGAGAAGCCCGAGCTTGTTGATGAAATCACCCGGGAAAGGGACAATTTATTGTATTATCTCATTAGTTCGATGCCGGATGAATTGTTGGGGCCGAATTCGACCCTTCGAATCGTTTTCCCCATTTCCAGATTTTTCATTATGCATCAAGGATCATCCTTTCTCATCAAGTGACAGATCCCTCTGTGTCTTTCTGTGACAAACGATGTCAAGGGATAATAAAAATGCTACCTCTTCCTGAATAATTTACGACACACAGACACTGCTCGGCTCTTCTATTGGATTTTGGGGATTTCCTTCTGCGTTTTCGTCCGTTCGCTCTATTTTTCCTGGGGTTTTTCCTTTTTCGAAGGACGTCAACCAGCTGTCAGCAGCGAATCTGGGCCATACACGAGGACGGTCGGCTTTTGATGTGCGCTCGACGCGATGAGTACTTCTGGGAGGGGCCAAAGGTCAGTACACTGGCAATGGGTTGGGGACGTGACTAAGGGGCAATTTGGTGTGTCGTGGGAAGCAATTGGTTTAGGGATAGTTGAAGATTTGTTGTGTAGACAGGTTGGTGGTTGCAACTTGATTGCTATAAAAATTTACTGGAGTTTACAATTTTGTGGAATTCAATTCATAAATTGATTCTTTCCCAAATCCTTCTGGGACTGTATGGGCGTAGCCTTGAAGCACAGTGTGGACATTTATTTTCTCAAACATTTTTGATCGTGCAAACAGTCAAAAATCTAAGAATATAAATCATGGTGCAGACCTGTAATGCTATGCTATGCTATGCTAACTCAAACCATAAATTGATATTAAAACTTCTTCATTACAGCCCAAGTCCATCAACATGGCATTTCATTTCAAACTAACTTCATCTCTCTCGATACAAATTGCAATAAATGTGCAATGAACCAGTTACAAAGTTTAATTGAGTTGGTCGGCAAAAGACAGTAATTGGCTGTGACTAGGGATTGGATTACAAAATCAACTACATTAGTTGCTGTAATTAAACTGCCAATCAGAGTCAGTCTTCAACTTTCAACAGCAGTCAGCACTTGCCGCTTCGCTCAATTTTCCAGATTTTCTCCACCGCCAGTATCGTCTTGCGACAAAATTGGCTAAAACGTGCCACTTTTCGATCAAAGCTGGAGCTTATTCTTCGCCCTCACCAAATTCATTCAGGCGTTTAATTTCATTACCACCTAAAATTTCCCCGACCAAAGACATTAAATAATCAACTTAAACGGAGTGACACACACACACACAGCCCGACCAAAAGCATTAAAATGCCATCACCTAATGAAACCACTCACTGCCGCTGGCAGTGCTGCCATCTATAGTTGAAATGTGGTCCACTTCACAAGCTGAATGGGAGCAGGCGAATTCAATATTCTGGGTCTCGTGGCGCAGGGGTAGCGGCTTCGGCTGCCGATCCCGATGATGCTATGAGACGCGGGTTCGATTCCCGCCTTATCCACTGAGCTTCTATCGGATGGTGAAGTAAAACGTCGGTCCCGGTTTCTCCTGTCTCGTCAGAGGCGCTGGAGCAGAAATCCCACGTTAGAGGAAGGCCATGCCCCGGGGGGCGTAGTGCCAATAGTTTCGTTTTTTTTTTTCGTTTTCGAATTCAATATTCATCAGAGGGCTCAACTTGGCGCGGAAAATTTTGCAGCCCGCTGCGATTTGTGGGGAAAACTAGGCGGTTTAAGTGGCGCTCGTAAATATTGAAGTTTGACGAGTTTCGGAGAGGGGCAATATTGCAGCAAGGACAAAATTTGGTCGTCATTTAAGGACTCTCCAAGCGGCATACTAAAATGTAGCAAATTTTTGCCATCGTCGTGCGGAATTTTAGATTTTCCATGTATCATTGCATTTTGATCAGTTTGGTTGATTCTCTAGAGGGGTTCCGAAGGCTCGAAGCTCGTAACTATTTCAACACTCTCCCGAGAAGGTGGAAATAACTGGTGATGTTCATATTTTTTTTCATATTGTCAATAACCAATTTTGTATTTTTTTCGTCGTTATCTACACAGTAAAAATTTGTGTAAATTTGGAAGCCGTAATTTTGGAAGGTTGAATATTACCTATTTTATGATGCAATTTTACCTCAATTAAGACTGAAAAAGTGACATTATACAAGATAAGTGGTAAAATTACACATTTTCAGATGTAAAATTACACCTTTCTTCTGACATAAAAGATTTACCCCTTCCCAGATGTTACATTATCATGATTTTCTTTACTGTGTAGTAATGAATAAATCAATAAACATCAGCAGATGACTGCACTTTAACTAAAACCAGACATAATCACATAACCTATAAGAATTCATTTTAAAACCAAATTCAATGGTTGTGATGGTCACTTAAGCTGGTATTCCTTTAAGAAAAACTTAATTAGAAAATTATCAAAGCTCCGAATCTTTGGCATTATTGACAGTTTCCGAAAACATTTTTTTTTCTTTTAATTTTTTTGTCTCCTTCCCTTTTGATTATTTTCCCAGAAAATGTGATGGTAGTAAAAATCATTAATGCTAAAAATATGAATTTTCATTAAAAATACTGTTACAGTATTTATTAAGGGTACTTTTGGCTTTCTGAAAACTTTTAAATTTTAGACCACAGATATATGACGTATGTGACGCAAAATTTTGAGCAGCATAACTGTGATAATGTATTAAAGCATTTTAAATATTTTTTCCTTTAAGGTTTGGAAATTGGGCTTGAAATAATAATTTGAGTTTTATTTTTATTACAAATGGCAGTGATTTCAAAACTATGTTTTAACTTTTTTTTGACAAATCTTATTTGTTTTTGAGAATTTTGAGAACACCATAAAATAGGGTATCCAATTTTTAAAAAGGCCATTGCAAATATTTTTTTGAGGTTTATGTCTCTCGACTCTGACTAAAGTCGGGGCAAAAAAATAAAAAAAAATAATTACGAGTCATGGTTTCAACATTCTAATGAAAAAAGTGTTTTAAAATGCATTATAAATATGTCCAGTTGATTTGCCAAAACATTTTTAAACAAGCCGAAACATTAGATTGTTCTCAGTTGATTAGACTTCTTTTTTCATGGAAATTTTTTTTTTGGAAAAATATTTTTTTTCCCCTGATTTTTCAGACCAATTTTGAAGGAGGGGCGGTCGAAAACGGCCTAAAAGTCCTTTTGACACCAAATTTATATTTTTTCACAGTTTCAAGCTAGAAATCATTGATCCACGTTTTGCAGTACTTTTTGAAAAAAAAAATTTGCATTACTTTTTGATTGCAAATTCAATTTTGCCTCAAAAATTATTTTTTATACTGTTTTTTGTCCAGGTTTTCAATATCCCGAAAAAAAAAATTTTCAAAGGTTATCACTAGGGCTAGTGAATTTTTACGGCAACAAAATCGAAATCACGCGGCGTGTTAGTTTTTGAAACCACGGATTTCACGGCAATTTCACGGCACTCTAAAATCTGCTCAAAATAAACATAAATATGTTTTGTAATATGTGTGTCATAATTATGTACAGAAAAGTATCTTAAAAAGCAAGCAATGTTATAAAAAAATTGTTTATTTTCATAAATTTCAGAAAAAGAGAATTTTTGCATTTAAACAAAGTTCAGGCAAATTTCATTTGTAGCATTTTTTAAAATTTATTGATAACTCCAGAAAATTATGATACTATACAAAATGCTACGTAAATTTTATTTCAACCTGTATTGTATTTGAAACCAATTGACGAAAAAACTTCAATTAGGGGAACAGCATCTAATTCCAGCGTGCCTCTAATGTTGCCATATCAACACTTTGACGTTCGATTACAGCTCATAAAAAGCGTTTTCAACTGAAATTGAGTTATAAATAGGCCAATAAGAAGTGAGCAAGCAAGTTTCTATCAAAAGTTTTGCAAAATTAGTTGTTTAAATAGTGAAAATCAGCAAATTGGATGGAGTTTGGAGCGAGTGCTTAATCGCCAAACATACGAGAATTTCCCCTATAATTGAAATATAAAAAAAATCTCATTTATCTCACGTTATATGCAACTTGTTAAACCATATTTTAATTAGTTTTACAAGGATTAAAAAATAATATAGCTCATTTTTCTTTTCCTGTAGTTTAGTTATAAAAAGTTAAATAAAAAAATCTGATCTTCGCCGAAGAAACCAAATTGGTCAAAAAATCCCGTCCCAAGCTACAGATTTTAATACATTTTCATACCCATTTTGTATGGAGGCTTGTATGGAAAAACTTATGATGCAAAATGACCTCTTCGACAAAGGGAATACATAGTCAATGTTTCATCGAAATAAAAAAATGGTTATTTTAAAGACCTTGCAATTTATTTTATTGAATATTCACTTGCGCAATTTGTATGATTAGCCCGCAAAATTGCATGGAAAAATTAATTCTGCAAAATTTATTTTTTTACAAAGTTTCATTCAAATCAAAAAACCAAAATAAAAGTCGATTTGATCATGATTTGGAAAGTAATAACAATCTGAAGAGCTGTATATTATTTATCTTTATTGTGACAGTCATTTTTTAAATTTCTTTTTTTTAAATGTTGACCAAAATAGTTAACTCCATTTTGTTATTCCCACCTTTCCGGGATACGATGCCAACAAAACAGGTTGTATACGTTAGCATTGAATTTCGTAGGATTTTCTCTCGGAACACAGTAAAAACTTTTAATTCAATGTTTCTTAAAATCTAAAAATAACTTAACAATATGAGTTGTTGAAGAAATAGGTTTTCTTAAATAAATATTTTTAACAAACTTTTAAGATGATTTTTTCATACAGCCACAACGTTGATGTATCAGAAAGTGATTGGGTGTGCCCAAAGGATCAAACCAAATCGTTCCAGCATTAGTAAAGCAGATTTCCCCCTGCTCCCCTCAAAAATGTTGCCAAATTTGGAAAACTTTTTCACCCACTCTTTTCCACATATGGAAGGGAAATCATGTCCCCCGACACAAAACCAACTCTGAACCAGCAAAATTTATGTTAATTAGCACCCAGTATAGTAAAACACTAGACTCGAACCCAGATATTGTCGTCGAACTGCTCTGGGCTGGAGATGACAATTTTTGAGGAGGTTCGAGTGTGTTTTTGTGTGTGTTTACAAAGGATTGACCAAGCCCAGCATAGGCCAAGTTAGTTAGTTAGTGTGGCCGTTTTGTCGTGTCGAATTTGTGAGGACCACACTTTTTGGGCCAGCAAATTTATTCATGAGCGTGGGGTTTTTGCGGTTACGTTACGGGTTGACAACGGAGCTTATACGGTGTGCTTGTTACTTGTTGTTGAGTGTGAAATCGTTGCCGGAAGTTTGTTTGATTTGATTGTATTTTTGGGTGATGTTTTTTTCTTGAAGGGATTTTGTTTTTAATTAATATGCTGTTACAAACAACAAACTTTGCCGTAAATTTGACAGATATTTGATTATAAATATCCAGGAAGACAACACAGTTATTATAACAATTGTGTTAACATGGATAGCTTTTGCTTGAACAGATGTTCGCTTGTGCCAGTGTGTCTAGTTGATTTTGAAATTTGAATATAATTTTAGAAAAAGAAACTTTTTTGCAAAAGGTTTTTAGCAAAAAACTGATTGAAATTTAAAATTTTATATTTTGACCGTACCAAAAAAATCTAAAAATTTGAAGATCTGGCTACCTTTAGATGAATTTATGTACTAAATGAGAATTCGGTTATATTTGTTCCTGTATCACTGCGGAGTACAACAAGTCTATTTATTTGAACAGATGTTTTCGAATCGTTCGATTGACGCAAATCTCCGCTCCGTACATTTCCGCAAACTTGAAACAATATAAATCTTCCCTACCAGTACCCACCAATCTTCAGTAACCCTCAAGATGTCACCCAGAGCACCACTGGCAGTCCTGATCCTGGCCGCCGTAGCCATTGCGAGCACCCAAGCCGCCCTAACGATTCCCGAGGTGTTGAAATCCTCCGCCCGGTACTTTGTCATCAACGATCGAACCGGCACCTTCTGGCAGGCCTTCCGCTACTGTAACAGTCTGGGACTGCAGCTGGCCTCGGTCAACTCGGCCAACGATAATAAGGCACTTACGGCGGCCATTGCAGCAGCCCCTCCCCCGAAAACGAAAGGAGCCTGGTGGATTGCCGGAACCGACCTCGGTAAGGAGGGCGACTTTGTGTGGATCACTACGCAGAGCAGGATGGGATTCCGCACCGGTTACACCAACTGGGCCGCCGGGGAGCCCAACAATGAGTTTGGGAACGAGCACTGTGTCGAGGTGTACTCGTATGGCGAGTGGAACGATAAGAACTGCGATGTTCTGAGGAACTACATCTGCGAGAAGCCGTGGTAATTAGTGTGGGAAGAGCTTTTGTAATCGGGCGTAAGTGAAACAGATGATGTATTTAGAAATACAAGCCATGCTTGAATAAATGAATTAAGTTTTGATAAATCATATTCGCTCTCGTGTCAAAACTGTGATGGTCCTCAGCCAAAGTTACTAACAAATAATAAGTTACATTAAATTTGCAAGTCCGACTTTTATTAACGTTGTGAGATTTTTTTAGTAAAGGTACTTTCTTATATACTTCCTATATACCCCTTATATACTTTCAAGTGTATAACCTGATTTCTTTTCATGGCATTGCTAATAGCTCATCAGGGTCAATTCGGATCTTCTTGCACAAAGTTGTAGGGAATTGAATTTTCTACAAGAATCTCACGTTTGGATATTTTGGGCAAGACCTGCGCCTCCTGTTGTCAAAATCCTGAAACGATATTTTTCGCATACATTTTTACGAATTTTCCAATACAAATCGTCTGCTGTGTGCTATCTTGTGACATAGACCATTTTGTTCGAAAATGAGTTAATGCTGACGTTTTGCTATACTCAACAAACACTACAAGATGCATTAACCCAATTTTGGGAACTCGCTTCCGTTTCCCGGATATTGCAATACACACTTGTGACATAGACCAAATTAACATCAAAATGATCGTGCACACTTGTGACACGTCATACATGTTGTTGGAAAATGTGGAAAATTTGTCTTGTTTTTCACAATTTTTTGTTGATACACTTTTTCTAAAGGCAATGCAATCTTTTGTTTTTGAAAATATACTGATTAAGTCGGTTAAACTATTGATTTACGCTAATTTAAGTTTGTATAGGAATTCTGTGCACACTTGTGACACGTGCTTTTCAGATTTTTGTTTACATAATTTACTGTATCTTTTAACTGACGTAACCAAAAAAGTTGAAACTTGGAGTGATTGTTTAGCGATAGTATTCGAACCGATAACTTCAAAAAGTTTGACTCTATCATTCATAGTTTTGAAAATATTAACAAACTTTCAAACTTTTAAAATCGATTTTCTCGAATAGTACTAAATGGTCGTTGTCACAAGTTAGCACACAACAGATGAAATTTCAATTATTAAAAGCGACCCCCAACCCTTAACCGATTTTGCTCAAAATTGAAAAATTATTTATTTATGCCTAAAGAATAGAGCCAGCTGGTATCTCTTGAGATTTTTCGAAATTTTCAATTTTTCTTATCACCCTGCTGTCCATACAAAAAGGATGTTAAAATAATTAAAAGTCTGTGTGGGACCATCCATAAACCACGTGGACACCTAAGAGGGGGGGGGGAGGGGGGGGGGGGGTTTGAGATTTCCAAAAAAAAGTGTCCACGTGGTTTGTGGATGGTCCCTGCCTTGTGAACGGCATTTCTTAATGGTTTGGTGTCTTCAGGCAACTTGTGTTGCTTGGGACTTTTCAGAAAAAAATAGTTACACTATCAAAAATAACCATTTTTGAAAAATCTCATCTTAATATGTTTCAGATTACAATAAATGCCATCTTTTGAGCTATTGCTAGTTTGCCAGATAAATCAAAGATCAAAGATTTTACATTATCTGTGCCAGATTTTTACTGATTTTGACAGATTTTAGATTTTCTACCGATTTCGAATAAACTTTTGATTAAAATAAACGATTAACAAAATAAAAAATAAAACATATTTATTTTTATGAATGTGTGAACTAAACAATTTCGAGGCCAAAAATACAACTAATCCAGCTGAATTCTACAATTGTTTGAATTAATTCATATCTTTCGTTCACTTCCCTTTTCATAAATGTAGGATTTTCGTTTTCCAGATTGTTCCTGATTTGCTATTGGTACTCGGCCAGATTTTTTTTTAGTTTTGACCTGGCCACTCTGGCTATTGCCAAGTTGGTCAAATTTTTTTGGCAGTAATGCCAGTTTTTCAAAACAATCATATTTCTCAAAAACGTGGAAACAAGTCGAAAAAAATATTTTAACTTTGTTTTAAGATGAAAAATCAAACTTGTAATCAATAATAACTATTCACAAATTTCGACATCATGCACTGGAAAATACAAGATTTTGTCGAAAAATTGGCAACATTGCCAAATAAATGTACCCCTATGGACCCCCTAAGCTACCTCTCCACGAATTTTTTTTTAGGTAAATTCAATTTCAATAGGAATTGCCTTATGCCATGGTGTGAGAGCTTTTAGGACCCTATTGGCGCATTTATTTTTTTGTGTGAAAAGGCGAATAGAAAAAAAGAGTGTTTCTTTTTATCTAAGATGCCATAAGCAATACCAATGCACAGATTTTTGAATTTTCAATAGGCTTTTTGTAAAAAATATTGTTTTGTTGTGGAAAAACGATATTTAGGACCACAAAAAAAAGAAAACTTTGATTTTTCGGGCATGCCTGAAAGGGTGACCAAATTTTCATAAGAAACTTTTGTAAAGAAAAATTTCAGTTTATAATATGATTTTAGGGCATTTTATACAAAATTCTCAAACGTAGGCTGATTTATTTTTTTTTAAACATCAGGAGGTGAATTTTTTTTAAATACAATTTTTTATTGGATTTTTGTTCTAAAATCGATTGCAAAGTACACAAAAAAGTAAATTTGGTGAAAGTTGTAATGTTACTTCCTTTATGATGTAAATTTTCTTAAAAATACTGCTTAACTTGAAAAACACATTAACAAGATATAAATGGATATAAATAAAAGACAAAGATACAATATACGTATGGGAATGCGTACATCGTTTCTGACCCAGAGTATTTCTACCTATATTTGGTAAAACAACATTAATTGTGATTTCATGGAAGCATAAAAGAGATAATATTTCCACATTAATTTAAAAACCTTTACTTACACATTTTTTAATAAATATTGATAATAAATTAAATATTGTTTATTGAGATAAATTAAAACAAATATTTTTATGAATCCCTTGATTTGTCATATTTTTTAATAGTTGCATAACTACAATAATGGCGGATACGAATGAAACCTTGGAGTAGAATTTGTATTATGTTCAATAAAAAAAACATATATTTGAATATTAAACCTTTGATTTATTAGTTTTAAAATTAAAGCTTTATTTTCGAATAAATGAACTTCATGTCTTCAAAAATCAATCGCAGGTTTAATTAAATAAGATTTTTTGTCCTACTAATGTAAAAAAAAAATATTCCAAATGTTCATGATCATTTTCCTATACAGGTGCACTTTTAGAAATCTGAATAAATTAGCTTAATTATTTAAAGTTCAAAAGTTGAAAAAAAATGTTTATGAAAATCTTTCTCTTATGGAAAATTGTCTAAAGCTGTAATGCTATCTTTCCACAAGATTTATTATAAAATCAAAATGGTGCTTTAAAGATTGTTGCGTTATTTTTTTTTCAATGACAATTCTATATTTGTTTTTGTTTTTTAAATAATGGTCTTTAAAACTTTTTTTGTTTTTACTTTTTGGGTGTTTTTGAATCCACCTTCAGTTAGGGGTTTGGAGCGTGGACAGCAGCTAAACATAGACCTTTTGAAAAGTAACCCGAGATTTTAGTTAAGATGTTCTATAGAGAATGAACTTTTAAGTTATTGTCATTTTGTGGATATAAGACATTTTTACTATTAATGCCAAAAACGTGTAGTCCAACATCTCGCGCAATATTTGGTTTCGAGCTTTTCGGAGCACTGATAATAATGACCTACCTGTCATACTCGCGATTGTCCTCGTCGCACCGCGCGTCCTGCAGATCCCGCCAGCTTTTCCCGTGCCGGCAGGTCGTCACCAGCACCAGGTCCCGGGCGTTGTGCAGGTGGAACAACGAGTTTCTCGTTTCCGACCCAATGCCGTGGACGTATCTGAAATGGCGAAGAAAGAAAGAAATATTCGGTAAGAAAATAGTAATGATTAGTTCTGGCAAAGAAATTCTCTCCCCCACACAATAAGTGCGGACTCAGCACTTTCGTTATGCGAGGGGAATTTGAATTGCCATCCTTGAAGGGGTGTGGCCACAATGGAGGGTACTACTTTCACTTTGCCAGAGGGTTTGCGGGCGGGGGAGACCTGATTAGAAACGGACCATATGGGCAGACATTCCAAGTTGGACAATGAAATCACTGAATCGGAAATTACTTGCACACAATCATTTCTCGGGTTCCTGGCGTCTAGATCAGATTAGAAGTGGCCGCAGAAGTTCGGTTTCTCCCCCAAAAAGGAAGCAAGTTTATCGGATTTCCGGCAGAGAAAGCAAATGATCCCTTGTTCCCAGAAATGATGGTTATTGATGATGTGGCCGGATGAGCTGCTGCCAGTGTGGATGGCCATTTGACCAAGTAATCAAGAAGTACCGGAAAGAGAACCTGGAAGCCTCCGGGGGAATTACACCCCAAAATCAGCATGGATTTCATAAAGTGCGATGGAATTGAATAAGTTTTGAGACCCAGTATTAAATGAAACTTTATTGATTGGATCGATTACTTCGTACGAAAAACCGGCAGGTCCATCCTCTGGCTCGGTAACAATCGCAAATTTTCTCACGATTACTGGAATAAAAGTTTTTTTTCCTCACCCCAAAACCTGTCACTCGAAGTTATCCCATCGGCGTAAATGGCACTATCAGACACTGCTGCAGTCACAACACTTCATATACAACAGGAAGTGGAACGAAAGCAATTCCCGGGTGTCACTAACTGTGTTCGAACCATTGAAACTTTTGTCATAGGAAATGAGACTTAGCAATAGAAAAAATGGTTTTCACAGAATCAGTAAAGACAAAATTTAAACCAAAATTTTAACATTTTATTATAAATATTAATGCTATTAAATATGGATTTGGTTTTTCATTTCTCAGAACATTTGGAACTATTTGAAAATATTTGGATAACGTTAATGATAAAGAGTACAGTTCCATAGTTTTCTTCAAGATAAAAAGCCCATAGAAATATTTGATTGTTTTGAAATATTTTTAAAGTTAAGTTTTTGTGAATTTTTTATGCTATAACAGCGTTTTATGTCTTTGTTTTTGACATAGATTAATTTGTCTGAGAGTTGACCTACAGGGATATTTCATAGATTAGGATAGAACTTAAAAAATTAGTACCGTAAAACGGGGTGACTTTGATAGCCGGGGTGACTTTGATAGGTTTGCGCAAAATGAAGAGTACAATTAAAGACGTACGAAATGGTTTAGAATCAAACTGACCGTGGTAGAGAAGTGTTCAAAGTACCATAAGAAGAACTTTTCATAACATTTTAAAAAGTTTAAAAAGTTAGTTAATTATAGTTAAGAAAATGTTGATGAAATTCACTATTTTAAACTTCTCAAAGTGTCATGATTTTCTCAATGAACATGATTTTGAATCGGAAAACGGAATGCAATTTCGGATTCTTTGGACACCACTAGGAGAAGGTTAAAAAAGTTTGTAAATAATAAATAATATTTGTTTTTGGAACACATTTAAAAAAAATCTCCAAATTAATAGGCAATTCCAGTTGAACAAATTCCATGTAAAATGTGAAAACTTGTGATTCATGCTTCGAATTCCGTTAAAAATGCAATATTAGTCGATAATTTTATAAACAAAACTAGTTTTAACAAATTTCAGCAAAAATTCCGACTTTTTAACAATTTTACCTAAAATTTAAATGTATTTTGTCAAAAAGCTTATAAACTTAATTAACTAAATATAAACATTGATTTTTTTTTCCTTAAAAACTATATCACCTGCTTTAGGGTTGGTACATTTAACGTACAAATGAAGTTTGAACATCTTTAATATGATTTTAACAAGAAAAACTATGACTTTCAAAGTCACCCCGGAATTTAAACTATGAATTTTTAACGTAACTATTTTCCTGAACACTATTGAAAAAACTTTTTTTTCCAAAATAGTGCATGGACTTTGTATGGGTTACCCCAGTACATGTTTTAAAAATAATAATCTTGATAAAAACCTTACCTGTTGGAAAATATTCCAAAAGCAAATTGAAATCCTATTAAAGTCACCCTGGTTTACGGTATTTAAAAAATATTCCTCATCTCAGAGCGAGGTCAAAAAAGGATCAAAAAAATTTAAAGCACATTTCAAATTTTAAGCTTAACAAGAAATTTTAAAGCAAATGATATTACAACATGGTTTATACACATGATCACAGTTATGCAACTGTCACAACTTTCCTAAAAATTAATTAAATTTAAAAAAAATCTTAAGGTTTAACCTGTTCCCGTTTTGTGGTCTGAAAATTCAAAATAAAAAAAAATAATTTAAAATGCATAAATAGAATTTTTACAATGTAATATAAATAAATTACTATCAATTTTGTAGTTTTTTTCAAAAAAAATAAATTTTTATGAATTATTTTTCATTTTTTGGGATTAAATTCATTTTGAAAAGGGAGGAGCGGCCGTGGCTTACTGGTTACGGTGTTCGCTTAGCAAGCGAATGGTTCTGGGTTCGATTCCCATCTGCTCCCATCGAGAAAGTTAAGGACATAGAAATACTTGAAATGCTGAATATGAACGAAAAATCAAAGTTGCTGGAGGCGGGGTTCGAACCCCCGTCCTTTGGATTGGTAAGCAAAAATGCTAACCACTAGGCCATGGCGACTTGGTGAGCCTAGACTGGAATTAGGAATACTGTTGCAACCAACCCGCAATGCCTTTCGAGGTGTATCCTAGGGTTCTACCTCTCCCACTAACATTGAGTCCAAAACCTCCCTACAAACATCTATACCACTAAGGTGACGTAGGGGTCCTTGCGCACTTTAGATAGGTGTTTACTAACGATCCTCCCCATCCCTGAGGATAGCTTGGACCCGGCCTGGACCCCCTTATGCCCTGGGTTGTATTACACACTCATCAAAAGATGAAGACATGGTATCTCCTGTGTTGGATTATTGTTCCGGATGAGGGTCTAATACAACCACACCAAACAGTGGGATAAGCGTTGTGGAGCCTTCCGGTGGTGGGGCGTCCTCCAAATGCTAATGCTAATGCTAATGCTTAAATTCATTTTGAAAAGAAGTTGGTGGGAAACGAAAACTTTCAATAAGAATTGCGTTATCCTTATTTATAAAAAAAAAACAATAAGGGATCTGGATCTGGATTTTTATTTAATGAATTAAAAAAACTTGTAAAAATAAAACTTTGACTTTTCGTTTTGTCAAAATGCATACCTTTAAATAAACATAAAATTTATAAAAACTGAATTGAAAATATGAATATTGTATTATATTTTTTTAAAAGTATAACTTTTATGCTTTGTTTGAACTTTTTCATCATTATTTACATAAAAATGTTCATATTAAATTTAAAATCTGATTTTTATTATAAAACAAAAAATGAACAAACCCTGACGAAAATAATGAATGATTTGAAGCTTCTTTTTTAAAAAAAATCTTAGTTCAATGTAGACAGATTCCAAATTTATCAATAGATAAATTGTAAAAAAAATACAAAATGAAAAAAGTTTGGACAGATTTTGAATTTGAAAAATGTGTAATATTTCCTCCAAAAATACGTGAATTTAATTCTTTTTATGTTCAATTTTACTAATTCTACATTAATTAAGGTAAAATTACTTGGGGAAAGACCAACCATTAAACTTTTCAACTTTCAAAAATTGATCTTTTTGTACTGTGTAGAAAATATAGTCTACAGATTTTGAAGAAAATTTCCAAATACTTTAGTTTGGTATAAATTTTAAGAGTATCAATTTAGTGTTATTTCATGTTATTTCAATAGGAATAATTGAAGGTATTTTTTATTTGATAAAAATAACTCATGATCTGTAATGAGGATTTTTTTGATAAAATTCTCTCCTAAACAGGTTAACCCTAATTTGTTCAATTTTTTTTCATTTTTTTCAGGAAACAATCATCGTATTTAAAAAAAAATCTCAGTTAAATCTCACATGTTTAGAAAAAAAACGTTCCTTGAATTCAATTGTTTAAATTAAGTTTAACATTCTTATTTATTTTACTTTTAAATCAAAAGTTTTACAAAAAAAAAGTATCTGGATGGGTTGAAACATTCTTAGCAGTTATTAAAATTATTGTTTTATTTCTTAATTTTTTGGATGTTTTCATCTTGCAAATAATGTATTTCCTCTAATATATGTTTAAGTGTGTGGAGATAGATTGAATATATATATTTTAAAATAAAATTGAGTAATTTAACACCTTGATTTGAACTTTTAAATTCTAAGAAAACTTTAGTTTTCACTACAATTCATTTTTAACAAAATCCTGTTTATAGAATATAATGAAAACACGATAAAAACATGGCTTTTCTTAGAAATATTTGCTTAAACAAATATTTATTATAGATATACAGGAATATTCTCGTGAAGAATTTCTTAATTTTCCGTGATTTTTTTTAGTACATATTTCAAATAATCAAATCACTGAAATTAAACAAGTAATAATTGATTGAGTTTTGATATTTTCTTATCACTCTTAGTATTTTTAACGAAAATTGAACTTTTTAAATATTTTGGAAAATGTTTTTCAATATTATGTTTATGTTTGAAGGGAAAAATTCTATTTTTTTGTTTATAAAAAAAAATCAAATTATTTCAGACTATTGACTATGACAGTTTATACTACTTGAATCTTCTCACTTTTTGAATCTGTTATCTTGAAATGGTGACAGCCTAATAATTTTTTTTTCAGGTGGTTGTTATTTTTTTAGTTAAGTTAAGTTTTTTTTAGTTAAGTTTTAGTTTTTTTTAGTTAAGTTTGAGTAATTCCTATCATGTCAAACCCTAAAATTTTAAAAATTTACTTTTATTTTTTTTATTTGAATTGAAATATCTATTAAAAAACTCCAAAATTCGTAAAATTATCCCACAATCTATGACTCCCCCATTTCCCGAGAAACAAACAACTCTTCCATTTCGTGCCCGGCAAAATTCCTGTGTGAATTTCACGTCCATGTCAAATTCAATTTGCGGGCTAGGTGAAAACTTTTCGCTCATTGTATGTGACTGTGTGTGTGTGCGCTTTTCCCTCACCCACAACGTGTTTGTGTATGAGTGCGAGGGTGATGCCATTTGCGTGCGATCCAAACTAAAAGGAAAACTAGCTGTCACTCGAAATTTGGATGTCAACAGAGAGAATCGGTTGATTTGGTGGTGGAGGAGGGAGGGAGGGGGTGGCGATGAGGTGTTTGGTTTTCCACAGTTGCATCCTCTCCAGGGTTGTCGGTTTGTGTGGCCCCCCGATGCAGCAATTTTGAATTGCTGCGGGAAATAAACTTTCAACGGAAGCAACTTGTGACGAGGGGAGAATGAGTGTTGAGTGGGAGGGGATCACGGGGTGAGAAAGAACCCGTCAAATGCAGGCTCGAATTGGTGAGAATGAGTTGAGTTGCACTGTGATACGAAATTAAGACAGACCTAAAAATTGACAAAAAATATTTAGAAGAAAAATCAAAGAATTCAAAACACCAACTTGTCCTACTGATTTTTTCAAAATAATATTTGTTTAGAGTAATTATTCCAAATTTAGAACTAAAACAACACAGTGTCCACCGAAATTTCGACCCCGGGGACAGTTCTAGCGCCCCCTGTCCAAAGTGCCAAACTCGGCAAACAACATCTGTTGCTACCGCAGAGAACTAAATTAAAGTTGAGTTTAGAGCAGTTCAGCAGCAGCAGCATGAATGCAGTTTAGTGAAGTCCCTCGCCGCAAATATAAACAGAAAACAACAGAGTGAGCGAGCAAACCCGTCTCCTTTGGAGGTTGTACTGAAAACCCCCCTCCCCCGTCAGAAAATTCATTGCACCCTACTAAATTCAGTGCGTTCTTGATGTGTATTTAGGGCTTTTCTACTTCCCCGGTTTTTGTCTACTTTACGGCCGTCAATCGTCAACACGTTCTCCTGTGACTCGAAATGGCCATACAATAAAAAGAATCACTATCGCCGGGCGTAAGGCCGTAAAAATTAGGAACCGTGCGAAAACTTCAGATGGCGTGCATATCGTCGTCCCCATAAAGTCTTCAGAGCAGTTGGCAGTAATTGTTATCGCCACCCCCTCCGGGTTGTCTGTCATGGTCTGGTGTTTATTTCTTTTGAACTCCTGTGGGGGCATTTGATGTTCGTAGATATGGTATTTTATGTTTTCTTTTTTTCTTCATTTTGTTATCGCAGGACTTGTCACTGTCTTATTTTAAGAACGTGTTTATTGAGAAATTTATTTTTTGTCATCTATTATCAAAACCTTTGATTCAAAGGAATAAATAAATCAAAGATTGCTATAAAATGAATATAAATTAGAACATAAAGCCATTATAACTTTTAGAATGCAAACTGGTTTTCTAAAAAAATGTTATTATCAATATCATTTTATCAAAAGAAAAACCAGAAATGGATTTTATTTGCTCCACGATGTTTCGGGCCGATTTTAAATAAGGAGGAGGAGGAGTTTACAACGGTCTAACTGTTAGAAAATTTGGAGGGATTGACCAAAAAAAGCATTTTACACAATTGATTCGTCCATACAAAAATGGTATGAAAAAAATCAAAAATCTAAAAATATATCGTAAAAAAGGAATTTTCAATCGATATGGTTCCTTCAGCAATAATTTTTAAATTGATTGATAAAATACAGAAAAAAAAGTCGCGCTAAAAAAAAAGTTAAACTGTTAACTCAAAAAAGGGAAAATCCTATAGGGTAATTCTCTACCAATTCACACGAAATCGGGAAAAGTTGCCCCGACCCCTTTTCGATTTGCGTGAAACTTTGTCCTAAGGGGTAACTTTTGTCCCTGATCACGAATCCGAGGTCCGTTTTTTGATATCTCGTGACGGAGGGGCGGTACGACCCCTTCCATTTTTGAACATGCGTAAAAAGAGGTGTTTTTCAATTATTTGCAGCCTGAAACGGTGATGAGATAGAAATTTGGTGTCAAAGGGACTTTTATGTAAAATTAGACGCCCAATTTGATAGCGTACTCAGAATTCCGATAAAACGTATTTTTCATCGAAAAAAACACTAAAAATGTTTTGAAAATTCTCCCATTTTCCGTTACTCGATTGTAAAAATTTTTGGAACATGTCATTTTATGGGAAATTTAATGTTCCATTCGAATCTACATTGACCCAGAAGGGTCATTTTTTCATTTAGAACAAAAATTTTCATTTTAAAATTTCGTGTTTTTTCTAACTTTGCAGGGTTTTTTTTTAAGTGTAACAATGTTCTACAAAGTTGTAGAGCAGACAATTACAAAAATTTTGATATATAGACATAAGGGGTTTGCTTATAAACAACACGAGTTAACGCGATTTTACGAAAACAAGTTTTGAAAAAGTTACTTTTTGCGTTTCTCTTTGTTTCGTCGTCCGTGTCTGTCGCGGGTGACCATGAACGGCCATGATCGATGACGACCAACTTTTTCAAAACTTGTTTTCGTAAAATCGCGTTAACTCGTGTTGTTTATAAGCAAACCCCTTATGTCTATATATCAAAATTTTTGTAATTGTCTGCTCTACAACTTTGTAGAACATTGTTACACTTAAAAAAAAACCCTGCAAAATTAGAAAAAACACGAAATTTTAAAATGAAAATTTTTGTTCTAAATGAAAAAATGACCCTTCTGGGTCAATGTAGATTCGAATGGAACATTAAATTTCCCATAAAATGACATGTTCCAAAAAATTTTACAATCGAGTAACGGAAAATGGGAGAATTTTCAAAACATTTTTAGTGTTTTTTTCGATGAAAAATACGTTTTTTTCGGAATTCTGAGTACGCCATCAAATCGGGCGTCTAATTTTACATAAAAGTCCCTTTGACACCACATTTCTATCTCATCACCGTTTCAGGCTGCAAATTATTGAAAAACACCTCTTTTTTCGCATGTTCAAAAATGGAAGGGGTCGTACCGCCCCTCCGTCACGAGATATCAAAAAACGGATCTCGGATTCGTGATCAGGGACAAAAATTACCCCTTAGGACAAAGTTTCACGCAAATCTAAGAGAGGTCGGGGCAACTGCTGTGTGAGTTGGCGGAGAATTACCCTACATCTTCTAAGGAAATGAAATCGCAACTTTTTAGTAGTAAGCCAAGCAGTTTTTCAAGATGATGTTAATGTTTAAAAAATTTCGATTCGATTTTCGATTTTAGATTTTCAACACTAAACTGCACTAAAGTGATATATTTTTTTTAAATCCATAATGGCGGCCAAAATGGCGATGATATTGAAAAATGCATTTTGTAATTTACAAGCCAATTAACTATTCAAATTTGACTGAACTGGGGTAGCAGAACTGAAATTTAATGTTAAAAGAAAGAAAAAAAAAAACAAAAAAAGTTTATATTCGTGATTTTACTATCCTAAGCTGGGTGCTGAAAAGACAGAATTCGTAACGTGATTTTCGAATGCTCCCTACTGCTCCTCACTACTACAACTGCACCACAGCTGTAAACATAAACAAAGTAGAAGGTTATGTTCAAGCTGTTCTGTTCTGTTTTTGCAGAAAAATTAAGTGCTTCGAGCTTTTTTTGTTCGCAGACTAAACGATGGACGGCCAAAAGAGGTCTTTTTTGTTTTCCACGAGACGAAAAATTGCGTCAGACGTGGGTGAAATTTTGTGAATCAGAAGAGGAACCGAATGAAAGTTCCGAGATTATGTATCTTTGATGTGCTGCGATAATATCGGGGTTAGATTATTCAATATTATTTGGCTGGTGCTATTTATAATTTTGGAAAATCCGTCGCTAAAATTTTAAAATTATTATTGAAATGTTAGCGACGAATTCTGGCAATCTTGATTTCAACCCTCTTCTTAAGATTTGTTGACTTTGAATATCTCAAATATAAATTAATTATAAAATCAAAATAAATTATAGCTCGATTACAATACTTCTTACTTCATGGCATCATTTTGCGAACAGTAAATTGGTTCCGCTTTGACAGTTCTAAATTGAGCCGCTTTGCGAACCACTATTCTGCACACAGATCCTAAGTCTCATACTAACCTCCCCCCTTCTTATTTAAAATTGGCTCAAAAAATCAGGGAGCAAGAAACTTTTTGAAAAATAAAAATTTCTAAGGAAACTGAAGTGCAATCCATTAAAACAATTCAAAAAACTGCTTATTTGGGCACAATTGGGCTTTTTGCAAAATTCTAAATGTTGAATGGAACTTCGGATAACCGAAACGTTAGATAATCGGATGATTCAGATAATCGAGTCTGGATTGTAGAAACTATCGGTTTGTTTTTGTTTAAATTGTTGCTACTTTTTCCGAAAAGTTCCAAGCAATACCCATTTTTTGCCAAAAAATTAAATCTGCATGAAATTTTCTAAGTAAAACTTTTGCCGAAGACACCAAAAGTTGCTCATCTTTGATTTTTTTTTCGAATTGCATTTTTAATATTTTAACAAAATTATGATTGTTCAAAATCACACAAAAAAGTATTTTTAATGCATTTTTATTTTTCTGTGATTTTTTAAAAAATTAAAAGCTTTTTTGTGTAACTATGTTCTCATCACCTTCAACTTTGCTGAAGGCACAGGATCGATCGGAAAATGTCATCCTAAGGTACAGATTTTCTGATGTTTACATATATTTGTATGAGTCTTTTTGAAGCAATCAGGGTCCTTGTTTGGTGCTATCATTCGATTCCGTAGAGAATTCTTCCATAGCAATATTTCTTTCCAAAAGCGCAGAATAAATACAAATCTCAGGAATTGGTAATTTATATTGATGCTTGTTCACTGGTCATTTCTTTAAGCTCAAATGTAGGGCTAGTGATTTTTCACGATTTCACGGAAGCCGCGTAATTTATGATTTTTTAATTCAAACATCTTATAACATTTTTAACAGGCATTTTAAAAGCAGTTTACAAAAAAAAGTATTTCATATCAGATCTACAATTTTTTTTTAAAGATTTTGTTCATTAGAATATTCAACTAAATACAGATAGTTTCTTTATTCCACAAAATTCCAAAATGATTTTAAAGAACATTAATCCTTTTAATAGCCTTTTAATAGCTTTTTTATTTTTTTTAAATTTATATTAATTAATCGACGATATAAAATACCGATGAACAAATTTCATTTAAGGGGGTTACATACATGTGTTTTGGCAAAAAAGTCAGGGGTTAGTATGAGCACACACTTCATCTTTTTTAAATTCTTTTTTCAGGGCATTAAAATATACATTTTCACCTACTAACAACACAAATTTGAAGATATTTGATTGCATCACTGCCAAGATATAGTAATTTCAAGTTAGCAGTTTCAAAAAACGGGTGCCCCGATATCTCAACACTGTCTTGACCAAATCGGCTCAAAATTTTGGTGAAGACTCGTTAAACTGATTCCGTGTGCATGACGAAGGAAAAAAAAGGATAAAAATATTTTTGTGTTTTTCATAAAAAACCGTTAGTTTTTGATTTTTGTATTTTTTTAAAAGGCAAATTAAAAAAAATGGGCTTCGTCATGCACACGGGATACGTTTTGAGAGTCTTCACCTTCAATTTCAGCCAAGCTCCTATCTCGAGATATCGTGGCACCCGTAAATCAACTCGGGGTTTAGAGAAAAACTAACTTAATCCACCTATGTGGTTGGAGCCTTCCTCACAACAATGGCTGTACACAAATTTCATCTATTTTTTAGATCCGACTTCCAAAAAGTACATCGATATTACTCAAGTGGCCATATCTTGAGACAGGGTTGCCAGATCTTCAATGTTTTGGGATCGTTGGACATACATTTACATACATTTAAGTGAGATCCGGCTTCAGAAAAGTACATAAATGTCACTTAAGTGACCATATCTCGAGACAGGGTTGCCAGATCGTCAATGTTTTGGACTCGTTGGAAAGGTCTTTTGATAACCTAACCAACAATGGGTCGGATGGTGGATCCGGACATAGTTTACATACATTTAAGTGAGATCCGGCTTCAAAAAAGTACATCAATATCACTTAAGTGGCCATATCTCGAGACAGGGTTGCCAGATCTTCAATGTTTTAGACTCGTTGGAAAGGTCTTTTGATAACCTAACCAACAATGGGTTGGATGGTGGATCCGGACATAGTTTACATACATTTAAGTGAGATCCGGCTTCAAAAAAGTACATCAATATCACTTAAGTGGCCATATCTCGAGACAGGGTTGCCAGATCTTCAATGTTTTAGACTCGTTGGAAAGGTCTTTTGATAACCTAACCAACAATGGGTCGGATGGTGGATCCGGACATAGTTTACATACATTTAAGTGAGATCCGGCTTCACAAAAGTACATCAATATCACTTAAGTGGCCATATCTCGAGACAGGGTTGCCAGATCTTCAATGTTTTAGACTCGTTGAAAAGGTCTTTTGATAACCTAACCAACGATGGGTCAGATGATGGACCCGGACATAGTTTACATACAGTTAAGTGAGATCCAAATATATGTGAAAACACATTTTTATACATAACTTTTGAACTACTTATCGAAACTTCAATCTGTATAAAACTCGATCTATGGGACCCTAACCCAAGTCGAATGCAACAGGTTCGGGTCAAATCGGTTCAGCCAGTGCCGAGAAACATGAGCTAGTTTGTTGGGCACATACATACATACACACACACATACACACACACATACACACACACATACACACACACATACACACACACATACACACAGACATTTGTTCAGTTTTCGATCCTGAGTCGATATGTATACATGAAGGTGGGTCTACGACGTTTTTATACGAAGTTCATTTTTAGAGCAGGATTATAGCCTTACCTCAGTGAGGAAGGCAAAACGCCAACAAAGTTTGACAGCCCGCTTTACGCATGGCACAATTTTGAGCTAAAATCGTCCCTTACTCAGTTTAGTCATGAAATATCTGAATGAATCATTCAAGAGTGATTAATAATCATCTTTTGAGTGGATTTAGAAAATATTCTGTAATATAAAATTTTGTGATTTTCTGCATGTATGTAACCCCTTACATATTTTAAATATAAATTATGTGTTTTAATTCAATTGATTAGTGAAATTATACATATTGAAATCATTTTGCTAATCATTTTGCAATGTATTATATCAATAAATATAAAAAAAAACCGCTTTTAATGAAGTTTTGCCTGAACTTTATTAAAATTCTTAAATTTTCCTATTGCTGAATCTAAGGAAAGCAAAAAAATCTTTATTGCACTTATTTTAATGATTCTAGTTTTGATGAATAATTCTTGACTTTTTTTATTAGGTCCTATAAACAAATGTAAACATTGAGTGCATCCCTTTCACACCTTATTTCATTTCATTTATTTCACCGCCTCCATCTAATAAAATGTCAATGTTCATTGGAGTAAGCGGGATACACTCAACGTTTACATTTGTTTGTAAGACCTATTAAAAATCTAGAATTGAACTGACGGAAATTCTTCAAAATTTCCCAAGATTTATCCAATACTCCTTTTTTTTCAAATAAATACTTTGTGTCAGGGGGTTTTATTTTGTATCAAGAACTACTGCTAACTTTTTAGACACTTTTCTGTTAATAATTTTGCTAAAAGAATACATTTTGTTTCAATGTTTTGTAATTGGCATGTCGCGTAATTTCGATTTTTTGCCGTGAAAAATCACGAGCCCTACTCATATGGATTAAAATTATGATTTAACATCTAAATATTTTAAAGTATATTGGTGAACATAATTTAAGAAAAAAAAACTTTTTAATAGATTGCTCTATGAAAATTACAACTACTCAGATGCCGTGAAAATTTCGACAACAAACTATCACTTTGACACCATTCAGTCTAAATTTTGCCATATCAGTGTGCTGATATCAATTTCCACCGATCTAGTCTAAAATTGACAACAAATTTGCAGCCCGGAAATTTCACGCCAATTTCCACCAAACTAAAAGCCAAATTCAATATGTTTACCACAAAGTGCATTCCACACACTCACACTCTCACAAAAGCCGTGCGTTTCCACCTGTTTTGTTACTGCTGAGTTCCACGCAAATACACACACAGAGACACTGTCACTCGCCCCACATTTCACAACACTATCGAATTCATACCCGGAAGTGATAGCGCACGAACCCCTGAACACGCAGCAGGTTGATGGTTGATGAAGGTAAAGAAAAAGAGCAAGAAGAGGATGCACCAACACCACTGCAGTGACAACGCGCAGAGAAGAATAGATTCAGGCGAAAATGGTCATAAAAGTTGCACAAATATTTACGCTCGTCACGGGTTGTTGCTAGTGTTGTTGTCGTCGTGATAGGAGCAGGGGGAAATCCATTGGATCGAAAGAGAGCTTTTTTATGCAATCGTTTTATGATCAATAAAGTGTGTAAGTGTGTGCGACAGTATAAGGTAGGTGCACCCGGGGAAATTTATGCAGCATCATCTCGGTTGATCGATTTTGTGCGATAGTGTTTTTACACGAGATACCTGTTTTAAGGACGCGAGGGAAAATTTGTAATCAAGATTGATGAAACTTTACAGAGATAGAATACAATGCAGTAGTGCAAATGCAAGCATGTTCTACCTGAATAAATCAAGATTAAAATAAATTGTATTCAGTCTATCGAAATAATTACAAAAGCTTTTGTAATCACCTCATATAAAATCAATCCCAAAAAATCCTCAAAAAGATATGTCATAAAAAAACTATTATTGCTCCACTCAACTCGCCACCAATAACCCCAAAATGACATTCCGGGGCCATCATCTTCCTGTGACCATCGTCGTTGTCCACCGATAAATCCCCAATGATGATCCCGAGTCCTGGCCGAGAATGAGCAAACGCGCGATGATCTGGGTTTATTCCCACGCACCACCCGAGTTAAGGGTGAGAGTGTGAACAAGGAAAAAAAACGTAAAATTCTGTTCTATCGTTGATGAACCCCGCCGAACATCCAGACGGAGTAGTTCAGCGCAGATGGCCACCGGAGTTCTGATTGGGTTTGGTTCAAGATGGTGGATGGTGTAGGTTTGCATAACGTTTTTGATTGTTACTACCCAATTTTTTTAAATTCGATCATTCAGAAAACTTTTACTTATGAAAACGTTAAATGCTGTGGAATATTTTTTTTCAGATTTGATTTCCTTTTGAAACTTGTAGTTTTTTCCAATAAATATTTTGCAGAAGTTATTTAAAAATTAAAACAAAATTTAAATTCAAAAAATTCTTCAGCATGAAAATATTGTTAGGTTTTTGCAAAATTTTTGAGTTATTTAATTTTAAATCATAACGGGACTGGCAACACCAGCCAGCAACAGTCAACTGTTCGGAGCTCCTCAAACTTTTCGATTTTTTCGCCGTAATTAACCGTGTTTACCCGCGAGTTTGCTGCTCCAGCATGCCAAGGGCCGGCCGTGGCCGTGGCAGTTCGAGTGCGGCCTCGAAAAACCCGCGAAGTTCATCTACCGGCAGAGTGCAGAAAGGTAAACACACCAACGCCGCATCGACCGCCATCGCGCACGGGAGCGTGCCCAGTGACGTCACCGATCCATCGTTTTTACACGTGTCATACCGTCCACGTGAGTCCCCAGTACGGACGAGACAATCGACCCGGGCATCCGGAAGCACTTCCGGCCAGCAGCAGCAGCAGCAGCAGTCCACCAGCACTACGACAACAACCACTTCCAACGTTCCCACCAGCAACGAATTTGAGATGCTGAGTGGAGTAGAAAAAACACCGCCAGTGACAGCAGCAGTGCTAGCGACGACGATGACGATGATGAACTTGCGCGCAAGCAAGGAAAGCAGAAAAAGTGTAACTCTCCGAAGGAACGACGTCCACCTCCAATTTTTGTTTTGGATACGTTGGCTGACGATGTTGACGAGTTGCTTGAGGGACTCCAATATTGTCTCAAAATCAGCAAAACTTCTGTGCAAGTGATTACCCACAAGAAGCTGCATTTCGACTTGGTGGTGAAGAAGTTGAAGTTGCGAAACTTCAAATTCTTCACATTTGATCCTGCAGAGAAGGTCCCAGTGAAGATCGTCCTTCAGGGATATCCGGACCGCCCGATCTCCGACCTGGAAGAACACCTGACGGGCATCAAGGTAAAGCCTCGAGAGATAAAGGTGCTCTCAAAATCGACTACGGTAACAGGTACGTACACCTTGTACCTCCTTTACTTCGATCGCGGGTCCGTCAAAATCCAGGACCTACGGCGGATCAAAGCACTGGACGGCTTCTTTGTTACGTGGCGATTCTATACGAAGAATCCGGCCGACGCAGCTCAATGCCACCGCTGTCAGAAATTCGGACACGGTTCCAGAAATTGCAATCTTCCACCCCGGTGCGTAAAGTGCGGTGAGACCCACTTCACCGAAAGGTGCAATCTTCCGCGGAAAGACCAGCTGGGGGAAAACGCCCAGCAGCACAAAGCGCGCGTCAAGTGTGCGAACTGTGGTGGAAACCACACGGCGAATTTCCGTGGCTGTGCCGCGCGGAAAAAGTACATCGAGGAGCAGGACAAGAAGAAGAAAGCGCCAGCGTCCCGCCAACCTCCAAAGACATCGAGCTCGAACGCTGCAGCAGCTGGCGGCGGAGCGGTTCCATCGACCAACCCAGCGTTCCCTCCCGGTTGGGGAGGTTCGTACGCTAGAGTAGCCGCTTCTGGGAGCGGTACTTCACCGGGACAAGCAGACGTCACCGGAGATGACCTCTTCACGCTTCCCGAGTTTTTCGCTCTTGCTGGAGAGATGCTCACGCGCTTCCGTGCCTGCCGGAACAAGGCAGAACAATTCCAAGCTCTCAGTGAGCTGATGATGAAGTACATCTACAACGGATAAGCTGCCTTGTGCAGCGAAGTTTTTCGACGTCAATGGACAAAACATACTGTGATTTAGTTTTAAGCTTTTCTATTTCTATCCTTTTGCTTAGTAAATCTAGAAGGTTTTTTTTTTAATTTTTCCTTCTCTTGCCAAATTCATTGTTAGAATATCCAATTACATCAAAATGAATTATAGTTCAAATCATAGTTGAAAGGAACTCCAAAACTCTATTAGGTTATAAGAATTACGAAATTGTGAATTGATTATTTACTAATAAAAACTAATTGAATTGAATTGAATTTAATTTTAAATTTTTTATTTGGTTAAAAGTTTGTCCATTGATGCCTTTTATATAAATAGGTTCAAATGAGCCATTTTGCATCATTGGTTTCTTTATACAAAAAAGCCTAACCCGACAAACTTCGTCTTGACTTTTTTTTGTTTCTTGACGTTTTTAGCTTGTTTGCTTAGTCAGCCTTCAGTGATCAAAATTTTATATTACGTAAATTTTTTTATACAATCTGCAGATGCTCCGGAATCGGTCCCAGAGTGGCCAAAGTGGCATTTTTTTTTAGCATATAAACCTTCCTTGGGCTTACACGAACCTAACGCAACAAAGAGCACCTCGATCCGACACTCCGTATTGAATTGATTCGCGTTCGAACAAAACCGTCGAAAATTTTTTATATATAGATATAGATTGTTAGCTGTCCATACAAAAGTGCTATGAAATCATTTTGAAACCCGAAAGTAATGTATAATCCATTTGGAATCTTTGGCAAAATTGTAGGTGTATGATTAGGACTTTTCGGGGAAACATAGTCGGAATTTTATTACTCGAAACCCTCTGATTTTTTTTTTATTTTATTATATGTTTTAGTGGACCAAAAGTGCCATAACGGAGGTATTTCCATCAAGGTTATAATTTTAGAAAAAATATTAATTTTTGAAAGGATTGAAAACACGTTAATTTTTTTTCAGATGTCGTTTTTTGATGTAAAGATGAATTTACAATCGAGGAGTTTTCTGGTTATCCATTTTCAGGTCAGATTTATCGGAAAATTTGTCCTTTTTATTTTTTTTATAATGTCCATATTCGTCCGTCTCTAAAGAAAATAATCTTAAATAGCTGAGAAAATTCTTTTCAACTGCTTTGACATTTTTGATCCAACCTTTGGATGCTGAGATATTGCTTTACGACGAATGAAAATTAGGAAAGTTTCATATTTCTAATTGCTACCCAATTGACATAATTTATCAATCGACGATATCTTGGAAACAGTCGATCCGATTTTCAATATAGAAAATGGATCCTTTTCAAAATTTTATCATCTCTTTAAAAAATATTTCAGAATTTCAAAACCACGACTACCAATTCAAAAGGGCTTAAAATGACTATTTCGCCCTTTGAAATGTAAGTCGTGATTTTGATTTTTCTTCAAAGTGATGAAAAAACTTCACCACGTTTGGTTTATTTCCATTTAATATTAATATTTGAAATTTTATAGGGAAAAGTGTCAGTTTTATTTAGGGTTTGTATGGATTAGCTAATGATAGAATGGAGAAAAGGTTTAATTTCTTTGGTCTGGTTTTGTACTTTATTTTTCGATATGTTTCAGTGGGACTAAAATACCGCATCTTTAGAACCATAGTAAAGAATGAATTACAACATTTCAAGGACACATTTTTTTTTAAAAAATATTGAAAATGTTCTACAAAAAAGTTCAAATCATCATTACATTTCAAAAGGATAAAAGGGAAGTGTCATATCCATACTTCCAATATACTTACATACTTGAAATATATTAAATAAGTGAATAAAAATTAAATAATATGGTTCTACAAAAAAATGACTCTTATGAGAAAAAAATTATTAAAAAATTAGAAATTTTTCTAAGAAGGTAACTACTTTTTTTGAACTGCTCAAAACAATAAACCATGGGTAATTCTCAGCCACCTCATACAGCAGTTGCCCCGATTTCCGAAAAACGTATTTTTTATTGAAAAAAAAAACACTTAAAAAGTTTTAAATACTCTGCCATTTCCCGTTGCTCAACTGAATTTTTATTTTGAAACCTGTCATTTTAAAGGAAATTTAATGTTCTTTTCGAATTGACATTAACCCAGAAGAAACATTTTTTTATTAAAAAAAAATCATTTTAAAATTTCGTGTTTTTTAAGTGTGCAGGGTTATTTTTTTGAGTGCAACAATGTTTTACAAAGTTGTAGAGCAGACAATTACACAAAATTTGATATGTAAACATAAGGGGTTTGCTTGTAACCATCACGAGTTATCGCGATTTTACGAAAAAAAAAAACTTTTAGGCTGCAAATTACTGAAAAACATGTTTTTTTTCGCATGTTCAAAAATTGAAGGGGTCGCACCGCTCCTCCGTCACGAGATATCGAAAAAAGGACCTCGGATTCAAGATCAGGGACAAAAGTTACCCCTCAGGACAAAGTTTCACGCAAATCGAAGAGGGGTCGGGACAACTTTTCCCGATTTCATGTGAGTTGGTATAGAATTACCCCCATAGTTTTCTTCTGAAGACACCAAATCGATCATAAATCTCGAATTTGAAATTGCACGGAGATTTTTTTGCACGAACCAACAATGTCAATGCCCTCTGTAGTCACAGAAAAGCCCCCCACAAAATTGTAACCAAATAAAAAAAAAACAAACAAGTGAGCACGGTATGTCCAAGTATCCTCCCTTCCTTGTTGATTCTGTGAAATGTGATTCGTTCACAGAATCCTCACTGCGGTGAACACAACGGTGTAGGGTTGGCCGCTTTAATTTTTGTATTACATTTTTAGGTGTTCTCGAATGTACTGCAATTAATAATATTGAAAATAAGAGTGCGATTACACAGTAAAAAAAATCATGGTAATATTCCATCTGGGAAGGGATACCCACGTCAGAATGTCAGAAAAAATGTAATTTTACCTCTGAAAATATGTAATTTTACTACTTTTCTGTTGTAATGTCTCTTTTTCAGTCTAAATTGAGGTAGAATTACATCTTTAAAGAGGTATTATCCAACCTTCCAAAATCACACCATCTTAATTTACACAATTTTTTACTGTGTAGATCAGATTAGACTAGAAACAAAAAAAGAAAAATGACATCCATATACAGTTTTTATAGTGAATTGGTCTTTATTGGTAATATTTGAACCATTTTTTATTTATTTTTTGGCAAGTTTGAATTTACATGCAAAATAGATTTGAAAAGGTTCTTCAAAAAATCTTAGTTCGATTTAGGTAAAAAATAAATTTATATATTGAGAAAACACATCCTGAATACTTTTAAAATAACTAACCTAGTAAAATTTGGTTTCCACCTCCTCTCAACCAGCCAGCCAGACATTCCAGGCCGAGACTCCTCAAATGACCGAGGCAATAAAAAGGATTTTCACGGATTGCGTTTTACGGGTTGTGAGAGGCCATCGCCGCAAAACTGATTCGGGGAAAAAGGGCCCTCATCTCTCTCCTCACTATCATCACGCATATGGTCATCGTCGCAGAGGCCGCGCGCGGTCAGAAGTGGCTCCTCATATCGACAAACCGTTGTGGCCATTTCATTCGAGTCGTCTGGCTGAAATTGCCCCGGGGAAAATAGGGTTGGTAGCTGGTTTTGGGATGATCTGCGAAATTGTGTTGGAATGAGGCCTGGAGTAGATTAGTTGGGGGTGAAATTGATTTTGCGTTTGGGTGGGGCGACTTTAATCAATTTGGGATGGTCACCCTATTGTAGAGAGCGGCATGCTCTTAAGTGGTGAATTTTTCAAAAACTTTTCACGATAGTCAATTGGTCGAACTGGGCTGCTGGAGGGGCCAATCCAATGAAAATGGTTTCCCCACTGAAGTTGCAATTTGCTGCCAACTGTCGAACACGAGTGCGGTTCAAAGGTTAAATCGCTTTATTGGATTGCAATTATGGGGGCCAAACTCGAGGATGACTGTGTTGGGAGCTCGTCAAGTGTGAAAATATAATTGGAAAATTTACATCAAATTTGTTGAGCTTTTTGTAGGAAGGTTTTTGGACTCAATCAACTTGTCTAGCAATATTTAATTGGAATTTTGTTCAATTTTCTTTATTTTTGCAAATATAATGGCTTTATTGCGTGTTGCAGTGATTCATAATATTTAAGGTAAAGTTATAGTATTTGGTTTTAACTTCCTAATACAAAGAACAAAGAATAATCATAACAAAAAAAAACATAAATTTTCAAACCAAAAGGATTTCCACACTACCAAACTTGTTATGGCAGGTGAGCAAAACAATTTCGATTTTCAACTTTTATTCGCCTGCACCACACGGTCATTCAGTCAACGAAATGGCCATAAATAAGTCTGGGGCCAACCTCCCCCGGTATTTTTTTTCTCTGGCGTGAAAGTTAACAAACACATTTTCTTTTTTTTTGTACGATATTTATTTTTTTGTTTTCGCTGCCACTCTCCCCGTCAGGTAGGCCCATTTCGATCAGATTAAAGCAATAATAGAGTTCTACAGTAACAACGGTCTCCGGGGGCGATTTCGTGTTCGACGTGAGTGAAATTCCGTAATGCGACGGGGCTTTATTTTTTTGTTTGCGGATTTTTCTTCCTTTATTTCGAGCGAAATTGTGGGAAATGATTAAATTGAGCGCATTAAGCTTTTTGTTTTGTGCAATATGATTTCAACTCCTCAAGCTTAAAAAGTTCAAAGTAAAACATTTCGATTATTTTTGATGTAGCATTTTGACTTGTTCATCGTTTTTTTTTCTTATTTAATTGCTGATTTAAGCTTTTTTAATATAAATTAATTCAATATAAAATATTTACAATGTTCAACAAATTTCTATTCAATCTGGTGTCCAATTTGACATAAAAGTCCCTTAAACATAAAATTTCCAAATTATCATCATTTCTGGCTTCAAAATATTGGAAAATATGTCTTATTAATTTGTTCATAAAATTAAATGGGTTGTACCGCCCCTCCGTCACGAGATATCGAAAAATGGACCTCGGATTCGTGATCAGAGACCAAAATTACCTCTCTGACCAAGGTTTCACGCAAATCAAAGAGGTTCGGGGCAACTGCTGTGTGAGTTGGCAGAGAATGACCCAAATAAAAGAAGGTGCAGGTGGCTATATAACAGGCATGATCAGTTGACAAAGAACATTGTTAGATAATAATAATACAAAAATAATACAACTTTTCGAATCTTCAATAACCCAGAAGGGTCAATTTTTTATTTAGAACAGATAAAGTAACAATTTTCTTATAAAAATTACCTGAAAATTATGATAACTTGCAAAAAACTACTCAACAGTACCTTTGGAATAAATGATGTTGGAAAATAATCGAGTATTTTATCGAAACTTTTCAAAAAATACATCTATTTCAAATTTATTTTTAAATCATAACTCAAGTTTTTTTCTTTCATTTTTTTTAATTCATAACTCTTATTTGTACAAAATAAATCGATGAACTATGTTTCATGCAAATCTTAAATTACAAAAACAGAAAATAGTTATGCGAAAATCTACAGAATTGCTCAGTAGACAAAACGATAAAATGATGATTTTTTTTATGTTAAATATTTATAGTACACAGCAACAAAATGTATAAGTTTGGAAGGTTTAATTTAAAATGGTTGAATATTACCTCTTTGAAGTTGTAATTTTACCCAATTTAGACTAAAAGGTGACATTACACCAGAAAAGTGGAAAAATTACACGTTATCAGATGTTAAATTACACATTTCTCTGACATAAAATATATACCGGGTGGATTGTACCCATTCCAATCTGGATAATTCTCCGCCAACTCACACAGCAGTTGTCCCGACCCCTCTTCGATTTGCGTGAAACTTTGTCTTAAGGGGTAACTTTTGTCCCTGATCACGAATCCGAGGTCCGTTTTTTTATATCTCGTGATGGAGGGGCGGTACGACCCCATCCATGTTTGAACACGCGAAAAAATAGGTGTTTTTCAATAATTTGCAGCCTGAAACGGTGATGAGATAGAAATTTGGTGTCAAAGGGACTTTTATGTAAAATTAGACGCCCGATTTGATGGCGTACTCAGAATTCCGAAAAAAAATGTATTTTTCATTGAAAAAAACACTAAACAAGTTTAAAAACTCTGCCATTTTCCGTTACTCGACTGTAAAATTTTGTGGAACAAGTCATTTTATGGGAAATTTAATGTACTTTTTGAAGCTACATTGCCCCAGAAGGGTCATTTTTTCATTTAGAACGAAATTTTTCATTTTAAAATTTCGTGTTTTTTCTAACTTTGCAGGGTTATTTTTTAGAGTGTAACAATGTTCTACAAAGTTCTAGGGCAGACAATTACAAAAATTTTGATATATAGACATAAGGGGTTTGCTTACATACATCACGAGTTATCGCGATTTTACGAAAAAAAGTTTTGAAAAAGTTGGTCGTCGTCGCTCATGGCCGTTCATGGTCACCGCGACAGACACGGACGACTTAACAAAGAAAAACGCAAAAAGTAACATTTTCAAAACTTTTTTTCGTAAAATTGCGATAACTCGTGATGTATGTAAGCAAACCCCTTATGTCTATATATCAAAATTTTTGTAATTGTCTGCCCTACAACTTTGTAGAACATTGTTACACTCTAAAAAATAACCCTGCAAAGTTAGAAAAAACACGAAATTTTAAAATGAAAATTTTCGTTCTAAATGAAAAAATGACCCTTCCGGGTCAATATATTTGAATAGAACATTAAATTTCCCATAAAATGACATGTTCCAAAAAAATTTACAGTCGAGTAACGGAAAATGGGAGAATTTATAAAACTTTTTTTTGGTGTTTTTTTCGATGAAAAATGCGATTTTTCGGAATTCTGAGTACGCCATCAAATCGGGCGCCTAATTTTACATAAAAGTCCCTTTGACACCAAATTTCTATCTCATCACCGTTTCAGGCTGCAAATTATTGAAAAACACCTATTTTTTCGCGTGTTCAAACATGGATGGGGTCGTACCGCCCCTCCATCACGAGATATCAAAAAACGGACCTCGGATTCGTGATCAGGGACAAAAGTTGCCCCTAAGGACAAAGTTTCACGCAAATCGAAGAGGGGTCGGGGCAACTTTTCCCGATTTCGTGTGAGTTGGTAGAGAATTAGCCATCTGTAATGTTATCATGATTCTTTTTACTGTGTATGCCATTAAAAAGAACTAAAAGTGCTTTAAATTGCTTCTATTTATATGCCTGAAAAAAAAATGTAGAAAATCAATGTAAAGTTCTTCGAAAATGAAGCAATTCAAATCACAATTTATGTTTTCTGCTAAACAAAAACGCGATTCAAAAAAATAATTGAATACCTCAACTCTTCCTGTAAAATAGAAATCCAAAATGAAAAAAAAAAAAAAATTTCGGGTTATTTATTTATTTAGGGACCATCCATAAACCACGTGGACACTTTTTTTAAATCTCAGATCTCAACCTCTCCCCTCCCTCGTGGACCATATCCATGCAAAACAAATATTTTTTGTATGGAGCGACACAGGAAATGAGTGAACAAACTAGAAACAAAATTCAAAAAATATTAAAAACTTGGTAATAATGATATTACGAATTAATAAGGAAATAAATTTACATATTGAAGTTCAAAAGATCAAACACGGCATTATAGAAGTAATTTTTGTCATGTTTTTGTTTTGTAATTTTAGGAAATTTAAAATGCAAATTAAAGATTTCAACTGAATAATAACAAAATTTGGAATGTAATTAAATGTTTTAATAAGAGTAAGTTTTGAGAAATTTTGGATAAATTTGGTAGAGAAAAATATTTTTTCCTGCTTTAAAAAGTGTTTTGTCAGTGGTACTATCAATTATTTTATTGATTCCCAAAGCATTCACTATTTGTCATATTATTAACTTATTTTATTCATTACTTGCCGAATATTACGAGCACATTAACCACTATCTGAAGATTGCATACCTGTAAGAAAATGAGAAAAAATTATTATTAAAAATTGCCTTAACATAATTTTGAGCAATTTTGCTAGAGAAACCCGAAGCCTGGAAAATAAATCTACAGTGAACTTTCTATCTACCAAAAAAGCGTTTGCTTAAACTTAGAAAAAGCATTAAAATATTTATTTATATCATTTATTTCATTTGAGCAAAAATAAACATACAACTTATTTATATCATTTATTTCATTTGAGCAAAAATAAACATACAACTCCGCCCTTTTCAACCCTTTTCTGGCTGAATTGACTGCCGCTGCTGCTGTACACATTGGCACTTGTTCTTGGCGATATGCACTTCTTCAGATACTGCTTCTTCTTTTTCTTTGCAGACTTTGGTTTACAGTTAAACCTCGCATATGCACCTCATATGGGGGTTTCTTATGCGAAGCACGCATATGCGAGGTACAGGGCTTATGGGATTTTGGCTATATGGGAGACATGGGCTATATTTTTATAAAAAAACAAATTAACTATACAAATTTATAGTGTTTTGGAATCGTTATGAAGTCAGCTACACAGCTACACCAAATTTACATGGTTTACGATGTTCTAGATCATCCGAAACTTCGTCAAGTTAAGGCCTATGTGTTCAACGCCGTACAAGTATGAGGTAGGCGATTTGACTGTGGTTTATGACCACAGATCATATCCGGATAGCCTCAGGGAGGTTCAGGGACCGGTATGTGGTGATGTTCTGGGTCTTCTGTAGAGTCCCGGGAGGTACGACCGATGGGTCTACCGCCGTAACACGGCAGAGGTCGGTGTTTTTTGATCTCAGATCATATCCAGATAGCCTCAGGGAGGTTCAGGGACTAGTCTACCGATATGTGGAAATGTTCTGGGTCTTCTGTGGAGTCCCGAGAGCTACGCCTGAAGGGTCTACCGCCGTAACACGGCAGAGGTCGGTGTTTTTTGACCTCAGATCATATCCAGATAGCCTCAGCGAGGTTCAGGGACTAGTCTACCGATATGTGGTGATGTTCTGGGTCTTCTGTAGAGTCCCGGGAGGTACGTCCGATGGGTCTACCGCCGTAACACGGCAGAGGTCGGTGTTTTTTGACCTCAGATCATATCCAGATAGCCTCAGGGAGGTTCAGGGACTAGTCTACCGATATGTGGAAATGTTCTGGGTCTTCTGTGGAGTCCCGAGAGCTACGCCTGAAGGGTAACACGGCAGAGGTCGGTGTTTTTGACCTCAGATCATATCCAGATAGCCTCAGGGAGGTTCAGGGACTAGTCTACCGATATGTGGAAATGTTCTGGGTCTTCTGTGGAGTCCCGAGAGCTACGCCTGAAGGGTCTACCGCCGTAATAAGGCAAAGGTCGATGGTTTTTGGCCTTAGATTATATCCAGATAGACTCAGGGAGGTTCAGGGACTAGTCTACCGATATGTGGTGATGTTTTGGGTCTCATGTAAAGTCCCGGGAGTAACGGCCGATGGGTCTACCACCGTAACAAGATACTGGTCAGAAGTTTTTGACCTCAGATCATATCCAGATAACCTCAGGGTGGTTCAGGGACTAGTCTACCGACTTCTGGTAATGTGCTGGGTCTTCTGTTAAGTCCCGGGAGCTACGGTCAATGGGTCTACCGCCGTAACAAGGCAGAAGTCGGTGGATTTTGACCTCAGATCATATCCGGATAGCCTCAGGAAGGTTCATGGACTAGTCTACCGATATGTGGTGATGCTCTGGGTCTTCTGTAGAGTCCCGGGAGTTACGGTCAATGGGTCTACCGCCGTAGCATGGCAGAGGTCGGTGGATTTTGACTTAAGATCATATCCAGATAGCCTCAGGGAGATTAAGGGACTAGTCTACCGATGTGTGGTGATGCTCTGGGTCTTCTTTAGAGTCCCAGGAGTTACGGTCCATGGATCTACCACCGAAATAAGGCAGAGGTCACTGAATTTGATCTTAGATCATAGATCTCGGGATCTTACAAAAGACCTATCACATCGGTAGACTAGCCCCAGAACCTCCCTGAGGCTATCCGGATATGATCTGAGGTCAAAAACCTCCGACCTCTATCTTGTTACGGTGGTAGACCCAACGGCCGTAGCTCCCGAAATCTTACAAAACACCCAGAACATCACCACATATCGGTAGACTAGTTACGGCTGTAGACCCATTGACTGTTACTCCCGGGACTCTACAGAAGACCCAGAATATTACCACACATCGGTAGACTAGTCCCTGAACCACCCTGAGGCTATCTGAATATGATCTGAGGTCGAAAACTTCCGACCTCTATCTTGTTACAGTGGTAGAACCATCGGCCGTAACTCCCGGGACTTTACAGGAGACCCAAAACATCGCCACATATCGGTAGACTAGTCCCTGAACCTCGCTGAGGCTATCTGGATATAATCTAAGGCCAAAAACCATCGACCTCTGCCTTATTACGGCGGTAGACCCTTCAGGCGTAGCTCTCGGGACTCCACAGAAGACCCAGAACATTTCCACATATCGGTAGACTAATCCCTGAACCTCCCTGAGGCTATCTGGATATGATCTGAGGTCAAAAAACACCGACCTCTGCCGTGTTACGGCGGTAGACCCATCGGTCGTACCTCCCGGGACTCTACAGAAGACCCAGAGCATCACCACATACCGGTAGACTAGTCCCTGAACCTCCCTGAGGCTATCCGGATATGATCTGAGGTCTAAAACTACCGACCTCTGCCGTGTTACGGCGGTAGACCCATCGGACGTACCTCCCGGGACTCTACAGAAGACCCAGAACATCACCACATATCGGTAGACTAGTCCCTGAACCTCGCTGAGGCTATCTGGATATTATCTAATGTCAAAAACCATCGACCTCTGCTTTGTTACGGCGGTAGACCCGTCGGTCGTAACTCCCGGGACTCTATAGAAGACCCAGAACATCTCCACATATCGGTAGACTAGTCCCTGAACCTCCCTGAGTCTATCTGGATATAATCTAAGGCCAAAAACCATCGACCTCTGCCTTATTACGGTGGTAGACCCTTCAGGCGTAGCTCTCGGGACTCCACAGAAGACCCAGAACATTTCCACATATCGGTAGACTAGTCCCTGAACCTCCCTGGGGCTATCTGGATATGATCTGAGGTCAAAAAACACCGACCTCTGCCGTGTTACGGCGGTAGACCCATCGGACGTACCTCCCGGGACTCTACAGAAGACCCAGAACATCACCACATATCGGTAGACTAGTCCCTGAACCTCCCTGAGGCTATCCGGATATGTTCTGAGGTCTAAAACTACCGACCTCTGCCGTGTTACGGCGGTAGACCCATCGGACGTACCTCCCGGGACTCTACAGAAGACCCAGAACATCACCACATATCGGTAGACTAGTCCCTGAACCTCCCTGAGGCTATCTGGATATTATCTAATGTCAAAAACCATCGACCTCTGCTTTGTTACGGCGGTAGACCCGTCGGTCGTAACTCCCGGGACTCTATAGAAGACCCAGAACATCTCCACATTTCGGTAGACTAGTCCCTGAACCTCCCTGAGTCTATCTGGATATAATCTAAGGCCAAAAACCATCGACCTCTGCCTTATTACGGTGGTAGACCCTTCAGGCGTAGCTCTCGGGACTCCACAGAAGACCCAGAACATTTCCACATATCGGTAGACTAGTCCCTGAACCTCCCTGGGGCTATCTGGATATGATCTGAGGTCAAAAAACACCGACCTCTGCCGTGTTACGGCGGTAGACCCATCGGACGTACCTCCCGGGACTCTACAGAAGACCCAGAACATCACCACATATCGGTAGACTAGTCCCTGAACCTCCCTGAGGCTATCCGGATATGTTCTGAGGTCTAAAACTACCGACCTCTGCCGTGTTACGGCGGTAGACCCATCGGACGTACCTCCCGGGACTCTACAGAAGACCCAGAACATCACCACATATCGGTAGACTAGTCCCTGAACCTCCCTGAGGCTATCCGGATATGATCTGAGGTCTAAAACTACCGACCTCTGCCGTGTTACGGCGGTAGACCCATCGGACGTACCTCCCGGGACTCTACAGAAGACCCAGAACATCACCACATATCGGTAGACTAGTCCCTGAACCTCCCTGAGGCTATCCGGATATGTTCTGAGGTCTAAAACTACCGACCTCTGCCGTGTTACGGCGGTAGACCCATCGGACGTACCTCCCGGGACTCTACAGAAGACCCAGAACATCACCACATATCGGTAGACTAGTCCCTGAACCTCGCTGAGGCTATCTGGATATTATCTAATGTCAAAAACCATCGACCTCTGCTTTGTTACGGCGGTAGACCCGTCGGTCGTAACTCCCGGGACTCTATAGAAGACCCAGAACATCTCCACATATCGGTAGACTAGTCCCTGAACCTCCCTGAGTCTATCTGGATATAATCTAAGGCCAAAAACCATCGACCTCTGCCTTATTACGGTGGTAGACCCTTCAGGCGTAGCTCTCGGGACTCCACAGAAGACCCAGAACATTTCCACATATCGGTAGACTAGTCCCTGAACCTCCCTGGGGCTATCTGGATATGATCTGAGGTCAAAAAACACCGACCTCTGCCGTGTTACGGCGGTAGACCCATCGGTCGTACCTCCCGGGACTCTACAGAAGACCCAAAACATCACCACATACCTGTAGACTAGTCCCTGAACCTCCCTGAGGCTATCCGGATATGTTCTGAGGTCTAAAACTACCGACCTCTGCCGTGTTAGGGCGGTAGACCCATCGGACGTACCTCCCGGGACTCTACAGAAGACCCAGAACATCACCACATATCGGTAGACTAGTCCCTGAACCTCCCTGAGGCTATCCGGATATGTTCTGAGGTCTAAAACTACCGACCTCTGCCGTGTTACGGCGGTAGACCCATCGGACGTACCTCCCGGGACTCTACAGAAGACCCAGAACATCACCACATATCGGTAGACTAGTCCCTGAACCTCCCTGAGGCTATCCGGATATGATCTGTGGTCAAAAACCACAGTCAAATCGCCTACCTCATACTTGTACGGCGTTGAACACATAGGCCTTAACTTGACGAAGTTTCGGATGATCTAGAACATCGTAAACCATGTAAATTTGGTGTAGCTGTGTAGCTGACTTCATAACGATTCCAAAACACTATAAATTTGTATCGTTTAGTTGATTTTTTATAAAAATATAGCCCATGTCTCCCATATAGCCAAAATCCCATAAGCCCTGTACCTCGCATATGCAACTCTTGCGACAAAACCGAATCAGGTGGAATGACTCGTATATGCAAAGTTGCATATGCGAGGCGCTCTTATACGAGGTTTAACTGTATATGTATCTTCCATATATCTAATTTCGTAAAAACAAGCAACTTTCTTTTCAAACAGAAATATTCATATCAATCCAATAAAAAACATAAAAAAATCACTTCATCCTTTAAATAAGCCTTTTCATCTATATTTTGAAAAAGAGCGAAAGAGCCGTTCAAAAGAGCCACTCATTTTAATGAGCGAGGGAAAATGAGCTACTCCTAAAAAAGAGCGGTTTTTTCGATCTCTACTTTGATCTCTTCGATTGGGAATAACTTGAAAGTAGGCTCACAAAACAAATAACTTGTTATTACTATTTAAACTCTTCTTTCTACTGATGAATCTGAATGGAGGATGGCAAAATATATTATCAGAAAAAAACTAATGTCTTAATTGCTTGATTCTGTGAAGAAAAGAAAAGTGCAACTCGATTTTTTCCTAATGAATTGAGAAAGTGCGAAAAATTGTTGGACGGTGTTATTGATTTCAAGTACCTACATGACCCTCACACTAAAAACTTTTCGGAAAAGCATCCCCGAACAATTTCACCATGATTAATCAAAGATACGAGCAAAAAGTCAAACAGTTTTCCCGCCGCCACCACCCCCATCATCCGTCCGCTTTTCCCTGCCAAGTTGTAATTGAAAACGTGGCAAAACTGCTAAAAGCACCAAGTAAATGTCCCAAAGCTCACTCACCAACACACACAGCCTCAAATACACGCGTTTGAGAGCTTTTCCTTCCCTCCTCTGGGAGAGTATTTGGAAAAGTGCAACACGAAAAATGGTCACCACGTCCGTTCGACACATCCTTTCTTGAAATGGGGGTGATTTCAAGAATTCATTAAAATTGATTCTTTTTAAGATTTTTTTTATTTTAAATAAAATTCAACTAAAAAATTCATAAAATCTAGAAACAACTTAAAATTTGGCAAGGCCTTCAACCTTAACCTGTAGAACCTTGACGGCAAAATTCGTCATGACTTCGTCACAGTTGAGAAAGTGCCAAAGGAAAAACTAGAAGGAGCTCGAGTTCAAACGCAAGGCCCGGGTACTAAAACTTTTTCTGTCAAGGGAGAAAGTTGTTTTGCAACTTTTCTCCACCATCATCGGCACACGAGCATGTGTGTTTGAACATCTGGCCGCGAGAGTGAGTTAGTGCAAGTATTTGTGTGCGTGTGTGTGCAAGTTAGCCCTCAGAGGAAAAAGTTTTATTTATTTAAATGTCCCGCACTGCGAGGTCTCTTGCCTTAAATGTGGGGAAGTCGAACACACACATGCACACACTCAAAGTTTGAGTACTTGGCAAACATTAAAAGTTTCGTGCCCTTTTTGGCGTTGGAGCAAGTTGCCAAAAAAGGCCAAAAAGTAAAATGTTTAAGTGGCTCGGGCAGCTCGGTACATGATTTGTGACTGTTGGAGAGGTTGTGTTTGTGTGTGTCAGTTAAAAGCGCCAGCTCTAGGAAGCTTGTTTGTAGTTTGAATTTTACTTGCTTCAACTATTTTGCTTTGGTTTTGAAGATGCTGCTTTTGCTGGAGTATCGAAATAGAAAATTCGGTTAGCTGAAATATTTTTTTCAGACAATTTTTAAAAAAACCTTGTATTTGTATTTTTGTTTTTTTGTATTTTTGTATTTTTGTATTTTTGTATTTTTGTATTTTTGTATTTTGTATTTTTGTATTTTTGTATTTTTGTATTTTTGTATTTTTGTATTTTTGTATTTTTGTATTTTTGTATTTCTGTATTTTTGTATTTTTGTATTTTTGTATTTTTGTATTTTTGTATTTTTGTATTTTTGTATTTTTGTATTTTTGTATTTTTGTATTTTTGTATTTTTGTATTTTTGTATTTTTGTATTTTTGTATTTTTGTATTTTTGTATTTTTGTATTTTTTGTATTTTTGTATTTTTGTATTTTTGTATTTTTTGTATTTTTGTATTTTTGTATTTTTGTATTTTTGTATTTTTGTATTTTTGTATTTTTGTATTTTTGTATTTTTTGTATTTTTGTATTTTTGTATTTTTGTATTTTTGTATTTTTGTATTTTTGTATTTTTGTATTTTTGTATTTTTGTATTTTTGTATTTTTTGTATTTTTGTATTTTTGTATTTTTGTATTTTTGTATTTTTGTATTTTTGTATTTTTGTATTTTTGTATTTTTGTATTTTTGTATTTTTGTATTTTTGTATTTTTGTATTTTGTATTTTTTTTATATTTTTGTATTTTTGTATTTTTGTATTTTTGTATTTTTGTATTTTTGTATTTTTGTATTTTTGTATTTTTGTATTTTTGTATTTTTGTATTTTTGTATTTTTGTATTTTTGTATTTTTGTATTTTTGTATTTTTGTATTTTTGTATTTTTGTATTTTTGTATTTTTTTGTATTTTTGTATTTTTGTATTTTTGTATTTTTGTATTTTTGTATTTTTGTATTTTTGTATTTTTGTATTTTTGTATTTTTGTATTTTTGTATTTTTGTATTTTTGTATTTTTGTATTTTTGTATTTTTGTATTTTTGTATTTTTGTATTTTTTTATTTTTGTATTTTTGTATTTTTGTATTTTTGTATTTTTGTATTTTTGTATTTTTGTATTTTTGTATTTTTGTATTTTGTATTTTTGTATTTTTGTATTTTTGTATTTTTGTATTTTTGTATTTTTGTATTTTGGTATTTTTGTATTTTTGTATTTTTGTATTTTTGTATTTTTGTATTTTTGTATTTTTGTATTTTTGTATTTTTGTATTTTTGTATTTTTGTATTTTTGTATTTTTGTTTCAGTTCAGTTTCAGTTCAGTTTCAGTTCAGTTTCAGTTCAGTTTCAGTTCAGTTTCAGTTCAGTTTCAGTTCAGTTTCAGTTCAGTTTCAGTTCAGTTTCAGTTCAGTTTCAGTTCAGTTTCAGTTCAGTTTCAGTTCAGTTTCAGTTCAGTTTCAGTTCAGTTTCAGTTCAGTTTCAGTTCAGTTTCAGTTCAGTTTCAGTTCAGTTTCAGTTCAGTTTCAGTTCAGTTTCAGTTCAGTTTCAGTTCAGTTTCAGTTCAGTTTCAGTTCAGTTTCAGTTCAGTTTCAGTTCAGTTTCAGTTCAGTTTCAGTTCAGTTTCAGTTCAGTTCCAGTTCAGTTTCAGCTCACTTTAAAATTGAAACGATTTCCTTCTCCGATGACCTGCAATCAATCTAAATGTCAATCAGTCGCTTGTTCCCTGTCACAATCAGTCGATTTCGCAAATGCTCCCATCAAAAATTCAACTCCACAAAATTCATTCTCACCGGTCCACGCCGACGATGAAAATTTGCCCCTAATTGGATAAATTTTCCGTTTTCTTTTCCACCGCAGTCATGCAATCCCAAAGAGTAACTTTGTCAGTATGTCACACGAAAGGGGGGCCAAAACGGGGCGAGCTTTCAACTCATTAAAAGTGACGATGCATCTAGGCCAACCAGAGTGGAAATTCAGGTTCAGGACCTCTTCAGAGCGTGCCAAGAATTGATGAGGAATAAAGCTGTAACTTGGCCAAAGAATCCTTCTCTTTTGTCCTCTTTTTTTATCGCTGCAAAAAAGAGGTAAAAAGCTGCCAGACAATGCCGGGAAAAGGCGATGAAATTAATTAAACTTTAAAAAGAGTGAGGGAAGCAAAAAATCGCGCGAATTTTCTCACGGCCACGCGACTGTAGGTCAGTTACGGGATGCCGACTTTGGTGGCAACTTCAAGGAAACAGACGTTCGTCAGCAGAAGGGAAAATTGAATTCGGTCAAGTGGACCGGGCCCGTGGGCCAGAACTTGGAGCGCGAAAGTTTTATTGGAAAATTGATGAACCAGAAAGTGGCGTCTTAATCGAAAAATAACGACTTTTCCGCGTACGTAAATTTGAGCCGAATCCGCTGGTTGCGATTTGAGTTTGAAATGGGCGGGATAAATTGCGTTGAAAAAAGTTTGGACACAACTCGTCACAAAGAGGGTTTAACAATTCGCTTCCTGGAATAAAGGAGGAACGGCAGCCGGGAATGAGTTTTCTTGTTTCTTCCTGGGTTACAGGAAGTCGTAAAATTGTTTTCCCGACTTTGAATCATAATAGAAGTTTAAATGTTTTGACTTCCTTTGTTCGTGAATGGACCGATGTCCCTAGGCTAGCAAAAATTATAAAGAGTGACACTTATATTTTTTTTAAATCAATAAGTATACCACATAAATGTTCTGAAATAAAAATAAATGCAAAAATTTGCATCCTTCAAATATTATAAAAAAAAAATACAAATATTTAAAGTAAACATATCAAAAACAAAAACCAAAATCACCAAAATTCCGTCACCAAAGAAAAATAAACAAAATATTGCACCGGAAGCTTTCCCGCCTTCCATCATCCGGCGGAAGTCGCGCGCAGCAGAAAGAACAATAAAATTTTAATTTTTCCCACCCAACCTTCACAAAACGACAGACGGGCGTTTGTTCGTCACACAGTGAAAAAAAAAATTATCATACATTTTTTACAGATTTTAATACCGAAAAATGTAATTTTACCTTAACAAATATGTAAATTTAAGTGTATTCAGTGTAAATTTACAAGGACTTTTTTTCTTTTTTAACTGTGCTCCACCAGGATCCGCAATAAAATCCCTTTTTTATGCCGCCACCAAGAATCCCGGAAGGAAGCATACAACACGGTGGGTAAGAAGGGGATTATTATGCAACTTGCATGCACCTCGGAAATTCCTTCTGGAGGTTGTTGGGGGGACTATTCTGAGTCAGAAAAAACGATTCCCAAAATATTCTGTCGGTGAAAACTGATTTTATCTCGATTTGAAGTTAAAAAACCTAATATATCACCTAAAACCTCAAAAACACGTCAAAAATCTCAGTTCAACTCTGGACAAATATGTAAATTTTCATCAAGATATCAATTCTTAGTTCCCAAAATATATTCCTGACATATTACACCTGAAATCGATCCATTACTTGAGTCCCAGCGTCATCACGGAGTGTAAAATAGTGTGTTTTCTAAAAAAATATTTTCAATTTGCTCTGGAAAATAAACTGTCATGTCTGAATTCAAAAACTAATGTTGTAGCATTGTTGCAAACAAAATGAAGAACAATGTTGCAGAAAAAAGTATGACATTTTATCCATTTTCAGTAAAGTTATGTCTATATAAGTGGAAAAATTGCTGCCAATTTTCAAAATTCTTCGATATTTAACTCATTCCTGCTATTAACAGCTACTACGATCATACTCAGGAGAATGTAAGAAATATTACTTTTTGGCGGGCATTCAGGGGCTGGTTCCGGTGGGCGAACTGAGCTCAAATCCCAAATATGAGCTTGATTGAACTTAACAGGCGCTGGTGTTTTGCATTTGAATTTTAAATGGGATTTAACCCTTAAAAAACATTTGTTTTCAAAAATGTTAATTATTGAGGCACTTTGGCCACTGAAGCGTTTATTTTCAACATCATTGGCATATAGGACAGATCCTTGCGCATGTTTTGGTATATATAACATTGAGTTGAAGCACTCTGGAGCTCTGTACAGGCTTTCAAAGTTTTGAAATTTTTCGAAAAAACGTCTCAGCAGAAATGATAGGCGTCGCGCCATTTCATTTGGCTTAAAACTTTTATGTTATAAATACCAAAACATGCCCGCCAAAAAGTAATATTTCTTACATTCTCCTGAGTATGATCGTAGTAGCTGTTTATAACAGGAATGAGTTAAATATCGAAGAATTTTGAAAATTGGCAGCAATTTTTCCACTTATATAGACATAACTTTACTGAAAATGGATAAAATGTCATACTTTTTTCTGCAACATTGTTCTTCATTTTGTTTGCAACAATGCTACAACATTAGTTTTTGAATTCAGACATGACAGTTTATTTTCCAGAGTAAATTGAAAATATTTTTTTAGAAAACACACTATTTTACACTCCGTGATGACGCTGGGACTCAAGTAATGGACCGAATTTAGGTGTACTATGTCAGGAATATATTTTGGGCACTAAGAATTGATATATTGATGGAAAATTACATCTTTGTCCAGAGTTAGACCGAGATTTTAGACGTATTTTTGAGGTTTTAGGTGATATATTAGGTTTTTTAACTTCAAATCGAGATAAAATCAGTTTTCACCGACAGAATATTTTGGGAATCGATTTTTCTGACTCAGAATAGTCCCCCCAACAACCTCCAGAAGGAATTTCCGAGGTGCATGCAATTTGCATAATAATCCCCTTCTTACCCACCGTGTACAAATGACGAGAAACAAGAACAAAGTGATGTATCCCCACACCAAACTTAATAATCGACCATTTATCACGAGTTTTTTCCGCGAATTAAGAAGGGTGGGAAAATGTGATGCGAACATTAAATCAGATTCATTCTCACTTTTTCAGCTCAATCCATTATAAAGTTTTGCTGTAAAACATGGGACAATTTCAGGATTTATTGGTTAGGCTGCTCGTTTCTGAAGTTGTTTTTGCCTGGTTGGACAAATTACGTTTTAGATCTGCGGCTTCAGCTTTGATTTTTTTATGTTGGTTTTTAAAAACCTGTTGCGTAACAAGGCAATTACAAAACCACACCCCAAGCTGGTCTCAGTTACACAACAACAATTTATCTCAACACCCCCCAAATGCCACTTTAGCTGCTAAATTTTCCACTCTGTTTGGTTTCACAAAATGTTTTTGTTTTTCCAACAGCAACCCTTTTCCAAACAGCCTCAATTCCCTGGCCCACATTTTCCACATTTGCATCCGATCCGACCCAATAATGTTAAACTGCTCTATATCACTTTTCCTTCCCCGCTTTTCCCCCCACACTAGGCCACGATTCCTGATGGTTTTTCATTTGACCGCAATTCGAATCAAACTCGGTGTGCTGCCCATCCAAGTTGAAAAAAAAAAAACGCAGCTCCAGCCCATAACAATTCCCAACCCAGCTCTATTTCACTATTACTATTACTTGGTTCCCTCACCGTCCTCCTTCCCCATCCCTTTCACAATAAGTGGTTGGTGGAAATTTCGCGCAACTCACGTGAACGCTTTTCCGATCGCACAAAAGCGCACTTTTCGGAATGCAAAAGTCGAACCAAGTGTGAGCAATCGAACAAAAAAAAAGCTCGAGCGATTCAATCATTCTTCCCCATCCCCCTTTTGGATCGCGTGAAAATGTGAGTTAGTGGGGAAAATTTTCATGCACTGTTAGTAGAAAATAGAAAAAAAACAGAAAAAAAAATAAAATATTTAAAATTAAAACATAAAATTTGTATTTTCAAAATTGCACTTTATTAAAAAAAATAGATTCTAAAGCAAGATGCAAACGACAAGAAGAAGAAAAGTGTCACTATCAGCAATCCAGTGTGGAATGATGAATTGATGCTTCCACTGCTGCTGCTGGTGCTGATGCAAATCTCGTGTTGGAATTGCTGCATTGTCATGCAACAATTTTCCAACTCTCTTTTTTTATGCCCAACCGACGAGCAACTTGAAGAATGCAGTTTTCAACCAAATGTGCAGTTTTTGATTATTTTTGAGGCGTAATTCTCAAAAACAATCAAAAACTGCTTTTTCACATGTGGTTGAAAACTGCAAATTTTATTTCATGTTTTTCCTTCAAAACTTTTAAAAAAAATTGCAAAAATAGTTATTCCAAAACATAAAAAGTACAGAAAAGAAATTATGATAATATTCATCAGGGATGATGACAGATTTTGTGTCAAAAAAAAAATCATTTCCATCAGTATCTGATGAATTTCCATCAGGTTCACATTTTTACAATTTTTTTTATGTAAAATTGAAAAAAAAGGTAATATTCAACCAACCAAATTTTCAACCTCGTCCCCGTCGTGCCTTTCAAGCAGACGATCATGGATCGAATCCCGCCCGGTCACCTCGCCACCGTTTTTTCGGTGGCAACTTGAACCCCTTGCTCCCTCTGGGAGCAACAGATACACACTAGCGTGGCTCACGGATATATGAAAAAGACAAAAGTGTTCAATTCCAAACGCCTCGACCGGATTTTTGTAGCAATATGGCCCCAGAACATAGCCTGAAACTTTGAGCGCATTTGGTTAAGGTTTAGTACTTCCACCATTGACCTGAAGTTAGTATGGAACTTTTAAAGATTTACTATGGGAAATTTTCACTTTTAACCTCTTCTTAGATAAAGTTTCCCAAAACCCAATCAAATTTTCTTATTCTCAAGTTTCTTATAGGTTTTGATCCGGGGAACAACTTTGTAGAACATCGCAAAGCGCTAGGAATTGATCCTGAAAAGATACAGGATATTTTTTGGAGCTAGGAATTTTTTTTTAACGTGCTCTAAAAATTTGCCTATATCTTTCCGGGATTAATTCCTAGCGCTTTGTGATGTTCTACAAAGTTGTTCCCCGGATCGAAACCTATAAGAAACCACTACTTTGAGAAAAATTCATAGGGCATAGGAAAATATACTCGAAGAAGAGTTAAAAAGTTGAAAATAAATTAATTAAATTTATTGAAATTTCTTTATAACTTCAGGTCAATGGTGGAAGTTCTAAACCTTAACCAAATGCGCTCAAAATTTCAGGCTATGTTTTGGGGCCATATTGCTACAAAATTCCGGTTGAGGCGTTCGAAATTGAACACTTTTGTCTTTTTCATATATCCGTGAGCCACGCTAATACACACACGGTAATTAATTACCACACACACACACATGCCACTCCCCCCACTACAACAACTAGCGGTGGGTGAGTGGGGAATGGACGGGAAGATGACCAACCAACCACACCGCAACGCGTGAAGGAAGGAAGGAAGACTCTTCCAACAAGACCCCCAGGAGATCATCAACATCCATCAATAGATCTCGGATCTATAAATAGACGCACGGCTCCGTGATGGCAAGGCCGATTGAGCCAGTTAGGGTATAGGTTAAGATAGAGGGGTAATTCTCCGCCAACTCACACAGCAGTTGCCCCGACCCCTCTTCGATTTGCGTGAAACTTTGTCCTAAGGGGTAACTTTTGTCCCTGATCACGAATCCGAGGTCCGTTTTTTGATATCTCGTGACGGAGGGGCGGTACGACCCCTTCCATTTTTGAACATGCGAAAAAGGAGGTGTTTTTCAATAATTTGCAGCCTGAAACGGTGATGAGATAGAAATTTGGTGTCAAAGGGACTTTTATGTAAAATTAGACGCCCGATTTGATGGCATACTCAGAATTCCGAAAAAACGTATTTTTCATCGAAAAAAACACTAAAAAAGTTTTAAAAATTCTCCCATTTTCCGTTACTCGACTGTAAAAAATTTTGGAACATGTCATTTTATGGGAAATTTAATGTTCTTTTCGAATCTACATTGTCCCAGAAGGGTCATTTTTTCATTTAGAACAAAACTTTTCATTTTAAAATTTCGTGTTTTTTCTAACTTTGCAGGGTTATTTTTTAGAGTGTAACAATGTTCTACAAAGTTGTAGAGCAGACAATTTCAAAAATTTTGATATATAGACATAAGGGGTTTGCTTATAAACATCACGAGTTATCGCGATTTTACGAAAAAAAGTTTTGAAAAAGTTGGTCGTCATCGATCATGGCCGTTCATGGTCACCCGCGACAGACACGGACGACGAAACAAAGAGAAACGCAAAAAGTAACTTTTTCAGAACTTTTTTTCGTAAAATCGCGATAACTCGTGATGTTTATAAGCAAACCCCTTATGTCTATATATCAAAATTTTTGTAATTGTCTGCTCTACAACTTTGTAGAACATTGTTACACTCTAAAAAATAACCCTGCAAAGTTAGAAAAAACACGAAATTTTAAAATGAAAAATTTTGTTCTAAATGAAAAAATGACCCTTCTGGGACAATGTAGATTCGAAAAGTACATTAAATTTCCCATAAAATGACATGTTCCAAAATTTTTTACAGTCGAGTAACGGAAAATGGGAGAATTTTTAAAACTTTTTTAGTGTTTTTTTCGATGAAAAATACGTTTTTTCGGAATTCTGAGTACGCCATCAAATCGGGCGTCTAATTTTACATAAAAGTCCCTTTGACACCAAATTTCTATCTCATCACCGTTTCAGGCTGCAAATTATTGAAAAACACCTCCTTTTTCGCATGTTCAAAAATGGAAGGGGTCGTACCGCCCCTCCGTCACGAGATATCAAAAAACGGACCTCGGATTCGTGATCAGGGACAAAAGTTACCCCTTAGGACAAAGTTTCACGCAAATCGAAGAGGGGTCGGGGCAACTTTTCCCGATTTCGTGTGAGTTGGTAGAGAATTACCCAGAGGACAAAGAATAACAAAAAAAAATCAACCTTCCAAAATTCAACTTTTTTTCTGTAAGTTTCATTAAAAAGGGTTAAATAGACTGCAATAATAATACTTTATATTTGCATGAATTTATTGATATTTTGCAAATTTGGTTCAAGAGCAGAACTAATGTAACTTTGATATCATTTGAATTAATATTTGATTGAAGTTAGATTTTTTTATTCGCTTACACTCTCGACGACGACCACAGTTGAAGGACAAAAACACATAAAATAATATTTGTGCTTGCCTTAAATGCTTTGTTACTTTTAAATTGTATTACTTCATACCAACCTAAACGGCTACACGGCGTGTTTTCTGGGCAACCTTTAGGAGAAAAAATAGTCATCGCTACTTTCAAATGTGTCTTATAGGACATTTTCTCAGCTTTCCAATGCTTCTAAGAACGAAATGTTTCATCGAGAAATTTCTGAGATAACTATATTTTAAGTTTTTTTTTAATCCTTTCTTATTTATTGGGAATTTTATACTAACAGTTCAGAAAACTTATCAAATTATGTGTTTCATTTGTTATTTACTCATCAAAATGTGCAAAATAAGACAAGAAACAACTTTGTAGAAGGTTGCAAACCGCCCAACATTTTGAAAATAATGTTTCAATTGTGTTTTTGAATATTTGGGATTTATTCAGAAATTAAAATCATAAAACAGTGCTAAAATATATTTTTTACAAGAATTATTAGATCATTAATTTTTTTTGTGTGTACAAATATCACGTGTCTACTCTGATTCATCTTATTTTTTTTATTTATCTTATTTCCGATTTTAAATTATGTTTGAATTTATGTTCCATTAACCAGGAATTCCTTAAGAAAATATCAAATTTATTCATTAAAATCCAATAATTCCATTAACAATCTCAAACCTGCCAAAATTTCTGTTGTACAAAATAAATCAGAGTAGACACGTGATATTTGTACACACAAAAAATATTTAATAATCTTATAATTCTTGTAAAAAATATATTTTAGCACGGTTTTATGATTTTAATTTCTGAATAAATCCCAAATATTCAAAAACTCAATTAAAACATAATTTTCAAAATGTTCAGCGGTTTGCAACCTTCTACAAAGTTGTTTCTTGTCTTATTTTGCACATTTTGATGAGTAAATAACACATGAAACACATCATTTGATAAGTTTTCTGAACTGTTATATAAAGTTCCCAATAAATAATAAAGAATTTTAAAACAAAAAACTTAAAATATAGATATCTCAGAAATATCTCGATGAAACATTTCGTTCTTAGAAGCATTGGAAAGCTGAGAAAATTTCCTATAAGTCACATTTGAATGTAGCGATGACTATTTTTTCCTGAAAAGTTTGTTCTAGAAAACACGCCGTGGCTAAATTGCAAACTCTTTAATCTTTAAATTAGAAAACACAAAAAAGGGAATTTAATTGGAAACAATAAAAAGGACTCTAAAGAAGTTTCAGATTTGCTTCAAACTTTATGAACAAAACTTAAGAAAGACGAAATAAGAGTTTATATTTTTTTCAAATAGATTTTTTTAACTATTTTCAACAATTTGTAAAAAAGAATCATTGTAGTAGTAGTTTCCCTACCTATTGTGAATTTGTTATGTTATTGTAGAGTTTTGAGGCAATTTTTAGTAAATAAAGGAATAAAAACCCTGTATATGTATTTATATCTTCATCATTAAAAAAAAAATCAAAATTTGAATAACAAGCCATAGTCTCAACATTTCAAAGCAAAAAGTGTTTTAAAATGCATTTTACACTAGTTCAGTTGTTTTGCAATGATTAGTTTTCAAAAAATGGAAAAAAAAATCAGCGACAAAATTTTTTTTGCGATATTAAACATTGAAAATTTTCAAAAATTCAAAAGATGCTTAAATCAACCCAAACATGCTAAAAATGATTTTAAACGCAGGGGAGTGCATTTTAAATCAATTTCAGCTGATTGCACTTAAATTTCCGTTAAATTTTGAAGTTTTTTGTTGGTTTCTTGAAAAAAAATTTTTTGCCCTCTAATTTTTCGGGCCTACTTGAATGGGGGAGGGGGAGGGGTGACAACAACTTTAAATAAAATTTGTACCAGCCTAATAACTTTTTATTTATTTTTACAAGTTTTGAATTCTTGGACCGCAGACGCAAGGTTTTTGTATGAAATTATTGAAAAAGTCAAATTAAGCGAAAGTTAGGTATTGTAAGGTATGCAAAATCCAAAAGTGATTCCAATTTTTAACCTCTAATTTCACTGAGGATATTTTGAAAGGGAAAAGGCTTTGTGAAATAATTGTAATAGAGCAGTTCTCTAGGATTTCGGTCATACGATTTTTTTTGTATTTTTTAATCCGACTGAAACTTTTTTGGTGCCTTCGGTATGCCCAAAGAAGCCATTTTGCATCATTAGTTTGTCCATATAATTTTCCATGCAAATTTGGCAGCTGTCCATACAAAAATGATGTATGAAAATTCAAAAATCTGTATCTTTTGAAGGAATTTTTTGATCGATTTGGTGTCTTCGGCAAAGTTGTAGGTATGGATACGGACTACACTGGAAAAAAATAATACACGGTAAAAAAAATTTGGTGATTTTTTTATTTAACTTTTTATCACTAAAACTTGATTTGCAAAAAAACACTATTTTTATTTTTTTTATTTTTTGATATGTTTTAGAGGACATAAAATGCCAACTTTTCAGAAATTTCCAGGTTGTGCAAAAAATCATTGACCGAGTTATGAATTTTTTAATCAATACTGATTTTTTCAAAAAATCGAAATTTTGGTCGTAAAAATTTTTCAACTTAATTTTTCGATGTAAAATCAAATTTGCAATCAAAAAGTACTTTAGTGAAATTTTGATTAAGTGCACCGTTTTCAAGTTATAGCCATATTTAAGTGACTTTTTTGAAAATAGTCGCAGTTTTTCATTTTTTAAATAAGTGCACATGTTTGCCCAGTTTTGAAAAAAATATTTTTGAGGAGCTGAGAAAATTCTCTATATTTTGCTTCTTCGGACTTTGTTGATACGACCTTTAGTTGCTGAGATATTGCAATGCAAAGGTTTAAAAACAGGAAAATTGATGTTTTCTAAGTCTCACCCAAACAACCCACCATTTTCTATCGTCAATATCTTAGCAACTAATGGTCCGATTTTCAATGTCAAAATATGAAACATTTGTGAAATTTTCCGATCTTTTCGAAAAAAATATTTTCGGAATTTTCAAATCAAGACTAACATTTCAAAAAGGCCATACATTCAATATTACGCCTTTATAAAATGTTAGTCTTGATTTGAAAATTTTGAAAATATTTTTTTCGAAAAGATCGGGAAATTTCACAAAGATTTCATATTTTAACATTGAAAATCGGACAATTAGTTGCTGAGATATCGACATTGAAAAATTGTGGGCTGTTTGGGTGAGATTTAGAAAACATCAATTTTCCTGTTTTTAAACCTTTGCATTGCAATATCTCAGCAACTAAAGGTGGGATCAACAAAGTCCGAATAAGCAAAATATAGAGAATTTTCTCAGCTTTTCAAAAATATTTTTTTCAAAACTGGGCAAACATGTGCACTAATTTACAAAAATGAAAAACTGCGACTATTTTCAAAAAAGTCACTTAAATATGGCTATAACTTGAAAACGGTGCACTTTATCAAAATTTCACTAAAGTACTTTTTGATTGCAAATTTGATTTTACATCGAAAAATGAAGTTGAAAAATTTTTACGACCAAAATTTCGATTTTTTGAAAAAATCAGTATTGATTAAAATATTCATAACTCGGTCAATGATTTTTTGCACAACCTGGAAATTTCTGAAAAGTTGGCATTTTATGTCCTCTAAAACATATCAAAAAATAAAAAAAATAAAAATAGTGTTTTTTTGTAAATCAAGTTTTAGTGATAAAAAGTTAAATAAAAAAATCACCAAATTTTTTTTACCGTGTATTATTTTTTTCCAGTGTAGTCCGTATCCATACCTACAACTTTGCCGAAGACACCAAATCGATCAAAAAATTCCTTCAAAAGATACAGATTTTTGAATTTTCATACATCATTTTTGTATGGACAGCTGCCAAATTTGTATGGAAAATTATATGGACAAACTAATGATGCAAAATGGCTTCTTTGGGCATACCGAAGGCACCAAAAAAGTTTCAGTCGGATTAAAAAATACAAAAATTAAAATTGAAGAAAAAAGACCGATTTTGTAGAGAATTGCTCAATAGTCTTATCAATATAGTAAACAAGTATGATTTGTGTCCTATTTATGATAGAAACTAAATTGACTAAATTTTTGACCTCTTTTAAAATATTTTTTTATTTTATTTTGGATCGATGGATTTAAAAAAAAATATTATTTGCGCAATTTTCTGTGTTTGTCAGAATTAAATACGATTGTATCAAACCTATGAAAAATAAATTCATAAAAAAGCAAAATTGAAAACTAAAAGAAATACACAGTTTGATGTTGGGAATTTTCAGATTTTAAAATTGGGTTACTCTGAGCTACAGGTAATTTATAACAGCTGAAACTATACTTATATATTTTAGTATCTATTGGGAATTTGATAGTTTGGAACCGGTTTAGAGACAGCAAATTTATCATTTTATATTCTTCTTTGTAATTACCTTAAACACCTTTAACGATTAACGAATTTCGTGTCATGGACTGAATGTATTATTTTATGAAACCATTTATTTATTAAAAATTTTTAAGGTAAATTAGATAACTCACTTTAATTGGAAATGATCATATAAAAAATCAAGTGATTCTAATTTATTCTTTTTCTTAAACTAAGGTTTACAAAGGTTAAGCAACTTTATTGACCAAACAACCAAGTAGTGTCAGAATTCTAACTGTTTATAGCTTAAAATAATATGATTCAAGTTAATGAACTTTGTAAAAGTTAACAATTGTCAAAATTGTACCACTGTGCTGTGATGATTTGTCAGATAAAATTGGTGATTATCTAAACTTTTCAAATTTAGTTCAACTTGATTTGTCAAATCAAAAGCAACGGTGGTAAAGCCATTTTTATTCGTTTTTAGTTGGTTTCTATCTCAATTGATATACTTGATTTTTCTCTTAAAAGAAAAGGCATTAACTCGAACATGGAAAAAAAAGCCAATACTTTGATAAATCAAACCACAAAAACTTTGAATTGATGCTTTGATTTTTTCGCTGAAAATACTCTTAAGCAATTTGAAACGTTTGCCTTTTTGACAATTGACATAACAAAGGAACTTTTTTTTTCTCTAAATCAAACCAAATTCCATTACAATCAATCCCAGCCCGATGTCACATAGCACAACCACTTGCTCCTCTCGAAAAATCCGACCTCGGAATTGACACGTGCCCTTTTCCCTCAAAACCTGAACACTGACGTGTTTTTGTTGCCGCTTGATCAGCTGCCCAAGTGATTCCTGCTGCTGCCTTCAATTCAACCAAGTTACTTTACCCTGGTACGTGATATGTAGATCAATTTCAATTACCCATCACGGCGGCGGCGTCACGGCACCGGCAAAGTAAAACTGCCAAGGCTCGTCGTGTAACCAGAGAGAGACAGTCAGCTCCAACCAAACCCGGGGTTCGTCAAGGGATTGCGCCCCCGCAGGAATGGCAGTGTCGATGTAGTTTGCCGATGGCGGAAATTTGCTGGGGGGGAATTTGGCAGTTGTTGGACTACAGTGATACTAGATATGTTGTCCAAGGCATCAAATCGATCAGGAACTCCATATTGTAGATACTTAGAAAAAAGTGGAAGATTATTGAATATTGAAAGACTAGAAATCGTGCATCGATTGACAATTTACCCCAACCCTCATATTCCATCGTCGCAATCGTTTGGGACGTTTGAAAAGAGATACCGGGTCCTGGGAACAACAGCCGGTGGAGCAAGAAAAAACGAAATGTCGGAATTGAACTCGCAGCATACATCAATCTTGCCTGGAGTAGCCTGTTGGCAGTGAGGGCCTTTTCCAGAGGATCGGTTCCGGCCTCCCGGTTCCGAATGGATGCCGGATGGTTGACGGAGTAAGAATCGAACGACGCGAGATCCTTTTTGCGAAATTGATTCCGAGCGGAGAGTGGCCTCGGTGAAGATTCCACCGGGTATTTTTTTCTGTGCGGCAATCTTGTATGTATATCGATTTCACCCACTTTGGTGGTATCGCAATTCAGCTTTTATTTCACGGAACATTGAGTTATTGTGCTTTCAATTTGAGAGGAATTTGACAAATTTCTAACCTAAATTACTCTAAAGTTTAGAGGGAAACACTCTCAAATTTGATTAACAATCATTTCTCAGAATTTTACTCTCAATTTAAGATCAAATTTATTTAATCAAATGCCCTTAACCATCCAACTAATATCTCGACTGCTCGAAACGCCTCAAAACCACTTCAAACCAGCTGACCGAGCCCTGCCCTCGCTCAAACCTATGCAAACAATCAAAACTGATAAAGTGAGCCAATGATGGCCGACTGAATTTCCCCCGGGGCTCATCACTGTGTCCAGCTGCTCTTATCGAACCTGCCAGTTTCTGCGATGGACCGGGCTGTCGTCCTCGTCCGGAGATAACCTCAAGAAACGTAGCCCGTCACCAATGACCAGCACAGAAGACGATAGTGTAAGCAAGCACGTCCCACCCGTTTAAATGAGTGGAAATTTATATATTTATCCAATAACGGATTTCTTGGTTGGTTAGGCTGCTGCTGCTGCCAGTGGGTATGTTGTTCAAAGTCGAGAAGGATGGCATTTTCCCCGAAGAACAGATTTTCCACTTTGCTTTGTGGGATGCCTTCCGGGAAAAGGTGTGTGTGTGTGTGCTGGATAAGGTAATTTTATTGCACATGAGGATGACCACAAATGACCAAGGAGTTTTCAACAATTTCAAACTTATGTTCTTAAAATGTACAAATATCACAGCCCACGATTTTCCTTCGTTCAAATTTTTGGTGGAAATAGCCTGAGATGTTACAAAAAGACTCACAAAAAATGTAGGATGGAGCAACTCTCCTAAAAAAAATTAAAATCATTTACTAAAACTGATTTTTTAAGTACTCTAAACGTCAAAATTTTCATAAACCGAATGCGGGAATCGGATTCGGTAGACAATTTTTCATGCAAGTATCCATATTGACCATTGTCCTAAGTCCAATCCTTGTGAAGCTACAGCGGTTTTAAAAATAAGGGAGCGTTCTTTTATAACGTAACTCAGTTGGGGAGGGAGGGGTCGAAGGCCGTGTTACGCTCCATTTTTTAAAAATTAGTTTAGTAATTTTTTTACGAGAGGATAAATTTTGCGTTAGAACGCTCAATAAATATGTTGAAAAAAAAAGGTTTTGGCCATTTCTATATGACAGACTTGATTTTTCAGTCTCAAAATTATTTTCACCCGAAAACTCGTCCAATTTCCCCTAAGTTGGTTTTTTAACCACTTTCCAATATAACTCGTTTTATTGTTGATGAAAGCTAATTTACTAACCAGGTTACTACCATCCATTGAACTACACTGAAAAAAAATCTCCATATCAAACTCTCATTACTCAACGCAATTATTTTGGCTGAAAAGATTGCTTAATTTTTTTTATATAAATTGTTACTGAAGTTCAGCGAAAAACTGACTGAAAATGTCGATTCAGTTATCAGTAAAAAAATTATGAAACATGAACATCACAATTTGTCATATTAAAAAATCCTAAAAATTCGTTTTAAAAGTACATTGAAGATTTTTTTTTTCGGAAAATTGGCAACTCTGCCAAATGATTTTTTATCAGCTTGGCCACAGGCTTCGGATCGTGTTGCACACTTCAGAGGAATGAATTCCCATAGCCATCCCCTTGAACCTCCTGCTATGCAAAAATTGTTGAACCCCCTGGTATGTAAAAATTGTCAAATTTCAACGACATACTTGCACAGAACAATTAACCTAAATGCTCAAGTTTTACGGGTTGATTCCCATTTAAACTTGTTCCTGCTCAAAGCAAACCAGTTTTCAAACAATGGTCAAAAATTTGGGTAGAGGCAGGGTTGTCAAGTTAAAATTTAAAACTCTGGATATGCACCGAAAAAAAAATCTGGCAGACGAAAACTAATAAATATGAATGTGGAAAGGGCCATGAATTTGTTCAAAAATATGTAAAATTTTGACGGTAAAACTCATGTTCAGCCTCAAAAAGGTTGAATTAACAGTTTCTTTGAAATATTTTTTTTATTTTCAATTAAACTCGTCCATTTGAGTCAAAAAAATGTTCGAAAATGTAAAATCTGTCCAAATCTGGCACAGATAATGATAAATCGTTATTCTGTCAGAAAAATCTGGCAACCCTGGATCAAAGACCCATTTTCAATACTCTTTCAGGGAACTTCATATAATAGTAGTTTATGCAACAAGTTGCAAAAAGAAGTTTTTTTAGCACGAGTCGTACATTTACCCAACGAGGTTTACCGAGTTGGATAAATACGACGAGTGCTGAAAAAATCAAGTTTTGCAACGAGTTGCTTACAACATTTTTTGCAATTCCGAAAAACGCTTTTTGAATGGAATTTCATGTCAAACATCCATGTGTTAAGTAAATTCACCGTTCAAAACAAAAAAATATTGAAAAATGTTACTTTTCGATACTAGTGTTGAAAAGTTCAACTTTTCAGCACCCATTTCAGGCAGTAGAACTTTTCAGCACTGGTATTGAAAGGTATTAATTTTCCATTCTGTTGTTTATGGTAGAGAAAAGTAGGCCGTTTCGTTTCTCCAGAAGGACAGGAAATGTTGACAGTTTCACAGTGTAATTGCAAAAATATTTATTTGAGCAGCTTTTATTTTTTTTACTCTGGTAAATACTCAATATTGAGATTTAAAAAAATAGTTATTCCGTCTTAAAAATGTTATTGGTTTCAAAAGTCCAATTTGAATTGAATATTTTTTTTTTTCAGGGTGTCACTATTTTTTCTTTTGAAGAATTCTAAGCAAAACCTACAACTTGCAAAAAGTCTGGTCTCGAAAAAGTACACACAAAGTTCTAAACAAATAAAAAATACAACAAAAAATCGTTGTCCGAAGTGCCAACAAATGCTCACATATTGTAGGGTGTCTTATTTTTCAGATTTTATAATTTCCCGGGATCCGGGAAACAAATTTGTATGATCCCGGGAATTCCAGGAATCTCGGAATATTAAAAAAAGTCATAATAATCATTTTTCAATACTGTTTACAGTTTTTAAAGTTTGATTTAAAGAATTAGTTGATTTCTGCTTTGTTTTTTTTTTCAATCAACCACCAACCAAGTTTACAATAATTGGGTTTATTTTGTTTACTAAGTTTGGATATGACTAGAAAACCTTTTCATTTTTTTTTATAAAGCCGAAAAAATATCAATAAAGGAATAGAAAATGAAGCAAAGAAATTGACATCTACTCAATGTTAAATTTATGGTTTAGAATTTGGTGTTTTGTATAACAAATATTTTTCAAAATAAAATTATTTCTTTTTAGTCCACTAACACAAAACCATGCTGCTAAAATTTAAGCATCGTTGTATAAAAAAAGCTTAAGTTTTTTATTTGCTAAAATTTAAAATGGTTTGCCTTGATCTAATTTTCATTAGTTTTTCAAGATGAATTTTGGACAAGGTTAAAAGCATTTATTGAAAGTGTTTATTCATATATTTCTTGCCAAAAATTATTCAATGCCCAAAACATTAAAAATGTATTTTTAATTCAATCTTTAACTGTAAGTTTGGTCGAGTTATTTATAAAAACAACGATGTTATCTAATGATGACTAGTGAAAACTTCTTTAACCCGGTACATTTTGCCTTAATCTATATTTTTTTATTAGGTCCTATATACATATGAAACGCAATAGCTTATAGGACCTTTTCAAAAAAAAAACTATAGAATTGTCGTAATACATTGTGCCCCGCATGATTGTTTAAAAAAATACGAAATATTTATAGAAATTTGTTATTTTTGAACAATTTTGAGGCTTTTCACATAGATTACGTAGAATAATAGTAATAGAATATTATTTATTACACCCTCTCCCTCTACTTTTTAAACATGTTTTTCGATTTTTTTTAAATAATTGCATACAATGCGTTGGAAAACGTTGCTTGAACTCTGCCCAATACATTGATTAGAAATTCAATTCTCAAGGTACATATTTTCAAGTATTTAGATCCTATTTTTTATCTTCAACTGTCAATTTGTGTAGATTTTTTGGTTGTGGAAAGATTCCCTTGAAAAATTGGATTTATTCCAAGCAGAATCGTTAACAAACAAAAAAAATGTCAGCTTCTATTCAGTTCAGTTCAGTAACAGCGCCATTTACGTCCACTCCACACTTGACAAAGCCCCAACTGCACCTTTTGTCTCGCCCGTGTGTGTGTGTGCGAGTGTCTTTGCGAACACAAGTGGTCATAATGAGGGTTGACTTTTGATCTTGAACCGTCTGGCGGTGGTCGTTGTTATCCCGGGGAACAGAAGCTGACCATTTGTCCAAGTCCGAGTATCAAAGAAACATTCTGACACACACACCCACTCCAAATGGACACAATGCTGCTCGTTTGTGGGGGGTTTTCGGTTTGCTTGCATAACGAAACCACACTGGATGTCACCTACAAAAGGATCCTCAAATATGAGTGAATTGGCTTTCGGGAGCAAGAAGACCCACGTTATTTGTCAAACGGCAGACGAGGGTTAACAGAACGTCGTTAGGAGAAGAAAGCTTTTTATGAAGTCCGAATGGGAGCATTATTTGCTGATTTGATTTCATCTTTATGACATCACTAAATCATCTACACAGAAAAATAACCTAAAAATAAACTCTACCCTTGAATGGAATGCATTTTGCATTTACTTCGAGCTTCACAGAAAAAAAATTGATGGTAATATTCATCAGGAAATGGTGACAGATTTTGTGGCAAAATAAATGATAAATTTTACCCCAGGAAATGATGAATTTTCATCAGTTTTTGATGAATATTCATCAGGTTCACATTTTTACACATTTTTTATGTAATATTACTCAAAAAAAGAGGTAATATTCAACCTACCAAATTTTCAACATTCCAAAATTCAACTTTTTTTTTCTGTGTTGCTTCCGGCGCTTCGGCGACGTCCCCAGTTGAATATTAATCATTCGACACGACCATTTTGTCGAAAACGAACGAAATTGTGTGCAACAATGGCAGATGAACAGCGGGAACAAAAACAGAAATACTGCATAAATTTTCGAACCAGCTTGCAGACATGGTACTTGTTTTTTTTTATGTTTTTGCACCAAAAGATTAAACATTGCAGCAGCGCAGCGCGGAAACAATTTTTATTCTGTTTGTGTCTCTTTTGGGCAGTTCCAGACAGTCTCTCTGGGCTGTGTGTATCCGTTGTGAATGCAAATTTTGGCGAACATCAGGCACCAATTAACCAAGGGTCCCCACCCACCATCGGGGAATTTACTGCCAAAAATAGTCGGTGAAATTTTGAGTGCCATAAATCAAGGCCTTAAACAAGGCGCGGGAGTGATACGTGAACGCTGAAAAAGTGTTTCGAGGGTGAATGGAGTGATCAAAAAATGTTTAAAATCATTCAACAGTCTATAGTAGCGGAGGTGACCAATGTATGGTTCAAGGGCCAAATGTCGGACTCAATTTGAAATGATCATGATACACAGAAAAAAAAAGTTGAATTTTGGAATGTTGAAAATTTGGTAGGTTGAATATTACCTCTTTTTTTGAGTAATATTACATAAAAAATGTGTAAAAATGTTAACCTGATGAATATTTATCAAAAACTGATGAAAATTCATCATTTTCAGGGATAAAATTAATCATTTTTTTTGCCACAAAATCTGTCACCATTACCTGATGAATATTACCATAATTTTTTTTTTCAGTGTAAGCGAGGCTTAGGTCCAATTGCACGTTTTTGTTTAATTCTAACATTTCAAAATAGACTTTATTTTTGTAGAAATCTTTGCCTAATAATTTAAAAGTGCAGTTTAAAAACAAGCAATTTATAAATAAATTAACACATTTCACAAAAATATTTCCCAATTGTATTCTGGTCTGACAAGAATGCACTGGCGCCCACGTCATTTCTATTATCGGTTGAGTTCTTTTTTCTTTCAGCGCTTCTTTGTGTCTGCCTAGTGCTGCCATTTGTAACAAAATTTTGAGCGAACACTCACGAAAAGTGGCATTAATAGAAAACAAATTCCTAGCATCACTAGCTCACTCTTACACACATTGCCGATATTTTGTGATCTTCTTGCTACGTTGGGCCTATTTTTAGAAAAAAAATGTATCAATAATGTATTTTTATTTTTTATATGTTTTACGGGACTAAAAAGGCAATATCTAGTGCCGATGATTTGTTTTATTTAAATGGATGCGAAATTAAATTTGCAGTCAAAAGTGATTCAACTTTTTTATATTTGGTTTGAAATTTTCTTAAATTTCCCCATGCAAAATAATTAAAAACATTATCATGTATAAATTCAGTAAATTCGTTGATTGCACCGATTGTTACTGAATTAATCCTTTTAAATTAATTTTTTAGACAAAATATATTTGAGCAATTCTCTACCAAAACCGGAAATGGATTTTATTTGTATTTTTTGATTTGGCTCAAACTTTGTGGGGGCCTTCCCTATGACCAAATAAGCTATTTTGTTTTATTGGTTCACCCATACAAGTCTCCATACAATTTTGGCAGCTGTCCATACAAAAATTATTCGTAAATATTCAAACAGCTGTAACTGTTGAGTGAATTTTCTGATCAATTTGGTGTCTTCGGCAAAGTTGTAGGTATTGTTGAGGACCATTGAGAAAAAAGTAGGTACACGAAAAAAAAAATCACAAAAACTCAATTTCCCAAAATACGTATTTTTTGATTTTCGAGATTTTTTGATATGTTTTAGGGGACAAAAACCCGCAACTTTTAAGCCATAGAGAAACATGGTCAAAAATTTGCTGCCTGGTTATGAAGTTTTGAAAAAAAATGTGATTTTTGAAAAATCGAAATTTCATTCAAAAACAAATTTGACGTAATTTTTTATGTGAAATTGAATTTCCAATCGAAAAGTAGGTACTTTACAGATTTTTTGATAAAGGACTCTGTTTTCAAGATATAGCCACCAAAAGTTTGATTCTAGCGAAATATTTGCGGTTTTTCGATTTTTAAAAGAGTGTCCCGGAGTGACCATTTCTAAAAATATTTATTTTGAAAAGTTCAGAAAATTTGCTATGAAATTGTCACAGAGACATTGAAGATTGGACCTCGGGTTGTTGAGATACAGCCGCTTTAAGGAAAAGAAACAGGAAAATTGAAGTTTTCTTAGACTCACCTAAACAACCCACCATTTCCTAATGTCGATATCTCAGCAACTAATGGTCCGATTTTCAATGTTAAAACATGAAACATTCGTGAAATTTTCCGATCTATTCAAAAAAAATATTTTGAAAAAAATTAAATCAAGACTAGCATTTTAAATGGGCGTAATATTCAATGTTTGTTTTACGATTATTTTTGTTTTTGCCTTCCTCACCTCACTGAGGCAAGGCTTTAAAATCACTCGAAAATTGAACTTCTTAAATAGGGTACGTTATCCATTAGTGGACCCCTTTCCTATAGTGGACCCTCCGAAGGGTTTTTGATGAAAAATTCAATAAAATCACAATTTCAAGCGTATTGTTGTCTACAAATCATTTATTTGGCATGTTCAGCATCATTTAAATAAATGTTGACTGATATTGAATTGTCCTTTTCACCAAAATAAGTGTTTTGAGTTTGACATCTGAAATCAGCAATGGCCACTAGCATTTTCACAACAAAACTGCATTTATATTTTATGATTGAATTATCTATACAATCATTTTTTGACTGATTATTTAACTTCAGCAAGTCGAAATAATGTAAGTTTAAGGAACTTTACTAAAATAAAGCGAAGAACTGCTCATTTTCGAGCAAAAATTAGGGGGGTCTAATATAGGACAACGAAAATCCAAACTTTTCCAAAAGTGGACCCCTGTTAATTAAACCTTCAAAAATGAAGAAAACTGTGTATTTAACCATAAGTTTCTCTTAAATATACAATGAATGCTTGTTGTTATCAACCTAAACGCATATTTTTTTTCAATGATGAGTATAAATATAGCTGTTTCATGTTAAAAGTACCAAAAATGCTGTAGCCGTAAAAAAATATAATTAATCAAAGCTATACTGCCCATGTTCGCATAAATGTCCCATATGCAAAAACAGCAAGCTGAGAAAAACGCATGTGAAGTTTGTCCCACGCATGAGGCTACGTGTTAAGTTTTTGCGCAAAAACTGGATTTCCTCCTGATTTCTAGAACAAAGTTCTGGATGTTATAGGCTTTTCTGAAAGAGGACACGATTTAGAACCAAACTGCATCAATAACTCAAAAACGAAGAAAATGCATATGGGACATTTATGCGATCATGGGCAGTATAGTCAATTATACTTAACTGAAGCATCATAATTGCAGTTTGAAATGATATTTCATAATAATAAATCAAGAACAAAACATTTTTTTTAAATAAACATGCGTGGTTTTATCAGCAACTGTAAACAAATCAATTGTTTAGTTTCGGTCAATCATTTATGTAATTAATATGGAAAAATTTGCATCAAAATTACTTTTTTTTAATTATTTTATGTTTACAGTGGTTTTTGAAACGTTTTGTCTGATCTTTTTCGGAAATAAATGAGTTTAAATGTCTGTTTGATTTTTTTGTTGTTTGAAGCCAAATTTGTTAACAAAACATATTTGTTTATAATGAAAAGTGAGCAAAATCCATCTTTTATTCATTATATCTATCATTAGACCTGAACCATGCTTCAAAACATCAAATATCGGTTAAATTTGGTAAAAAAATAACAGTTTGCCTATAGTGGACCCGGGTCCACAATCGGATTATGGACCCGGGTCCACTTTAAGAAAAGGGGGTCCATAACAGGAAAAAAAACTTTTTTTTCAAATGGCTATTTTTCTGCTCAAAAACAAATAAACTGATGAAACAAATAGTCAAAATTGTTCAAAAGACTTCAGTTTTCATTGTTTTGTACAAAGGGTTATGAAAAAGTGCTTAAAATATTGAAAATTTGTGAAAAATGTGCTTCGGCTCTACTAGAGGGTCCACTAATGGTTAAAATACCCTATACCTTATAGATATACCTTCATGTATACATATCGACTCAGAATCAAATTCTGAGCAAATGTCTGTGGGGATGTGTGTAAACATGATTTTTTTTCCACACGATTTTCTCAGAACTGGCTGAACCGATTTTGGCCGGGTCAGCCTTATTCGATTCGTTTTGGGGTCCCATAAGACCCTATTAAAATTTATTTTGTTTAGTAAAGTATTTTTTTTCTACCTACAAAAAAGGGTGATTTTTTGCATAACCTCAAAAGGCCGGGTCTTTTTGTTTACGTGCGAGAGTCGCGCCAGATGCGAAACGCCCGGTTGCCACATTGCTTCAAATGAGAGTCTGCATGTTTTCTGGAAAAGTCTGTATCAGGTATATGTTTTTTTCATAAACTTATTTTCATTATTACTTTGTAAATGTGAGGAAGGCACCAACCACCTAATGGTGGGTTAAGAAACTTTTTTTAACAAATTGGGCATTTTATGACACCTTATAAGAAGTTATATGTAATAGTATTTAAAAAAGGCGTTAATTTACTTCTTGATGTATGTCATTTGCGGCAAAATTACATTAAAACAGCTAAATTTGCCCAGTCAAATTTAAAGCTGTTTGAGTGTTCGTTTTTATTATCGTAAACTGGGGTGACATTGATAAGATTTCAAATTATTTCTCAAATATAATTGACAGAGTAAGACTTATCTCAAGATTTATATTTTTAAAAACAAGTTCTGGGGTAGGCCAAACAATGCCCATTAACGTTATTTTTTCAAAGAAGTTTTTTTTTTTCAAAAAAAAAGTTTCGTAGAAAATATATTAGTGTTTGACACAATGATATTCACTGTGTTTTTTGAAAATATCTGCCTAAAAGTTTGCAAATTGAATTAATAGCGTTATATTGACCTTTAGTAAGCTTACTATTGAGGTTTTATTTAGAAAATTCACAATTAAATGTATGTTTAACCGAGTTTATCTAATTTTAATTATCTGTAGTTAAATTAAGTTAAGTAGGGGAAATCTACCCGTTTTAAGCACTCTAAGCCGTTCGACCAATTCTCATCACTTTTGCCGTTTTCCGCTATTAAATCAATATTTTCAGGTGTATCAACAATGAAGAGTTGCTTGCTCACTTTTATTTGAGCTATTTATTACTTTGGAACAGTCAAAAACACTTTATGAAAGCTGTAATTCATTATCAAAGTACTGATAGGCCGATAATAGAAATAGGCTGAGAAAGGGCATAGTTCCCCTATATAAAAAGTTCCAAGTTTGATCAAAATTCATAAGATATTGTTATAGTTTAAAATTGACAAAAATCGGATAATGCAAATCGTTTTCCAATTTGAACTCATTTTTATTGAGAAAAAAGACAAATATTAAAATATTTCAGATTTGTGGAAAACTATTTAATGAGGTTTTTTGAACACTTCTTTACCAAAAATTTACGGGCTTTATCGGTAGTTTTCGGTGAAATTAAACTCACAAATTAGAAGAAAGAAATGAAACTGATAGGTGGATAGATGACTAGTGTCTTAGAAGAAGATTGAAAAGGACGGAAACTAAGTCAGCACTTCTTTACCAAATTCATTATAGTTTCATACCATTCCGTCTGTATTTATTTTGTATATTTCATTTTGCTTCCAAAAAAACAAGATGGTATCAAAGTCACCACAGCTTCCAATCTCACCCAGTTTACGGTATATTTATCTGCATTATATAAAAACTACTGAATAGAAATATTTTTAGACAATTTCAGATTAATTTATACAAAAAATCCACGTCAAACCAGCTGGATCCAAATTAAAAGTGTTCCGATTTGGCTTAAATTTGTTCTTGGAGCTTCATAGCCAAAATTAATAAAATCGTGTTTTTATTGGTTTGGTGACAAGGGTGGTCCTGAATCATTGAACATTTCCGGGGCATCTAATCATTAGAACTTTTTGGGATGGGGTGGAGGGCGGTTAGGAATTTTCTTTTTGACGAGTTTATATTTTTCAGTTTAAAAAGTTTTATTCAACATAATTCCAGATTCCAGACTTCCAGATACATTTTTCAAATATAAGTGGAAAGATTCAGATTTAGGCTGTTTTAAATACTATATTATTGGTGTATTAAACTATTTTTGAAAATACCAACAAATTTGATTGAAATCAACTTTCATCTTAACACACGCACGGTTTCTCCCACTCAAATATAGTATTCGTACACTGCGAACAATAAGTAATCTTTTTCTCCGAACGCACGTATTCAATTGCGCTCAATAGCTGAAAATTGAATCTGGTCGATCTGGATGGATTTCCCAGCTCTACACTTCTACTACTTTTCTCCTTAGTACAAGCATTATTTGCCAATCACACACACACACCCACTCCCAGAAATATTTCCGCACGTTTGCTCCTCACGGAAGATATATTGGCAATGTGCTTATTATTTATTGAACCGAACAAAGCCACCCCCGCACTCAAACCCTCACTCGTTGACACACTTTCTTCCAAAAAGTTTCCGGTTGTTGCCTCGAGGAACTTCTTTTTGCTTGCTGCCTGCTCCCTTCTTCCTGGGTGAAGATAATAAAGGACACTCTGCGCGCGAGGAGCACAATCTTGTGCAACAAGAAATTTGTCTGCGTGTGTGTGAAATTTTCAATTTTAAAACTATTTTAATAAATCTTAAAACTGTAACCATAACCATATCGTCGAAGCGTGCTCAACAGCAACTTTCTATTTTTTTCTTTTTGCTGGCATAAAACTCGCAAGGAAGAAAACACGTCGAGCACATGTTCTCGAAACCGAGTTTGCTCCTCGGTATTTTGCAGGTTAGGTTGAATCTGAAAGCGTGTTCCATGACACCAACCACATCCACCACCACACACGTCGTCCCCGCAGGGGAAAACAAGAGAAAGTACTTGCACCGGCTTTTAGGTCGAACGCTGCGACGGCGCAGTGGGTTCGCGCGTGGGTTCCAACCAGCGCGCCCGGGTTCGAATCCCAGTGGGAGCAACATTTTTTCTTCTTGAGAAGGTCACGTTCTCCCTTTTTCGGGGTAGGCTCACAGCAGGCCGGGAAAACAGCCTCCGTCAGCGCAACAATCAACACAGCAGTCTGTGTGGGTGACATGCCGAGGATTCCGGGGGCCCCGGAGCGTTGTCGGCGGTGGTTCTGGGGTGGTACCAGCGATATCCTCTTCTCTTTTGTTGGGTGTCGTGGCACTTGTTTCGAGACGCCACACAATACCTTTCACCAAGACGCGAGCAAGCTTCCGATGGGAAGCAACTTTTGTGCGAAATTCCTGTCTGGGAGTCGTCGTGTATGAGAGTGTGTGTGTGAGGAGCTCCACAAAAGATTGCCACGAAAATCCGGAAGCTGTGGGTGGTGTGCAACGAGCCGTGGCGAAGAGGTTTGTATCCTCCCGAGACAGCACTTTGGTTTGGTTTTCCCGTTGACGTCGTCGTTCGAGCGATGAGCTGCTTCAGCAGGATGCTGCTGTATTGTCTTGCAAGAAAGGGGAATAGCTTTTAGAAAAGTCTTATGCACATTTAAAAAATGAAATTCTACACACGTTAAAACTAAATAAATTAAACAAAATAAACCTTAAAATTACAACCTTTTGAAAATCAACCAAATCAAGTTGCTCTCCTAGAATAAGGTGTGTAACAAGGTGTCATTACATGTGTGAAGGTTTGTGTCTACCTGGTACAGGTACACCTACAAAGCACACACACATACTCACACGTGTACGGTGGTGTGTCGGTGCGATAAGTGACAGTTCGCATTAAGGGAACCGCGAGCGCGGCTTGAGATCTAATTAAATGGGATAGATGGATGGCTGGAAACACGTGGGAGGCGTTTGGAAATAAGTTGGTCGAAGTGGTGGTAAGGGTATTCCTGGTGAGATGAATGATTATAGTTTGTACTGAAGGAAAAATGGATGGCAAGAAGATGCATTAAATTGATTTGAATCATAGTGAATAATAATAAAAATTGCGAAACGAGATAATACATGAGCAATTCTTTACGAAATCGGTAATTTTTTAATTTTAATTTTTGTATTTTTTTAATCCAGCTGAAACTTTTTTGATGCCTTTGCTATGCTCAACGAAGCTATTTTGCATCATAATTTTGTCCATTTAATTTCCCATACAAATTTGGCAGCTGCCCATACTAAAATGATATATGAAAATAAAAAAAAAATCTGTATCTTTTGGAGGATTTTTTGATCGATTTGGTATCTTCGGCAATTTCTGATATGTTTTAGTAGACTTGATGCCTTTGAGGGTATGTGAGTGTGGAACGGGGAGGGACAAGGAAGAGGAAAATTTGCAACAGCGCTCATCACCACGATCGAACGAAAGTCTTGTTTAAGCAGCGGGCTTCTGAAGAGTAGAGAGCAGATCCACTGCTTGCTTTCCCCGCTACCATCTGAGCAGGAAAGGATTGATGCTGGAGAAGTTTGTCAATGATATTTCAAATTGAGGTAAGGGTTGAGAAGAGAGGGATAGTGAGTGCCTCTTACGGCGCGCGCCGTTCTGGTCGTATTGGTGTGCAGTGATTGGGGTGGCCGAAGTGGACTGCAGTTAGCAACTGCAACTGCGTTGCTAGCAGCACGAGAAGGATGCGGCTGATCAGCGAGAGGGTGGGAGGTGCTGGACGGCGATTCTGTGCCACCCCGTCGCTCGGTGGGGTGGAGCGGCAGCGATCGAGAGACAACTACATGCTAGGCCGTGACCCGGGTGAGAGCGTTCTGTTTTATGTTGTGTTTGTGTTTGTGGCAGGAAGAGGGATGTTAGCCGTTTTGTATGTATGTATCTTATATTTTACATATTTTTCCCCACTTTCCCTTTTCTTTTTCTTCTTTCCTTCTTTCAAGTCGCGTAAAAAAAATAATATACCGGTCGTTAAACGAGAATGTCTAACTCGAGTTCATGCGTCGTTTTTACGGATTCGTTCTCCTCTTACTCTGATTTTAATTTTTCCGATAATTATAAATATAACGTAAAAGATATAACTACCTATAACGACTTCGGCTTAAAAATGCACCATTCGTGATAGTGTCACTTTATTAATAACTGCTCGAAACGAAAACTTTCAGTTCCTATTTTTCGCAATTCTGTCGGTCGCGTAGATTACTATTTTCGGATCATTTCGTCATAAAATCCTGCAACACGATGAAATCATTGCAAACCTCACTATAAAGTTTTGATATAAATCATTTGGAAACCACAGAAAATACAATTTAATATATTTCTTAAATAGTAAATGGAAGAGCCCTTCTCACAGCGTCGTTGCTCGGAAGGCACGCCGACGGGGGATTGAATGATGATTTGGCGCCGCGTTCGAATTAAAACTATTTCTAAATCAATGATTGTGTATCTTTCCGCAGCCGGCTGCCTAAGATTTTTAAAATTTCAACAGATAAACAAATTGCTTATGGTCGCATCACCTACCACAGTGAATCCTGACCTCATACCCATCTTACTAACCCCTCAAAACTCATGTGATACTTTGTCGGAGACGCAGTCGATTTGGCGGTCCCATCACTCAAGTATCGGACTAACATTCCCATCCACTTCCCCGTGTCTTACCACTGGTCGTGGCCGGCGTCGGTATTGATCAGCATGATAGGGACCTTTGAAAATTGCGAAGGGGTGATGATTGGTTCCTACTTTTCATCTGTGGTCCACGGAGCAATTTTTGGGGGTCCTGGTCAATAACGAAGTAGCAGCTACGGGTAGACACCAATGCTATGCTATGCTATGTTTTAGTAGACTTGATGCCTTTTTTGCCAACTTTTCAGAAATTTCCAGGTTGTGCAAAAAATCGTTGAACGAGTTATGCATTTTTGAATCAATAGTGATTTTTCAAAAAATCGAAATATTGGTCGCAACAATTTCTCAACTTTATTTTCCGATGTAAAATCGCATTTGCAATCAAAAAGTACTTAGGTGAAATTTTGATAAACTGCACCGTTTTCAAGTTATAGCGGAGGTTGGCAGCCCTGCCATCGAGAGCAGAGGCTGGCGGTGTGTGGTCCGCGGAATTTGAATTATTTAGTCGGTAGTTTTTATAGTAAATCGCGTGAAAAGTAGTGAAAAGATTATACAATGTGTAGATTTCATGTGGAAAGTGAAGATTTCCTGAAATTTTGGGAATTTGGACAGTTTGTTCGCGATTTTTGTTTTCAACGCCACTTGGTCAAGGGTTTGACAGTTCATCGCAGCGGCTTCGCTCTTGCAGTAGTATTAGTGTGATGTGGGCTAGCTCGTTCTAAGGGTGGTATTCAACTAGTTAAAAAATCAAATAGTGCGAAAGAAATAAAAGCAGTTTGCCAAGAAATATTTTCGGAAGTGTCATCAAGCAGCGCTCAAGCGGCCTAAATATGGGACAACTCCCGGGTGCTTAGGACTACCAGAAATCAGAAACTTGGTGAGATCTATCCAAACTGAAATTTTCACATTTTGCCTACTTTTCAACAATCATTAAATACGCACTGATCCCTGTTTTGCCTGATGGGATTGGAAGTTTAAAGATAGGTCGAGGACCCGTCTGGTTCTTGTACTATGTTTAGGCGGGGCCAGACAATGCTCAATGACCTCGGAATTGGGCCGCTAGGATCTCTGCCATTCTGAAATGGGTCATTGGAAGCAGCGCGAGGGCTGTCACCACCTAATACCCGGGACTGAGATAAGCTGTATCAGCTCAACCCAAGTCTGATACAAACTATACTTTCCCATAATTTCGCTGCCGGCCAGCGGGTATTGGATTGGACCACACACACACACACACACACACACACACTGCACCATTTTCAAGTTATAGCCATTTTAAGGTAACTTTTTGAAAATAGTCGCAGTTGTTATTTTTTTTAATTAGTGCCCATTTTTGTCCACTATTGAAAAAAATTTTTTTGAAAAGCTGAGGAAATTCTCTATATTTTGCTTTTTGAACTTTGTTGATACGACCTTTAGATGCTCAGATAATGCCATGCAAAGGTTTAAAAACATGAAAATTGATGTTTTCTAAGTGTCACCCAAACAACCCACCATTTTCTAATGTCGATATCTCAGCAACTTATGGTCCGACTTTCAATGTTAAAATATATAACATTCGTGAAATTTTCCGATCTTTTCGAAAACAATTTAATAAATGGGTCATTCTCCGTCAACTCACACTTTTTTTTTGATATCTCGTGACGGAGGGGCGGCCCGATTTGATGGCGTACTCAAAATTCCGAAAAAAACGTTTTTTCATCGCAAAAACACTGAATAATATTTAAAAACTCTGTTATTTTCCGTTACTCAACTATAAAAAAATTATGTTATTTTATGGAAAATTTAATGTGCTTTACGAATCTACATTAACCCAGAAGGGTTAATTTTTTTCATCCAGAACAAAAAAAATCAATTTTAAATAACTTTGCAGGGTAATTTTTAGAGTGTAACAATGTTCTACAAAGTTGTAGAGCAGACAATTACAAAAAAAAAAAGATTTATAAACATAAGGGGTTTGCTTTTAATCATCACGAGTTATCGCAATTTTACGAAAAAAGCAAAATCAAACTAGGAAAATAATGCCCAATTTTTTTTCTAATTTTTTCGGTGATGAAAAGTTCATTTTGAGCAACTTGTGTTCTACAAAAAAATGTTTTGGTAGTTTGATGTTTTAATTGTTTGACTGTTAGTATTTTTATTTGGTTTTATCTTGTTTAGGTTATGTTTGTTTTTGATAGTATTTATTTTATTCTACTACCTACCTGCTATCATTACCTATTGCTAGGGTTAGTGAATTTTCACGATTTCGCGGACAGTGTGAAATTCGTGAAATTTGAATATTTTCGGTATATTTATCAACTTGCATAAATTCTTTAATGATGTGATATGAGACATTTCAAGAATGGTTACCAAAAGATACATTAACATGAAATTGATACATAATTTGCTGCGAATACTTAAGTGATGTTAAAAAAAATCAGTTAAAGAAAAAAAATCTTAGGATTTATTTTTTTATAAATTTTGTCTTTTTCAACCAAAACTTGTTAAAATGGACTGAACAAGTATATTGCGATATATTTTTAAGATTTTTTTTTTTATGCTCTAAATAATAGTTTATCAATTACAAGCCTTACCCGACAAACTTCGTTCTGCCTTTTCGTTTGTTGACGTTTTTAACTTTTTTGCTTATTCAGCCTCCTGTGATCAAAACTTGATTTTACGTAACTTTTCCCATACAATCTGCAGATTTTCCGGAATCGATTCCGGAGTGGTCAAAGTTGTAACTTTTTGGCGTAAGAACCTTCCTTGGACTCATACGAACCCAACGCAACAAAGAGCACCTCGATCCGACGCTCCGTATTGAACTGATTCGCGTTCGAACAAAACCGTCGAAATTTTTTATATATATAGATTCTTGGAAAACTAACTGAATTTACAATATATTTTCATTTGCCGTGATAACGATTTAAAATTTTAATTTAATTTAACATTCAAAAGGTATAACTTCAAAAGAAATTAAAAGATTCAATTTAGTTTATTAAAGATTATATAAAAAGTTTTTTTTATCTTTAAAGTCACCTTTTAAGAACATTCAAATTGTTTTCTGAGTCCTGTCTGATTTTCATGATATTTGATAATTTGGGTGGTTCCCGTGGAAGTATTTTTGTTTTTGATTTTAAACATATTTTTTAGATTTCGTTACCGATAATATTATTTTTGCCTATTGATTTTTAATTTAGTTTTTGAAAAGTAACATGAAAAGCCAAAACATATTTTTACTGGGCAAAATGACGCAAAATAGTTAAAGTTTTAATAGTTAAATTGTTTTGGTAAATTTGGCTTTGATATGAAATTCAATTAAATTTACAAAGATAAATAGTAGCAAATCAGCAAAAACTCAAAAAAAATTGTGTCGCGTTCAATTTAGGTTAAGATTTTTTTTAGTTTATTGAAAAATAATATATGATAAAGCATAAAGAGTAGTTTCCGTAAGTTTAACATAAGATTTTTAATGTTTTTCACGTTCCGCGAAATTTCCGTGAAACTTGGTGTTTTGAAATTAAGTTTCCCGTGAAATTTTCAAGCGTGAAAAATCACTAAGCCTACCTATTGCCTTTCTACAATGATTTTTTATTTTTCTGCTTTTTCATCATATTTTCTGCCATATCATCTTAAATGTAAAAAAACGTTACTGCAAACTTACATGAAATATAGAAAATTTTACCAAAGCCAAAGTTGGTCCCAGAAAAAAAAATTAAAAACATTTGTATAATCACATAAAACAAGCAAAACTTCCAACCCTAAATATTTCTAAAATTTTCCATTGCTTGACAAAGATTTTTTGGAGAAAAAAGATTTTATAGAGACGGAGTTGGGTTTTAGAGGGTTAAGAATTTGTTCTATTCAATCTTGGGACAGTTACAGTCAATTACAGTCCTGATTTGATTTTTTTTTTGTTTCAATTACCTTCTCTTGGCTCTTTATTCATAATGAAATTATGGTAAATTTTGATCATTCAAAAATAAAGCGATATTTTAACATAAGCATTGCAAAATTACAAATCAATTCCAGTTAAAATTTGGATTCACCGGGAAATTATTGAGATTTGGGTTGTTACTTAGAACCATTCTTGCTGCCCTTCGCTCCAGCGAAAAGCAACTTTTCTGAAATTCATTTGCATTGTAGACAATGTTCGGCATCGTTGCCATCTCTTGAACTGCATAGTCGGTAATCTGCTGATGAATTTGTGGGCTGGGTTCCTGCTCAAATACTAGATCTCTCACATTACCGCAATAATCCTTGACCCAACCCATAACGGTGTCGACGTATCCCTTCATGCTGAAGGCCTCGATGGTCACTCTGGTCACCGTGGACAAATCGTTCCGGAAGATGATGCTTGGCGTGAAATCCGATGGCGAGTAGGACGTCACGTTCAGGGTAAGGTCATGGAAATTTCCACCGGCTTCGATGCGAACAAAACGGTACAGAATTTCGGACAACCGAGCTGATTGAAGTTCCGGTGCCTTGATCGTGGTTGCAAGCCTTGCCAAATGGACAAATGAGGCACAATAACTGATCACAAAGGTCAGATGCTTGAGGTTGTTGTAGACCAGTTGAGATTCTCCCGATTGAAGTTCCAGGCTACTCGGAGAAACGTCCAAATCTTCGATCACCAACTCTTCCAGTTCTGGAAAGTCCAACAGTTCTCCGAGTGGCTTCGTCAGGGCAAACTGAAGTAGCGTTAGCTTTTTCAATCCTCGACAGTAAGTTCGTACCGAACTCATAACCCGTCCGTGGCCCCCGGTCAGCTTCACCACGCTCAACCCACTCAAATTCCCGAACGTCTGATCCCAACCTTCATCCCAGAAGGTCTTCAGCGTCAACGTGAGCTCAAGCACTTGCAAATTACCAAAAATCTTCCCATAAGCAATCAGTTCACTCGGTCTGATGTTCCAATCGGCAAAGCGCCCATCGAACCTGGCCCACCGAATGGGACACGCCCCGTTCATGGTCTCCAGCACCCGCAACGAAAGCTGGAACTTCCTCCTGCCCCAGATCCAAGGCTTCACGGTGACACTTTGGTAGCTGCGGTTGCTCGGCGTAGAATACCGGTCGTACGTCACGTTCAGGGCAATGTCCTCCGCGAACCGTGAGGACGGTCCGAAAACGACCGCTTCCCACTGACGGCACGTGGATGCTGCGCTGAGACGATCTTGCAGGTCCAGATGGCCAAAGATGGCGTCGAAGACGTGCGGGATGCGCGGTACGATCGTGTCCCAGGACATTTTGATGAGATTTGTTGGTGACTGAAGCTTGTTGGCTCGGATGAGTTTATGAATGCCAAATCGAGGTGTTTCGAATTTATGTACGCAGTAGGCAGGGCATTTGGATTTAATGATACCTCTTAGGTCAGCGTTTTTCAACGAGGTTCAACGAGGCAGGTAAACATAAACTTAACTTTAGAGCAATTCCATTTCAAATAGGGAATCGGTTGTATCCGACCCTCTCCGATTTCAATGAAACTTCGTTCCATCGTATCAAAAAGTGGTCAAGACAAACTTGAAGGAAATTTGTCGGGCTTTCCGAAAAAAATACACTGAAAGAAAAAAACACTCCACTTTTATGAGATTTTTTTATTTTTACGTTTAAAAACTCACGAAAAATGCAAGACGGAGCCACTCTCCTAAAAAAAATACAAAATATAAATTTACTGAAACTGTTTTTTTTTTTTCAAAAGAGCTCTAAACATTCACATAAAAGTCTCCATATTGACCATTGTCCTATGTCTAATCTTTGTGAAAATACAGCGGTTTTTTAAATAAAAATGTTGAAAAAATAGGTTTTTTGATGGTTTTTGGCTATTTCTATCTGACAGACTTGATTTTTCAGTCTCGAAAATATTTTTACCGGAAAGCTCGTCTAATTTCCGATAAAATTGTCTTTGACCACTTACAAGACAAACCCCAATGGATGGTCCCTATAAAAATTGCCAAAAACCATCAAAAAACCTATTTTTTCAACATTTTTATTTTTAAAACCGCTGTAACTTCACAAGGATTGGACTTAGGACAATGGTCAATATGGAGACTTTTATGTGAAATTGTCTGGAAAATCGACTCTCGTGTTCGGTTTTTGAAAAATTTGATGTTTAAAGCACTTTTGAAAAAAAAAAACAGTTTTAGTAAATGAAATGTATTTTTTAGGAGAGTTGCTCCATCTTGCATTTTTTGTGAGTCTTTTTGTAACATCTTAGGCTATTTTCACAAAAATTTTGAACGAAAAAAAAATCGTACGCTCACCATCAAATTTGACATTTAAACTTAAAAATCAAAAAAATCTCATAAAAGTGGAGTGTTTTTTTCTTTCAGTGTTTTTTTTTCGGAAAGCCCGTCAAATTTCCTACAAGTTTGTCTTTGACCACTTTTTGATACGATGCTTCGAGTTACAGCAATATTTAAATAACGAAATACAAAAATATTTAAAACACTTACGCCCTTCTCAAATGTCATTATCGAGTGTAACTGGCTCCATATACACAAAAATGGCTTATATAAGGATAAAAATAGGATAACATGTCTACAAAGTTTCATTGAAATCGGAGAGGGTCGAGAAAAAAGTACCTAAAAATTACTGTTTTGGGCTGGTATTGCTCTTTACTGAAATCATTTCCAAAATCGAGTTGAAAAAGGGTGTTCATAATGTTTAAAATTAGAAAAAAGACATTTTGTTCCTTAAAAAATGCTACATGGGTAATTCTCTACCAACTCACACGAAATCGGGAAAAAATACCCCGCCAAGTTCAAGTTCAATAACAATAACATTTCAAAAGGGCGTAATATGGAATGTTTGTCCCGTTTGTAATGTTAGTCTTGATTAAAAAAAAGAAAATTGTTTTTCGAAATGATCGGAAAATTTTACAAATGTTTTATATTTTAATATTGAAAAACGGACCATTAGCAGAATACAGAGAATTTTCTCAGCTTTTCAAAAATATGTTTTAAAGAGCAGGCAAACATAGGCACTAATTTAAAAAAAATAATAACTGCGACTATTTAAAAAAAAAGTGACCTAAAAATTGATATAACTTGAAAACGGTGAACTTTATCAAAATTTCACTTAAGTGCTTTTTGATTGCTAATTCGATTTCACATCGAAAATTGAAGTTGAATATTTTTGCGACCAGTATCTCGATTTTTTGAAAAAAAAATCAGTATTGATTCAAAAATTCATAACTCGGTCAATGATTTTTTGCCCGTTCCTAACACATATCAGAAAAAAACGTGTTTTTTGCAAATCAAGTGATTTTTTCTGGAAATTTCTGAAAAGTTGACATTTGATGTCCTCTAAAACATATCAGAAATTAAAAAAAAATATATTTTTTTTTTTGCAAATCAACTTTTAGCGACAAAAAGTAAAATTAAAAATCCCCAAATTTGTTTTTACCGTGTATTATATTTTTTCTAGTCCTTATCCATACCTACAATTTTGCCGAAGACACCAAATCGATCAAAAAATTCCTTCCAAAGATACAGATTTTTGTATGGGCAGCTGTGAAATTTGTATGGAAAATCTTTGGGCATACCGAATGCACCAAAAAAGTTTCAGCCGGATAAAAAAAAACAAAAATTAAAATTAAAGAAAAAGACCGATTTCGTAGAGAATTGCTCATCTATAATTGACATGTGTTTACTGTTTATTTTTGATAAACTTAAAAAAAAGAATCGTTTATAAAAAAAAAACAGCGAATATCTCTCATTCATATAAAACTCAAAGAAACAGAATTTTATCAAATTTATGGATGCAAATCAAGCCTTACCTCAACAAAGTTGGAATAGTTAAAACTCAAAGGGTGACTACTCAATGCAAAAAAGGGAAATAATTTTAACAAAATATCGCATATTCAAATTTTATTGATCTTTTTGCTGTGCTTCTGTTAAAATATGAAAAACTTGAACATAACAAACAATGGTAATATTTTAAACCTCAAAGTGAGTTCCCACCCTATCAGTTTCCCCCCCCCCCCCTCGCGAGCTGCACCGTCGTCATCGTCACTGCCGCCTGGTGCTGCCGTCAGCTCTAGTTAGCGAAGCTTAATTAATTCAAGAGGATTGTTCTTCGTAATTATTTCATTAGATTATGCTCTATGCTTTTCGTTCGTTGCTGCTCGGGCAAAACCGGGAAGAACCAAGACGGCCATGCCTCTTGCTGGGAAGCATAACCAACAGGGGTAAGTTTAAATTCCTTTCCCAGGAAGCATAGCAAAAAAAAGTTGTGCACTTTCACGGTGCAACGTAGGACGGCCCCCACGCCGGAAGCGATTTGCAAACTTGTTAACACTTTAAACACGATACCGAAAGTTTTCCAACACTTTTTACAGCGACCAACTTGGATTTTTTCCCCCATCGCCGTCGTAGAAAATTATTGGAAAAATTGTTAAAGCAAAGAGCGCTAATAATTTGAGTAATTTAATTTCAACGTGTACCCCTTGGAACCCACTTTCACTAAGCGAAATTTCCGTTGACAACTTTTCGAACTTTTTCCCCCTCCCTCCAAAGTCCTAAGGGTCTGCAAAGTTTTGCGCGCACATTATACCTTGTTGGTGGTGTCGGCCACAAATTGAGAGGTGCCCTTTTCGCCAAAATCAGCCTCTTTCAAGAATGCCTTATCATAATTACACCCAAACCATGTGCCATTACACGTGTAGTTTACCTAAGGGACTGCTGCTGCTTCAGGGCGAAAAACTTTTCAAAAGTGGGCTTTCTTCCGAGAATTCTCACCTTGAACTTTTTCGCTCAGTAGTGAGGGGATGTTTGGTTTGACTAAAAGGTGATAAAACGTTTAGGAAATAAGGGACTGAAAGTGGTAAAGGACCTTTGTCAAATTCACACTTTGAGGCAACATGTTTAAACTTTTTTGATACAACAAACCAGGGTTGTTAATCGATAAAATTATCGTCGATAATATTATCGTCCGATGATAACGAAAATAATTCGATTATTCTATCAACGATAATCTTATCGCCGATAATGGACGACAACTCATTTTTAAAATCTTTCTAAAATCGATTATTTCAACCATATCATAATAAATTTTCAATGTTTTTACTAAGAATATATTTTTTGAAAATGTAGTAAGTTTCAAAGTATAAATATGTACTCAAAATTGTTCACAAAATACCGTATTTTTTCGAAAATACTCAAATTTTCATAATTTGCAATATGGGTATCAAACGAATTGAAATTTTGTATGATTTTTCAATTTATTAGATTTTTTTTTAGAAAATACAAAAATTTCACAAAGTACCGTATTTTTTCGAAAATAATCCAAATTTTAAACATGCAATATGGGTATCAAACGAAGCGAAATTGTGTATGCTTTTTCAATTTATAAAAGTTTAATTTTCACAAAATATCGATTTTTTTACGAAAATACTACAATTTTCAAAATTTGCAATATGTATTACTCATTACAATACTCAAATTTTCATATTTTGCAATATGGGTATAAAACGTAATTCGTTTGATACCCATATTGCATGTTTAAAACTTTGAGTATTTTCAAAAAAATACGGTATTTTTTGAAAATTTTAGTATTTCATTTCGTACCCATATTGCAAATTTAGAAAATTTTAGTATTTTAGAGAAAAAATTGATATTTTGTGAAAATTTGTGTATTTTTCAAATTAAACTTTAATAATTTGTATGCTTTTTCAATTTATTAGATTTATTTTGAAAAATTCAAAAAAATCACAAACTGCCGTATTTTTTTGAAAATACTAAAATTTTTAAACAATTATCAAACAAAGCGAAATTGTGTATGCATTTTCAATTTATTTTAGTTGAATTTGGAAAATACTAAAATTTTCACAAAATATCGATTTATTTCGAAAATACGCAAATTTTCAAAATATGCAATATGGGTATCAAACGAAACGAAATACTAAAATTTTCACAAAATACCGTATTTTTTCCAAAAATACTCAAATTTTCAAAATTTGCAATATGGGTATCAAATGAATTGAAATTTCGAATACTTTTTAAATTTATTAGAGTTTTTTTCAATACTAAAATTTTCACAAGTTATCGGAATGTTTCAAATATACATAAAAAGCGAAATTTTGCATGCTAAAAGCGAAATTTTGCAAGCTTCATACATAATTTTGCGTTGTTTGATACCCATATTGCAAATTAAAAAAAAATGAGATTTTTTTTTAATACGGTGTTTTGAGGAAATTGAAAAAAATAAAAAATAAATCTAGTGAAAAAATACGGTATTTTGTGAACATTTTAGTATTTCATTTCGTACCCATATTGCAAATTTTGAAAATTTTAGTATTTCCGAAAAAAAAACATATTTTGAGAAAATTTGTGTATTTTTCAAATTAAACTTAAATAATTTTGTATGCTATTTCAAATTATCAGATCTTTTTTTTTGAAAATACAAAAAAAAATCACAAACTACCGTATTTTTCGAAAATAATCAAATAATTTAAACATGCAAAATGGGTATCAAACGAAACGAAATACTAAAATTTTCATAAAATACCGTATTTTTTCGAAAATACTCATATTTACAAAATTTGCAAAATGGATACCAAAGGAATTAAAATTTCAAATATTTTTAAAATCTATTGAGTTTTTTTTTTGTTGAAAATACTAAAATTTTCACAGGTTATCGGAATGTTTCGAATATACTTAAAAAGCGGAATTTTGCATGCTTCATACGAAACGAAGTTGACTTTATAGCTGTCGGCCACCATTGCTAGTACCAACCACTAGTGTCTTCCTTTTTATCTACAAGGACTTCGCCGCCTTGGGCTCCTAAGTGTATGAAAGTATGGCATGGAGCGACGGCGCCGAATACCCATATTTACACAAAGAATTTTAGAGCGCCCGCCGCGGGATTCGAACCAGCAACCTCTGGATTGTGAATCCAGTGCGCGGTCCGATTGATCCACATGGGCGGGACTTCATACATACATTTAAATTTTGTATGCTTCATACAAAATTTTGCGTCGTTTGAAAATAGAAAAAAATAGAAATAAAATAAATACGGTATTTTTTTTAAATACGGTATCATGAGAAAATTTAAAACAAAATTCAGTGAAGTGAAAAAAAAAACAAAATTTCGCTTCATTTGGTACCCCTATGGCAAATTTCTGAAAATTTGAGAACTTTCGAAAACATACGGTATTTTGTGAAAATTTCAGTATTTTCAAAAAGAAAAACTCTTTTGATGTGGAATAGCAAACCAAAATTCACTTCGTTTGATACCCATATTGCAAATTTTGAAAATTTGAGTATTTTCGAAAAAATACGCTATTTTGTGAAAATTATAGTTGTTAACAAAGAAAAAACTCTAATAAAGTGAAACAGCAAACACAATTTCGCTTCGTTTGATACCCATAATGCGAATTTTGAAAAATTGAGTACTTCCGAAAAATACGGTATTTTTTTAAATATTTCGAGTGGAAATTTTACTTTGAACCTAACTAGATAGAACTATCGTTATCGTTTCGAGCCTCGATAATTTTATCGTTGCAACAAACAAATTGTTATTGTTCGTTTGGTAAGGGGTTGTATCATATACTTTTCAGTTATTTATCAAAATTGATTAGAATGTTCCAATTTGATGGTTATTTAGACAGCTTATTGCTTCACTCTACTATTCTAAATGTTATTCAAGCAATTTGCCCTGCAACGTTTTCCATCAGGTTCGATCCCAACCAAATAATCCTTCGCTGAACAAAATTATGCACCTAACCCAACCTGAGGAGTTTATTGATCTCTGCAGCCTAAGCTCGGCTTCTATGAAGTCCTTTTCTTCCCAAAAAACTCAATCTACATATTATTGAAAATCCCACCCCGCTTTAGGCGAGGCACTGAATCGTAACTTGTCTGCTCCCACACGAAAACCCCCAAAAAAAGGTTCCCACCAATATCTCGAGTTGATTTCACACCCCATAATGTGTAAGCTCGATAAAATAAAAGCAGCAAATCCTCACCTCTCGAGTGAAGAAGCGAAAGCTCTCCGTTAAAAGCTTAAGTCGCACCACAATCACCTCCACCGAAAATGACTTCTCCCGAGAGGATATGCCGTAAACAGTAAACAAAAGCTAACAAAAAAAAAAGGAGGACTTTCTAGCTTCTAGCTCAGGACTCCCTCGTTAGAAAACCCCCCCAAAAGTCGTCATGAGATTTGTATTTTACACAGTCATGATTTGCTCGAGGTTCACTTTCCACCTCTTGGAGAGCGCGTAAAGTTTTCAAATTCATGGCGCCTTTCACTCCGCAGTTTGCTGGCAGGCATGATGGTTTTGATGGTGGTGGCGGTGCCGCCGACACGTGACCCTGAAGAGTTCGTGACTCGCTGTTTTGTGTTGTTCGATTTGTTAGAGGGAAAACTTTTTGACACAGTTTCCTAGTATCGATTTGGCTTGGATTTGGATTAATTTCATAAAATTGTGACAAAATCCAGAGCAATTTTAAGGTTCTGAAAGTAATTTTTTATTTTTGCTTGACAGATAATGTTATGTTTTTTTTTTATAAATCCAAGATGGCAGCCAAATGGACATAATGAAATAATAATAATAAAAAAAAAACAAAAATGATTTTGTAATTTGATAGGCTATCAACTATTTAAATTTTACTAAAATGGTTTTGTTGGAATTTGATGTTAAAAGTAAGAAAACGAAAAAATCGAAAAACATTGTTTTGTTCATGATTTGATTTTCCAAAGTCCCATACAAACATTCGGTTTATCGAACTTCGTATAATCTAAACTGGACTGTATTACAAACTTTATTTAATATTGTTGTCAAGGTTTTTTTTCCCAAGGCTTAGTCAGACTTTTTTCAGATCTATGGTTCCAAAGTTCAAAATTTGGAATGCATTATAATTGATGAAAATTACGAAAATAAATTATTAACCCTTCACTGTTATTTTTTTTTTCTTCAGATTTATTTATTTTTCTTGTGTTATTTCGAACAATGTTTTTGTCTTAGCTTTGCATCATTCAATTTTAGTATTTTTATAGGCATTTAAGTTTTTAAGTTTTTGATGTTTGCTGGTATTAGAAGGCTTATTCTACAAACTCCAATCATTATCTTTTGTTAATTTGCTGTTTTCCATAATTTTAAGTCACTTTTTCAATATTTTTAGCATTTTTTAAATTTAAAATATAAGCTAAAACCATTTCCTTTTAATTTTCACAAAGTGTTCGTGTTATAAATATTCGAAAATCTGTAACTTTTCAAGGATTTTTTTAAGGGCTGTGGAGTCGGAGTCGGAGTCGGAGCCGGAGTCGGTGGAGTCGGGTCTTTTTGAGGACCTGGAGTCGGAGTCGGAGTCGGAGTCGTCAAAACTCGAACAGCTGGAGTCGGAGTCGGAGCAGGAGTCGGCTAAATTTTAAGAGCTGGAGTCGGAGTCGGAGTCAGAGCCGGAGATTTCTGATAACCCGGAGTCGGAGTCGGAGTTATCTTAAATTTAACAAAAAATATGTTTTTTTATTGTTCAGCATTTACTATATAACAATGTGTCGCCATTTTTTCATTTCTTTTTTAGAGATTTATCATTTCAATTCAAATTTGACCAAATTCCATCCAGTTCTTTCTGAAAAAAGAACCCACACAGTCATCTTTTACCCCGATAGCGAATGTCTTGGAGGTTTCAAGTTAAATCATTTTTTAGTAAAAAAAAATACGAGGTACATAAAAAGATTAAAAAAAGTAATCACTGTTTTTGGAAATCGAAAAAGAGTCATTGACAGTTTAACTTTTGTAACAAATAATCAACGATAATAACAATCTCTTACTTGGAACTCAACTCAATTTTGTTTATAACTGAGTACAAGAAAATCAAAGTGTTGCATTTAAAATAATTGAAACTAACAAAAAATATCAAAAGAAGTTGCAACTAATTTTGAAATAATCATTGATTGTTGATGTTAATGTTGATTTTAGGTAAACTATTTTGATATCGTTGCAAATTATCGTTGAACAAATCTCAAGACTTCAGTACAAAAATGAACTATTAAAAAAATGTAGGATTTTAATTTATTTTTCAAATATTATTAAAAAAAAAACAAAATCAAAATTTTATCAACCCGTAACAATTATCTCATACTATATGTCCCACGCCAATATGACGGAAGGTGATTATCATTGCAAATCAATGTACCTTAAAAAAAAATGAAATACTTGTGACCTAGAAATTATTTAACTTGTGGATATTTGTTTTTTATTATATTTTAAGTTTTTTTCATATATTTTGATGGAGGCGCAAGATCATTAATAAAGCTTCGTTTTTGGTGAATATTCACGAAGTACCGTGCGCCTCCTTTTTAATGTATATTAATTTTTAAAATTAAAATAAATTAAAAAATTCCAAATAAAATATTTTCCTTGTCACAGATATTTGAAAAGGACCTCTTAAGCGTCCTTTCCACGAAGAAATTGTTCAGATACATTGATTTGCAATAATAATCTCCTTCAGCCATAGCCAGCCATGTACGTCTTTAAAAAAAAAACAAAAAAAAAACAAAAAAAAAATTCGTTTAAAATTGTCATTTAAAATCCAGGTGCCTGTCACTGTGCTTCTTATAAATGTCAGCCTGAAAAAGAGCAAATTGAATTTTAATGTTCAATAGATCATTAAGGCCAGGTTTCTTTTGATTATTCATTCAAAAATAACAATTAAATATTTAAATTTATTAGCTTTGAATACATTATTTGCAAATTTGAGGTTAAGCAAATAAATCCAAATTTACTTACAAAACTGTTCTTCTGAAACGCCTCTAAAACTGAAGATATTTTTTGATTTCTGTTTCCATAACGTATAAAACTTGTAACCTAGAAACTTTTTTTTCGTTTTGTGATTCGAACTTATTTTTCTTAAGAAAAACATGACGCTTAGAGAGTATTAAAATAATCCTATTTATCAATGTTTTAAAAATAATTAACTAATAATAGTTGACTAACTTTTGAAACATTTAAAAATATGTGGAGTCGGAGTCGGAGTCGGAGCCAACCATTTGTTGAAAGCCGGAGCCGGAGTCGGAGTCAGAGTCGGCTAGTCTGAGAAAGCCGGAGTCGGAGTCGGATTCGGAGTCGTTTGAAATATGACCCAACTCCGCAGCCCTGATTTTTTTGATTGATTTAGTGTCTTCGGCAAAGTTGTTGATATTGTTGAGGAGAAATAAATTGTTACACGGAAAAAAATATTTGCCATTTTTTAATTAACTTTTCCACAACTTTTGAGCTATAGAAAAGTATGGTCAAAAAATCTGACGCTGAGTTATTACAGATTTTTTGATAAAGGGCCCCGTTTTCAAGATATAGCCACCAAAAGTTTGATTTTAGCGAAATATTTGCAGTTTTTTGATTTTTAAAAATGGTGACCATGAATGACTATCTCAATTTTTTTTTGAACAGTTCAAAAAATTTGCTATAAAATTATCTTAGAGACATTGAAGATTGGACTTCTGGTTGCTGAGATACAGCGACTTAAAGAAAAAGAAACAGAAAAATTGAAGTTTGTCAAGTCTCACCTAAACAACCCAACATTTTCTAATGTCGATATCTCAGTAAATAATGATCCGATTTTCAATGTTAAAACATGAAACATATGTGAAATTTTCCGATCTCTTCGAAAACAATATTTCGAAAAAAAAAATAATCAAGACTAACATTTTAAAAGTGCCAAACATGCAATATAACGCCCATTTAAAATGTTAGTCCTGATTCAAAAAAAATCTGAATATTGAATTAATTAACTAAATCGTGTGTCAAAACAATTTAGTTTATCAAAATACAAATGGTTTCTGTATGATCTGACTACACTTTTGGGAGATCCTTTACGCTGTGACTAGTGCACCTATCAAATTGAACACAAGAAGTTAAAATTTGTTGGCATTAACAGTAAAAAAAGTAGTAATCCAGCTTCGTGTAAAAGGCCTGGGTGTAAAATAAATTTTGAATTATTTTATGAAATTTTATGCAATATTACACCCTGAAATATGTAGCTCATCAGTATGGAAAACCTGCATGAACTTCATTGGTCTGATGGCCGAGCGGGCTATGACGCCAGTCCTTAATGCTGGTGCTCGGTTTGAATCCCAACGGTTGCAGTTTTTTTTTTTTTGCAAAATTTGTACATGCACTGTATAATTTGAGAGTGTCTTTTTTGATAAAGGTGATGTGCATACTTTTGCATGCGATTCTACCATCGGATTTTTTGCTATGTTGACATAAACATCATGACTTTTTTTCTAAGCTATTAAATGAATGATTCAACTAACGTGGGATCCTAAGATATGCAATTTGGTGGAATTTTCCATTTTATAAAATATGTCAAGTCTTGAGCTGATAATTGAAAAATAAATTTTTATTGCTAAAACATTTCAAATAATCAATTTAAAATAAAGGAACAACAGATTTTTGCGCTTTTATCCTTAAAGTTTTCGAGGTTATTAACTCCAATTCGAGTTTTCGAGGGTATTTATGTAATTCAAAAATCCCATTCTAAGTGCTGCTTTCGCTTCAAAAACACAAAATATAAACCCATTTTGATGACAAATCCCTTCACCTAACAAACACACACACAAGCGCACGCAATCACATTCTGCCCTTTATAATTTTTATGAGCTCACTTTTATATTTTTTTTCGTTTTCAAATGTCACCCGAAAAAAAAACCGCAAAAATTTCAATTAGGACTGCCACGCAATTTCCACGCTCCAAATTGGCCGCACAGGTAACCCAAAGCAAAAAAAAAATGGAACCCACTAGTAGGTGTATTAGGCGGTTAAAGGTCCCATTTTTTAGCCGTAATTTTTGCGCTAATAACACTCACCGTAAGTTAAAAATGGCTCTAGCCCCGCAGCGGCAGGGTGAGTGCGTATAATTTTGTGTACTTTACTTAGAGGGTGAGGCAAACTGGGGGGAGTAACATTACTCAGTGGGGACTTCTTTCAGCCGAAAGCGACTTGATTACAACGAGCGGTGTGAATTTTAGTGGGTTTTTTTTCGGAATAAAAATTTGATCGTTAAGTACTAATTAAAATGTTGTACTTCGTGTATCAGTACAATCGCTAGACAGATACAAGCTGAGGTTTGACAGGCTTCCCATGCTTACGAAAATCTACCCCGCAGAATACACTCAGAATAGAGTTGCTAAATCTACGAAGTTTTATTCTTCTACTTTCTGCTTCTAGAGTTACATTTGGGTGTAACTCAAGTTGCAGTGATTGATAAGTTCCTTGTCTGATATCAAGCAGATATCGTGTAAACTGTCTAGTCTGGAATGTGTCGAAAAATAGAACCAGTTGAACGCAAGGAAATTCGTCATACATCAGTAAAGTTAGCTATAAAAGCATACCAGACGAAGAACTCGAGTCAGTTTCGTGTAGTTTTGTGGCAGGAGTAACATCTTTAAGAACTCCGAGCGTCAATTATTTGGCGATGAAAGTAATTCTGTTGGTCGTGTCCACCCTAGTGGTGGCCATCCAGGCCGAGACAAAGATCTGTTCAACGGATCCCAGGTGTACGACGGATAAACTCAACCAAAAACTCCTGCCATACACCGATTGTGGACAATTCCTGAGGTGTGAAAGCGGCAAGGCTTGCTTGTACAACTGCCCTACTGGATTACACTTCAACACTGCGACAGGATCGTGCGATTGGCCACACCAAGCCTGCTGTGACCCCAAGCAGCCCTGTGTTCAGGACTCGCTGCCTCCTTCGATTAGTGTTCCAGCTCCGTCACCGGTTCTGATGCCACCGTCAACGGATGTCGTTGTTCCACCGCAACCTCCATCGTTCCCACCTTCTCCTTCGTTCCCACCCTCCCCTTCATTCCCACCTGCACCTTCGTTCCCACCATCCCCGTCAATCCCAATTCCCCAACCTCCCTCATTCCCACCATCCCCGTCAATTCCCCAACCTCCTTCCTTCCCACCCTCTCCATCCGTTCCCATCCCACAACCACCCTCATTCCCACCTTCTCCGTCCATTCCAATTCCCCAGCCTCCTTCGTTCCCACCTTCCCCCTCAGTTCCCGTCCCACAGGCTCCCTCATTCCAACAGTCCCCCGCGTTTCAGTATCCGTCAAATAACTGCATTGGATGGATTTGCGGGTAGAGCGGATTCTAGATCTCAAGTGCCACAGTTGAGAACAATAGAGTAATGTGTCAACAATAGTGTAACGAAGAAAGAGAACGCTTCCACAAGAAAAAAAAAGCGCACGAATAAACTTTGAATGGTTTGAAATACAAACAAATGAATCTTTATTCTTACACAAAAAAAGTCCAAACATGTCTACTTGGATCAGGTACAACCTAACATGGGGAAAGTTGTTCAAAAGTATACAGCACCAGATTTTCTGACATGCTGTATTGGTTTGATCTACCTTGAGCGAGTCAATTTAGATGACATTTCTCAAACTTATGTGAGGATATCGGGGAGAATTTCCCTTATCCTCTTAAAAAAGCGGAGCATAAACAATTCCTGCCTTCTATATCCCCATTGCTTGTCCATTGGTCCGCGGTGGAGATGGGTTATTGTTTTCCAATTATCAATTCCTAAGCAATATAAATTAGAAAATCATCACATTAACATGACGAAATCCAGTCTGCAATCCACTAAAATAACCTTGAAGATAACCACATCTTAGCGAAATAAAACAAAAACAATAATTTGAGAAATGACAATCTATCTGAGCTGATCAAATTGTCATATTTCATCATGATTTAGGTTACCGTAATTGTTCATTAAAGTTCAAAAATAAAAATTAGATTTCAATTCAGTGACCCAAAAGCTGGAAAAAAATAGATGAAAATCCGGTCTAAAAATATTGCCAACATTTAGGGCATTTCAACAAATTTTTGGTATTTTGTGAAAAAAAGACAAAAAAAAACTAGAAACAAAAGGCAGTTCTCGATTTTCTATGTTGACATCCAATTTTCATATAAACATAAATCTAATGTATCTCTGCAACTACTACAACAAATCTATAAAAATATATTATTTTAGTAAGATTAATTAAATCCTTCAATAAAATCAAGCAATTTTCATATAAACATTGCATACTATAATTGCAAATACAATAACTTAAAATGGCATAGAGCAATTCTCTACGAAATCGGCCGATTTCGACCATTTTTATTTAATTTTGTGTCATTGGTTTACCCATATAAATCTCCATACAATTTTGGCAGCTAACAATTTTGACAACTTACAAAAAATGTAAGTAAATCATCGAAAATCTGTAACTTTTCAAGGAATTGTTTGATTGACTTGGTGTCTTCGACAAAGTTGTAGGTAATGATGAGGACTAATCATAAAAAAGGTACACGAAAAAAATGGTCATTTTTTAATTAACTTTTCTTCACAAAAAATCTATTTACCATAATCCACATTTTGAATTTTTGAATTTTTTTATTATGTTTTAGGGGACAAAACCCCGCATCTTACAAGCCATTCAGAAGTATAGACCAAAATTTTGCCGACTAGTTATGTTTTCTTAAAGAGAGTTTTTGGTAAAAAAAAATAAATCTTGTACTTAGAATTTTTTTATCTTACTTTTTTATGTAAAATCGAATTTGCAATCGAAAAGAATTTAAAAATTTATTATCAAGTACACCTTTTATAAAACAAAAGTCTTTCAACGTTGAATTTTGTCCGAAAAATGTCGGATTTTTTTTATTATTATTTTTTTAAATAGATTATTCATGATTGTCTATTCCTGACAATATGTTTTTCGAAAAGTTCAAAAAAAATCCTACAATTTCGTCTAAGAAACATTGAACATTGGACAACTGGTTGCTGAGATACAGCAATTAAAAGAAAAAGAAACAGGAAAATTGTTTTTTTTTAAGTCTCACCCAAACAACCTTCCATTTTCTAATGTCGATATCCGATTTTCAATGTTAAAATGTGAACCATTCGTGAAATTTTCCGATCTTTTCGCAAACAATATTTAGAATTTTTTGAATCAAGATTAACACTTCAAAAGGGCGCAATATTGAAAGTTTAACCCTTTTGAAATGTTAGTCTTGATTTAAAATTTTAAAAATATTGTTTTCGAAAAGATCGGAAAACTTCATAAATTGTGGTCCAATCTTCAATGTTTCTTAGACGAAATTGTAGGAGATTTTTTGAACCTTTAAAACAAATATTTTCAGGAATAGACAATCATGCACACTATTTAAAAAAATCAAAGAACTGGATATTTTCGAACACAATTCAACTTTAAATGACTATATTTTGAAAACGGCGCACTTAATCAAAATGAGGTTACAAAGTTTTAAGTACACGACTTCCATTTTTACTAAAATCACTATTTAAAAAAATCATAACTCGTCATACTTCTGAATGGCTTAGAAGATAAGGGGTTTGGTACCCTAAAGCATATAAAAAAAATCAAAAATTAGAAAATACGGACTTTGAGGAACAGAATTTTTGTGAAACAAAGTTAATAAACAAATCACATTTTTTTCCACGTCTGACTGGTCCTCATCTTTACCAAAGACACCAAAATCAATCAAAAACTTTCTTGAAAAGTTACAGATTTTCGAATATTTACGTACTATTTTTGTATGAACAGCTGCCAAAATTGTATGAAGGTTTGTATGGGTGAACCAATGACACAAAATTACTTCTTTGGTCATAGGAAAGGCTCCCACAAAGTTTGAGTCAAATAAAAAATATATGTAAAACCCATTTCCGGGTTTGGTGGAGAATTGCTCCATATTAAAAATGTGTTACTAATTTGTGAATCTATGAACATAAGGTAAATTTTTTGAAACTTTTGTAATAAATTGAGTGTACCCCCTCGCACCTTATTTCAATGTTAAGGTGCATTTGTTTATAGGATTTAATACAAAAAAGTCCAGATTTGTTCACTGACATGTCCGACTTGGTTAAATTATTGAGCTTTAATAACTCAAGAAAAATACAAAAAATTGAATTAAAACTCAAAACTTTGGAACAAAACTCAAAAAAATCAAACTTTTTGTATCAAAATTCTCCACAATATTCACCGCCCTCCATACGTTCTCACTTAATAATGTCATCACATTTGCCCGCGCTCACACGTGGTGGTGGGTGGGGTTAAAGCCGCCCACTCTGTTCCACCCTCTTCAAATCCCACACAAAGGTGAGGGGGTGGCAGCGAGAACGCCCGCGAAATGATGTACACTAATATGTGCGGCACTGAAAGCATTGCGCCCCTGGAAGTTATGCAAAAAAAAGGAGCTCCCCGCGCAAACCGAGCGGTTCTAAAAATGAAAACTCATGGGGAAAAAGGTGGAAAGTGGAGTTGAAATTTTATTTTTTTTGTCGTAACCCTTGGTTCACTGGAATTGTCCTTTTTTGTTTTTTTGTGAGTTGCGCTGCGTAACAAAAACAAAACAAAAATAGATAGAAAAGCTAAATTTAAGGGACTCACACGGTTGACTAACCAACGCAAACCACACAGGCCATTGGCCACACAAATTTGGTTTGTTTGGTTTTTTTCAGTTCGGTCACACATATGATGGTGGAAATCCCACAAGGGGTTGACATTTCGTTTTCCGCGTGCGCGCAAATAAAACTCCTAAAACAGTTCACCGAAAATAACGCTCCCCCTTCCCGGGCAGACGGTAATAACAAAATCAATAATATTTCAATAACAAATCCTGTTAAAATAACAAAAAGTGTTATTATTTTATCCTGAAGTTCAACATAAAGAAGAACAAATAATAACAGTTTCTGATAAAATAACAAAATTTGGTATTGAAGTGATATTATATTGAAAATGTTTAATAACACGCTAATAAGAGGAAATGTTATACATTTCAAAAAATCTCCTAATAACAAAATTTGTTATTCGTTCGGTATACTGACTTAGGAATAAAATTACCATAAATCGCACAAATGGAAAAGTTTCTAAGTGTCCATAACACAATCTGTTATTTTTTTCTTTTGTTAAATATGTTTAGATCTTTGGGATAATTTTGTCTTATTTCGTCGGGGTCATTATCTTGGCCATGAAATGGGGTCCTTAAGCTAAAATTATTTTAAAGAGTTGAAATTTTGAAAGCTGATTTTTTTAATTATTTGATATACTCCCTAAGGGATATTGCTAAAATTGGCTAGAACTATGGGATAATTATGACCAATTTCGTCGGGGTCATTATTTTGGCCATGAAATGGGGTCCTTAAGCTAAAATTATTTTAAAAAGTTGAAATTTTGAAAGTTGATTTTTTTAATTATTTGATATACCCCCTAAAGGACTTTGTTAAAAATGGTTAGAACTATGGGATAATTTTGACCAATTTCGTCAGGGTCATTATTTTGACCATGAAATAGGGTCCTTAAGCTAAAATTATTCTAAAAAGTTGAAATTTTGAAAGTTGATATTTTTAATTATTTGATATACCCCCTAAGGGATTTTACTAAAATTGGCTAGAACTATGAAATAATTTTGACCAATTTCGTCTGGGTCATTATTTTGGCCATGAAATGGGGTCCTTAAGCTAAAATTATTCTAAAAAGTTGTAATTTTGAAAGTTGATTTTTTTAATTATTTGATATACCCCCTAAGAGACTTTGCTAAAATTGGCTAGAACTATGGGATAATTTTGACCAATTTCGTCGGGGTCATTATTTTGGCCATGAAATGGGGTCCTTAAGCTAAAATTATTCTAAAAAGTTGTAATTTTGAAAGTTGATTTTTTTAATTATTTGATATACCCCCTAAGGGATTTTACTAAAATTGGCTAGAACTATGAAATAATTTTGACCAATTTCATCGGGGTCATTTATTTCACCATGAAATGGGGTTTCAAGCTAAAATTAATCCGATAAAATTAACTTTTGAGAGTTAATTTTTTTTTAAATTTTGTTATATTCCCTAACGGAATTGATTTATTTATTGAGAATTTTTGAAGTGTGAATAACAAAAACTGTTATTATTTTCACAGAGCCAGGAAGTCGGAGCTGACGTTGAAGTTCGAGCTGGAGTGAGACCTCGGAGACTGCATCGGATTCAGCAAATTTTCAGCAACTTTTACTTGGAGTCGGAGTCTCTGAAGTCGGGTATTTTTGGAGAGCTGAAGTCGTCGTTGACGTCATATCCTGCATCCAGAGTCGGAGTTGTCTTCAAGTATGGATTCAAAGTCGCTTGGAGGTACCCAACTCTGCAGCCCTGACTAGTACAGAGGAGTTATGGCAACTGCAGGTTTATTTGCAAATTACAAATAAACCAAAACAATAACTTTTTTTGTTATGGAGACATACCAGTTCAATAACATCCGATCATCCGAATAACATATTTCGATCTTCTCACAATATCAAAAACTGACCTTCCCAAGTTATTTCCGTCTGTCGGGTTTCGAGTAGGGGAAATTTGTTTTTTATTTATGGGAAAAGTATGTAAAACGACCCGCGGTCCCAAGAAAAATCTTCAGGGCACGGCAAAAAAGGGCTAAAACGAGATGGAAATTCACCCATTCCGTGCCAGCCTGTGCGTATTGAATATCAAACGTTCCCCCCGAAATTGAAATCGGAATATGGAGTAGTAGTATGCCGGGCTGGGAAACAATCGGGACGAATTTTGCGAATCCGAATCCGACCGGAACACACGCGGCTTTCTCTTTTTTCCAGCAGGGTGGCCTCGGGAGCCAGTTGGAGATCAAATAACAGGAAATAGCTTACTTACAAATCGATGATTGTGTTTTTTTGGTTCTGGGTTCGTTTGATAAAAGTATTGGTTGCTTACCTGAAAATAGAATAAAGGATATGGGGTAATTTAGCATGTTGATATGAAAATTATTATCATGAATATTGAAGCCAAATCTAAATACAGTCATGCCTTGGTTTAGCACCGCATATAGGGGATGCAAAACCGAGGCGTGCATAACTGAAGCACAGAGCTTATGGGATTTTGGCTATATCGGAGACATTGGCTATAATCGTATGAAAAATCATGCAAACATCAAAAAATTACAGTGTTTAGAAATCGGTATGATGGCAGCTATCCATTGCAATTATAATTACATGAAAATTTTCATAAAAATACGTATTTTTCCTGTATTTTGAAAATGCCATTTTCGAAAAAATTACGTATTTTCGAAAAAATGCTCAAAATTTAATTTCTTACAATATTGCTATCAAACGATCAGGATTTTTTCATAAATTCCGAATGTAATAACAACATTTTTTGAAAATACTCAAAATTTTCACAAAGCTATGTATTTTCGAAAAAATAGTAAAATTTTCGGTTATTGCTACCCATATCGTGGAAAACAAAAATATTTTCATTCTTTTTGAAAATACGTAGTTTTGTGAAAATTTGGAGTATTTAAAAAAATATGTTATTGCATTTCAAATGTATAAAACAAGCAATTCTGTAGTTTATTAAGTTTAAGTTTTTTACAGTATGGGTTTCAAACGATCGGGATTTTTTATACATTTTGAATGTAAAACCAACATTTTATGATAACATTAAAAAATTTCACAAACTACGTATTTTTGAAAAAATACTCAAATTTCCAGTTTTTCACGATATGGTTATCAAAAGATCGGATTTTTTAATACATTTCAATTCAATTTAGTTTTTATTCAGTAATTAATCAGTTCACAATTTGTTACAATTAAACCTAATAGAGATTTGGAGGTCCTTTCAGCTATGTTTTGATATTGTTTGTCCATGGACACAATTGGTTATTCTAAAGGGCTAATCAAAAGTAGGAAAAATGTCTAACAAAAAAACCTACAGAATTGCTTTTTTTAATACATTTGAAATGTAATAACATATTTTTTTAAATACTTAAAATTTTCCAAAACCACGTATTTTCAAAAAGTACGAACATATTTTTGTTTTCCGTGATATGGGTAGCAATAACCGAAAATTTTAGTATTTTTTCGAAAATACGTAGTTTTGTGAAACTTTGACTATTTAAAAAAAATATGTTATTACATTCGAAATCTATGAAAAAATCCAGATCGTTTGATACCCCAGCTGTAAAAAACTTAAATTTTAAGTATTTTTTCGAAAATGCATAGCTTTGTGAAAATTTTGAGTATTTTCAAAAAATGTTGTTATTACAATCGAAATGTATGAAAAAATCCTGATCGTTTGATAGCAATATTGTAAGAAATGAAATTTTTAGTATTTTTTCGAAAATACGCAGTATTGTGGAAATTTGAGCATTTTCAAAAAATTGTCTTATAACATTCGAAATGTATGAAAAAATCCCGATCGCTTGATATGCATATTGTAAAAAACTGAAATATTGAGTAATTTTTTGATAATACGTAGTTTTGTTAAGATTTTGAGTATTTTCAAAAAATGTTGTCTGTACATTCGAGATGTATGAAAAAATCCCGATCATTTGATTTGAAACTGAAATTTTGAGTTTTCTTTTCGAAAATATGTAGTTTTGTAAAAAAAATTGAGTATTTTCAAAAAAATGTTATTACATTCGAAATAAATGAAAAAAATTAGATCGTTTGATACCCATACTGTACAAATATTGAATTTTAAGTACCGTAAACCGGGGTGACTTTGATAGGATTTCAATTTGTTTTTAGAATATTTTCCACCAGGTAAGGTTTTTCTCAAGATTATTATTTTTAAAACATGTACTGGGGTAGACCACACAAAGTCCATGCACTATTTCGGAAAAAAAGTTTTTTCAATTATGTTTAGAAAAATAGTTACGTTAAAAATTCTTAGTTTTAATTCCGGGGTGACTTTGATAGTCATAGTTTTTCTTGTTGAAATCATATTTAAGATGTTCAAACTTTATTTGTACCCTAAATGTACCATTACTGAAGTAGCTGGTATAGTTTTTAAGAAAAAAAATCAATGTGTATATTTAGTTAACTAAGTGTATAAGCTTTTTAGCAAAAAATATATAAATTTTAGATAAAATTGTTAAAAAGCCGGAATTTTGCCTGAAATTTGTTAGAACTAGTTTTGTTTATAAAATTATCGATTTATATTACATTTTATACTGAATTCAAAGCACGAATCACAAGTTTCCACATTTTACATGCAATTTTTTCAACTGAAATTGCCTATAAATTTGGAGATTTTTATTAATTGTGTTTCAAAAACACATATTATTTATTATTTACAAACTTTTTTAACCTTCTCCTAGCGGAAAATTGTCCAAGAATCCGAAAATACATTCCGTTTTCCGATTAAAAATCATGTTCATTGAGAAAATCATGGCACTTTGAGAAGTTTAAAATAATGACTTTCATCAACATTTTCTTAACTATAGTTAACCAGCTTTTTAAACTTGTCAAAATTTTATGAAAAGTTCTTCTTGAGGTACTTTGAACACTTCTCTACCACGGTCAGTATGTTTCTAAAGCATTCCTTACGTATTTTAATTGTACTCTTCATTTTGCGGAAAAATCGCAAACCTATCAAAGTCACCCCGGCTATCAAAGTCACCCCGTTTTACGGTATTTTTCCGAAAATACATAGCTTTGTGAAAATTTTGTGTATTTTCAAAAAATGTTGTTATTACATTCGAATTGTATGAAAAAATCCTGATCGTTTGACAGCAATATTATAAGAAATGAAATTTTGAGTATTTTTTTTGAAAATACGTAGTTTTGTGAAAATTTTGAGTATTTTCAAAAAATGTTGTCTTTACATTCGAGATGTATGGAAAAATCCCGATCAATTGATTTGAAACTGAAATTTTGAGTATTTTTTCGAAAATATGTAGTTTTGTGAAAAATTTGAGCATTTTCAAAAATGTTGTTATTACATTCGAATTGTATGAAAAAATCCGATCATTTGATACCCATATTGCGATAAAAATAATTTTGAATATTTTTTCGAGAAGCAAGGCTTTTTCAAAATACAGGATAAATACATCTTTATGTGAAAATTTTCATGTAATTATATCTGCAATGGATAGTTGCCATCATCCCGATTCCAAAAATACTATATATTTTTTATGTTTGCATGATTTTTCATACGATTATCAATATCTGCCATATATCCCAAATTCCATAAGCTCTGTACTTCAGTTAAGCACTGAACCGTGCTTAATCGAGGCAACTGAACGAATCAAAACCGGGACAGTGCAAAACCGAGGCGTGCAAAACCGGGGCATGACAGTATATGATTAGTTCATATTTTTGTAGTGATTGGACAATCCGTATTACATTTAATTTACATTTACATTTAATTTACATGTGATTCTGAAGCTAAAAATTTGTCAAAAATTCAATTTTTAAACAAATATTTTATCTTAAAAAACAATTGTAAGAAAGCAATATTCCTAAAATGTAAGAAAATTTAAAGTTATGACTTTACCAATGGTTTAAAAAATGGCATCTTTTCTAGGGTCACATTTCTACGAGAAGGGACTGGCCAAGGCTAATTCAACAATCCAATCCAATCAGTTAGTTAATTTTGATCACAAAATCCAACTAATATTTTGGTCAAGTTTCAAAATAAGCAATCGATTATTAGATTTGCCTTGGACGTAATTCTACAATCTCAATATCTAACCCAATGATTAGTATCCAGAGGGCATCCCGGAAGACCGACCACGACTCGTTAATGATTTCGTCAAATCGAATCCAAGGACATTCACATCAAGTTATATATTTAGCTATCCCTTGCCAATCCACGGTGGAAGAGTCGTCAATCGGCATGTGATTGATTGATTATGTCGTGACGCTTTTCGGAACCGAAATCGATTACGTGCCTAGCGACTCTTGACGATGACGACGAGTGACACTAATGATTCATGAAATTAACGAGAACACAAAAATCGACGTCGAGTGTTGATTACAAATTCAGGCCTCTTTTGCTTGCCGGCCATGTGGAAAAAGGGATGAATCGATTTTCCACCACTTTTGCACACCGAATTTCGATGAATAACGGGTCGTGGTTTCGGGCGAAACACAAAAAGTGTATTTAATTAAATGTCCAACACAGGGCCACCCGCAAAGTGGTTTGGGGAAAGAATCGATTTCATTTTTTTGCTCGCCCTCGCTCGCTCAGCCCCGCAACCCCGGGGTGTCATATGACATGCTGAAAATGAAACGGATTTATCAAACAGTCTGGTTCATTGTTGTGAACGGTCTGCGTGCGCAGGGAGCGTAATTTTAATTATTCATAAAATAATTGATAATATTATACTCCAATTAAATTACCAACTTAATGACCTGGCAAGACATGTGTGCGTGTTTGAGAGATGTGCACACAGATGGACGCCCCCCAAATGCACGCAGAAGGAAGCAGGATCGGTCAGCTTAGTATGGACCTATTGCTTAAGGGGGAGTTGGGGTAAAATGAACTACTAGGAAATTTCCCCCATCGAAACCATTCGACACTAAAACACTTTTGCTGGTCGGATGCCTCCGACTACGATGGTAGTCCTACGGCTACAGGCAACAAATCCGTTCCCATTTAACTAGATTTCAGATTCTGCCAAAAGCCTGCCCGATGTGAGGGATAACTATTCCAGAGAGCAGCCAAGTGCAGCTATAGGTCAGTCCCATTCATGAGATGAACTATGCCACGCCACCAAAACAGAACATCATCGAATCCCCAGCACTCCAATTTGGTCCATTTTCATCTGTTTAGCGACCGGCGCGTGGTGTGGCGGAATCGACTTGGTCCGAATCCCAGCTCCAATTACGCAAATTCGTATTTTATGCATCGCGAAACTCGTCGCCGTCGTCGTCTAATATATCGAGCTTCCGGTTGTTGGTGGCCGAGTTTGACCTCCGGATGCTGCAGAATTTCCGCGCGATGATGCGGTCACGGGCCACAAATTTCAATTTCGTCACCGTCGTTGTCGTCGATGTCGTCTTGACCCGGTGGCGGAGTGTAGACTGTGCGAATGTTTCCTTGCCTGCACTTTGCGCTACATTTTATGAATCGTGACGACGGCGAGAATGTGCAACGAATCATACGGGAATGCAAATTACTGGCGCATTAATGCGTTTTCGGGGAGACTTTAATCATTTTTCGGTTGCTGGATGAAATGGGGAGAAGTTTTTTTTTTCTTTTTATGAAAGTAAGTTTTTTTCCATTAAATTTGCAACAAAATATTCCCCTAAAAATGATGACTATGTTTCTCAAAAGCGACATTTAGAGCGTCCAATTTCCCGTCCCGGGAAAAAAAAATCCCGGAAATTACCGGGATTTCCCGGAAAAAAATATTCACCGTTTCCCGGGAAATTTGCGTCCAATTTCCCGTCCCGGGAAAAAAAATCCCGGAAATTACCGGGATTTCCCGGAAAAAAATATTCACCGTTTCCCGGGAAATTTGTAAATTTCCCGGGAATTCCCGAAATTCAAGTGGAAGCATACATTTTCCTACCTTTTTGGCTCCAATTTTTTTTTTAATTTGCAGTAATAATGAGGGAACCTCAATTGATTTTATTCTTTTCAATCATAATCTGGAGCAACATTTGAAGAGGGCTCATAAAAAAAATTGACAGCTAGAAACATTTAGCAAATTCTGAGCCGACAGGGCACTATTAATTAACAAAACCTGCAGCGATAGAAGGTAACTGGGAAGGCCAGCTATTATTTAACACATCGAGTTTTGTGAAAAAGTTACCTGTTGGCTCGGAATTTGCTTAACCACCCTTTTCTCGTGTTGCTCCAGAATTTAAACCGTCTATGAATTTCATGCCAAGGTTTATTTCAGATATTTTTTTTTCTGAGGCATTCACATCAGGGAATAGGTCTTACTTATTTGTTGTGCAAAAAATACTAGTATTTTTTTGTGTAACCTTTTTTAACGAAAATTGTAGTTATACCGTTTTAAAATATGATATTAACGCCTTCCGTCTAAAATCAAAATTCAGATTTTTTAAATGTTTTTGTTTACCGTGACCAAATGGGATAATAATTGAATTGATGTCATAAAATTTTTCGAAAGTGATTGTGAAAGAAGTATTTGTTTAATATTACTTGAGAAAAAATATGGCTTAAGAGAGTTAAATATGAAAAAAATTGTTTAATTTAAACCACCTTCTGCACTATGAAATCTTTTCTAAGCAAAGTCATTTATAACCATGTAACAAAAGCCACACGCTAAATGAAACCATAAAAAAACAACTTCGTATCATATGAAAGGTGCCCATAGATTGCACACATATTTGAAAAACACGAAAAGTGTTCAAATATTTGAAAATGTTCAGTTGTGATTTCATGAAATAGTTTTTCAAGTAAAAAAGCACGAGAAGTCTGATTTTTAGGTAAAATTCAATGATTATCTATTTATTCATATGCTGAAACCAATAAGACTTGTTCTGGAAAAAGTTATTTGCCATAAAAAGACATAATGTCTGCATATTTTTTTTTCTTTTCTACTTTATTTGTCAGAGTTTTTTTGAACATATTCTCTGGAATTGGTCACAGATACAAATTTAAAAGCAATTTTATGGTTGTGGCGCTTGGATTTTACTCACTATCCAAACACTTTGATCAAAATATAATACTTCTCAACAAAAAATACGAAAAATATTTTTTTTGATTTGGTACGCATTAGAGGTGGGTAAAAAAAGAGCGAGCCGCTCAAAGAGCCGGTTCACTGAAAAGAGCGAACGAACCGTGACTCACAAAAAAAGAACCGCGGTTCTTTTTTAAACTCAGGTCTTTTGAAAGAACCGTTTCAATATGGCATGATTTATGTTATAGATATAATTAATTGAATTTCAAAAAAAAAATAATATTATTTTTTTTTGAGAGTTGAAAATGTAATTTCAAATAATTATTATAAAAATTATTAATAAATTATAAAAAATAATCCTTAAGGTGAATGATTTTCTACAAAATGAAGAAAACTTTTCATTGTACAACTGATTGTACATTAAAATATTACCGAAATACAAATTTGAGCATTTCAAATTGCATAATTTTTAAAATATTACAAAAAATCGACTGAATAGTTTAGAGATTTCAGAGTAAAAATAAATACTTTTGTCCGATTAAACTTTAGCGTTTATAGACTTGATCGATTAAATACGAATGTAGAAAAGGGGTCACAGAATATTTTTTCCAAATAAAATCTCAGCATAAGTTCAATTTTTGCAGAAATTAACGCAATTTTTAAATTAATAGATTTTTTTCTAGTATCCTAGATTTAAGTTTGGATGCCATCCAATTAATCAAACGTTTAGGTTCGAGTAGAAATCTTGACATAGAGACCACCAAGATCTATGGTTTTCAAGGGCATCTTCTCGTTTTCAGTTTTATTTTTTTTTTAATTTTTTTTACAAAAAAAAAATCTAAAAGTCCAATGTGAAATAACTTTAAAAATCACACGATTCTTTAAAAAAAACCTTTTCATCCAAATTTTGAAAAAAAGCCAAAGAGCCGTTCAAAATAGCGGCTCACGTGGATCTTCTGAAGCGCAAGCTGTCATCCCTGTGCGGCGTGCTGAGGAAGACATCATCGTTCTTGCCGACATCTGCGCTGAAAAAGCTCTACTTTGCGCTGATCCACTCCAGATTGCAATACCTAATCGCCAACTGGGGACATGCCCAAGAATCGTGCCTTCAAAAACTGCAAGTCATCCAAAACAGATGCCTCAAAATCGTGTTCCGAAGGCCCTTCCTTTATCCTACCCGCTTTTTGTACAATGATCCGAAAGATTCCATACTTCCTGTACGAGCAATGCACGAGTTCCAAATGTTATTGCACATTCGGAAAAACATCAACTCTCCCGACGTAACACTTGTCCGGCAAAGAATACATGAAGATCGTGCGAGTAGACAAGCTGGACACTTCTATTTGGTCAGAGCCAGAACCGAATTCGGCCGTAAGAAGATTGCGTTCATCGGAAGCAAGCTATACAACGCCCTCCCACAATCCTGTAAAGACTCACCTACATTTATCAACTTAAAAAAAAACCCTGCGCGCCCACCTCAAGTCAAAAGTGTTACTTTATCTACCAAGAAGCTCACACTAAAAAAAATTTATGCTTTTTCGTTTCCGCCACCCACCGCCTGCCACCCACCGCCAATAATTGCCACCCACCGCCCGCCGCCAGCCGCCCACCAACAACCGCCTGCTACCAGCCGCCCACCACCTACCGCCCGCCACCCACTACCCACCGCAAACAAACCATCAACAGTCGCCCAACACACCATATACCCAGTACCACAGTAGAATAGTTAAAGAATAGTAATAATTTAGTTGTAATTAATGGCAACAAAATCCCTTAAAAGAGCTTAGCTCACTGGGATTTGCCAACCTTCAAAGTGCTAACAGTAATGATTGTTAAAAATAATAAAATACGTAGCTACCGAGCCTAACTCTTCAAAAAGAGTAGGTGAATGTTTCCAGCAATCAACGCTGTGAAGTGCGAATTTCGGTTAAAAAAAAAAAAAAAAGAGCGAACGAAAATGAGCGGCTCCTAAAAAAGAGCGGTTTTGCCCACCTCTAGTACGCATATACAATTAGAAAATTAATATAATTTCTTAAAGTTGTACGATTTTGTACAAGCAATCAAGCCAATAATTGACTCATTTTGACCACTAAGTTGTTGTTCTATAAATAATTGTAGCAAAATATTAATCAGAAGCAGGATCAGAATAATTTTCGATAAATTTCAAATTTCGCGGGATTTCCCGGGAAATTTGTTAAAATTTCCCGTTTCCGGTTTCCCGGGAATTTGTAACCCCAGGAAATTGGACGCTCTAGCGACATTGAAGCGAAAAAATATTTTTAAAAACGGTTAACCCGGTTACGTGTAAAAAGCCTGGGCGTGAAATAAATTTTGCAATTTTCCATACATCTTTGAGCCATACTACGGCACATTGCTGCTTGAATAAACTATCAAAACAATATTGAACTTCCATCCCCTGCTCCAATCAAGAACTTCCAACCACATGCCTCTTCCAACACAGTTGATAGTCTTTGCTCGCATTTTTCTTTCCGCAAACTTACTCTATTATCATGTAAGTTTATGGCTTTCATGGAAAATTGATACTCGGATAACTAAAAACTTTCACACCCAATTCCAGCAGCCAGGCTCTTCAAACTTTCAAGCAACACGTGACACTCGCTTCCTTTATCCTGCATGTTTTGAAGGAGCCTTGTTTAGGGCAGGAAAGTTACACGGATTTTAGCCTCGTATCGAGATTCAATTCTGTGTGCTGATTCCCAGTACTGCGCGCCATTTCAGGGTAAATACAAATATGGCACGTGTCTTTGGGGAGGGGGGACTGCCATTTGTGATTCGATTCGACTCGGGGTTGGAACGGGGTTGAATCTCTGTTACCATCAGGAGCTGTGTGTTATTCCCAGCAGTGGGGGATACTTGGAAAATTTTGACTAGCTCTGGTTTAGGAAGGTTTGACAGGGCAACAATTGATTTTTGATTTGAGTTTTGTGGAAATGACTGCTTAACGTCAAAATTGTAATTGGAATTCTCAAAATAATATCATTCAGCTCTGTTGCAAATTAGTGATAAAAAAGCTATCATTTGATTATTTCTGCACCAAAAACATCAGAGGGTATAGCGACCGTCACTATAGTTTGTGAGATCTCTTCTTGCGTCTCGTGGTTCGCAGCCAAATTATGTTGAATATTCAAGCTTCCTCTAAGTTAATTTTTTTTTTGATAATATGGTAAGTTTCAAAGTATAAATACTTTAAAAAAATCAAACAATACCGTATTTTTTTTTAAATTAATATTTTTTTTATAATTTGCAATATGGGTATCTTACGATTCAAAATTTTGCATGCATTTCACTGTTTTAGATTTTTTTTATGAAATACCGTAAAACGGGGTGACTTTGATAGCCGGGGTGACTTTGATAGGTTTGCGATTTTTCCGCAAAATGAAGAGTACAATTAAAATACGTAAGGAATGGTTTAGAAACATACTGACCGTGGTAGAGAAGTGTTCAAAGTACCTCAAGAAGAACTTTTTATAAAATGTTGACAGTTTTAAAAAGTTAGTTAATTATATTAAAGAAAATGTTGATGAATGTCATTATTTTAAACATCTCAAAGTGTCATGATTTTCTCAATGAACATGATTTTAAATCGGAAAACGGATTGAATTTTCGGATTCTTTGGACAATTTTCCACTAGGAGAAGGTTAAAAAAGTTTGTAAATAATAAATAATATGTGTTTTTGAAACACAATTTTAAAAACTCTCTAAATTTATAGGCAATTTCAGTTGAACAAATTTCAGGTAAAATGTGAAAACTTGTGAATCGTGCTTCGAATTCAGTACAAAATGCAATATAAATCGATAATTTTATAAACAAAACTAGTTTTAACAAATTTCAGGCAAAATTCCGACTTTTTAACAATTTTATCTAAAATTTATATGTTTTTTGCTTAAAAGCTTATACACTTAGTTAACTAAATATAAACATTGATTTTTTTTCTTACAAACTATATCAGCTACTTTAGTGATGGTACATTTAACGTACAAATGAAGTTTGAGCATCTTAAATATGATTTTAACAAGAAAAACCATGACTATCAAAGTCACCCCGGAATTCAAACTAAGAATTTTTAACGTAACTATTTTTCTAAACATTATTGAAAGAACTTTTTTTCGGAAATAGTGCATGGACTTTGTGTGGCCTACCCCAGTACATGTTTTAAAAATAATAATCTTAAGAAAAACCTTACCTGTTGGAAAATATTCTGAAAACAAATTGAAATCCTATCAAAGTCACCCCGGTTTACGGTACTTAAATTATCACAAAATACCGTATTTTCTCTAAAATACTCATTTTTTTATAATTCCCAATGTGGGTATCAAACGATTCGAAATTTGCATATTTTTAACTGTTTTAGAGTTTTATGAATAAAATACTTAAATTTTCACAAAATACCGTATTTTCTCGAAAATGCTCAAATTTTTATAATTCACAATATGGGTATCAAACGATTCGAAAATTTGCATGTTAAACTGTTTTAGAGTATTTTGAAAGAAATCGACAAATTTTCACAAAATACCGTATTTTCTCGAAAATACTCAGGTTTTTAAGATTAGCAAAATGGGTATCAAACAATGCGAAGTTTGTTTTGTTTTTTTTTAACTGTTTCAAAAAAGCAGCTTCGCTCCATTTTATAGCAAAATCCCATCCCATATAGCAAATTATAAAAAAAATAGTATGTTCGAGAAAATACGGCATTGTGGGAAAATTTTAGAAGTTTTTAACTGTTTTAGAGTTTTTTGAATGAAATACTTAAATTTTCACAAAATACCGTATTGTGTGTGTGTGTGTGTGTGCAACCAACCAAAAGGACCACGCGGCCGCTTTTTACAAATTGAGTTGTTTCCATGTATTTTTAGATCTACATTCTATACATGCAAATAACTCGCATAGGCATTTGGAAGGTGTTAGCTCTGCCGAGCTTCGGTGACCCATTTCTACGCTGGCTAGCCGAGCGCGAGGTACTTCAGCTTCATCGACAAGCCCCGCCCTGAAGAATGTTTGCATCAATCGGATTCAAACGTTATTTAGAACTTCCGAACCCTTGTCAAATGAACAAGGACCCAGCGCGTATATAGTTGGTAGTAACAGTATTCCTAATTCCAGTTATAGCTCACCAAGTCGCGATGGCCTAGCGATTAGCATTTTTGCTTACCGATCCAAAGGACGGGGGATCGAACCCCGACTCGAGCGACTTTGATTTTTCGTTCATGTTCAGAGTTTCAAGATACTATATTTCCTATACTTTCTCGTTGGGAGCAGATGGGAATCGAACCCAGGACCATTCGCTTACAAAGCGAACACCGTAACCAGTCAGCCACGGCCGCTCCCAATTTTCACAAAATACCGTATTTTCTCGAAAATACTCAAATTTTTATAATTCACAATATAGGTATCAAACGATTCGAAATTTTGCATGTATTTAAACTGTTCAAAAGTATTTTGAAAGATTCGTAAAATTTTCACAAAATACCGTATTTTCTCGAAAATACTCAGGTTTTTAAAATAAGCAAAATGGGTATCAAACCAGACGTGCATTGGCACGCTCTGCACTAGCACTTCAAATTTAGCACTCACACCAAGTTCAAAGCATGCTGCTCTAACCCAGTGCCAGTGCTATTATTTAGCACTCCCATTTAGCACTCATTGGATTTTTCCCATTTGTAGGGTCTTTTTTCAAGCAAATTTGATCACCGGCCGATGGGAATCTATTACAAATGTAACATACCTTTTTCCAGATTCTTCCATAACAATTAAATCTCAGGTCCCGCCAAATCTTCAAATAATTGAATTTCAAATTCTATACCCATTTAAATGCAAGCCGTTTCTGTTGCGTCCTTTTAGATCTCCAGGTCACCTGGAACTGATTTTCGGGTACTTTGCAACGATTAGCTTCATTATTCTATGCAAACTGTTATTTTGATTCCTGGACAATAATCTGCGTTGATTAAAAATATTGTTACGCTTTTCGCAAAAAGCAAAAAAAAAGTTTACCTTGAGGGGATCAGAACCATGGATCTTCTGCTTACATTTCTTGAACACTAGCACTACACCAAATCTACAGATAAATGTGATTGTTGTTAGATCCATCACATTCTAGACAATGATGACAGCAAATTTTAAATCAACAAATCTCGATTAAATTTTCAAAAGGTCCTATCTGCATAGGAAACCCATGAGGGATAGGTTGTTTTGAAAATTTAATCTAGAAATGAAAAATTAACCTGGTTACCATTTTTGTTCGAGTGCCAGGGCGAGTGCTATGATTGAAAGCGCAGTGCTAACCGTTCAAATAGCACGCGTGCTAACCGCGTGCAGCGCCAATGCATGTCTGTATCAAACAACGCGAAATTTGTTTTGTTTTTTTTTTTACTGTTTCAAAAAAGCAGCTTCGCTTGATATCCATTTTGCAAATCATGAAAGTTTGATTACTTTCAAAAAAATACGGCATTTTGTGAAAATTTAACGATTTCATTCCGAAAACTCTGAAACAGTGAAATTGCATACAAAATTTTGTAACGTTTGATATCCATATTTGCAAATTATAAAAATTTAGTATTTTCGAGAAAACACGGTATTTTGTGAAAATTTTAGTATTTCATTCAACAAACTCTAAAACAGTGAAAATGCAGGCAAAATTTCGAATAATTTGATACCCATATTACAAATTATAAGAAGTACTGAGTACTTTCAAAAAAATACCGTATTTTGTGAAAATTTTAGGTATTTATGCTTTGAAACTTACTACATAATCAAAAAATATATTCGAAGCGTATGCATTGAAAATTTAACATGATATTGATGGATTAAGTCAACTTAAGAAAGATTTTAAAAATGAGCTATCATCCGTTATTGGCGATAGTATTATCGACATAACGATACCGATAGATTATCGTTATCGTCCCGACTATAACGGTAACCATTATCGTTAGCGTTAGACAATAATATTATCGACGATAATTCTATCGATTAACAAAATTCTTTATACAAAATTTGAAGACCGACCTAATGATCCATACAAACTTTGGAGAAAAACTTACTTAATCCACCTATGTGGTTGGTGCCTTCCTCACGACTTTCCAATAATGAATTATTAATTCGGTGGAAATTACATCATAACATGATACAGGGTTGATAGATTTTCGAAATATCAGACTCGTTTGGTCTCTAGATTACCTATCCAACGATATCAGGGTCGCATCCAGAATTTTTGATAGATAAGTGGGACAAAACAAAATATTAATATTACTTATTAAGTGGCCATAACTTTAGAAAGGGTTGTCAGATCTTCGAACTTTTGGACTTGTTTGAAAGGTTTTTTGATTATCCATCCAACAATAATCCGACTTATTGGATCCAGACATTGAATTCATACAGATAAGTGAGATCCGGCTTCAAAAAAGTACAAAAATATCACTTAAGTGGCCATAATTTAAGACAGGATTGCTAGTTCTTCGAACTTTTGGACTCGCTTGGCAGGTATTTTGATAACAATGGGTTGGATGATGGATCCGGACATTTTTTCCGTACAGATAAGTGAGATCCGACTACAAAAAAGTACATAAATATCACTTAAGTGATCATAACTTTAGACAGGGATGCCAGATCTTCAAAATTTTGTTTTCTGGCCACTTATCTAAAATCCGGATTTATGAGAAAACACACTACTTATCGAAACTTCAATCTGTATAAAACTCGATCTATGGGACCCTTAACTAAGTCAAATGCAACCGGTTTGGGTTAAATCTGTTCAGCCAGTGCCGGACACTTGAGCTAGTCTGTTGGTCACATACATACATACATAGATTTGTTCAGTTTTCGATTCTAAGTTAGTGTGCGTATGCTTTCTTTATGTCGTTTGATAGGTATTGGGAAACCCTTCCAGATATGCCTATGCATAATATTTGAAAAACATTTTCTTTATATTTGATGATCTGGAAACAATTGTAGGATAAACCACACCACGATATGTATCGATTTATACTTATACTGTTGCCAGACCAAAAAACATTCAATAAATTCTTGTTAAGTTTAAGATTGTTTGATTAACTTGCAATCCTGCCATAAAATATCATTGGAACGAATAAAATACGTAATGTGAGCAAGGTTGAGGCCAGCTACACGTGCACTAAGTAACGTTTTTATTGAATATACAATATTACTGGTAAGATTCCTGGAAGTTCCGCTGGAAGAGAAAAACAACTTTTGCTCAACCCTTGTATACACAATTGAATCACTTATCATTTATTTGTTACACAGGAGGGTCTGTTTCTCGGAACATCACCACATTTAGATGTTTATTCGCCTATGGAACTCCGTTGGATCGTGCACTGAGCTGTTCAGTTATATTCTGCTGAATCTTGAAAATCCTCTTCATCATAATATCCAACTTAAACTTTTAATGAATTGAAAATGTCTAAATGATTTTTTTTTTACCATTTGATTGTAACTTCATTCTAATAACAAATTTGCCTTTTTCCAATAATTTTTTTTCCTAATGTGGCAGATCAGTTTTTTTTCTCTATAACCCAATTTGATATCAACCAACGCGTCCTAGGCCATATTGGATTGCTAAATGGATTCCCCCCCCCCACCACGGATGAAAAATCCGCCACCAAAAACGCAGCCGAGCGGTTATGTTGGTGCGTAATCCCTAAAATATGGAAATCCAATTTTTCCCAGCTAGGACGGCCTTTTTTGTGGGCAAAACTGCACCCTCGGACGATGGGTCGTAAATCAGGAGGGGATTACTGTATCAAAATGTAGCCAGAGCAAACGAACCACGGAAAAAATCCTGCCCGGTCGGCTACTTAAGTATGAAATACAGTAACGGAAAAGCCCCGAACGTGGCCGCGAATTTGTAGAGGTCCCGAGGCCCACGGAGAACACCACCACCAAGATGGCGAATAAATGTTGTTTGGTTTCTACGCTCGGACGCTTATTTACGACGTCGAGGTCATAATCGGACCCGAGGTTTTGATAAAGTGGCGGGAACTTTCCACCGCCATCGTGACCATCGTGGGTTCCGCTAGATGAAGTTTATGGTGCTTTTCTAGTTGATTGGTTTTTCGGTCAGCTGTGGCGGTGATGGTGATGGTGTAAGGTTAAATAAGTGTTTTTCTACAAATAAAGTATGTTAGCAACCATCTTACAGTTTTTATTTAAAAGTTATTTCTAGAATGCAAATACGTTTTCCAAATTGCTCCAGAATCTCTAAAAAGACTTGAAAAGAACAACCAATGCTGCAAAATAATGTTTAAAGATATTTATCTGAAACCTGTTATTGCAAGAGCTCTACCCAGTAGCACCATAATTATTTGACATTTGTGTAACCAAAGTTCATCGCAGAACCAGCTCTATTCAATAAACTAGCCCCGCGGAAATCAATTCCATCACTGGTAATTACTTTGCCCCTGATCACATTTCGATTGACGGCGACCAGTTTGTTTGTGTGTGGAGCCCACTCGGTAATTGGTTCAAATGATCCCCCGAAGAGTCGAGGAGTCCTGTCCCAGACAAGGGACTCACTACTTCTCCGTTCCTGTACAACTGAAATGGGATATTGCATCTACCTGTAAGTACCACCACCCGCTGGATAGAGAGTCACATTAGCAGCAGGACGGAGCTCAGGACTCCCGTGACTCAAGTGACGCCCATCAAAATTAAATTGTGATTTCTGTCCGGGACAACGCTCCACAGTCCAGTATGATATGGGTTGGGTTGCCATGGGAGTGGGGTTAAATACAGTCCCCAGAGGGGGGCTAATGATATGATTATACGCACCACACGTGTCCCATCGCAGCAAATGATGGTCGCCACGATTGGGTTGGGTTTCAGGCCAGACTCTGGCTGTTGTAATTGGAAAATGCTGGAGTGACAGCGAGCGTGATGAAAAGGAGGGACAAGTGTGCCGTTTGTCTTTCAGTGATGAACAAATCTTTTGACTAACATTCGTAACCCCATGCAAATATGTAGTCCTACGTCAAAATCTAGTTCAGAGAAATACAAAAACACTATAATCATGGAGCTTTGTATAGGAATTTATTCCTGAATTACATTTTATTTTATTTTACCAAAAAATCAAAGATAAACACTGTTAACATGATCCGGCCACCTAGAGGTAGATTAAGTAACGTTTGTGATTTGAGTTTGTAATTAAAAGGTTATTTTGTAAAATGTTGATAAAGTGCACGGTTTTAGGGTTAGGAAAAAAAAGAAATATTTTTTTAAATTAACATTTTGAGAATGACCTAGCAAAGAATAACATTTGAGAAAATTAGTCTTTGAGCAATTTTCTGAGATTTCGGTCATTCGATTTTTTTTTTGTATTTTTTAATCTGGCTGAAACTTTTTTGGTGCCTTCGGTATGCCCAAAGAAGCCAATTTGCATCATTTGTTTGTCCATATAATTTTCCATAAAAATTTGACAGCTGTCCATACAAAAATGATATATGAAAAATCAAAAATCTGTATATTTTGAAGGATTTTTTTTATCGATTTGGTGTCTTCGGCAAAGTTGTAGGTATGGCTTAGGACTACACTGAAAAAAATGATGCACGGTTAAATTTTTTTTGTGATTTTTATTTTCACTTTTTGTAAAAAACAATATTTTTTTCTGATATGTTTTAGGGGACATCAAATGCCAACTTTTCAGAAATTTCCAGAACGGGCATAAAATCTTTGATCGGGTTATGAATTTTTGAATCAATACAATTTTTTTTTAAATCGAAAGATTTGTCAACTTCATTTTTTGATGTAAAATCGAATTTGCAATCAAAAAGTACCCAAGTGAAATTTTCATAAAGTGCACCGTTTTCAAGTTATAGCCTTTTTTGATGTTTACTAACTTTTGAAAAAAATATTTTTGAAAAGCTGAGAAAATTCTCTATATTTTGCTTTGTTGAACTTTGTTGATACGACCCTTAGTTGCAGAGATATTGCCATGCAAAGATTAAAAACAGGAAAATTGGTGGTCTCACCCAAACAACCCACTATTTTCTAACTAATGGTCCGATTTTCAATGTTAAAATAAGACAAATTAAAATTCGTGAAATTTTCCGATCTGATATCTTGGAAAATTTCGAAGGTTATTTGTAACTTTTTTCTTAAATTGATTTACTATGACTAATCAGCTGTTGAGAGGTTGTTCATGTCTCAGCAATTAAATGATTTTATTTCTTGGAAACAATTTAACTAATGAAATTTATCACAAAATTTTAATATTGTAACTTTCTCTTTAAAAAAATCATTTTCAGAAATTTAGAAACAAGAATAACTTATGCAAATTGACCTTAATTTTTAAAAATTTTACCAGATTGACAACCACCGACAAAATATTTTAAAAAATTATAAAGGGACCATCCATAAACGACGTAAAAACCTTAAGGTGGGGGGGGGGATTGTCCGCGATTGTCCACGCACCATACAAAAAAGATTTGTTTTGTATGGAAATTGCCACGAAGGGGGGGGGGGAGCTTTTGAGATTTCAAAAAAGTTTCCACGTGGTTTATGGATGGTCCCAAGGAAAAGTTGAAAGAAAAAAACACCAGGGAATTTTAAAATATTTTTATTTCATAGTATTATTTCATAGTATTCATAAAAGCTTCATAAAAAAAGGAAAATTTTCTCCGAGATTTCGGCCATCCTTTTTTTTGCAATTTTTAATCTGGCTGAAACTTTTTGGATCATCAGTTTGTCCGTATCATCTTCATACAAATTTGGCAGCCGTCCATTTATTTAAACGTACAAAAAAAACTGTATCTTTTGAACATTTTTTTTATCGATATGGTGTCTTCGGCAAAGTCGTAGTTATGGTTGAGGAGTACTTCGAAAAAAATAATTCAGATTAAAAAAAAACGTATTTTTTCTGTACTTTTCTGAAAATGTAAGACCAAGTTATGATTATTTGAAAAAGAGGGACCAGGGACTAGGGACCATCCATAAACCACGTGGACACTTAAGTGGTTTAGTTGAGTGATTTTCCATGCTCCATACAAGAGGGTCTACAATTTTCAAAAAAAATCCACGTGATTCATAGATGGTCTCCAAAGAGATCCATTTTCAAGTTATAGTAATTTTAAAGTAAACTTTAAAAAAAATCGCTCTTTTTCCATTTTTAAAGATAATAACCATGTTTTCCCATATAATTTTTTTTTCGAAACGCTGAGAAAATTTCCTAATTTTTTATTTTTATTTTTGTTAATAAGACCTTTGCTTGCCGAGATATGACCATGCAAAAATAAAAATTAGAAAAAAAAGATTTCCACACTTTTGCCCAATAATCCTCCGTTGTTTGATAACCAATATCTCGGGAACTAATGGTTCGATTTTCAATGTTATAAAGTGACAATTTTGTGAAAATTTTGGAACTCTTTAATGAAAGTTATTGCAAAATTTTATGATCAAGAACTTTTCAAAGGGATAAATACATTTATTTATAAATTTATATAATTTATATAATTTTCATTAAAACGAGCAACTTTTCACTCTCAAAACATTGAAAATCGAACCATTCGTTCTCAAAATATCGATGATCAGAAAGCATGTAGAGTATTTTGTCAGCTCTTCGAAAATATTTTTTTGTGTGCGCATAAATGGCCACTTCAAAAAGGACTTTTTCAAAAAAGTCATCTAAAAATGGATATAACTTGAAAACCATACACAGCAAAAAAAAACCGATGTTAAAATCGCATGCAAAAGTATGCACATCACCTTCGTCAAAAAAGACACTTAAAATTACACACTGCATGTACAATTTTTGTAAACACAAAAAAAACAGTTGCAATCGACGGGATTCAAACCCAGCGCCAACAGTAAGGACTGGCGCCTTAGCCCGCTCGGCCATCAGATCGAAGCAGGATGGAAAGGATAAACGCATATGGGTCATTCCACCTGAAGTGTGCAAGAAAAAATGCAAATTTGAAAATTACCATCTCCGATTCTACTCAAATTTGGCAGAGCTGTTGAGACTGTCAAAACATGTAAAAATCCCGAATTTCATCCAAATCGGACCACCCCCTCCATTTTTGTACCCTCCCAAAAAATCGACTTTTTGGCTATTTTTGAGCAAAACCCCTATCTTCGAACGACGATAACTCAGGAACCACAAATCTTAGAGAGTCGGTCTTAGACTCAATTTTGAAGGAAGTTGGACGTAGAATCCATTTCCGTAATCAAAATTTGGATTAAAATATTTTTTCTACCTGTATTGCGCAATTGAAAACTTTGAATGGCCGTATCTCAAAACAGCCCTATTTATTTTTTAAATTTGACCTCAACATCGTATTCCCCGTCCAATTTTACATAAGAATCACTTATCGACAGAAAGGAATATGTTTCGTTCCAGAGATATCGAATTTTAAAGTTTTGAGTATTTGAGATTACCTAAATTAGCTACACTCGCCACATATGCTAGAAGGACGCGGGCGCGCTGATCAATAACTGCTACCTGTTTATTTATTGAAATACGATTTCATCCCAATTAATCATTAGCAAATTAGGCAAAAATTGTAGGAAAATGCTGTATTAATCTTAAAATTTAAAAAATAGTATGGGGTGAATTTATGTGCTAGCCCACAGGACAGAGCAAGAACGACACGCAATACAGAGCAGAATGGAATTCCCGCTGTGCTAGCAGGAAATTGAAATTGATGTTGTAAGTAACACTTAAGAAAAAGTGTACAATACATTATCGTATAAAAAATTATGAATTAACATGAATAATACTCTCGTGAAGCATGATTAAGCAAGAGGATTTCTGGAAAGTATAAAGCTGAAAAAAGTAAGAAAATCACAAAGATTAATTAACCGTTCGAACAATTATCTTTTTTTTTTGTCAATCATTTCGAAATCTTGGAAGACGATACAGCTGCTGTCCACATGTATCAGAAGTATATGGTTTCGTTTTTGAAATTAGATGTACCAGAATTGAAAAAAAAATCATCAATTTTTCAGATGAAACTAGTTCACAATATAAAAATCAGTTTAATATGATCATGCTCAATCTTTCTAACCGTAAGGCAGATTTTGGGGTTTATTGCTGAATGACACTATTTTGCTACCGCACATGGCAAAAGCTCTAGAACCCATGAGAATTATTTCATCTACTACATCCAGCTCTACATTTGTTCTTGCTTCAAATAAAAGAAATAATTTGATGAAGTGGGAAGAAATGAGGAATTAGGAAAAATATGAAAACAATAGATTTTTTTTTAATTGTGTTGTAAAAACGTTGTAGCATTGGCAAATAAATATTGAAAGTTCAAATTTTACCTAATATGGTTCAATGACACTGACATCAGGAAAAACAGTGCATTCAAAATTACCCAATAAATATTCCTTAAACAAAAAATAGATTGTTCAAGGTATTGATTATCTCAAAATCGTATAAAATTATAAAAATAATTCATCTTACAAAACACCAGGTAGTAATTATTGATCAGCGCGCCCGAGTCCTTCTAGCATATGTGGCGAGTGTAGCTAATTTAGGTAATCTCAAATACTCAAAACTTTAAAATTCGATATCTCTGGAACGAAACATATTCCTTTCTGTCGATAAGTGATTCTTATGTAAAATTGGACGGGGAATACGATGTTGAGGTCAAATTTAAAAGATAAATAGGGCTGTTTTGAGATACGGCCATTCAAAGTTTTGAATTGCGCAATACAGGTAGAAAACATATTTTAATCCAAATTTTGATCACGGAAATGGATTCTACGTCCAATTTCCTTCAAAATTGAGTCTAAGACCGACCCTCTAAGAATTGTGGTTCCTGAGTTATCGTCGTTTGAAGATAGGGGTTTTGCTCAAAAAAAGTCGATTTTTTGGGAGGGTACAAAACTGGAGGGGGAGGTCCGATTTGGATGAAATTCGGGATTTTTGCATGTTTTGATAGTCTCAACAGCTCTGCCAAATTTGAGCAGAATCGGAGATGGTAATTTTCAAATGGTGTTCCGCTTCAGATGGAATGACCCATATATGAGCTTGACATTTCGGTCAAGTAGGTTTCCCTTACTGATGGGCTACATATTTCAGGGTGTAATATTACATAAAAATTCATAAAATAATGCAAAACTTATTTTACACGCAACTGGATTGCTACGTTTTTGCTGTGTACACTTTAAATTTCACTAAAGAACTTATTGGTTGCCAATTTGATTCTACATTGAAAATAAAATCATTTTTTTACGTTTGTTAGACTTTTTTTTAGGGGAAATATACCCTTTCTAATCAAACACCTATCTTCGTCATATGGAGAGTTTTATGCTCGATTAAAGCTCCAAAAATACTATTTAGGCTGTAAACTTACCAGCAACAGCACCGCCTGGATTAGGCACGCAAATGTTTGCCACTTACAGGCCAAAAAGATCAAATTTAATGCACTTTTGATCATAATTTCTATTTTGCGAGACCATTTCTCATCACTTTGGTGGCACACACATCCACACGCAAGATCAGAGGTTAACTGCTTAACGAAAGTCGTCATCAATATCATTTCACTTGCGCTAACGATTTCAAAGCGCTTAAGATATAAAATTGCTTCCAACTACCGGCAACATGTTCTTTTGACCGTTACTTAGTCACTCACTTGAAAAATAATACCGAAACATGTAAATAATTAGCAAGCGCCATCAAAAAAACAAACGTCCTAAGTCTTTTGACGTTTCAATTTTGACGACCCATTTCAATCGAAGGCTGAAGAAAACCGAGCGAGAAGCGAAGGCAAATAAAGAACAAAGGGTGGCCACCAACACCACCAGCAGCGCTTGTGGTGTTGCCAGGAAACTTTCTCTATAAATGCTACTTTTCGTGAGTGTTCGCTCAAAATTTCATCAATTTTGGCAGCACGAAGCAGACCCAAACGAGCGCTGGAAGAAAAAAAAAGAACTAAGCTGAAAATACAAAAATGGGCGTGGCCCAATGCACTCGACTGATTAGAATGCGTTTTTGAAATATTTTTTTTAACTGCTTGTAAAAGGAATAGCATAACTTTTAATAAAAGTGAAAATAAACAGAAATGTTCACAAAAAGTTGCTCTACTCGTTGGTGTACTTGGTTTTACTGAATTTCAAGGAACACTCTAGATTATCCAGCATCATTCAAACAAGACCGCTTATTAGGCTTAAAATGGGTTTATTTCCCCTAAATCACTTTAAAAAAACATAAATTCAAAGATTGTTTACTTTTTCTGGTCGTTGTGTTTTGTGTGTTTTTTTAATTACACCAGGCAAGATTAGGATTTAAAGATTTAAATTTAAATCTATATCCACTGCAAATGAAATCATTTGCTGAATAACCACAAGTAGCAATATGATCCCTAGAGATACACCCAAAATTATCATTGAACGATTTTTGTTCTGAAATACTAAAGCGTGCACTTCTGGCATTGCACGCAGCGTCTGAACAAGATCTTTCAAATCACATTTTCCACTAATATCCTTCATGAAAACATCGGAATCATCCAGGAGTCCACTGTAGTTTAACTTTAATGCCCAAATTTTGCTTTTATCACAAAAGTAATATGTCCTGGACGATAAGTCATTTCCTCCGCTGAAACCGATTAGAACATTTTCGACAAAATCTGTCTCCTTTTCTATCAACCCTAAATGGGCCAACATGAGCCCTTCGGAATCCTGCCAAAGTGAATGAACAGAACAGAGGTCACCTTCTTTCCTAAAGAGAATTCCATATTTGCCAAACTTTAAGCCTGCAAAAGTAGTCCTTGGTACTATTGTATACAATCCGGTCGAAAAAAAGGTAAACGCTGCGATTCGATACGTTTGGTTGCGGGAGAAAATTTCGAAGAATTTTTCAAACTGAACGCGCTTGCAATCTGGTTTTTCAAATTTACCCGACGAATGCACAACAGTGCTTTGCGTTGCCACTACCAGGGTTAGTGCAATTTTAACAACCGTGCTCGGCAACATGACGTGAGGTTTTGATGAAAAGATGGAGTTGATTGAACTGTTTGGTTTCTCGAAAACTTTCCAGACGACAATTAGTGTTGCAACACTAAAGAAAGTTAGTAAAACTAGACACGAGAACATGATTGTTTTTTTCTTTGGTGCGTTATTGAAACTTTTGTACAGTTTTTTTTTAATTTTTCAACGATATTCAATGAAAAAGATGCTCAAATTTTAGTAAAAATTATGCTCAAAATGCAACTTTACCAACAGTTTCAATTTACCAATTCTAACCAATCAAATTAATCTTTTTCCCTAACTTTGCCATGTACCCAGCTTATTTGCTTAAAAACAGATCCCTTCTCGCTATTCCTGTCGCCTTTCTAATAAAATTACTCGCACAATTTTCGCGCCAGAGCTCTCTACCGGGCCCGTCGTGTAAAAGCTTTCTGATTTAATTAATCAACATTCCACCAGCTTTAGTTACCTACTTGTTCCGTTCCGTGCCGTTTGTTTGCCATGCCAGGTCTAGCGAATCTAGCGCGATGTTCCGAGCCGGTTCAACTTTGTAAAGGTACCACCACCACCCCTTTTCCACCCACCAGAAGTGCACACAAAGACACAGCACGGCCTCTGGGTGCCAGCCAACTATAATAATAACGAAAGCTCGGTTCCTGGGAAATGTAAACAGCGATTCCAGGAGCCACTTGTTTGCGAAATTGTGTAGGCTTGAGAAGAGGCAGTTGGAAAATTGTTAAAGGGACAATTCACTTTAAAAGAGTCATCCTTACTAAAATTTCAACTTTATTAAAATTTTCAAATTTGTCCCAATTTCAACAAAATCTTTTTCAAACCAAGCGTCCCAGAAATTTCCCTTCCATACATTTTCCCGGTCTGGTTCACCCCGTCGCGATAGTTTTTGCGCTCTGGCGGATGCTCCAACACCGGAAAACAGCTCCAGACAGGTGCACCCGCGCAGAGACCCACCATCCGCCCGGAGGAGTGCAATGTATGTGTGTTATGATGCCTACCTTCAGGGAGAGCAGGAAAGTGGGAAAATTCTTCTTCGTTATGCCCTTGCCCAGGATGGTGAATGTGTTGTTGTGTGAGAGACAGACACGGCGCGCGTGGAAAGTTGAAGATTCGCCCTACCCGCCCTAGGAAAATGCCACCCCCTCCAACGGAGCCACCCGCAAATGTTAGACAGAGATGATGTATACAAAACAGTGGTGGATCTCTCTGCTCTATAAAAGTGGCTGGATCGTAATTTCAGCAAGCGATGCAGTGGTTCCGAAGAAAATGTCATTAATTTTAAACATTTTTGAAAAAAGAATATCCAGAATTTTGTTGTAATATTATTAAATTATGTCGTGAGCTATACAGTTTTAAAAAAAACATAGCAATATTCTTTAAAAAAAAATGTGTGATAAAAAAAATAAGGTTTACATCATTTTATGTAGAGGTATATTGGATTTAGGTCAATGTTACCAAAATGTGGTCATTCAAAAGTAAAATTACATCAACAAAATTTTAACCAGCAAATTTCTCAACACGGTAAAATTACACACTTTCTTACGGTGTATATAAACTATATTTATACTTGCACTGATAAAAACTTCCTCAGCCAGAATTCATCGTTTTACCTGAAAAAAAATTAAAAACATAAATTATTAAATCTGAATTTGTTTGATAAAAATAAAAAATAAACATATTTTCTATTTGCTGCACTTGATGTGTGAGCCATAAGTAATAATATACATTGGGTCTGGGGGTGAGATTAAACTAATTTCTGTTAAAAGGGTTGTGTAGGGGACATCTTAAGATGACTTAGCTGAAAAAAATCCCCTTCCTCGAACAAAGCCTGTCATTTTGGCAGCTGTCTAAAGTTGAGATACGTTTTTGGCCAAAAATTACCTCTCGAAAAATCAACTTTTAAATATTTTTGTTGGATTTGCTCGAAAAGTACCCAAATGTTTGAATCCCTTCTGCAAACAAAAACGTATCTCTACTCTAGACAGCGATTGGGTCAATTTTCATACGATTGGCATTCAAGGGGTTACATACATACAACAAAGGCAAAAATGTTAGAGGTTGGTTTGAGCACCCACATAATTTTTTTTCATAATCAGTTTTCAGGGCATTAAAATATACATTTTTATCTTTTAACAAAACAAATTTGAAGACATTTGGTTGTATCATTGCCGAGATACAGCTATTTGAAGTTAGCAGTTTTAAAAAAAATGGGTGCCACGATATCTCAACACTGCTTCGACCAAATCGGCTCCAAATTTTGGTGAAAACTCGTTAAACCAGTCCCGTGTGCATGACGAAGGCCGATTTTCAAAAAGTTTATTTTAAAAAAAGATAAAAATATTTTTCTGTTTTTCATATAAAAAATCGCAATTTTTTATTTTAGTTTTTTTTTTAATTCAAAATTTCAAAATCGGGCTTCGTCATGCACACGGGATATGTCTTGGGAGCCTTCACCCAAAATTTCAGCCAATTTGGTCCGTCCCATCTTGAGATATCGTGGCACCCGTAAATCAACTTGGTGTTCAGAGAAAAATGCTCAGAAAGTTAGACAGTTCGTTTTGCGCATGGCAAAATTCTGAGCTTAAATCATTTCTTACTTAGTTGAATCATGAAATATCTTCATGAAACTTTCAGGAGTGATTGAAAATCATCTTTTAAGTGGATTTAATAAATTTTCTGTAATATGAAATTATGTGATTTTCTACATGTATGCAACCCCTTAAGGTAAAGTTCATGAAATTCTCCCATATTTAGGGAATGAAACCTTTTTGGGTGAAATTACAAAAAAAAAGGAATATTCAACCGTCCCAATTTTCAACCTTCTTGTTTTACTGTGGTGTTAATGAACGCTTTTTTGACTGAAATTTTTGTTTATGTCTTTTCAACACTTATTTTATAATTTAAGAACAAATCACTTTTTTATACAGTTTATGTCAGGGGTGCTCAAAGTTTTTGGATGCCGTGCCAATTTTGAAGCTCAAATGAGCTTTCGGGCCATGTGTATAAAATTGGTTATTTATATAATGAAATTACGTTATATTAATGTAAAAGACTAAACAAAACATCTATTACTTGAAGTTTTTCTTTACATTGCTGTTTTTTTAACATTTTTGTTATTTAAAAGTAATTGAAAACGGAAAATGACAGTTTTCCATCAGTTTTGTTGATATAATTGTTTTGGGTATTTGAAAAAAAGGTATTTAGTTGAATGTACTTGTGTTTTCATTTAAATTTTAAGTGTTGTCTTTATTTTGAAAATGAAAACATAAAATCAGAACAATTTATGCTACGGCATAATTTTATCTTTGAATTGTTACACTCATGAAAAATGGTTCAAATTTTTTCCAACAATAAGGCCGATCCAAATATTTAAAAAAGATTTTGTACCTCAACTTTAGCCATGGACCTGAATAATAATCATTTAAATGAAAAAAATGTTGGAAAATGTTAGAAAAACACATTTAGATTTGCTATCATAATTTTCAAAATATGTAAGATTCGACGAAAAAAATACATTTTTGCGAAAAACACTTTTTGTTGTTAATCGAAAGTTCACTAAAATTCAAATTATTTTTGAATAAACCCGAGCATGCCCAAAATGATTCTTAACGCAGAGGAATGCATTTTAAATGGATTTCAGCTGATTGCACTTAAATAACAAAAGCTTTGAAAAATATTTGCAACCGCCTTATTCCTCCAATTTAAGATTTTTGTCTGTCTCGAATCCCGAGGTGGAATGTTTCTAAGTGCAAAGTAAGTTTGTGGCTCAGTTTATTAAAATGGTCATAATGACTTTTAAATTAATATGTAATGCTTATATTTTTGCTATTTTTACAATTTTATAAAAAAAAAACAAAGCAATCAAAAAGGTTATGTGTGGTGAGTCACCCAAAACCTCTTTTACGCAAATGGACCGACGTTTTACTTCCCCATCCGATAGAAGGCCAGGATGATAAGGCGGGAATCGAACCCACCCCCCATAGTAACTTAGGGATCGGCAGCCGAAGCCGCTAACCACCGCGCCACGAGGCCCTCCCAGTTTTATACCTAAGTCATTTTGAACGTTTGATTAACATTTCCAAAAATATTTGCTGAATTTTTTGGCAATATTTACTAGTTTCACAACGAGTTTCACTCACATTGAAACGTGTGAAAAAAGTTTCAATTAGAAAGATTTTAGAACAAAATATTTGTATCGTAAAATAAGGATAAAAAAAAGAATAAATCATTAGTTTAATAAATCAAAAACAGATCGGCACTAAAAGTTTAAAATAAAGTTTAATTTTGAAAAAGTTTAAAATCATTTTACAGATGGTCAACGGGCCATTTTACTTGATCATTCAAAATGGGTTCGCGGGCCACAAAATATCACCTCGCGGGCCACGTTTGGCCCGCGGGCCATACTTTGGTCACCCCTGGTTTATGTATTTTTTTTTCTCATTTCTAATACCTAGTTCTTTTATTCCAGAGCATTCCAAAGGACATGATTTTAAACGAATATTTATCTATTTATCAGATTCATTTTCACGGTTAACTAAAAAAACAATGCTGAGAAATATACATACAATATTGAAATCATCCGGAAAATGAACATAACGAAAATATTCAAAAAATTGCCAAGAAAAATTTATATATTTTCAACCAAAAAGTACTCTTGCATGAAAAACCTTTAAAGCTTTAAAGCATTTTAAACTTCATGTTTTTTTTACTTTTCTGTGAACTATATGTTGAAAAGATTACACCAATGCTCGAAAATTATCTTAAATGTTGTCACTAAATATAATCATAAATTTTGAGATAATTTATAATTGAAAATCATTTTTGGTTACATTTTATATTTTTTCATGTTTTTTTGCATTTTTGAAAACTTATGAAATTAAAAAATATTTTTTAATAAAGCTCCACAAAAAATTATTTCAAATTTAAAACCAATTGATATTATTTATTAACCTACTTATACCCAAATAATTTTCGAATTCTAAAATTTCCTCGGTTTACATTAAACTAAACTTTTCATGATTTATGTGTTTCTGCCTAAGTTTTCAGCTTTTATTTTTTATCATCTTTTGATAGTTAGCATGTTTTTAAGCCTCAATAAAAGTATTAAATAATATCAAAATTGGCGACAAAACGGAAAAAATACTCACTTATTTTCACTCAACATTAAAGAACATTACTAGAGTTTTTTTTATTAGGTCCTATAAACATATGAAAGACAATAGTTTATTGGTCCTTTTCAAAAAAAACTCTGGATTAGTTAAAATGAAAGTTAATACATGGCCAGATCACAATTTAAAATCATTTACTGTCAAAATCAAACACGGTGTATTTTTTAGAACAAACTAATGATAAAAAATTCGGTATGTCTGAAATTTGGCACCGTGAAAGAAGGGCTCTTTCCCGTCATTTTGCGGTATATACCGAAATATTTCGTCAGGGGGTCTAGTGCAACTTTTTTTTTTGAAGATTTTTTTTTCGATTTTATGGGATATTTGTTCAAAAAAGTCACAGAAAATCGGTGCATTCATGTTGATATCATTCAAACTTCTTATGAATATGCCTTGGGGATTCTAACCAACTATATTTGACCAATATTTGACCTCCAATAAAAAAAAATTCGAACCAAATTTACCAGATTTCTAGCTTTCTTTGAAATAACCAAGCTGGAAACCCCGATACGACCGAAAGTAAATCTTTTCTTTGTACAATTTGTCATGAAATAACAGTAACACATTTCCCGGATAGACATTTGAGCATTAAACAATGCAAAACATAGATTATTTATTTAATAAGCTGTTTATTACCCAATAGGTTCCGAAAATTATTTTTTCAATCCTCTGCCTCATAACACCATTACATTTTAAAACTTTTTAGAATCAATCACATTGTAGAAAACAGTTTTCTGAACAAGTTCCATAAAAAGGTATCACTTTTGGTTCAATATAAGCAGAGATATACCCATTTTCCTGAAATAAATAGTGCCTTTCTCCAAATTTTCTTAATTTAATTGCCTTTCACATGATGGGCACTGCCTACTAAGATATTTTTTATGATGATTATATGTTATTAAAATGTAAAAATTATAACAAGTTTTGACGAAATTAATGAAATTATTCTATAGCATTCATTACAAATTTCAGTAGGCAGTACCCATCGTGTGAAAGGTAATTAAATTAAGAAATTTTGGAGAAAGGCACTATTTATTTCAGGAAATTGGGCATATCTCTGCTTATATTGAACCAAAAGTGATACTTTTTTATGGAACTTGTTCAGAAAACTGTTTTCTACAATGTGATTGATTCTAAAATGTTTTAAAATGTAATGGTGTTATGTGGCAGAGGATTGAAAAAATAATTTTCGGAACCTATTGGGTAATAAACAGCTTATTAAATAAATAATCTATGTTTTGCATTGTTTAATGCTCAAATCTCTTTCCGGGAAATGTGTTACTGTTATTTCATGACAAATTGTACAAAGAAAAGATTTGCTTTCGGTCGTATCGGTGTTTCCAGCTTGGATGTTGGGGTTATTTCAAAGAAAGCTAGAAATCTGGTAAATTTGGTTAGATTTTTTTTTATTGGAGGTCAAATATTGGTCAAATATAGTTGGTTAGAATCCCCAAGGCATATTCATAAGAAGTTTGAATGAAATCAACATGAATGCACCGATTTTCTGTGACTTTTTTGAACAAATATCCCATAAAATCGAAAAAAAATCTTCAAAAAAAAAAGTTGCTCTAGACCCCCCGACGAAATATTTCGGTATATACCGCAAAATGACGGGGAAGAGCCCTTCTTTCACGGTGCCAAATATCAGACATACCGAATTTTTTATCATTGAGGTCTCGAAAAAATACACCGTGCAAACATAACAAGTCAAACCACCGAACCAAAAATTTAAAACAAAAGAGTTGAAAATGAAAAATGATTCAGAGAATTGATTTTGCGATCGTGCTGTTGTATTATTTAAAAAAAATCAACTATAAATATTAATTTTTATTTTTTTCTCATATCTCGACTCCAACCTGAACTTTATATTTAGTTAGAAATAATTTCAAAATTACAGAATTTTTTAACAATATAATAAGTCTTAAAATCTTCTAACGTTCAACATCGAATGAGTTCATCTGATCTGGAAATAATTGTATCTAAGGTATTAAAACATCTGCAATAAATCTGCCTAATTTTTTTCCTGAAATCTTGTTACAGCCATGAAAAGAAACACAAAAATAAGTTTATGTAAATTTATTAACATAATGGCAAATGATGATAATACCATCACTATTTTTTGCAATGTTTTTGTCCAGGGGCTCTGATAGGAGTCAAAAAGAAGAACAAAAAAACATATTTAAAAATTCAACCAAAATTTGACAAGTTCTCTCAGCTATACTTTTGTTTACAATTTCATTCAATCGAATAGAGAAAATTATTTAAAAAACCATTGACGAATTTCAATCTGTAAATAAAAGCTGCATAGTAAAACATGCAAAAATCTAAATTGAAAAAAGCTAATAATTTTTCATGAAAACGTTTATAAAATTAAATAGTTTTCTTACAGTTATTGTATTTTTTAATAAGAATCACTGACCTACAAACTACCCAACGTTTTCCCCCACCTAAGACAACAACCAACTTTCTTCAGTGGGTTTGCTGCAGGAATGCAGCAAAACATTAAAATGGAATTCACTGGAAAAGTGCTCCCCGTCGACCGTCATCGTCGTCTGGGGGAGCCAACCTCTCGTCCTCGTAGTTGGTCTTTCTTCCTTTCCCGAGGAAAAGTGTATTTTATGCTTGATTATTGGTTTCCAGTGAAAATTACGCCCACCTGGCCCACCTCGGGGCCGTGACCTTTCGCAAACTAATAAACTCCCCGCGCGAGGATGAGCAAAGCCACCGAAAATCATGACTTTAACTCAATTCGCGAGTGCAAAACATCCCGACGAAATAGACCGTTAAATTTTATGGGTGTTGATTTTCACCCCCAGCGCACAAATTGAGCAAGAAATTTGCGCGAATGTCTCTCATTGTGTAACGGGGAGAGGGCTTTTGAAAATTAAACGAGACTTTTCATTGAACGAACACAGCGAGGTGCAGTAAGAGAGAAGTGGGGGAGGAAAATCGAAAAGATTGCTCGTTTAGATACTGTCGAATTTCCCAACGACACGCGGAAAACGGAAAAGTTTTTCCCTGCAACACACACACACTTTCCACAGCAACAAAAAAACAGTCAATTACGCATCACCTGCAGGCATCAGATAGGCCTAGTACCAGTACACGTGGCGCACACGGCGCGGTTGTACCGCGAGATTTGATATGATATCAAAAAATAAATTAATTGCCCCCAAAAAAAAATTTTTTTTTCCTAAAACTGTAAAATTTCAATGGATGGAAATAGAAGCCTTACAATGTTCAGCACCGCAAAACTTTTTTCCACATTTTTTCTTCGTCTCCTCAAGCTGATTTTTTTAAATTAATCTTAAATAAATTATAAAATTAATTCAATTTTGATAAAAAAAAAAGTATAAAAATTGAAATAAGGAGCCTTGGTTTCAACATATGAATGACAAAGTGTTTTAAAATGCATTATACACCTGTCCAGTTGTTTTGCAATCATTAGTTTCAAAAATATCTAAGTATTGACGATTTTTTTTTTCAAAAATAAAAGTTTTTGCGGTGCTGTACATCGGAATTTCATAAAAATTCAAAACATTTTTAAATAAGCCCAAACATCCTAAATATGATTATCAATACAGAAAAATGCATTTAAGATTGTTTTCAGTTGATTAGACTTTTATTTTCTAGTAATTTTAAAGTATTTTGAAAAAATATGTTTACAACGGCCTTATAATCTAAACTTTTTTTAAAAATAATTTTCGTTTTTTTATGTTTCAGGGGACTACAAAATCATTTTCAACGATCAAATTCAGGATAGTGCATAATCTAGTGCCAAAAATAGTATTAGAAAAAAGATTTTTGAAATAAAATGTATTTTTGGAATACAAGGATTTTTGAAAAAATCTAAAATATTATCAATCAAAATTTCAGAAAATATTTTTAAGATGCAAAATCAAATTTGCAATCGAAATTATTTCACACAGAAAAAAATCAATTACAGTAATCGTGAATTGTGTTCATGAATTTGAGAACCACGAAGGAATTAATTCATGAGTTCTCAAATTCATGAACACAATTCACGATTTCGAGAACTGAATTTTCAAATTAAAGTTAATTTTTTTGCAATTTAAAAATACTTCAAGAAGGGAAAGCACACATTCTAAAAAATTTAACGAAAGCATGAAAAATTTCTTACAATTTTCTTTTTTGGACTTTGCTAGTTGCTCAAATCCAGCCACATAAAATTTAAATTTTGTGAGCAATTGGTTTTTCTCAGGGTCATCAGACATCATTTTCCAATTAGGCCGATGCAAATATTTAAAAAAGTTTTTGTCCCTCGGCCCTGGCCAAGGTCAAGGGGGGGGGGCAAAAAAATAAAAAAATATAAAAATTTAAATAACAAGCCATAGTCTTCACATTTCAATGAAAAAAGTGTTTTAAAATGCATTTTACACTAGTTCAGTTGTTTTGCAATCATTAGTTTTCAAAAAATCTAAGATCTGACAAAAACAAAAATTGTATCGAAAAAAAAGATTTTGCATCGAAAATTTTCAAAAAATCTTAAGATTTTTTAACAAACCCAAACATGCTAAAAATGATTTTAAACGCAGGAGAATGTATTTTAATTTGATTTCAGCTGGTTGCACTTGAATTTTCATTGAAATTTTGAAGTTTATTGTAAAAATATTTTTTTTGCCCCCTGATTTTTCGGGCCAATTTTGAAGGGGGGGGGGGGGGTGACAAAAACTTTTAAAAATATTTGTACCAGCCTTAGCTATCCGAAAATATTTTGGGCAGGGGTGCTTTTTCTTCAGGAAATAAATTAAAATTGTAAAAAACTGCACATTTCCAAAAAAAACCCTTTAACATGAAAATGGTGCACTTTATCCAACAATGTTAGAAGTAATTTTTAATTTCAAATCCGAAAAAAAAAAAAAGGTTTTTGAAATATTGTTTGATAGTATTTTAGTTTTATTTCCAAAAAAAAACATCTCTGAATAATTTTTCATCATCTTAAACTCTAGCGCAGAAGATACATTTTTAAGTCTCCTAAAATACATCAAAAATTTCGAAAATGAAAAATGCGTTTTTAGAGAATCTTTAGTCTCAAACATAAAACAAAAAATAAATAAAAAAAATGGGATTATTTCAAGAATTTAATTTTTGTCTGAAATGTTCAAATCATAACCTTTAACCAGGGTTGCCAGCAGTCAGATAAACCTGGGAATGCCAGATTTTTCAAGTGTCAGCCAGAATAAAGATTCATGCTTCTCAGTGCCAGATATTTACAGATTTTGCCAGATTTTTCACTTTATGCTCATTTTGAGCAGCTTTTTGATTAAAATAAACGAATTTAATTGAAAAAAATGTGTTTTTCTTAAAGAAATTTAAAAAAAAATTCGTGATTCGATTATCTGAAGTTTTGATAATCCGAATGGAAATTTTTCCAGGGATAATCGAGTCTAGACTGTATTGCAAAATTCAAAAAAAAAAATTCTTTATTTCTTCGATATCTAAACAAAGTGATAATCATCTATTTGTTTTTTTTTCTTTTTGAAGTAGGAAGTTATTCGCCCTTTTGAAAATATTTTTCTAATATGACTTTCCGTAAAAAGATATCCTGAGAAGAATGTATGGAAACCCAACTTTTTAAAATTTTATGGAAATCCTTCGATCTCCAAAAAGAATTTGATTTCAGTTGATCTCACCGAGTTTCGCGGCATGTGGACGAGATTATTTAACCATAACCTTCAAGCCCACCTTACCTTCAACCATTGAACTTTCTTCCAAGGCCCTCAAAAAGAAAACTTCCTGTCACTGGAATTTGTTGATATTGAATTTTCCGCATAATTTCCATCCATATCAGAACCAGGACGGAAATACCAGGAATTTCAACAATTCTGCCACGGAACGGATAATTAGTCGATTCTGTCCTCTCAACATACCATCTCCTGCCAGGAAAAACTCCCCATTGAAAAAGTCACCTTAATTGCGCTGCTTTAAATTCCTGTCCCTACTCCCCGCCTCACCATCGCGAGCTTGCGAGATGCCATTAAGTTTGTTCGACGTGCTCAAAAATGCCCCACCTCGAAACGAGACTGTTTAGATTCCGTCGTGGGTGGACGGCGCCATTCCGGTGCCGATAAGAGAGAGGGGATATTACTTTCGGAATCGATTGGAAGAAGCGCTTTATTGGCTTGGGTCAAGAGGAACGCCAAGATTGTAATTATGACAAGGTGAAAATCGAATTACGTTAATTAGTCACTTTGTGAGAGAGGTTCGCTGAGCGTCGTCCGGTGGGAGGAATTTTGAAAGGATAATCGTGGGCTGTTTAGAGAAATGGCATTGATTCCCGGGGGAAAGGATGGCAATTAGCGTAAATAGCTGCATTTTGAACAAAATTGATTGACATTGAAATGATCTTGAAGATAGTCTTTGATTAAAATCGAATTGGACGATCACTTTTAAACCCATTTTTTCAAAGGATAAGTTGACTCGAGTTCCACTAACATGACAAGTTTCCCTTCTATGTCCGAGATTCAAATAAACTTTTGAAGATTACCTATCTCATTTCAGTTCATTAACATTACAAACGAACAGACCGGCCTTTCAAACCATTTCATTTTCCAATAACTTTGATTTCCTATAATCCGAATCCTTTCATCGATGACGTGTGACGTGTGATCGCTCATATTCGTATGTGTGCGTTCAATTGTATGAGTTCGGAGCAACCTTTCCAATCTGACAGCACTGCTCTCGCTACCTGGGTTTATTGTTTGATGTTCTAAACCAGCTGTAGCGGCAGCCTCGCTATCACCATCATCATCGCTCGTGTCAGAAATCTCGTTCCATGAGCTCCAGCAGAATCCCAAAAGCCTTTGCACAAGACTAGTAGAGGTATCACAGAAGTTTGTGTGTGTGTTAGTCGACCACACATAACCTATAAAACGCACACACACACACACTCATGGGCTGGTGGTGTTGGTTTTGCAGGTTGTTGTTTGAGCATCATGAAATTTGTGGTCCCCTCCGAAAACCGAGGGGTCCTGACCTCACCCGGTTGCATCATGGCGATGCGCCTTAGCAGACTGAATTTGATGTACAAATGAGCGCCACTGAAGCAGCAGCAGCAGCAGCAGGTATCCATCCAGCTGGCCCAAACCAGAACCAGACCACGAGGGCTCGTAAACATTTCATTATCGCCGTACTTGTGAGCGCAGTTTGCGCGATTTTTGATGATGGGTGTACGGATAATTTTAACTGGCAGAGCACGGTCGCGTCTGGTTTGGTCTGGTGAACCTGGCCTGACCCTGTATAAAATTTTATGTTAGAATCGGGCAAGTTTATTGGTTGCAACGCTGCGGTAATTACTAGACTGTCGGAATTGCAGCGCTAAATTTGGTTGGCGTTGGAGCCGAGTTGGTTGGGAGTGACATAGTTAAGGTGAAACTGGACGTCGGCCATTACCAAACTTTTATGCGACTAAAATAAATTTTTAAACTCGACAGATTGCTTGCTAATGGCTTATTTTCAGAGAACTTTCTAAGATACGGGTTTTCTCGGTTTTCGGTTTCTATGTGGTTAGTTTTTCTTAAAACTGCTTTTCAAAACTCGAGTCGTGGAATCAATATGGCGAACCTTCTCGTATTCCCTTAAAGCAAGTAGGGAATATTTACCCTTATTTGGTATCGTTTCTATTTTGTGAAGATCAAACCAATAAGGGTTCGTGCATGAACCGTGTGGCCTTTAAATTTGAAATGTGTCCACATCGTTTATGGATGGTCCTCATACAAAAATGTTCTTTGAATTTGATAGAATCTATAACTTGAGAGCGGAATTCCTTATCAAATTAGTAGCTTCGGAAGGTTTGAAGCTAAAAATAGGAAGAAAAAAATGAGACAGTTAAAAAAATCTTTTTTACTTCACTTTTAACGGTGCACATTTAGAGTTTTTTAAACACACATTTCAGTATCTTAAAAACTACGGGAACTTCCGATATAATTTTTGATTCATCCCCTAAAGTACTGACCTCACAATTATTTTTGGCAATTTAACTGTTGCAGGATTGAGTCCGTCAGATTTTCAATTTTGTAATAAGAAGGCAACAACTTCCTTGGTTGCTGTGCACGCTTAAACTATATTCTTAAACATGTTTTGTATGTTCTGGAGGATAAAAAAGTCAGCTTTTGAGCTATGACCCAGCAAGGTAAAATCATAATTGACAGTGTTGCCATTTTTTTCAACATTGTTTTTTCTAACATTCTAAATTTTGTATTTTTTTTCAGTTTAAATTTTTTAGGGTCTATTTCTATGAAATTTTTTATATTGGAGAAGTCAACTTTCTTAAAATATATTTTCAAAGTTAACAATACATTTGTAAAATGTTTTTATCTTCCTCACTGAAAATATCATTAACATTTTTAAATTCAGCACTGGCATTTGAAAAAAGCCTTTTGGGACAAAAAAAAATGACCGCACTTGTTCTCTTTTTCCTCTATGGCAGGGGTGACCAAAGTATGGCCCGCGGGCCAAACGTGGCCCGCGAGGTGATTTTTTGTGGCCCGTGGACCCATTTTGAATGATCATGTAAAATGGCCCTTTGACGCATCTGTAAGTGATTTTATAAAAAATGTTTATGCTTGTGTTATGCTTTTTTGTGAATCTTTTTAGTTTTTGTGGTTTTCCCAGACTTCGATCACAATTATATGAAACTTATATTGCGTTCAAAACTTCATCTTATTGAAATAGTGTAGGTAACACGTTTAAAAGTGATTAAAAAGAATCTATTTTATAAAAAAAAATCATCAAATATTTTTGGATGTGAGTTGGACGTTCGAATTTGAAATAAATAATAATTTAAAAATCATTACGTACGATTTTTTTAATATCTGGGCCTCAAACTTAGTTTGCACTAAGAACCTTCTACTTCGTGATTTGAGCTCATGACGTGTGGGTTAAAAATCTGAGTACCTAACATCTGATTAAAGCAGAAGGAAATTATTTTAAATTTGAAAAAAAAAATGGAGGAGTAATTTTTGAAAAATCCTCAAGCAACTATTTATCATTAAGATTGCACATTAAAAATAAAATTACACACTTTTACAAAGTTTACAAAGTCTAACATATATTTAAAAACCAATTAAAATGCAACATTTTAACTTTCTTTATATTTGTGAAATCGCGATTGTTGAGGCACGAAAGTTGCAATGAAAAGCTGTTAAATAATATTTGTGTGGGTATTTTTTTTATTTTCTATTTTTATTAAAATTTTATTAACTGATTAGAGCTTGGATCAGAGGCTTTTTGTACAAAACTGTTTTTTTTTTGTTTTCTAATATTAAAATGACAAAAATGTTCTAAAAGTACCTAAAATTAAAAAAAAAAAAACTTCAACCGATAGATGTGTTTTTCAGTTTTATAGATTGAAATTATTTCATTTTTTTTTCTCATTTGGCCCGCAAGCTCATGTGAGCTTCAGATTTGGCCCGCCATTCAAAAACTTTGAGCAACCCTGCTCTATGGTCTAATCTTTTTCAGAATTTTAATCTTGGGCATGACTGCAAACAGGTGAATAAAAAACTTTTTTTTCATGTTTCTGAAGAGACGAAATCGATAAATGTTTAAGCAAAATGAAAAAAAATCCAAGATTAACCCCTCACAGCCCAACTACGCCTATAGACGGGCTTCGATTTAATGTTTCAACCAATTTTTGGTCTTTTAAAACCACTGGAAAAAAGGACTCTTAAAATTTAAGGTTTTCTTTCACCTCCATTCATTGAATTGTTTTATGTGACTTTGCCAATGGTTTAAAAAATGTATTTTTTTCAGGGGTCAACTTTGGCTATGTTTTTTACTAACATTTCCTATATTTTAAATAAAAAGAAGTATTCAGTAATTTTTGTAGTGTCTCAGACTATGCCTCCAAGTTTTTTTTTACAATATAAATGATAATGGTGTCATTCTATAGCAGAAAATGTGAAAAAATGGAAAAATAGAAAAAGTGGCTGTAAAATAATGAAAAAATTAGATAGGCAAAATATAATGGAAGGAGATGGTAGAGGTGATAGAAATACTACCAAAAACAACTTTAAACTAAACAAGATAAATGCAAATTAAAATACTAAACATAAAACAAGAAAAACATAAAACAAGAGAAGTAAAGCTTTTCGTAGAACAAAAGTTGTTAAAAATGACCTCCTAAAAAAAGGGAAAAATAAAAATTTACGAAAAAAATGTGATTAAATTTACATTAAATCTTAACTCATTCCACCTTAAGGTGTTTTGAGCCTTCATCACTTTTATATAGCGTTAAATAGTCCGTCCATTGCACAGTGATCCAGATGGCAAAATGGCAAAACTGGAAAATGGATTTTACGAAAAATGGTAAAGATTTGGAGCTTTTGTGTCTTAAGAGAAGTTTTTGCAAGTGAGAAGGGGTTTGGTTTGGTTGAAAAAAAGGGTTGTTCACAATTAGGGTGATTTTTAAAATCTAACTCTTAAGAAATTTTTGGGACACCAAATTTTATCTCGCAATCTACGCCTCCTACGACTAAATTTATAGAAAGCATCTGAGCAAACCTTCAAAAATCACTTTTTTGCAATTCCGTCGTGAAACTACTTACTTTTCCTGTCATTCCTGAAAGACGAAATAGCCTACTTTTCTGTACCAAAAATAACAGAATCGAATAGCAAAACTTTTCAAAATAAATGCTGAAAAGTTCTACTTTTCAGCACTGAAATGGGTGCTGAAAAGTTGAACTTTTCAGCACTTGTTTCGAAAAGTAACACTTTTCAACATTGTTTTGATTTAAACGATTTATTGACAAATACATGAAAATTTGACTAAAAATTTAACTCAATGGGTGTTTTTCGGAATTGCAAAAAATGTTGTATGGAACTCGTTGCAAAACTTGATTTTTTCAGCACTCGTCGTATTCATCCAACTCGGTGAACCTCGTTGGATAAATGTACGACTCGTGCTGAAAAAAATCCTCTTTTTGCAACTTGTTGCATAAACTACTATTATGAACGCGTTAACTCAGGGTTAGGTTTTGGAGAAAAGTTGTATTCGGGGCCCCTCCTCTGAAAATATTTATTTTTATTTTTTGGCAAGTCTATTTGTGCTTAAGGTTCAAACATTACAGCCTGTAACTCGAGATATCTTCGTTTGAAAATGTCTATTTTTTAAGAGAAAAGTGTATGGGACAACCCTAACGAAATTCGAAAATTATCCAACTATATTTTTTATGTAATTTTGCCCGAATAATCTGAATCTGCGTTATCTGGTTTCTATGTAAAATTATCATATAAACTCAAAATATGACCAAAAATCAATATTTTGACACTTTGGCTCAATTCTGAAGGCAGATTCGGATTCAACGGGTTAAAATGCTGGCTCACTTCCCACTTTGCTGCTTGTGGCTTGATATGGGTTGAAAACGCCTTTTAGAAGCGTTCCCCCATGTGCCCAATTCACATCCAAAGTGTGGTGGCTTGCGAGGTCTGAAATATAATAGTTTTTATAAATTTTCTTCAATCGTCAGTAGTAGGAATGTAACTAACTATTAACGCGTTAAACCGGACAGAACAGACAAACTGTGCATACATTTTTAATTAAAAAAACATGAAATTAATGGAAATTTGTCAACCACACTGTCAACCTAACGGACTTACACTGTACCAACCCTCAGCACTAAATCACTATCGCGTGCATCAATCTCCTATACAACTAAAATCGACACACTTCCTGTCACCCGTGGCCGATAGAACGAGACAGGTTGACATTAAAAGCTAATAAAACCGCTCGGAACGCCAGGTTGACGCTAGTCGATATTGGAGCCACACCCAGTTATCGACGATCGACGTCACGGACCGTGTTTGACGGGGCTATATGAGCAAATATGTCACTTTGGTGCCCCTCCTTACCTCTTCCCGCTGGTCTTTATAGTAGAGTCACAGACAAGAAGAAAAGATGCTTCAGATTTTGTTTATCTGCAACAGAAACAACTATTCGGAATGAAGATTATTTTAACTTACGAGAAAGCCCAATAGATTGCGCTAGTATCGTGAAACATTCAATCGAATTTACTCGAAAAGATTCCTCTGTTTGTCTATGACCGTGGCATAAAGTTTCAATTAATCAATGAATCAAAATTCGCGCCATGTCGTGCTGCCTCAACGGGCATCGTATCAGATAAAACGTGGCCGTGTTGCAACATTGCATCAAACTGTGCGACGATGGACTGACAGTTCTCAATCAACGCATACACCGAGGTGTGAAATGCGAGTCCTTTTATTGGGCGTGACAACAGTGTTGGCTGTCTTCACAGCTGGATGCAGGTTGACACACGTTGGTTGTTTTAGAGACGATTGATAAGCCCGTGGTGACGAGTTGTGGATGATTTGGATTGACAGAAATTTAATCAAGTTTCATTGTTGGACTTTTTTGCATTGTTATCAATGTTACAATAACTCTTGAAATATCAGAACATTTGTTGTTATCAAGGGTCCTGATTTTCGGTTCAATGAACAGCAACCACTCACTCATCGCCTATCCATTCGTCGCCTATTCCAACCCGCTAGCATTCATGAGCGAATGAGTCTCGCAAGCAGTCAGCGAGTGGCCCGAACTGTTCACTCAGCGAACAAATACATCGTGAAAATATTTGCCTACTCCATCGCTCGACGACACTCACACACTAATATACTCAGCGAAGAGCCATTCTCACAAAATGCCAGCGCGGCAGTCTTTTTGTCTTTACGCCCTTAATTTGCCATCAATTTGTTTTTTTTCTTGGTGGAAGTTTCTTTAAATGGTGTCTATAATGTTATGAAATCAAAACAAATGTACAATTTAATTGATAACATTGATTTTAGGCAACCCAAATCAATGAGTATAACGCAGCGCATCAGAGAGAAAAAAAATCAGTTCAGAGTGATCGGAGACGATCGGCCTGCCTGAGCCGTTCGGAGACTGAGCCGATCAGAGAACGAAGGAGAGTAGAAGAGAGAGTGTTCGGGAGCGAATGGTGTGAAAGTGACAAACGGTAGGAATTCATCAGGGCAGTATCGCGTCGCCAGCTATTTGTGCTCGCGAATGGAGTGGTTGATTTTGAGCAATCAGGACCCTTGGTTGTTATATTCTGTCGATGACTTTAGCAAGAATCTTTCGTAGTAAAATAATCATGAAGAAACAACCTAGTGACAACTTTTGTTTGAAAATAAATTTAAAACATTAAACACTATTTATTAGAACTTATTCTAAAAGATTAACTAAAAGATTAAATTAAAGGATCGTTTATACCAAATTTTAATAAATACGATCTAACAGCTAAAAAAAATACATTCACATCCACTTAAAAAACTCCCAATCCACAAATTAATTGGAAAATATCTTTGAAGCTGCCACCAAAATAAACACGCCCAAGTGTAATCTAGCGTGGCTTTTATTTTGCATCGACTAAAAACCCACATGCCTCTCAAAACCAACCCTCGTTTCATCACAAAAATGCCCAAAACAAATCACCCAAAAATCAACATTTGATAAAGGCCCACTAAATTTTCGTCCCAACAAATCAGTCATCAACTCGAATCGGCGTATTTACCCCTTTTCAAACCACCATTTTCGCCAAATTCACGCCTGATTTGATTAGCTTTCAGGCAAAGTGCTGCTCGCGAAAGTGCTCTCGATTGCCGCGAAAAGCAAACAAAACTGACAGATTGGCTTTTGCAGAGGTTGGTTAATATTTGCTTAGAACTTACGTGGGAAACGCGCCCGCCAGTGCAGCGAGAGTTAAGTACAGACTAAACATAATGATGATACACCCACGGCGACCCATCATCACCACCCATTTGCTAAATAAATCAAGCTTTGCAAAGTAGTGTGAATGAAAGCCCTGACAATGGAGTTGAAACAAATGAGGAATATATTACTGGAGGACTCTGTTAAGTTAACTCAGAGATGTACATTTTTTGAAATAAAATCAGAAAAAAAACAGTTTAAAACTTCGTACGAGTGAGACTAAGAATAAAATAAAATCTTAACTTTGCAAAAGAAAAAGAAAAGCTATACGATTTGATCCTAGCGGCTTCACCAATTTTAATATAAATAAATAAATGAAATAAATCTCAATCTCAACAAAATCGACTCAATTGTTAACAAAGGATTAAAAAGCTTTAGAAAAGCTTTCCAAGAAAATACCTTAAACATACTCAATGAATTGAAATTGAATCAGCGTTAAAAACATTAAAACATTTTTTAGAATTTTGAATAGACTTTTTTTATATATTTGAATCTTAAAATAATCTTAAAATAAACTTGTGAAATTTACCTTTAATCAAAATGCCAGAAGAGTGTTTCTCGATTGCAAATTCTGTGCCAAATCATGATGTTTTATTCTAATTTTTGCAAGTGCACTCAAAATGTTTTTTGAAAATCTTTTCTTTTTTCATAAATTCATAACCTGACCAACAAAATATTCTCAAGGTATTCGTTTTGATTCTGCTATGAAGTTAAATAACGTTACAGAGGAGTATTTAACCTACAGTTTTGCAAATAAACTTTACTTTGTATTTTTTTTGTTTGTAATTGGTAAAGATTTTGTCCATTATCAGAAGTTTTAATTATTTAATGGTTTGTATGAGAGTTCAAATAATTAAATCAAACCAAAAAACAATCGTTCTCTTTATTTCTTTATTTATAACATTAAATTCAAATTCTCAGACCCCATTTTAGTAATACTTGAAGTGATTTCCTTTTGAATAATGTATCAATCTAATCGATTTGATGTCTTCAGCAAATTTGTAGGTGTATACTTTTTTAGAAAAAGAAAATGGTACATGGAACAAATTAAAATATATTTATGGTAAAATTCTCAAAATAATTATTTTTAAGTTGAAAAAATCGAGGAGTTAGAAGGAGTGTGCTTGAGTTTTAGAAAATGCCAAATCTGGAACCAGAATGATAATTTTTGGAAAGAAAACATGTTGTTATGCAAAATTTTATAAATAATTTTTGAATACAAATTAGTGGTCAGACACAAAAGTATTCCTTTATAAGGTGCATCTTTTTCAAGGAAATCTTAGGTAAATTTGTCAGTATTTTTTTTTGCTAAGATACGGCCTCTTTAAGTTTGAAATTTCATGAAAAATCGATATCTCTTCTATTGGTTCAGTTTTCTTGTAGAAAAATGTTTGTTTTGTGAAATTTGCAACTCAGTTTTTTTTTGAAACAATTTTATAATGTTTTTAAAAAGACGAATTCTGACTCTAAAATTTGTTTTTCGAAAGAGCAGAAATTTTCACAAATGTTACGCATTTGAATATTAAAAATCGATTCAATAATTTCCACAATGTCTCCAGGAGAAAAATGAGGCAAGACTGCGAAAAACTAAATTTTCACAAAAACCAAATAATTTCAAGTGGCTTTACCAGCAACACGCCGTCAGATAAACAGAGTTTCAAAAATGAGTCTAGTAGGAATTTTTGAAGCTTCTCGATTTTTTTTTTGCGTAAAGTATTTTTGAATTGAAATTTTGTTACATTTTTCGAAAATGTTAACCTAAGTATGCGTAGAAACTGAAAACTGTGCACTATATTAAAAACATGTTAAGTTATTCTCGCTTGAAAATTTCATTTTGCATTAAAATATGTAGTTTTATATTTCTAACGACACTAAACTAAGTACAAAAGAAATAAATATTAGTTCCCTAAAACATATCCAATAAATTACGAAAATTATATTGCATATTTCTGGATTTTTTATAGAAAATAAATAAAAAAAGAAGAATAAGGTTTTTTCCCGAATACCATCATCAGGTATGACATTGTATGACCCAATCTCACCCCCAGATCCAATGTTACCCCTGGTACTAATTTTTTCTGCAATAAATATTTTTGACACCAAATTTTTATTTCAAACTTTTGTTGGTTAACATAAGAAAATCCAAAATTCAGCATTGGGATAAAAACCCTTTTTTTTTGTATGTGAAACAATGTTTTTAAATATTGTAACCCGAAAATGAGTTGAGCTCGGAAAAGGTTATTTATATCAAGATTTCAGAAGACTATTTATCGATTGCAATTTTTTACATTTTTTTCGAATTTTATAAGTGATTATACAATACTATCATATTTCTTCATAAATACATAGGCTTAAAAGTTGCTTGACCACTACAAACAAAAACCAATAAAAATAACAAAGAGGTTAAGTCTTATCAAAATTATTTTTTGGTGATTAAAATACGATACAATCTGTGTTAACCGGATATAAAAAGTGATAAAAAGTTTATAGAACAAATCAAATCGATCAGAATCAATCGCATAAAAGTTCTCCGGGTTTCATCAGCTTTTATGAGAAAGTTCTAAGGTGTAAAATGTTAAAAATCTACTACTGAACGGGACAAGTGTTTAGATTTTTATTTTGACGTGTTATAGAATCGGTATTATATTGGCACAGCAAATTTTTTTTTAAATACAGTGGACTCTCTGGCTGTCGATCTTCTCGATATCAATTTTGCTCCAGCTGTCAATAAATTTTTCAGTCCCTTCAAATAGATTGCTTTGATTTTCCGATCTATAATTTGATAACTCCCGCTCTCGACGGTCCCTTCAATATCGACAACGAGAGAGTCCACTGTAATAAAAACAATACTGTTAGTTTCTTTTATTTATTTTTTTAATTTAGGCCGTAGCAAATATTTTTTTAACTTTGACCAAATTTGAACATTTTTTAACTGACGAAAAATTAAAAATCCAACCAGTAACAAAAGAAGAGTTGAATTCCACACAAAAAAAACAAATATAAATACTGTGAATACAAAGAGACGAGTTGTTCCTTTTAATTCGCTATATATTTTATTATCTTGACAAAAACGTATTTCGTCTACTATACTTGCATTCTTCATCCGTGTTCTGTTCTCCACGAGAACAAAAAAGGTCCTATAAACAGAATTTTCATTTAATTTGCTTTTTGGGAGTTTTTGAATACCCCTGACTAAAGGCAGTTTTAAAAACAACCAAAAAGCAAAAACAGAAAATTTTCAAAAAAAACTTTAAAAAAATCTAAAAATCTTACTAAGGCTTATTATTTGTATTATAGCAAAAATCCTGCAAATTGATATTTAAACTTTGTTTTAAAAAAAAATAATTCAATAACAGGTTGTTGTTTACCACCACCAACTAACACATAGACAAATTCATTAGACTCAAAAAAAAACCATTCAGTGAGAATTTAGAATTAAAATAAATAATTCGGTGTAGTAGTGAATTCCAACAAACCATTCAATTGGACTTGTACCAGCAGATTTGGAAGGTTTTATCAACAAATAGATAGCATTTCACAAAATAATTGCAATTTTGATATTAAACTTATATTGTGTTGATTAACTACCCGGGCAGACGGTAATAACAAAATTCATGCCATTTCAATAACAAATACTGTTAAAATAACAGTAAGTGTTATGGAGTCTTCTTGAAAAAAACATTTGTGCATAAGAGTTTAACAACAGTTTATGTTATCATAACAAAATTTGTTATTGGTCTGATATTTGTTGAAAGCTAAACAACTTTGGAATAACATTTTTTTGTTATTGGAGAATAACTCCAACTGTTATTGGGATGATCGGATTAGTTGTTAAAATAACACAAAATAATAACAAAGATTTGTTCGAAGAATAACTAAAAATTTTATAAGTCTGTTATCACAATAACAATCCAATAACAAACAAATCATAACGACGAATAACAAATCTTGTTATAAATAACATAAAATGTTATTGGCCTAGTATTTTCAAATATCAAAAAATGTTATTCCAAAGTTATTTCCGTCTGCTCGGGTATGACCTAGTCCTTAATAATTAGACCTTAATTATATAAAATGTATACAATTGTTATAAATTTGTAATAATTCTTTTAAATTTGTGTGTCTACCAATCAATGATTTTGCCAAAAAAATAACTCCCGTGTCCCGGGCATTCTCGGGAAATTGCAAAATTCAACTATTGATTCCCGGGAAATTTAAAATCCCGAGAACCGTCACCTTCTACTTATCAGTGACGGATTTCAAAATCCTGTAGATAACTATTTGAATATGTTGTCAAATTAAATCAGTCTCGCACTCTCACCATTGAAACCCAAATTTAATACCATTCACAAAACCCCACTGAATGAAAATTGCTCATTTCTTCTCACCCCAAAATCGCATCACCAGCGCTAAATAACAATTAAGCCCCAAATTTGAACGCAGCGCAAACGCGCATCAATCAACTATTTGGACGACTTTTGCGCGCGCGTGGTGACCGCACCAGCAACCAAATAGGTTTGGTCAGGGGTTTGATTAGTGCGCTATTGTATTGAATTTGGCTTAATTAAACTTTGACCTGCGGAGCCGCAATATGCCCACGCTGACCTGGCTGGCCGGCCAGTTGAGCTGGAAGAGCAAATTTGATTTTAATGGCAAAACCCGGTGTACTCGATGCGATGTTTATCCAGAGAGCTGCTTCGCCAATAAGGTTGCAATCTGACTGAGCTTTGATAAGCGAAATTGAATTTAGGCGGTTTTATTAGTTGGAGTTTGATCAAATTTGGAAAATATTTGTTTCATGGAAATATCTTTCAAATACGAGATGATTAAATTTACTTAAATGATGCGTAATTTTCAGTAGATTTGCTGTCTAATTGAATTCAATAATCTATCAAAACACAGTTTGGGCAAAACCCAAAACAAGCACTCTGGGTCACATTACACTAGTTCACAAAAGTTATTTAAAGTTATGATTTTAAGAAGCACAAATATTCTTCAGAGATTGAAGTAAACTGTAAAAACATAATATTACAAGTAACCTTGTTTTCAATACATTTGCTTGCAAACCAGTGTTGCAAATTGTGCGTCCCATTGCGGTTTGGTCTGTGCTACATTGTGAACCTATTTCAAACTGACAAAGCTTTCCCTATCCAAAAAGCCCACCCTTACACACATCCACCCACAGACTAGTAGTAGCATATTTAATGATATCGTTTGCAACAAATTATCTGCGTAATTAGTCTGCCAAAAATTAACCACCGCCAACGGCAGCAGCAGACGCAATCTGTTACAAAATTGAAATTTAGTCTGCAGTAGAGTGTGGTGAACCGCAAATGCACTAGAAAATGTCGGAAAATTCCTTGTTTTTTTTGCGCTGCAACTATTCAAATAAACTCACACACAAAAACACGGAAAACTGCACTTTTGATTAACAATTACGCCCCGTGGGCTAAATTGCGTGGGAGGTTGGAGGGGCGTTGGTGATGAGGGTAAATCGAGACGATTCATTTTAATTTATTGATTGGTATCGCACGCACAACCCATCTCATCGGCACTTGAATGGCACTTTACGCAGAGTGCCAGTCGGGGACAGTGTGTGCCCATTAATATTCATTCCACCCAATTGATGGTGAATTAAATGCCCGGTGGTTTTTGTGCACACCTTAATTCGCAGCTGGGTTGGGCACTGTCAAATTTTGTTTTATATTTTGACAATTTTGTAACCCCTGAGTAATTCCCTAATTGATTATTAAAAAAATGATAAATTTTAATTGAAATAAGATTTTAAATAATGGTAAAAAAAAGTTAAAGCTAGTTTAAGAATGAAAATTAAAAAAAAAAACTTCTCGTTTCAACGCAGTGTAGTGAGTTTCCATCAAAAGTTTGTCATAATTAGTTTTTTGAATAGTAAGATTCGATAAATTGGATGCAGATTTCCGTTGCATTTTTTCAATCGTTGCACCCGAAAACAGGCAAGGTTTTGCCCTATTAAAAAGTCATTGCGGATGAAAATAATCTGATTTTCAATATCAACAAATAAAAAAATTATAGTTCGATGACAAACATAAGAAATTCAGTTTTGAAACGTTTTATTACATGAAATGTTTGTATTGATCAAAAAAATAAAGATTTTAAATGTGTAGAAAATCATTTGGCTATTTAATCCTGTATTTTCTGGGCAAACCTTCAAATGTTTCGATTTTTTCGATTAGAACGAAAAAAAATACTCAAATTCCAAGCTTTTTCATACTTTTGCTCCATATATTCTGAGAGTAGGTAATCATGATGTGACACTGCTTATCATTCACTCCAGCCAACTCAAGCTCTAATGAAGAATAAAGAATTTAAAATACAACGAAAATATTAAAAAAAAAACTTTCAAATAACTTAAATAAAATAACTGGAAGTTTTCCAATTTCAACCAAATTATGTAAAACAAAATGAGCAAGTTAAAATTCAGATTAATTTTTAGACTTGTTTGATTTTTTCAGGAGACCAAAAATGACAACTTTTGAGCTTATGAGAGTTACGAACAAATTTTTTTTCACTTATACATTTTTTTTGCAAAAACATGATTTTTTGCAAAAAAAATCAAAATTCACTCCAATTTTTATTTGCTAAGAAAATTCTCCAAAATTTTCCTTTTGGAACTTTGAAAGTCAGACATTGCATTTCAAAGAACTGAAATTGAGCAAAAAAAAAAATGACCTGATTTTGTCACTTTTAAAATATGTTTTACTAAAATAAGGTAATTTCATTGTAAATATTGCATGTCAGAAAAATAGTTGCCAAGCCATCATCAGTTGAACAATAAAGAATGGTTGAAAACACATTAAAAAATACATCATTTCTAAATTTCAGTTTTTTTCAACCCTAGCAGTCCTCATTTCAAAGTTCAAACATTGCTAAGGTTTTTTTTTCAGCTGTTTGAAGAATATAATTTTTGAGTGCGTTTTTTAAGTGAAAAATTTGTTTTTTTTTTCCAAAAACTCATTTTTATGTCAATAAAATGATTTTTAAAGCACATAGTACAAAGACACTATTTTCAAAAATTGAAAATATTTGTTTCCTTGAAATGAACTTTATATGGATTTAACTTAAAATTGTGCGATTTACAGAAAAAGTATAATTCGATCAATAATTTAACTTATCCTTCAAAAATGGTCCTAAAAATTTTGGAGTATAATTTAAATAAACTTAAACTTAAAAAAGCCTTACCTCTTTAAAAAAAAATCTAAAAATTCCAAAATTTAAATAACAAGCCATAACCTCAACATTTCAATGAAAAAAGTGTTTTAAAATGCATTTTACACTAGTTCATTTGTTTTGCCATCATTAGTTTTCAAAAAATGTAAGATTTTTAGGAAAACAAAAAGTATATCGAAAAAAAAAACTTTTTGCGGTACCGTACATCAAAATTAAAAAAAAATCAAAAGTTTATTGAACAAACCCAAACATATTGAAAATGATTCTAAACGCAGGGGAGGGCATTTTTAATTGATTTCAGCTGATTGCAATTAAATTCCCATTGAAATTTCAAAATTTTTTGAAAAAGAAAATTGCCCTTTGATTTTTCGGGCCGATAACGAAGGGAGGGGGGAGACGAAAACTTTTATAAAATTTTTATACCAGCCTTATAAAAGCTATTATTATTATTGGTTTTATTAATGACACTTACTATATAAACTATTTAATTGTATAAAAAAAGTTTTCTACATTTTAATTTTTTGTGAAAATAGTTTTTTTGTTGGTTTTACTTGCCTTTATCTCGCTTTTTTCTGGTGGTATTCTTCAACGTTGAAGTTATTTTTTGCATATCTAGAATTTGTTTTACGAATATTTTTCACGAGTTTTTTTCTGATTTCATGCTATGGAATAAAATCATTAGCATTGAAGACAGGCCTGCTCAACCGTATTGGCTCAATTTACAATATAGATAATATTTGAAAAAATATTTTTAGATGTCGTTTTTACCTACATTTTATGTTAAAAATCTATCCGGATCGCGGGCCAGACCAGTTTTACACTAAAAAATTACGTTAAAACGCGCTGCAAGAATAAATTTCCAAACTTTTGTCAAATTTATGTTCACAGGTCACCTGAGAACCGATTTCATAAAAAAAAACCATGAAAAATGGGCAATTTGTTATTTTGACGATTACAAATGTGGATATTGAGCCAAGCTGTAGAAGCTGTATACAATACGTTAAAAAGTTATACTTATTTTGACCTAAAATATTTCAAAGTGGATAAAGAATGAAGCTAAACATGACTTTTGAAAAATCGTATTTTTTTCAACTAAAAAAAAAAAATTGTTGTGATTTTTAAGATCACTAGTTGGTTCACAAAATTAGTTTTGTAAATCCGTCAAAATCAGAAAGCTTTCATTTATCGATTTCATTATGATTTTTCCAAGAAATATTTAATTGAGGTTTTGCAGCGCGACTGTGTTTCAAATGTAGGTGGCGCCAAAATGAGGTTACTTGCCTAAAATCGTATGCCTTTCTGCCGGATTGAAGAACAAAATCGCTTATTTCTCATGATTCCCTGCATCAATCTTAATAAAACTGGTTGCAAAAGGCGAGAATTTTTTTTTGCTTTAAAATAATGAACATCAATTTTTGGGCGCGCAAAAATTTGCAAACTTATTCTTCAAAAAACATGTTTTGGAACCCGAAAAAATGAGTTTCCCGGTATATATAAATGAAATAAACAGTTATAAAGTTGATAACAGATGTGTTAACGTATATTCAACAATTTCTTATGAATTTTTGACAGACTTTCTTGCCAAGTAGTCCAAATTATTATTTTTTTTCTAAATTTACAGTTTTCTCATAGAAAAATCATACAAATATTGGAAAGTTGTACACCAAATTGTTGGAAATAATTTTTCTCATCCGAATCTGGCATAAGTTTTATAAAAATGTTGATTATGAAAGAAAAAACACATTTTTTCAAAAAATCATAGGTTTACGCAATTTGTTCATAGGTGGCGACATTGTCTTTAAGCTTTGCTGCAAATCCTCTATAGAAGGAGATTGACATATTTCAGTTTTGGTCTCTAACATGAGGGCTGTTAATTTTTATTATTGAATTTCAAAAAATGGAAGAAAAATTAGTTTTTCTTACTATATTTTTTTGATTATTAAATACCGTCTTTAAAAAAATTGCTTCAAAACGATATTATCATAAAAAGAACAATCACAATTTTAGCAGTTTCCCGTTTGCAGTTCAATTTTGAAATATTAATGCAAAGTATTTCATTACTAGCTTAGTTGAGTTTTTTTTTTATCGGTGCTCAAATAGGACACTCGTTCCCCTTTTTTTTTCTACAAATTTTAATTCCTACGTCCTCATTTGATTAATTCACTCGCCCACTGATTCACTCTTCGTCGCTCCACACCTTCCCTCTACCTCCACTTCCGCGACTCCTAGTATAGTGCTAACAATTATTTAGTGTCATCCTGTGCCAACTCGGGCAGCCAATCGCTCGGAAAAATGTTTTATCTGACCCCTTACGGTGAAAATCCCCAGGACTTTCCCTGGATAATCCCAAACTCCAACGCAACGGTATAATTTATGTGTTTGTAATATATAATTTATTTCCCACTATAATTCAATTGGAAAATTGAACTAATTATCCTGGGTGCGGGTTAAATTATAATCAAATTGAAAGTTTCGGGGGACCACAGGTGAAAAATGAGACACCACACCCGACACCTGGGAGTCCTCAATTGTAACACAGACACGTGTGACAAATCGGTCACGATCGATAAAATAAACATTTTTTTAATGGCACTTTTTCATTCGATCCTGGCTGTCGCACAGATAGCAGATGTTTGCGATGTGATTGATGTTGCGTGTGCGGTGTATTTTTTATGCAATTTCCCAGAATGGACTGTTGCTGAGTTGTGAATTTGTTGTTGTGACAGTAAGAGGGGGGTTTAAAAAAATGTTTTACGGTTTGTGTACAATCCAATTATTTGAGTGAGAAATGCTGTAATGACCAGAGTAAATAAAGAGCAGGATCAATTTTTGCGGTTGAATAAATCTGCTTTAATTGGCTTAAAACAAGTTTTTTTTTCAAATCCACAATTTCATACATTTTTGCTATAAGCTCACCGAAAACCCCTTCCATTAGTTTTAATTATTATTTTACAGCCTCTGCAAAAAAAAGAACAAGGTCACATCCACTTTTCCTCCTGCACATTTTTGAAGTGTTTAATTTATTCCAAAGCATTTCTTTCATTATATGCCCGGGTGCAGCGGGTTCCATCTGGCCAGAGTCGGGTTTCCGTCTTCATCGTGTCACTTAAAAGCCATTTAAAAGAATCACGTTTTCCCCGAGCTTTGCGAGTGAATGAGTGCCAGAGCTAACAAACCAGCAACAAGGACACGAGCAAGTCGTGGAAACTGTCCCTTATCTTAAATTACCCACTTTTGAAAAGAGCGAGAGATAGAGAGAAAAAAAAGTTGAACAATACCAAATAAAAAATAGGGAGAAGATTTTTCCACCCACCAAAAAAAAAATAAAAATAAAAAAAAAACAAAAAAAACAAAAAAAAAAAAAACAGAAAGAAGGGAAAAGCATTGCATCACGCTCGCGATGACCATTCTTAAGTTAATTTTTTCAACGCGAAAAAAGTTTGCTCCTGAGGCACGGTGGGAAAAACGTAACAAATTTTAATTTATATATCTAGAGTTTTTTTTTTAAATAGGTCCTATACACATATGAAACACAATAACTTATAGGTCATTTAAAAAAAAAACACAAGATATTATTTACAAACTTATTTACAATACTGCTACGAGCTAGGAGAATTTTGCAAATTTATGCCAACACCATTGTGCACTTTGGTGGCCAGTGTCATTCAAATTTGTGCTCAGTAAACTGGGCATATTTGTGCTTATTAATTGTTAAAATATGTGCCCAGTTTGTGATCGTTAAAATTACACTGTGGCCAGAGAATTAGGATTATTTACTTTTTTTTCAATTTTTCGCACCGTGGTTTACAACTATTTGAGCTCCATTTGTTTATTTTGGTTTGTGCCCTGTGTATGCATTGTAAATTATAGAGTAAAACTCTTTCTTATTTCATATTTCAAACTTGATTTTCAAAAATTTATTACAAAAAGTATCACAACATGCTTTGTACATTTTTCATGCAGCATAATACTATAAAAAGAATACCAAAATATCAATGGAATTATGAAAATATTATTTCCTAGACTTTTTCGTCTTTTACTGATTTTTAGTATCAAATTTATTTTTTTAACATAAAACAGGCATTATTTGATTGAAATAAATAACTGTTAACTAGTGAATCGATTCAATCAATCGGTTCTATATTTTTTCATATGCTAATTTTAATTAAAGTAAATTTTTATTTTGTGCCCCCTAATTTTTTGTAAAATTTTATAAACTTCAACTTCAAATGGTCTTATTGCAAACTTAAATTTAACATGAAATGTGCCGAATGTATGATAAAAATAAAAAAAGGAATTAGGTCAAAATTCATCATAATTAAATTCTCACAAACATGATAAAACGGTGGATTTGCATAATTTTAAAAGCATGCGTAATTTTGAAATTAAATATTAATCTAGATGATGTATTTGACCTTAATCCGTGTAGAATATCTGAAATAATACTTATAAAAATGTCCTCAATTTTATTTGCAATAAGACACATTTTTTTTATGAATAAAAATCTGTGACTCTGTGACTGAGTATTTTTCGGATTATGAATCTAAAGGTAAGTTTTTCACTAAAATTTAAATTGCAATGATGCAATGAAATTTTTATTAACCCTTTCTAATATTCAGCTGATTTTTCAGACTTCAACACATTTTTCCTTAAAAGCCCAACGAACAAACGAACAAACGTGGCGCTCTGTAATTATTTCAGCTGTCTTTTGAAAAAAATGTTTTTTTTTTTTTGCGAAAATCTACGAAAAACGTCATTTTTGGACCACCCAATTTCGGATAGGAGCACCCTATTTTTTGGCCAAGGAACTTCCATATCAAATTTGAACCAAATGGGAGCACTCCTGTTTGACGTGGAATCGCTGTATATATTAAAATTTAAATTTGAACAAATTATTATTTTCTGCTCAGAAAATGTTAAAGATTTGCACTTGTTTCAAATACAAACTATCAAAAATACAAATGTACCAAATTTTATTTTTTTCATGTTTCTGAGAAAACAAAAGCAGTTTAAAAAACATAAAAATCAAAATCATGTTTTAATTTCATCGTTTTTTGAGAACTGCTGTTTTTTATGGAATTCAATGAATTAAGAGAAATTATTAATAATAATAGATGATTCGAAGGTTTTCACAAGAAAATATTTGAAAGATAATATTTGCAAGCTTTTTTTGCAAATTCTTTAAAATTCTATGTTTTGAAATGCGACAAGTTTTACAAAATGCTTGAATAAGTGCAAAAATTGTTTAAAATATTGAGTTTTAAAAGCAGCTTTTGTTTTCTCTGAAACATAAACATTGAACACATTAAAAATCGATTCAAGAATTTTTATTTTTGAAAGTTTATATTTGAAACATGAGCAGATCTTAAATATTTCTGAACATAAAAAAATAATTTGTTCAAATTTAAGTATAAATATATCAGCGATGCCACGTCAAACAGGAGAGTTTCTCTGCAAAATCAAAATTCTATGTTTTGAAATACGACAAGTACAAAATGCTTAAATAAATCTATAAACTCAAAATTAAAAACATTTTTTGCTTACCAATCTAATTCTATTTCCAAATAATCAAAGACTTCAAAGATCTGTTGCCTCTGTAATCATGCAATAACTGAACAGAATTGATTATACGAGTCCCGCTTTTATAGAAAAAATAATTTAAAACAATTGCTCTTGTTTAAAAGAATGCAAGTTTTTACAAAACTTCTTTTTGTAAGATCGTGATAACTCGTGATAACTTTGTAAAACATTGTTACACTTTAAAAAATAACCCTGCAAACTTACAAAAAAACGAAATTTGATGTGTTGAATACAAAAAATAACCCTTCTGGGTTATTGCAGATTGTAAAAGTACATCCACCCTCCACTACCCAATTTTTCCATTCTTTTCTATTTTACCCGTATTTAGGAGGTCATTTTGGACAACTTTTGCTCTACGAAAAACTTTACTTTACTTCTCTTGTTTTATTTTTTTCAAGTTTAATGTTTTGTATTTTAATTTGCATCTATCTTGTTTAGTTTATGGCAAAAATAGCAGAATTTTTGTAACAATTTTTGTGTTTTTTTTTCAGAATTCTGAGAACACCATCAAATTGGGCGTCCAATTTTACATAAAAGTTTTTTTGACACCAATTCTATATCATCACTATTTCAGGCTGCAAATTGTAGAAAAACACGTCACGCATGTTCAAAAATGGAAGGAGTCGTACCGCCCCTTCGTCACGAGATATCGAAAAATGGAGCTCTGATTCGAGACCAGGAATAACAACTATCCCTAAGGACAAAGTTTCACACAAACCGAAGAGGGACCGATTTCGTATGAATTCGCAGAGAATTACCCAGTACTATTCAGATATTGTCAAGGTAAATTGTGTGTCTATTGTGCACATTTGTGTTCAAATTTAAGCACTTTGAATAGTGTAGGTACACATTAAAAAAAATCATGGTAATATTACATCTGGGAAGGGGCACATCCTTTTTGTCAGAAAAATGTGTAATTTCACATCTGAAGATGTGTAATTTAACCAATTTTCTGGTGCATTATTGCATATGTCACTTTAACAGTCTAAATTGAGGAAAAATTCAGCACTTTTACGCACCAAAAATCGAAAGTTTGTCCCACAATCTTTAAATATCTCCACAGACACAGCGTTCCTTTTTTGTCAATCCCGCAACCAAGTTCCACGCGGGCACGTCCTGAGCAAGGGTCAAGGGTAGATCCAGCAGCAGCAGAAGAAAATGTACGTGTTTCATTAATTCGACCCCCTCCCAGCGGACTGAATTCTTTTGTCAAGTCACCTTTTCCGTTTCCGGTGGGGAAAGTTGTAAAGAACGCTTTCTGTCGTAAAATAAATGCGAAGGAAAAAAAGCTCCCATTTTTCTTTATTTTTCCCGCACTCGATTCTTGATAAATGTTCCACTTCGCGAATCGAATTCCGCCAAGCCAATCAAGACTGAACAAAGAGATGAAGGAAGGCAAAAAAAAGTTCAATAATCCAATTAAAACATTCGTTCTAGTCTCCCCCTGCCCCACATTTTTCCCCCTCCCAAAGGAAGTGAAATAAATGCCACAATCAAAGCTCACGAGGGAAAAAACCGCAGCACAACAACAACAACTAACCAACGAAGTGGCAACGGTCAGGAATTGAAATTTTTCCTTTTGATGGGCAGAATTTTAATAAACTTTTAATATAGTTTGCTTCGAAGGAGCCGTATTCATTTGCGTGGGGTGCCCGTCCACTTCAGAAGGAGGGCACTCTGGACCGTCGTCGATGGGAGATGAATTTTTCCTCCGGAAAACCGCTACAATCTTTCTTCTACAGTGGAGGATCTCTCTCTATCAAGCAGCTGCCTGGTGCCGGTGGATGGCATATCTTGGTCTGTGAAGAATTAGTAAACACAGATTGATTCAACTTAATGTTTGAGGAGTTCCTTAACATTAATACATCAAATTATAAACAATCAAAAATTAAAAATTCAATCAATTGATGTTGTTATTATTTCATATGAGCGAGGAATAAATAAAAAGAAAACGTGCCAAAAATGTCAAAGAACAAAATTTATAATTATGCAAAGTGACAAAAAAGGAGCAAACTTCTTTTAATTTGCATAAGGGCCACTGCAAATATTTTTTAAGTGTAGTCCCTCGACTCTGACCAAAGAATGAAGGAAAAAAATAAAAAATCAAATTACAAGCCATGATGTCAACATTTAAGTGAAAAAGGTGACGAGTCAACATGTTTTGCAAAAGTTTTTAAAATATTAAAGTAAGCATGACAAAACGATCGCCAAAAATTTTAAAAATTTAAAATATTTATAACCGAGCCCAAACATGCAACGTCAACATGTCAACGCATGAATATGCAAATCAAATACAAATTTAAAGTATTTGGAAAAAAAACCAATTCCCCTGATTTTATGGACCAATTTTGCCAATTTTAACATAAATTTTGAAAAATATTTGCAGCGACGTAAAGAAAATACTAACCAAACTTTTACTTTAAAACTTTAACCAAATTACGGAAAACACGTTATTTTGGAAAAAAAAATGTTTTGAGATAAACAGCAAAGTTTCACGTAAATCGGATAGGGATTCAAACAACTTTTAATCTGATTTCGTGTGAATTGGAATAAAATTACAAAGATAAAATAAAAAAAGCTGATTGTCACAGCAAAAAAAAATCTAAACATTTTTTATCTGTCGAATAAGAGTTATTTTAAGAATGAAACATTATTCAATTAAATCCCTCAAAATTTAATATTTGAATAACATAAGCTGAAAGGAACTTCAGAACATCGTTATGCACTACAAATGAATTCATTGTAAGTTGATTTTTCACAAATAAAACAGAATTGAATTGAATTCAATTGCATTAAAAATATGCACAGTTAGAAATTTTAAAGATACTGTAAAAAAGCAGCACTGAAGAGTATTTTATGTGAAAAATAACCAAATATATATTTCAAATAAAATTTAAAGAATTATTTAATAATAAGATATTGTTGTAAATGATAGTAAAAAGAAAAATGTCTCAATTTATTAAAAAAAAAACTATAAAAAATAAGCCCATTTTTTAATATCCCGAATCATTTCTTGTTTTTATATTCAAATAATAAATTTAATACACTGAGAGTCATTGCAAAAAGTAGCTGCTGTTAACCCTAAAACACATATTTTTTGTTTTCTCTGATTTTTCAATTTTGTCTTTTAATTTTGGACTTTTTTCAGAGTCCCTCAAAATTTCCAAATTAATTTTGCTCCGCATAGTAAAATTGCTACAAATTCTTCAAAACATTGCCAGATGGCAATGAATATGACGCCAATAAACTTAAATTTTCTAAGTCAGGATGGCACATTTTGGTATTATTTCGGTATTGAAAGGTTTCATCAAATTCCTCTGAAACTACGGAATTTTTTTTTATAAATTTTGACGAGATAATTAAATTTTAATTCACTTGAAACCCGAAAATGTTACAGCTGATTTTCATATTTTTTTGATTTGCTCACTAAGATTTTTTTTTAAAACGTTGAAATTTCGAAGTCGGGATAACCAAATACTTTGAAAAACGAGTTAATCAACAGATTATTGAATTTTGGTGAATTTCAATCCTTATTTTTCAATCTTGTTATTTTTCAGTAGCTTCAAGAACTTCAAGCACAGGCCGTTCATCAATGACAAATGCATTCGATGTGGTGAAGAATATCACTAAGAACAACATGGAATCATCAGGTGAGTAGATTTGGCTGTTGCATATGGATCATTTCCGTTTTTTCACTAACTGCAACTGCTGCACTAAAAATGGTATGAAAATACAAAATTTTGGTAATACTTATGCATATACCAGCGACCAAAATGTGCTCTTGGTTGCCCAGTAATAGATGGTAAAATACCATCAAATCATACCAAAATCATGTACGTGGAAGACCACAGGAATACCAAAATCTGATTTTCCAAGGGCGCGGGAATACCTAAAAATAAAACTATGGCAATACCAAGTTTTGGTATTCAAGCAATGTTCAAAAATCCAGAAGACCTCAACTTGGTATTGAAATGGTTTTATTTTGTGATATTATTTTACCCTTGGAATAACATGGTTTGGTATTGTTGTGCCCTTCCACATACTAAACTTTGGTATGATTTCATGGTATTTTACCATCTATTACTGGGCAACCAAGAGCACATTTTGGTCCCTGTTATTTACCCCTTCTTGTCCCGCCCGTGTGGATCAATCGGACCGCGCACTGGATTCACAATCCAGAGGTCGCCGGTTCGAATCCCGCGGCGGGCGCTCTAAAATTCTTTGTGTAAATATGGGTATTCGGCGCCGTCGCTCCGTGCCATACTTTCATACACTTAGGAGCCCAGGGCGGCGAAGTCCTTGTAGATAAAAAGGAAGACACTAGTGGTTGGTACTAGCAATGGTGGCCGACAGCTATAAAGTCAACTTCGTTTTTTTTTTTTTTTTATTTACCCCTGCTCGGGTAGCTTGAAGGTTTTTTTTTCAAAAAAAAAAAGTGGAATTCAAATTGAATTTTGCATCTGAAATTTAAATTGAATTCGCTTGTCCAGTTGTTGCATCTTTTTATTGATTTTGTACGTGAAATTTAACTGTATAATATTTTGATCGTTTTTTTTTTCAGAAATCTTCAATTTTTCAAAATAACCAATGCTCAAAAATAAATTCAATTTTTTTTATTTAGTTCAAACTTTAAAGGGTCCTTCTCTATGACTAAAGAAGCCATTTTGTGTCATTGGTTCACTCATACAATTTTGACAGCTGTCCATACAAAAATATGGCCATACGTAGTACCTACTTCCAGCACACCCCCCTATACAAGTACACCTGGAGATCACCAAACAACACGGAGACGCAAATCGACCATGTTCTCATCGATGGTCGGCACTTCTCGGACATAATCGACGTCAGAATCTACCGTGGCGCGGACATCGACTCGGACCACTACCTGGTGGTGGCAAAGCTGCGCCAACGCCTGTCTGAGGTCAACAAGATCCGGTACCGTTGCCCGCAGCGGTATAATCTGGAGCGGCTCAAGGATCCTGTGATCGCTACCCAGTATGCGCGAGAACTCGAAGCTGCGTTGCCTGAGGAGGGTGAGCTCACCGAAGCCCCTCTGGAGGCCTGCTGGAGCCACATGGAAGCAGCCATCAACGCAGCGGCATCGAGCGCCATCGGGTACGTGGACCGAGTTCGACGGAACGGCTGGTTCGACGAGGAATGTCAGGCGATTTGGGACGAGAAGAAAGCAGCGCGGGACAAGTGGCTGCTGCATTACACCCGTGGGAACAAGGAGTCGTACAAACAGTTGCGAAGACAGCAAACCCATCTCTTTCGGGACAAGAAGCGCCGCCTGGAAGAGTTGGAGTGCCAGGACATGGAACAGCTGTATCGCTCCAACGAAACGCATAAGTTCTACAAGAAACTTAGTTAATCCCGGACTGGCTTCATGCCGCGAGCCGAAATGTGCCGGGGTAAGGACGGAGGCATCTTGACGGACGAGCGTGAGGTGATCGAAAGGTGGAAGCAGCACTTCGACGAGCACCTGAATGGCCCAGAGGCGGAGTACCAGGGCGACGGGGGAAACAACGTCAGCGGTATGGTGGACGGCGAGGACGAGCCAGCACCCACGATGAGGGAGGTTAAGGATGCCATCAAGAAGCTGAAGAACAACAAAGCAGCGGGTAAGGATGGTATCGGTGCTGAACTCATCAAGATGGGCCCGGACAAGCTGGCGGCCTGTCTACACCGGCTGACAGTCAAGGTCTGGGACACAGAACAGCTACCGGAGGAGTGGAAAGAGGGAGTAATATGCCCGATCTACAAGAAGGGGAACAAGTTGGAATGTGAGAACTATCGAGCCATCACTATTCTCAACGCGGCCTACAAAGTGCTGTCTCAGATCATTTTCTGTTGTCTGTCGGAGCGAGCAAAGGATTTCGTAGGGACGTACAAAGCCGGTTTTGTTGAGGGGAAACCGACGACGGACCAAATCTTTTTGCTGCGCCAAATCCTACAAAAATGTCACGAGTACCAGATCCCGACGCACCACCTGTTCATCGATTTCAAAGCCGCGTACGACTCGGTCGATCGCGAAGAGCTATGGAAGATCATGTACGAGAACGGCTTTCCCGGGAAGCTGATCAGACTGGTGAAATAAACGATGGACGGGGCACGGTGCAGCGTGAAGATTTCGGGGGCGATGAATCGCGCAAGGGACTGCGACAAGGCGACGGTATCTCCGGCCTCTGTTTCAACATTGGGCTTGAAGGTGTTATAAGGCGGGCGGGCTTCAACATGCGGGGCACGATCATAAACCGGTCCAGCCAGTTCATCTGCTATGCCGACGACATGGACATTGTCGGCAGAACGTTCGAGGATGTGGCCAGGCGGTACACCGAATTGAAGCGGGAAGCGGATAAGGTTGGATTGAAGGTGAATGTTGCGAAGACGAATCTGCTGGCAGGAGTAACCGAGTCCATTAGGACTCGCATAGGACCGAGCGTGACGATCGAGGGCGACGAGTTCGAGGTTGTGGAGGAGTTTGTGTACCTCGGATCGTTGGTTACGTCGGACAACAACTGCAGCAGAGAAATTCGGAGGCGCATCATCACCGGTAGTCGTGCCTACTACGGACTCCACAAGACCTTACGGTCTGGTCACCTTTCCCGGCGTACAAAGTGTACCATGTACGAAACGCTGATAAGACCCGTCGTCCTCTACGGGCACGAGACGTGGACGATGCTCGAGGAGGACCTGCAAGCGCTTGAAGTTTTCGAACGGCGAGTGCTTAGGACGATCTTTGGCGGCGTGCGTGAGAACACTGTATGGAGGAGAAGGATGAACCACGAGCTAGCGCAACTCTACGGCAAGCCAAGTATTCGGAAGGTCGCCAAGGCTGGCCGGATCAGGTGGGCCGGACACGTCGCGAGAATGCCGGACGCGCTGGATGCGCGCCAACCGAACCAGACTATCAATCCGGTGAAGTTGGTGTTCAATTCGGAGCCGGTTGGAACGCGGCGGAGGGGGGCGCAACGTGCAAGGTGGTTGAACCAAGTGGAGGAAGATCTGGAAAGTGTGGGAGTTCCGCAGCGGAATTGGAGAGTAGCAGCCCAGGACCGAGTCCAGTGGCAGCGCATCTGGAGACAGCTCATGACCCGGAGGTTGTACGAGCAGTAAAAGTAAGTAAATTAAGTAAAAGTAAGTACCATACAAAAATGGAACGAAAATATACATGTCAGAAATCTTTTGAAGCAATTTTCTAATCGATTTGGTGTCTTCGACAAAGTTGTAGATATTGATGAGGACTATTTAGAAAAAAATAAATACACGATAGAGATACATTTTTATGGCGATTTAAAAAAATCTATTTCCCAACATCAATTTTTTTATTTTTTTGCTGTTTAAAATATTTTTTTAGTAGATGATGGGAAATTAATTCTTACGATCATACGAAAATTATAGGCTTGTTTTGGAAATTTTCATTTTTGGGTCATATATGTATGACCTATCAGGCATGAAAAAAAATACAACTAACCGTTTTTCAATTTTAAAATTGCCTAAGAGACATTGAAGATTTAACCTCTGGTTGCTAAAAAATAGCGAATAAAAGAAAAGAAACAAGCAAATTTAAATTGCCAAATTGATCAGAAAAATCCTACAAAATGGCTTTTTTGGTCATAGGGAAGAGCCCACCAAAGTTTAAGCCAAATCAAAAAAAATACAACAAATAAAAGTGGTCAAATCGGCTGATTTCGTAGAGAACTGCTCTGCAATGGAAAGACAGATTATCTCTAGAAAAAAAATGCGAAAACGCATAGAAAAACTTGAAAGGTTATTGAAATTCAGAAAAAAAAAATTTTTTCCGTTTACGTTTGAATATTAGCAAACCATGTTTAAATGCCAGTCGCCTTTAAGCAAATTTGTGAAAGTAAAAAATTATTATTTGATTGTGATATTTGTTTAAGTTATCATGAGTAATGCAAAAGATTCATTCAAATTATTTAGAAATGTTTATTTAACACCTGCAGTTCTTTTTTCATTTTATGTAACAATTTTGCTCTGCTATTCTTAAGAAACCAGAATTTTAAACTTTTCCCCAAAAGCGATAACAAAAATTTGTTAAGAAACTTTGTGTCACGGCACACCAAAGCATTCCGACAGCATTCCCTCTATATCTCCTTATACTGTAAGCATACTTCTCTAGAGTAATGTTTGTAAAAGTGTATCTGTTTGTGTGTACGGATGTCTATGTTTACAGTAACAGTTTTCTTAATTAAAAATCACTGTGAAAGCGCATGCAAAAACTTGCCGGTCAAACAAGGAACAGATAGAAAGCGGTCCTTGGTGTTCTTGTTGTTGCGGTGATTCCATTGCTGATGCTCTTATTTTTCCTTCACGAACTCTACCAGAGATGGTTTTGTCGTCCTTAGGGGGTCGACCAACATGGGCAAGACGGAATAACTAGCGTAATTTGTTTTGTTTGCTTTAACTGGGGGGGATGAGGGCATTTTACAGGACGGTGAATGTTAATTTAATTTTCAAAGTAAATTTTGTTTTATTGAAGTGATGAAGAAAAAACCTTTTCTATCTGTTATGCTGATAAAAAGGCTTTCTTAAAAAGTCTTCTAGCCAATTTGACTAGCGTAATCCAGCCTCTATCGCCAACGAATGCACTTTACGATAAAGCTCGATATCCCTCACTAATCCCACCGAGAAGCACTCCGGAACTCAACGAACCAATTGGTACTGATCCTTGTTTTCGTTTTCCTTTGCTTGCTCAGAATTTTCCCTCATTTCCCAAAGAGCTGGAGCTGGAGAAAAAAAAAGAGGGAAACCCCTCCAAGGTGCACACGCTCGTTGAGCAGCGGTGCTGTTTGCACAGAGAAATAAACAAACCGTTCGAAGATATTGGATTTTATGGACCAATCGCCCGGGTGGAACCATTTCTTCCCCAGGATGAACCTAGTTTTGCTAGGAAAACAGAATCACTAGTAGTAGCAGGCAGCAGCGTCTCGAGAAAAGTAAATGTTATCATTTGCTGCTTGATCCTGCCGCTCCAACCCTCCTTCGATAGAAGAGTTCAATTTCAAAACTGGGGTTCCCAGCAGACTTAATCGGGTGGTGCCTTTTGCAGGGGATTTTTGGATTGGCAATCGCTGAATAAAAGATTCAAGTTTTTTTGTGTGTGCCTTCTTTTGCACACAATTAAATTCCAATAACCGAATTGAATCCTACTTTTGTGTACAGAAATGGGTTAGGGCTCTGCTGAATGCCGAAAAGATATCTTGAAGTTTTTTTTTGGGACTTCATTTGATGGCACTATTAGCATTGAAAAAAGAAAGTTGCAAAAAGACGTTTCAATAAATACGTATTTTTTTTTTCAATTAACTATAAATATTAGGGTGGGTACGTTTTTCAAAAAGTTCTCGGATCAAGTTTTAGTATGGTTCCCCTTGTAGGGCATGCCCATAGGGACTTTCATGCCAAATATCAGCTCATTTGGTTGTAAACTGGCTGCGCGCATCAGGGTTAAAGTTTACATGGGAATTACTATGGGAAATTGGATCTTTTTGTTCAAACGCTCCTACAGGTCTGGGAAAATGACGCGCCAACTTCTGGTATGGTCAGGCCTATGGGGAATGGTCTGGAGAACACCTTTCCCGAAGAGAGCATATGGATTCGTTGTCCCTAGACCTGGCGCATCGGCAAACAATCCGAAGTCTCCGGAATCAACGGTTTTCCCTGAAAAAGCATAAAATTTTCCTTAGCATGCTATGAAAGCTTGATGCACACGGCGACGCCATACGTCACGTAGCTACCACGTGGTTGAAATATTTGCAAAAAAATACAAATTTGCTATGCAAAGATTCTGAATTCGACTAAATAATATCAGGATCGCTCTAAATGATCATTTTCTAGTTAAAAGAAGGTTTGCAATTGAATATTCCAGCCGTTTCTCACCCACGTGGTAGCTGTCTGACATATGGCGTCGCGGTGTGCATTAAGCTTTCATAGCATGCTAAGGAAAATTGTATGCTTTTTCAGGCAAAACTGTTGATTCCGGAGACTTCGGATTGTTTGCCGATGCGCCAGGTCTAGGGACAACGAATCCATATGCTCTCTTCGGGAAAAGTGTTCTCCAGACCATTCCCCATAGGCCTGACCATACCAGAAGTTGGCGCGTCATTTTCCCAGACCTGTAGGAGCGTTTGAACAAAAAGTTCCAATTTCCCATAGTAATTCCCATGTAAACTTTAACCCTGATGCGCGCAGCCAGTTTACAATCAAATGAGCTGATATTTGGCATGAAAGTCCCTATGGGCATGCCCTACAAGGGGAACCATACTAAAACTTGATCCGAGAACTTTTTGAAAAACGTACCCACCCTAATAAATATCTCCTAAATTAATTAGATGTTTCCGTACGTTACCTTACAAGATCTAATAAATGCAATCGCTTGTTATTACCTGAAAATGGAAGAACAAAAAGAAAATTATTATCGATGATTTATTTATTTAAAATAAAAATATAAAATAATATTCAGAAAGCGGACGTTTATAACGTCATTTTGCAGAACTTTGAATTTTGATTAAAAATAAATTTATGTATTTTTTTAAATGATTAAAACTTTGCAAACACTTCCGCAGGAATATTTTAAACTCTTTTTAAATATAAAAAATATGCAAAATTTCCATGGCCATTGTCTGAAATTTAGCAATTATCTAAAATTTGAATAAAAACTGTTTGAACAATTTTATTGGTAGTACTGAATTAATTATAAAATATTCAGAAATCACAAATTGCCTTGATTTGAACTTTGAGACAAAATAATGGAAATAAGTTTGCCTAAATATAATAATTTTAAAAACAGAAATACTTGGAAAAGGCAAAAGTACGTTGAGCTTTACATTTTTGTTTTATTTTTCATTTTGAAAGAGTTCACTAAGAATGTATTTTTTTTAGTAAATGTAATATTTAGCAATAGTTAGTAAGCAAGCAACAAACCATATTTTTATCGAAAATATTAACGAATGGAGATTTTGTATGCCTTTTCACTTTATAACAGTTTTTTTTTCGTTAAATACAAAAATAAAAATAAACTAATTAAGTTTTTTTTATAAAATTATAAAATTTTCACAAAATGCCCTATATTTTTTTGGGAAAAATAAATTTTCATAAAATACTGTATTTATTCTACAATACAAAATTTTTTTTTTCCAAATTACCATATTTTTCAAAAAAAAATTATGAATTATATAGTTCATTAAAAAAAGGTTTTAAAGTAAAATTTTGAATAAAAATTAACATTACAAATTATTAAAATGTGAGCGTTTTTGATAAAATAGGTAATATGTGAAAATTTATGAATTTAATGAAAATACTAGAATAAATTGAAAATGCATTCAAAATTTCGATGCATTTTATACCCATATTGCTAATATTTTTGCAAAAAATACGGTATTTTATGAAAATTTTTGCATTTTAAATTTTTATAAAAATAAATTTAAAAATGCATGCCAAATTTCTCTGGGTATCAACCGTACTGAAAATTATCAAAAATTGAGCATTTTCGCAAAAAAAAACACGATATTTTATGAAAATTTTAGTCTTTTACAAAAAAAAACTCAAATAAAAGTAAAACATGCAAAGTTTTGCTTCGTTTGATACCCATTTTTCAAATAAGGAAACATAGTAGTTTATGCAACAAGCTGCAAAAAGAGGATTTTTTCACCACGAGTCGTACATTAATCCAACGAGGTTCACCGAGTTGGATTAATACGAAGAGTGCTGAAAAAATCAATTTTTGCAACGAGTTCCATACAACATTTTTTCCACTGCCGGAAAACACCCATTGAGTGAAATTTTAAGTCAAATTTTTATGTATTTTGTCAATAAATCGTTTTACATAAAATAAAGTTGAAAATTGTTACTTTTCGATACACCCATTTCAGAGCAGAAAAGTAGAACTTTTCAGCATTTATTTTGAAAAATGTTGCTATTCGATTCTGTTAATTTGGTACAGAAAAGTAGGCTATTTCGTCGTTCAAGAATGACAGGAAAAGTAAGTAGTTTCACGAAGAAATTGCAAAAATAGTATTTTCAAAATATACACAGTAAAAAAATGATGGTTATATTCTATCTGGGAAGGGGTACTTTTTTTATGTCAGAAAAAATGTGTAATTTTACCTTTGAAAATGTGTAATTTTACCACTTTTCTCGTGTAATGTTACTTTTTCAGACCAAATTGAGGTTAAATTACATCATATTCAACCTTCTAAATTTACACATTTTTTTACTGTGTACGGGATTTTGTGATTTTTAAAAAGTATTTATAGTATGAAACTTCTGTTTTCCTGGTGACCAAATACATAGAGGCCAAATTAAAGCGGGGAAACAAACGTGGCATTGAAAATATGTTTGAAAACTCAAAAGTATTTTTTTGGAATTTCAACTTGTGCCGAAAATTCATCATATTGCAACTTTGCATTAACCACAGTTTTATAGTTTAAATACACATGCCTTTTTAAAAAAAAAATGTTTTTTTCAACCTAATTCGATGCCTTTGCGCTCTATTGTACTAAGCTTGCTGGTTTTCCTATCTAGTTAGCACAAGAGAGCACAGAGGCATCGAATTGTTGAAAAACTTGACTGATTCACGGAAAACAAGAGATATTATGACAGCTTTTTATTAGACTTCGAATGTGTTAACAGAGTTTGGCTCCTTTGTTATCTTATTTCTGATTTTGTCACTACTAAAATTAATAATCTTTATTGATTATTTAGTATTTTCCAGAACTAACAAAAAATGCTTCATATATACAACAAAAACTTGCCTTAGTCATTTCAGTATTTTATTTTTTTCCCTTCAAAAAGACATTGTTTATTTTCTGAAGATATACGAGTTTATTTACTAGTTGGACTACATATCCACACAGTCGATAAACTGAATCCACCCACTTAAAGATTATCGCTGCTCTAACGACCACGCACGATTTTCAAGCTCTACCGCACACACACACACCCACAAGACCTTCGTAATGGTAATCATAACCTAGAAAGAAATACGACCCAACATTAAATTCCAATTCAGCGTACTCCCATTCAGACCCAAGAAAAAGTGACAAGTGTCCCGCTCTAACAACTTCCCCTCCCCTTTTCAAATCCCCAAATCGTTGCTCCTCGGGGGACCACTTTTTTTTTGTCAACAGAGGAAAATCATATAAATTCGCACGTACTTCCACTGCTGCCAAGGAAGCACTTCCACTCCTAGAGAACTAGAAAACTAAGCGCAAATGTGACATTATGGCTGCAGTTTTACATACACACGTGGTGACACGAGCATATGCAACATATGGGCGACGGAACCAACCAACAAAAAAAAAGCTATGGTGAACGAAGAGTTGGATGTAATCTGCTTGCCATGGGAGACGACCGACGTGGGTTTTAAGGGGTTTTGCGTCCAAAACCATCACTTTATTTTGAGCGACCAACGAGGAACGGAGGGCAAAAAAAATATAACGAACTGTGAGGCAGCTTCCTCTCTTGAGCTGTAATTCCGAAAACAGATGTGCGATGGTTCAGCTGGGCGGACTTTGGACAGTGCACACTGGAATAGCGGAGTGAATGATTTTCAGTGTTTTGTTTATGATTTCAAATTCATGATCCTCAACTTTGAGAATTGGTTCAAATCTAGAGTTTTTTTTCTGAATAGGTCCTATAAACCTATAAAATAAAATAGTTCCTTTTCAAAAAAAACTCTAGAAATGTTCAAAAAATTAATAAATTTTACTTATTTTTCCATGAATGTTGGCATATCCAGACAATAAATAAATTTTGCCCTATTGATTTTTTTTAAGGAAAATTAAAATTTACGCATTAAAAAACATTAATCATTAGAAAAATACAAATAATCAGAAGGGCTCGTATTTTTTCGCAATTTTTCGTGTGTTACGTAATACGCAATACGAGCCGAAAAATTTGTTAATACCATTCTGCATTCTGCGAAGCATTAAAAAAAATATAAAAAAAGATTTTATTTTCATAGATACAAAATCAGAGATTTTGACACCATATTAAACCATAACCATACCAGAGATTTTGACACCATATTGAAAAATTAAACCGTACTGAGCACATTTCATATGGGTAATTCTCTACCAACTCACACGAAATCGGGAAAAGTTGCCCCGACCCCTCTTAGATTTGCGTGAAACTTTGTCCTAAGGGGTAACTTTTGTCCCTGATCACGAATCCGAGGTCCGTTTTTTGATATATCGTGACGGAGGGGCGGTACGACCCCTTCCATTTTTGAACATGCGAAAAAAGAGTTGTTTTTCAATAATTTGCAGCCTGAAACGGTGATGAGATAGAAATTTGGTGTCAAAGGGACTTTTGTGTAAAATAAGACGCCTGATTTGATGGCGTACTCAGAATTCCAAAAAAACGTATTTTTCATCGAAAAAAACACTAAAAAAGTTTTAAAAATTCTCCCATTTTCCGTTACTCGACTGTAAAATTTTTTGGAACATGTCATTTTATGGGAAATTTAATGTACTTTTCGAATCTACATTTTCCCAGAAGGGTCATTTTTTCATTTAGAACAAAATTTTTCATTTTAAAATTTCGTGTTTTTTCTAACTTTGCAGGGTTATTTTTTAGAGTGTAACAATGTTCTACAAAGTTGTAGAGCAGACAATTAAAAAAAAATTGATATATAGACATAAGGGATTTGCTTGTAAACATCACGAGTTATCGCGATTTTACGAAAAAAAAGTTTTGAAAAAGTTACTTTTTGCATTTCTCTTTGTTTCGTCGTCCGTGTCTGTCGCGGGTGACCATGAACGGCCATGATCGATGACGACCAACTTTTTCAAATTTTTTCGTAAAATCGCGATAACTCGTGATGTTTATAAGCAAACCCATTATGTCTATATATCAAAATTTTTGTAATTGTCTGCTCTACAACTTTGTAGAACATTGTTACACTCTAAAAAATAACCCTGCAAAGTTAGAAAAAACACGAAATTTTAAAATGAAAATTTTGTTCTAAATGAAAAAATGACCCTTCTGGGAAAATGTAGATTCGAAAAGTACATTAAATTTCCCATAAAATGACATGTTCCAAAAATTTTTACAGTCAAGTAACGGAAAATGGGAGAATTTTTAAAACTTTTTAAGTGTTTTTTTCGATGAAAAATACGTTTTTTTTTAATTCTGAGTACGCCATCAAATCGGGCGTCTAATTTTACACAAAAGTCCCTTTGACACCAAATTTCTATCTCATCACCGTTTCAGGCTGCAAATTATTGAAAAACAACTCTTTTTTCGCATGTTCAAAAATGGAAGGGGTCGTACCGCCCCTCCGTCACGAGATATCAAAAAACGGACCTCGGATTCGTGATCAGGGACAAAAGTTACCCCTTAGGACAAAGTTTCACGCAAATCGAAGAGGGGTCGGGGCAACTGCTGTTTGAGTTGGCGGAGAATTACCCATATATATTTTAAAGCTATATTTTACTAAATACAAATATAATTTTAAATATTCAAAAAAATATGTCACTGTTGCAGTGCAGCTTTGGGTTTGAAATAAATCGTTTTTTATTAATGGGAAATGCATAAAACTGTGAAATAACATTACTTCAAATGTAATAAAATACACAAGTAAGAGCGTGTAACTTTTGATGGTGTAAAGTTCTAAAAAATAAAAAAATAAAAGAAATTATCCCGGAAAAGAGGCAAATTTCCAGATTTTTTTAGGTTTATCATACATTTTTTTTACAGAAAAGCAGGCAACGTAGCAGAAGCTTTCAATTTTATTTTCAAATTTCAGTGAAATTTGGTTTTTAACAGATTAACAAAATGCAAGAAACGTTAGGAAATGTGAAAAATGAGTTACTAGCAAACTTGAAATGTATAATATTTCACAGGGTGACGACTCAAATCCCATTTTAGGATACCCGATTTTTCCTGACTTTTCCAGAGCCTCAAATAATAGGCATTTTCTACTCAAAAATTATTGGAAATCGAAAACTGGGTAAGAAAAAAGTAATATTATCTTTTGTTTTTTTTTTCTAAAAATTGAACAAAAACGTCAAACAATTTGCAGTTTTGGTAAAAATGCAAACTTGACATATATTATATTATTTGAAGTTATATTAAAATCAATGCAAAAAAAATCAAAGGTCATTTTTTTAATTGCCAAGCATAAAGTTTAAGTTCATCGTGTAGCTGAAAAAAAGGAGAGGCAAAACTCAAAAACAACTAAATCATAAATTTTATTCCTTATTTATTTTATCAAAACATCTAAAAATATGTATGGGTAATTCTCCGCCAACTCACACAGCAGTTGCCCCGACCCCTCTTCGATTTGCGTGAAACTTTGTCCTAAGGGGTAACTTTTGTCCCTGATCACGAATCCGAGGTCCCTTTTTTTGATATCTCGTGACGGAGGGGCGGTACGACCCCTTCCATTTTTGAACATGCGAAAAAAGAGGTGTTTTTCAATAATTTGCAGCCTGAAACGGTGATGAGATAGAAATTTGGTGTCAAAGGGACATTTATGTAAAATTAGACGCCCGATTTGATGGCGTACTCAGAATTCCGAAAAAACGTATTTTTCATTGAAAAAAACACTAAAAAAGTTTTAAAAGTTCTCCCATTTTCCGTTACTTGACTGTAAAATTTTTGGAACATGTCATTTTATGGGAAATTTAATGTACTTTTCGAATCTACATTGACCCAGATGGGTCATTTTTTCATTTAGAACAAAATTTTTCATTTTAAAATTTCGTGTTTTTTCTAACATTGCAGGGTTATTTTTTAGAGTGTAACAATGTTCTACAAAATTGTAGAGCAGACAATTACAAAAAATTTGATATATAGACATAAGGGGTTTGCTTATAAACATCACGAGTTATCGCAATTTTACGAAAAAAAGTTTTGAAAAAGTTGGTCGTCATCGATCATGGTCGTTCATGGTCACCCGCGACAGACACGGACGACGAAACAAAGAGAAACGCAAAAAGTAACTTTTTCAAAACTTTTTTTCGTAAAATCGCGATAACTCGTGATGTTTATGAGCAAACCCCTTATGTCTATATATCAATTTTTTTGTAATTGTCTGCTCTACAACTTTGTAGAACATTGTTACACTCTAAAAAATAACCCTGCAATGTTAGAAAAAACACGAAATTTTAAAATGAAAAATTTTGTTCTAAATGAAAAAATGACCCTTCTGGGTCAATGTAGATTCGAAAAGTACATTAAATTTCCCATAAAATGACATGTTCCAAAAAATTTTACAGTCCAATAACGGAAAATGGGAGAATTTTTAAAACTTTTTTAGTGTTTTTTTCGATGAAAAATACGTTTTTTCGGAATTCTGAGTACGCCATCAAATTGGGCGTCTAATTTTACATAAAAGTACCTTTGACACCAAATTTCTATCTCATCACCGTTTCAGGCTACAAATTATTGAAAAACACCTCTTTTTTCCGGGGGGATGGCAACCCTATTCCGATCAAAGCAAACTGACAACAGTCGACATTAGCACGGTTGTCAAATGAGAGCCCACAACAAAAGCACTAGCTGTCAAATGGTAGCCCATAACAAATCATTGTTTGGGTTTTTGATTTTCAAATTTCCCGCAATTCAAACGATAAATACCTGAAAAAAACACGTGAATTGTGTTGCTGATGGCAAATTCTATCATATCCTTGGAGATTCCATCCCAATATTGGCTGAAAATTCATATCGAAAAAAGTGATTTTCTGTTTACCATTTTTGCTTTTTTTTCTTTTGGTCGATCAAACAGTGCGCCCGTACACTGTGAATCGGCATTACACATTTTTCAGTTTGGTTTTACACATTTGCATGGGACTTTTGAGTTTAACCAGGATAACACACTTCGTGTTACCAAAATAATATGAATAATACTGATTCTGAGTGTTTGTTATCTGAACTTCAAAGATGGCGGCTTCTTCGCTACCCCCTGCTTTTTTCGCATGTTCAAAAATGGAAGGGGTCGTACCGCCCCTCCGTCACGAGATATAAAAAAACGGACCTCGGATTCGTGATCAGGGACAAAAGTTACCCCTTAGGACAAAGTTTCACGCAAATCGAAGAGGGGTCGGGGCAACTTTTCCCGATTTCGTGTGAGTTGGTAGAGAATTACCCGTATACAATTTTTTTTTTACAAGTTTCCCTTTTATTCAATTCAATTAGTTTTTATTAGTAAATAATCAATTCACAATATCGTAATTTTTATAACCTAATAGAGTTTTGGAGTACCTTTCAACTATGATTTGTACTATAGTTCATTTTGATGTAATTGGATATTCTAACAATGGATTTGCCAAGAGAAGGAAAAATTATTTTAAAAAAAACCTTCGAAATAAGTTTCCCTTTTAATTTTTATGATTTTTATATTTAATTCTATAAATCAAAATATCATGCTTCATTAGATTTTTATTATTTTTTGACAAGAGAAATTCTTTAAAAATATTTCAAATAATGCCTTAATTCAAACAAATTTGAGCCTGTCAATGGCTTAAAAAATACATGCATCAATCTTTTTTCAAAAATAATTGCAGCCTTATGAATTGAGTTAATCTTTTTAAAATAGTTTCAACAAAAAAATACGCCCAAAATCAAGTTGGACTATTCCAAATACTTTCAAATATTTAAGGGATGGTTCAAAATGAAACATAATAACAATTTTAGGCTGGCCAAATCGTTGAAATTAAACTCTAGTGCTGGGCTGCCCTACTTTAAATTTTAGGTTATGTGCTGGAAACGATTCGAGTGCAATGGAGTTGAACATTGTACAATATGTTACAAAATTATTCAAGAGTAAGAAAATACTTCACAAGCATCTGTTTGGGATTCCGGACTTTTTGACAAAAAATACAATTCCCAAACATTTGTAACGATTTTTTGCAGATTTTGACGAATTCCGGAATTTCTCTCGGTTTGCCCAATTTGCCGACTTGAGTGGCCACCTTGAATTGTCATTTAAAAAAAAATCCCAAATATTAATAAAATCAACTACCCGACACGATTGCATTCTAAAAATTATTAATTATTTTACTAAAAGTTTTCGAGGAAAAGTTGGTTTACAAAAATGTATTAAGTTCCCAACAATAAAAAATAGTTGTATAAAATTATGAAAAAATAAGAGAAAATATTAAAGTTGCGCAAACAAATTTATTTATCTACGAAAAAAAAAATGGGTGTAAAAAAATATTTTAAAACTGGCCTATATTTTTTTCATAATTCATATAAAATATATGCTTTTGAAAATTCATTATTCATAACAATTTATGTAGGGTTTTAGGACCCAATTAGCCTTATGTTTTCAACTGACGATAGCACTTAAAACGGTTGATGACGGTTAATTAATAAATAAAAAAGATAAGGTGAAATGCCCAAATTCTTGTTCGACATTTTTTTTCAGAATTGGGTAAAAGATCACCTGGCAGTTTTTTTTATATGAATCGATACTTCAAAGGAGCTCATTCAGATTGAAATTCTCTCTCCAAAATATTTTTTTAAGGTGATTTTTCAGTGCACAAAAATCTTCAGAAAAAGAAACCTCTTTATATCTCAAACAAAATAAAAAAAAAACTAATATTTGCAACTTCGTTCGCATCTCATTCTCGAGTCAACGCTGGTTTGTACACACTCACTTGCTGTCACTTGGGGGGCATCATGCATTTTTGGTGCATCCACTCCCTGCACACAGACACACACAAACAGCTGCGTCCACATGTCTGTGACCCAGCACCACCACCACGCCAGATGGGAAGGGAGTCCTCTGGAATATAATATTCAGCAATGACACAAATATGTCTTTGCTTGCTGGAGTAGAAGGTGGAGAAGTTCGTTTCTTGCTCCCCCATCACATTTCGTATTATGCATTTCTTTTTTTGTTGGTACTGAACTCCCTCGACTGCATTTTGCAACCAAGTTACAGAGAACACGTTTGTTTGTGTGTGTGTGCAGCTCTCTGTGCGCTTGTTTTCGCACAAAACGCTTCAAATCGGCATAATCTGCTGCCGGCATTAGAATAAAGCAAGAGAAGAGCAGGGGAATAGGGGGAAGAAAGAGGAGGAGGATTTCTTCTATTCACTTATTTTCAAAAATGTGACAAGCGGGATGCATGCGCAATATATGCAAAGTGCAAGTACCTCGAGCACTCTCAGCACGAGAGCTGTGGAACTGCAAAACAAACACGAGGCGTCACACGTGTCATGTTCGTGTGTGCTTGTGAGTTGGTGCGTGAAAGTTGAAACATATGTCTAGAAAATGTTTCCAAGTTTTGCATAAAGAGTCATTATGCTCAAAAATCATTGGAGGAAAATCTCACATATTTCAAAATTTTTCGTTTCTTCGGTAAAATTGTAGGTTAAAGTTAGGACTGTTTATAAAAATAAAACACTCAAACAATACCGATATTTTTATTCAAATTTTAATTACTAAAAGTTGAATATTTAATAGGACGTATTTTTTATTTTATTTTCAAGATTTAGCATCTTTCACGCTTGAGTTTTAATGGTGCACATTCTAGTACCATAGCTATAATTTTTTTTAATATGATTTTTGGAAAACATCAAACAAGAGATCATAGAAAATTACAAAATTTATTTTAAGATGCAAGTTTAAATTTGCAGTTTAAAACTACTTCATGAAGATAATGTACCATTGCAAAAAAAAAATGCTTGAAAAGCAGAGGAAATTTTCTGCAATTTTCTTCATGATTCCGTCGATCGAACTTTGGGATGCTGATTCAAAACCTCTTTAAGATTTAACTTTGTAAAAAAAAGTGTTTTCTGTGTTCAACGATACCTCAGAACATTTTTTTTAAATGTTAAAATATGAAACTTAATGTTTGAGGCGTAACCTAATCATATTTTCTAATACGATGCTTTCTTTAGCTTCGATTAGCTAAAATTTGATTAGATTAGATTAAATTAGATTAAATTAGATTAGATAAGGTTAGACTAGGCTAGATTAGATTAGATTAGGTTAGATTACTTTAGATTTGATTTGAGGTTTATGAAATTTTCTGTTTTCATTCGCTATTTCTTTCAAAAATGTAAATTTAATACTTACATTTCACATGCCGTAATGATTGCAAATTTAAATCCCTGCAATTGGTTGGCTGCGCTACGGTTTCATCAGATTAGATTGATTAGACTCTAAAATTTTCAAGCTTCTTTAATTGAAAAGAACAGAAAATTTCACAATAGCTGATTTTGTGACAATGAGCAAATCTATTTTTTACACATTTAATCAGCAAATTAATCACTTAGTCTATTACAAATAATTGCAGCAAATTTTCAAAGCTTTTCAAAAAATTTACTTACAAAAAAAAATCGAGAAAGAATATAAAAAACGTCTTTAACTTAAAAACTGTGAAGTTTTTGAAAAAAAAACTGTGTCAAATAATTTTTCATTGCTATGATGATTTCAATATTTGATACTAGAGATAAAAAAGGTTTGATAAGTTTTTTTTTATATTTGATGTTTTTGAATACCCTTTACAGAATATGAGTTTAAAAATACCAAAAAGAAACTGAAAATAAAATAACTCAAGAACTGTTCAATATTTTTGTAAAATCATCATTTAAAAAAAACTCATGATTACCAGTTTTTGAAGAAAAATCACGAAAAAAATGCGAAATTCTTTAAAATTACTCCTAAACAGAATATTATGAATCAATTTCCAATCTGTCTCTAACTGCTACGTTACGCAACTTAACCAATCAGTTGGCCGTAAATTAGCTCCGACAATAAGACAATCCAAATCGAGTTAGCCTCCCATACTTTAAAGCCCCGGCTAATCAACAACTATCTGCTGTCCTCCTGGCCCAGACTGCTCTATTCCTCCAGAAGACGAACTTCGTTATCATCCAGCTCAACCGACGACCAACTGATACAGTTATCACATTGCCATTCCGATTGATCCGACCTTGACTCAACGAAGTTCCCCAGCCCAGAGTCGTCGTCATGCCGTTGATACCCTACTACAATACTATGGGAGACAGCTTAGAAATGCTTCGCACGTTTCAACTCTTCTCGGTCGTTTCTCTACGGAACTTGAAAACGACGGTCTCTAATGTACTTTTCATCCAATCGAATTTAGTCCGGCCCGGACCCGGTTCCGATTCATGCGACACGGGAGGAAATCTGATGATTGAATTAATTGAAATAATTAGTGAAATATTTTTTTTATTTCTTAGGTGATGTCGCTTCAGAAAAACAATTAAAAAAACAAGCTTAATTATTTCAACATTTCGATACTTTTTTACAGTACCCGAAATTTTAAAAGACTGTGAACCTTCGGTCCCAAATGAAGAGCAAATTATCAAAGCAATAAAACGTTTTTGCTTCATTTGATGATGAGTCCAAGGCAAAGACGGTTTCACTCAAAATGGACTCATCATCGTACACCCACAAACTTGCAGACTCACAGACTCACAGAAACACGCACGCATTTGCATACATAAACTAATTTATTATTTGTTGCTGGTGGCTCGTTCCAGATGGAGCCGATGGTCTTCTGTCATTTCTTCTGATTTGCATGGGAAGAAATTTTGCACCCAGAAGAAGAGAGAAATATGATGATTTTGTGATGATGATGAAGAAGAGGGTTACGGGTTATGAGTTTAGAGAATTAAATTTACACTGTCCATGGACTGTGGGTACTGTAAAAAACCAATAATTAAGCCAGTTATCTTACATAAAATTTAAGTATTTTTTGCAAATCAGTCAAAATGAGGAACATCTGAATTTCTGAATAAATGTTGACAAAAAATTCCAAATCCGTGGATAAAAATATGATTCAAATTATAGTTGATTTATCTAAATTAAAACATAGTTTTAAGTTTCTGGTAGTCTGAAATAAGAATTCTGGTAGTTTTGATGACCGACTTTAGAATAACATTCTTAACCAAACACTTGTGAATAAACTTATCATGTTTATGAATAAAAACATACAATTTTACCAAGATTTCTGAAAACTGTGGACGAAGAAAAGTAAAATCTATAACGTTTTTTAAGAACCCAAAGGTAAACATTATAAATTGGGCAAAAAAATGATTATTTCTATGCCATGTTCTATGAAAGAAACTTAAAATGAAAAAGATGAAACAATAATTTAAATATAACATCCCACATAACTAAGGGACCATCCATAAACCACGTGGGCACCTTAGGGGGGGGAGGGGTTCAGCGATTGTCTACGATCCATACAAAAAAGATTTGTTTTGTATGGAAATTAATTGTCCACGAGGGGGGAGGGTGGTCTGAGATTTCAAAAAAGTGTCCTTGTGGTTTATGGATGGTCCCTAAGATGTTTATGAAAGAAATACAGTTCAGACTCGATTATCCTAAGTTTCCATTATCCGAAGTTTTGTATGAGATTCGAATAATCCAGTGGTTTTCAACCTTTTGCCTTGTGTAGAGTTTCTTTATTGCTGGACATCACTTCTATTTTCAAGAAAATTTTGTAGGAAAATCGCCAAAAATTCATGGACGATCGACTTTCGACTCTCTATCGATTGAAAATTACAGAACTCGTACATCTTTAACTCTCGAATTTCGAGAAAATCAAGACCGTGGATATCGAGTGATGTCCATGTGTGGCAAAAAAAAACAGTAAAATTTAGTATCGTTAAGTTTTTAGCCATTTTCGATTTAATTTGAAGGCTGATGTGCTAAACCCGAACCATTTAAAGATCGAATTTTAAAATTTAGATTTTTTAAAGATTTGGAATTACTTTTCAACGAATTACACATATAAATGTGCAATTTTCCTAAACTAAAAAATAAAGAAAATATTCTTTCAAATATTTACAGAAAAAAAACATTCTTAGAATTCTAACACTGAATGTATTTATGTGAGTGATAGCCCAATTATACTACTAACTACTAATTTCTTAAAGAATGTAAAATCTCACAAAAAAATAAAAAAGATTATGCCGATGTAAATATTTAAAAAAAAATCCTTCGGCGCTAGACGAGGTCAAGAGGGGCAAAAAATAAAAAAATATAATAATTGAAAAAGAAGCCAGAATTTCAACTGTTCAATGAAAACCCCATTGGAAAATGCATTATACACCCGTATAGTTGATATGCAATCATTAATTTTCAAAAATGATCTGACAAAAACAAAATTTTAAGCGAAAAAAAAACTTTTTGCATCCAAAATTCATTAAAATTCAAAATATTCTGAATTAACCCAAACACGCTAAAAATGATTCTGACGCAAGGGAATGCAGTTTAAATTGATTTCAGTTGATTTCACTTAGAATTCCATTGAAAATTTGAACTTTTTGCCTTTCTTACAAAAGAAAGGTTTAAGGTTTGCTTTTGGATAAACGCTTTTTTCAGAAATCTAAAAAAATTCGTGCACGGCGAGGACTCGTCCCAGGAAAAAACCCTATTACTAAATTGAAGGTTTAATTGCGCTCTTTCGATTGAATTTTGGCCCGAAACCCGGAACTCAAAGTCTGATTTTTGAGAGCTCTTTTTCTGAAATACATGGCCGATGTCTGTATCCGCTCTTTAAAATTTGTGTCTTCCATCACTGGAAAACCGCTCGTAAAACCCACAATTTTTAAAAGCCAGATCGGTAGCCGTGGGGTCGGAGACGAACATTTTATTTTTCGATTCACAATTTTCGACCAATAAATGTGGTCAAAGCCATTTTTGGAGGTATTTTTTGGACTATTTTACAGATAACACTATCAAATTTAAAGAATTCAGTTTCAAACAAAAAGCCATTCGAAAACATGCGCCATAAACTATTTGGGCCCAAATTTTGAAGCTTTTCCAAAATGTATTTCCAGAGATATAGCGATTTTAGTGTTTTTCGTCTTATTTTTACCCTATTTTTTTCCTATTAAATTTTTGGATTTATACAAAATCATATACTGAACATCAAATTCAAAGTCCCAGCCCATTCTCGATCGAAAGCATTTGGTATGAATTGTATTCGAGTAAATTTTGGTATTGATCAGACGGTTGGTTCAAAAGTTATAGCTGTATGATTTTTATTTATATACAGAGTATTTTTTTCAAAAAAGGTAAGGGGTCATTCAGAATCATTCTCCCCAAGGATTTTTTTGTAATTTCACTTAAATTTATCTTTCTAACTGAGTGTTCACGACTCGATCAAACTTCTCAGCAAATTTCACATCGATTGGATTCCGCACTTTTATTTGAGAGCGTTTGACTTTTTGCCTTTCTTACAAAAGAAAGGTTTAAGGTTTGCTTTTGGATAAACGCTTTTTTCAGAAATCTAAAAAAATTCGTGCACGGCGAGGACTCGTCCCAGGAAAAAACCCTATTACTAAATTGAAGGTTTAATTGCGCTCTTTCGATTGAATTTTGGCCCGAAACCCGGAACTCAAAGTCTGATTTTTGAGAGCTCTTTTTCTGAAATACATGGCCGATGTCTGTATCCGCTCTTTAAAATTTGTGTCTTCCATCACTGGAAAACCGCTCGTAAAACCCACAATTTTTAAAAGCCAGATCGGTAGCCGTGGGGTCGGAGACGAACATTTTATTTTTCGATTCACAATTTTCGACCAATAAATGTGGTCAAAGCCATTTTTGGAGGTATTTTTTGGACTATTTTACAGATAACACTATCAAATTTAAAGAATTCAGTTTCAAACAAAAAGCCATTCGAAAACATGCGCCATAAACTATTTGGGCCCAAATTTTGAAGCTTTTCCAAAATGTATTTCCAGAGATATAGCGATTTTAGTGTTTTTCGTCTTATTTTTACCCTATTTTTTTCCTATTAAATTTTTGGATTTATACAAAATCATATACTGAACATCAAATTCAAAGTCCCAGCCCATTCTCGATCGAAAGCATTTGGTATGAATTGTATTCGAGTAAATTTTGGTATTGATCAGACGGTTGGTTCAAAAGTTATAGCTGTATGATTTTTATTTATATACAGAGTATTTTTTTCAAAAAAGGTAAGGGGTCATTCAGAATCATTCTCCCCAAGGATTTTTTTGTAATTTCACTTAAATTTATCTTTCTAACTGAGTGTTCACGACTCGATCAAACTTCTCAGCAAATTTCACATCGATTGGATTCCGCACTTTTATTTGAGAGCGTTTGACTTTTTGCCTTTCTTACAAAAGAAAGGTTTAAGGTTTGCTTTTGGATAAACGCTTTTTTCAGAAATCTAAAAAAATTCGTGCACGGCGAGGACTCGTCCCAGGAAAAAACCCTATTACTAAATTGAAGGTTTAATTGCGCTCTTTCGATTGAATTTTGGCCCGAAACCCGGAACTCAAAGTCTGATTTTTGAGAGCTCTTTTTCTGAAATACATGGCCGATGTCTGTATCCGCTCTTTAAAATTTGTGTCTTCCATCACTGGAAAACCGCTCGTAAAACCCACAATTTTTAAAAGCCAGATCGGTAGCCGTGGGGTCGGAGACGAACATTTTATTTTTCGATTCACAATTTTCGACCAATAAATGTGGTCAAAGCCATTTTTGGAGGTATTTTTTGGACTATTTTACAGATAACACTATCAAATTTAAAGAATTCAGTTTCAAACAAAAAGCCATTCGAAAACATGCGCCATAAACTATTTGGGCCCAAATTTTGAAGCTTTTCCAAAATGTATTTCCAGAGATATAGCGATTTTAGTGTTTTTCGTCTTATTTTTACCCTATTTTTTTCCTATTAAATTTTTGGATTTATACAAAATCATATACTGAACATCAAATTCAAAGTCCCAGCCCATTCTCGATCGAAAGCATTTGGTATGAATTGTATTCGAGTAAATTTTGGTATTGATCAGACGGTTGGTTCAAAAGTTATAGCTGTATGATTTTTATTTATATACAGAGTATTTTTTTCAAAAAAGGTAAGGGGTCATTCAGAATCATTCTCCCCAAGGATTTTTTTGTAATTTCACTTAAATTTATCTTTCTAACTGAGTGTTCACGACTCGATCAAACTTCTCAGCAAATTTCACATCGATTGGATTCCGCACTTTTATTTGAGAGCGTTTGACTTTTTGCCTTTCTTACAAAAGAAAGGTTTAAGGTTTGCTTTTGGATAAACGCTTTTTTCAGAAATCTAAAAAAATTCGTGCACGGCGAGGACTCGTCCCAGGAAAAAACCCTATTACTAAATTGAAGGTTTAATTGCGCTCTTTCGATTGAATTTTGGCCCGAAACCCGGAACTCAAAGTCTGATTTTTGAGAGCTCTTTTTCTGAAATACATGGCCGATGTCTGTATCCGCTCTTTAAAATTTGTGTCTTCCATCACTGGAAAACCGCTCGTAAAACCCACAATTTTTAAAAGCCAGATCGGTAGCCGTGGGGTCGGAGATGAACATTTTATTTTTCGATTCACAATTTTCGACCAATAAATGTGGTCAAAGCCATTTTTGGAGGTATTTTTTGGACTATTTTACAGATAACACTATCAAATTTAAAGAATTCAGTTTCAAACAAAAAGCCATTCGAAAACATGCGCCATAAACTATTTGGGCCCAAATTTTGAAGCTTTTCCAAAATGTATTTCCAGAGATATAGCGATTTTAGTGTTTTTCGTCTTATTTTTACCCTATTTTTTTCCTATTAAATTTTTGGATTTATACAAAATCATATACTGAACATCAAATTCAAAGTCCCAGCCCATTCTCGATCGAAAGCATTTGGTATGAATTGTATTCGAGTAAATTTTGGTATTGATCAGACGGTTGGTTCAAAAGTTATAGCTGTATGATTTTTATTTATATACAGAGTATTTTTTTCAAAAAAGGTAAGGGGTCATTCAGAATCATTCTCCCCAAGGATTTTTTTGTAATTTCACTTAAATTTATCTTTCTAACTGAGTGTTCACGACTCGATCAAACTTCTCAGCAAATTTCACATCGATTGGATTCCGCACTTTTATTTGAGAGCGTTTGACTTTTTGTTGCCTTTCTTACAAAAGAAAGGTTTAAGGTTTGCTTTTGGATAAACGCTTTTTTCAGAAATCTAAAAAAATTCGTGCACGGCGAGGACTCGTCCCAGGAAAAAACCCTATTACTAAATTGAAGGTTTAATTGCGCTCTTTCGATTGAATTTTGGCCCGAAACCCGGAACTCAAAGTCTGATTTTTGAGAGCTCTTTTTCTGAAATACATGGCCGATGTCTGTATCCGCTCTTTAAAATTTGTGTCTTCCATCACTGGAAAACCGCTCGTAAAACCCACAATTTTTAAAAGCCAGATCGGTAGCCGTGGGGTCGGAGACGAACATTTTATTTTTCGATTCACAATTTTCGACCAATAAATGTGGTCAAAGCCATTTTTGGAGGTATTTTTTGGACTATTTTACAGATAACACTATCAAATTTAAAGAATTCAGTTTCAAACAAAAAGCCATTCGAAAACATGCGCCATAAACTATTTGGGCCCAAATTTTGAAGCTTTTCCAAAATGTATTTCCAGAGATATAGCGATTTTAGTGTTTTTCGTCTTATTTTTACCCTATTTTTTTCCTATTAAATTTTTGGATTTATACAAAATCATATACTGAACATCAAATTCAAAGTCCCAGCCCATTCTCGATCGAAAGCATTTGGTATGAATTGTATTCGAGTAAATTTTGGTATTGATCAGACGGTTGGTTCAAAAGTTATAGCTGTATGATTTTTATTTATATACAGAGTATTTTTTTCAAAAAAGGTAAGGGGTCATTCAGAATCATTCTCCCCAAGGATTTTTTTGTAATTTCACTTAAATTTATCTTTCTAACTGAGTGTTCACGACTCGATCAAACTTCTCAGCAAATTTCACATCGATTGGATTCCGCACTTTTATTTGAGAGCGTTTGACTTTTTGCCTTTCTTACAAAAGAAAGGTTTAAGGTTTGCTTTTGGATAAACGCTTTTTTCAGAAATCTAAAAAAATTCGTGCACGGCGAGGACTCGTCCCAGGAAAAAACCCTATTACTAAATTGAAGGTTTAATTGCGCTCTTTCGATTGAATTTTGGCCCGAAACCCGGAACTCAAAGTCTGATTTTTGAGAGCTCTTTTTCTGAAATACATGGCCGATGTCTGTATCCGCTCTTTAAAATTTGTGTCTTCCATCACTGGAAAACCGCTCGTAAAACCCACAATTTTTAAAAGCCAGATCGGTAGCCGTGGGGTCGGAGACGAACATTTTATTTTTCGATTCACAATTTTCGACCAATAAATGTGGTCAAAGCCATTTTTGGAGGTATTTTTTGGACTATTTTACAGATAACACTATCAAATTTAAAGAATTCAGTTTCAAACAAAAAGCCATTCGAAAACATGCGCCATAAACTATTTGGGCCCAAATTTTGAAGCTTTTCCAAAATGTATTTCCAGAGATATAGCGATTTTAGTGTTTTTCGTCTTATTTTTACCCTATTTTTTTCCTATTAAATTTTTGGATTTATACAAAATCATATACTGAACATCAAATTCAAAGTCCCAGCCCATTCTCGATCGAAAGCATTTGGTATGAATTGTATTCGAGTAAATTTTGGTATTGATCAGACGGTTGGTTCAAAAGTTATAGCTGTATGATTTTTATTTATATACAGAGTATTTTTTTCAAAAAAGGTAAGGGGTCATTCAGAATCATTCTCCCCAAGGATTTTTTTGTAATTTCACTTAAATTTATCTTTCTAACTGAGTGTTCACGACTCGATCAAACTTCTCAGCAAATTTCACATCGATTGGATTCCGCACTTTTATTTGAGAGCGTTTGACTTTTTGCCTTTCTTACAAAAGAAAGGTTTAAGGTTTGCTTTTGGATAAACGCTTTTTTCAGAAATCTAAAAAAATTCGTGCACGGCGAGGACTCGTCCCAGGAAAAAACCCTATTACTAAATTGAAGGTTTAATTGCGCTCTTTCGATTGAATTTTGGCCCGAAACCCGGAACTCAAAGTCTGATTTTTGAGAGCTCTTTTTCTGAAATACATGGCCGATGTCTGTATCCGCTCTTTAAAATTTGTGTCTTCCATCACTGGAAAACCGCTCGTAAAACCCACAATTTTTAAAAGCCAGATCGGTAGCCGTGGGGTCGGAGACGAACATTTTATTTTTCGATTCACAATTTTCGACCAATAAATGTGGTCAAAGCCATTTTTGGAGGTATTTTTTGGACTATTTTACAGATAACACTATCAAATTTAAAGAATTCAGTTTCAAACAAAAAGCCATTCGAAAACATGCGCCATAAACTATTTGGGCCCAAATTTTGAAGCTTTTCCAAAATGTATTTCCAGAGATATAGCGATTTTAGTGTTTTTCGTCTTATTTTTACCCTATTTTTTTCCTATTAAATTTTTGGATTTATACAAAATCATATACTGAACATCAAATTCAAAGTCCCAGCCCATTCTCGATCGAAAGCATTTGGTATGAATTGTATTCGAGTAAATTTTGGTATTGATCAGACGGTTGGTTCAAAAGTTATAGCTGTATGATTTTTATTTATATACAGAGTATTTTTTTCAAAAAAGGTAAGGGGTCATTCAGAATCATTCTCCCCAAGGATTTTTTTGTAATTTCACTTAAATTTATCTTTCTAACTGAGTGTTCACGACTCGATCAAACTTCTCAGCAAATTTCACATCGATTGGATTCCGCACTTTTATTTGAGAGCGTTTGACTTTTTGCCTTTCTTACAAAAGAAAGGTTTAAGGTTTGCTTTTGGATAAACGCTTTTTTCAGAAATCTAAAAAAAATCGTGCACGGCGAGGACTCGTCCCAGGAAAAAACCCTATTACTAAATTGAAGGTTTAATTGCGCTCTTTCGATTGAATTTTGGCCCGAAACCCGGAACTCAAAGTCTGATTTTTGAGAGCTCTTTTTCTGAAATACATGGCCGATGTCTGTATCCGCTCTTTAAAATTTGTGTCTTCCATCACTGGAAAACCGCTCGTAAAACCCACAATTTTTAAAAGCCAGATCGGTAGCCGTGGGGTCGGAGACGAACATTTTATTTTTCGATTCACAATTTTCGACCAATAAATGTGGTCAAAGCCATTTTTGGAGGTATTTTTTGGACTATTTTACAGATAACACTATCAAATTTAAAGAATTCAGTTTCAAACAAAAAGCCATTCGAAAACATGCGCCATAAACTATTTGGGCCCAAATTTTGAAGCTTTTCCAAAATGTATTTCCAGAGATATAGCGATTTTAGTGTTTTTCGTCTTATTTTTACCCTATTTTTTTCCTATTAAATTTTTGGATTTATACAAAATCATATACTGAACATCAAATTCAAAGTCCCAGCCCATTCTCGATCGAAAGCATTTGGTATGAATTGTATTCGAGTAAATTTTGGTATTGATCAGACGGTTGGTTCAAAAGTTATAGCTGTATGATTTTTATTTATATACAGAGTATTTTTTTCAAAAAAGGTAAGGGGTCATTCAGAATCATTCTCCCCAAGGATTTTTTTGTAATTTCACTTAAATTTATCTTTCTAACTGAGTGTTCACGACTCGATCAAACTTCTCAGCAAATTTCACATCGATTGGATTCCGCACTTTTATTTGAGAGCGTTTGACTTTTTGTTGCCTTTCTTACAAAAGAAAGGTTTAAGGTTTGCTTTTGGATAAACGCTTTTTTCAGAAATCTAAAAAAATTCGTGCACGGCGAGGACTCGTCCCAGGAAAAAACCCTATTACTAAATTGAAGGTTTAATTGCGCTCTTTCGATTGAATTTTGGCCCGAAACCCGGAACTCAAAGTCTGATTTTTGAGAGCTCTTTTTCTGAAATACATGGCCGATGTCTGTATCCGCTCTTTAAAATTTGTGTCTTCCATCACTGGAAAACCGCTCGTAAAACCCACAATTTTTAAAAGCCAGATCGGTAGCCGTGGGGTCGGAGACGAACATTTTATTTTTCGATTCACAATTTTCGACCAATAAATGTGGTCAAAGCCATTTTTGGAGGTATTTTTTGGACTATTTTACAGATAACACTATCAAATTTAAAGAATTCAGTTTCAAACAAAAAGCCATTCGAAAACATGCGCCATAAACTATTTGGGCCCAAATTTTGAAGCTTTTCCAAAATGTATTTCCAGAGATATAGCGATTTTAGTGTTTTTCGTCTTATTTTTACCCTATTTTTTTCCTATTAAATTTTTGGATTTATACAAAATCATATACTGAACATCAAATTCAAAGTCCCAGCCCATTCTCGATCGAAAGCATTTGGTATGAATTGTATTCGAGTAAATTTTGGTATTGATCAGACGGTTGGTTCAAAAGTTATAGCTGTATGATTTTTATTTATATACAGAGTATTTTTTTCAAAAAAGGTAAGGGGTCATTCAGAATCATTCTCCCCAAGGATTTTTTTGTAATTTCACTTAAATTTATCTTTCTAACTGAGTGTTCACGACTCGATCAAACTTCTCAGCAAATTTCACATCGATTGGATTCCGCACTTTTATTTGAGAGCGTTTGACTTTTTGCCTTTCTTACAAAAGAAAGGTTTAAGGTTTGCTTTTGGATAAACGCTTTTTTCAGAAATCTAAAAAAATTCGTGCACGGCGAGGACTCGTCCCAGGAAAAAACCCTATTACTAAATTGAAGGTTTAATTGCGCTCTTTCGATTGAATTTTGGCCCGAAACCCGGAACTCAAAGTCTGATTTTTGAGAGCTCTTTTTCTGAAATACATGGCCGATGTCTGTATCCGCTCTTTAAAATTTGTGTCTTCCATCACTGGAAAACCGCTCGTAAAACCCACAATTTTTAAAAGCCAGATCGGTAGCCGTGGGGTCGGAGACGAACATTTTATTTTTCGATTCACAATTTTCGACCAATAAATGTGGTCAAAGCCATTTTTGGAGGTATTTTTTGGACTATTTTACAGATAACACTATCAAATTTAAAGAATTCAGTTTCAAACAAAAAGCCATTCGAAAACATGCGCCATAAACTATTTGGGCCCAAATTTTGAAGCTTTTCCAAAATGTATTTCCAGAGATATAGCGATTTTAGTGTTTTTCGTCTTATTTTTACCCTATTTTTTCCTATTAAATTTTTGGATTTATACAAAATCATATACTGAACATCAAATTCAAAGTCCCAGCCCATTCTCGATCGAAAGCATTTGGTATGAATTGTATTCGAGTAAATTTTGGTATTGATCAGACGGTTGGTTCAAAAGTTATAGCTGTATGATTTTTATTTATATACAGAGTATTTTTTTCAAAAAAGGTAAGGGGTCATTCAGAATCATTCTCCCCAAGGATTTTTTTGTAATTTCACTTAAATTTATCTTTCTAACTGAGTGTTCACGACTCGATCAAACTTCTCAGCAAATTTCACATCGATTGGATTCCGCACTTTTATTTGAGAGCGTTTGACTTTTTGCCTTTCTTACAAAAGAAAGGTTTAAGGTTTGCTTTTGGATAAACGCTTTTTTCAGAAATCTAAAAAAATTCGTGCACGGCGAGGACTCGTCCCAGGAAAAAACCCTATTACTAAATTGAAGGTTTAATTGCGCTCTTTCGATTGAATTTTGGCCCGAAACCCGGAACTCAAAGTCTGATTTTTGAGAGCTCTTTTTCTGAAATACATGGCCGATGTCTGTATCCGCTCTTTAAAATTTGTGTCTTCCATCACTGGAAAACCGCTCGTAAAACCCACAATTTTTAAAAGCCAGATCGGTAGCCGTGGGGTCGGAGACGAACATTTTATTTTTCGATTCACAATTTTCGACCAATAAATGTGGTCAAAGCCATTTTTGGAGGTATTTTTTGGACTATTTTACAGATAACACTATCAAATTTAAAGAATTCAGTTTCAAACAAAAAGCCATTCGAAAACATGCGCCATAAACTATTTGGGCCCAAATTTTGAAGCTTTTCCAAAATGTATTTCCAGAGATATAGCGATTTTAGTGTTTTTCGTCTTATTTTTACCCTATTTTTTTCCTATTAAATTTTTGGATTTATACAAAATCATATACTGAACATCAAATTCAAAGTCCCAGCCCATTCTCGATCGAAAGCATTTGGTATGAATTGTATTCGAGTAAATTTTGGTATTGATCAGACGGTTGGTTCAAAAGTTATAGCTGTATGATTTTTATTTATATACAGAGTATTTTTTTCAAAAAAGGTAAGGGGTCATTCAGAATCATTCTCCCCAAGGATTTTTTTGTAATTTCACTTAAATTTATCTTTCTAACTGAGTGTTCACGACTCGATCAAACTTCTCAGCAAATTTCACATCGATTGGATTCCGCACTTTTATTTGAGAGCGTTTGACTTTTTGCCTTTCTTACAAAAGAAAGGTTTAAGGTTTGCTTTTGGATAAACGCTTTTTTCAGAAATCTAAAAAAAATCGTGCACGGCGAGGACTCGTCCCAGGAAAAAACCCTATTACTAAATTGAAGGTTTAATTGCGCTCTTTCGATTGAATTTTGGCCCGAAACCCGGAACTCAAAGTCTGATTTTTGAGAGCTCTTTTTCTGAAATACATGGCCGATGTCTGTATCCGCTCTTTAAAATTTGTGTCTTCCATCACTGGAAAACCGCTCGTAAAACCCACAATTTTTAAAAGCCAGATCGGTAGCCGTGGGGTCGGAGACGAACATTTTATTTTTCGATTCACAATTTTCGACCAATAAATGTGGTCAAAGCCATTTTTGGAGGTATTTTTTGGACTATTTTACAGATAACACTATCAAATTTAAAGAATTCAGTTTCAAACAAAAAGCCATTCGAAAACATGCGCCATAAACTATTTGGGCCCAAATTTTGAAGCTTTTCCAAAATGTATTTCCAGAGATATAGCGATTTTAGTGTTTTTCGTCTTATTTTTACCCTATTTTTTTCCTATTAAATTTTTGGATTTATACAAAATCATATACTGAACATCAAATTCAAAGTCCCAGCCCATTCTCGATCGAAAGCATTTGGTATGAATTGTATTCGAGTAAATTTTGGTATTGATCAGACGGTTGGTTCAAAAGTTATAGCTGTATGATTTTTATTTATATACAGAGTATTTTTTTCAAAAAAGGTAAGGGGTCATTCAGAATCATTCTCCCCAAGGATTTTTTTGTAATTTCACTTAAATTTATCTTTCTAACTGAGTGTTCACGACTCGATCAAACTTCTCAGCAAATTTCACATCGATTGGATTCCGCACTTTTATTTGAGAGCGTTTGACTTTTTGCCTTTCTTACAAAAGAAAGGTTTAAGGTTTGCTTTTGGATAAACGCTTTTTTCAGAAATCTAAAAAAATTCGTGCACGGCGAGGACTCGTCCCAGGAAAAAACCCTATTACTAAATTGAAGGTTTAATTGCGCTCTTTCGATTGAATTTTGGCCCGAAACCCGGAACTCAAAGTCTGATTTTTGAGAGCTCTTTTTCTGAAATACATGGCCGATGTCTGTATCCGCTCTTTAAAATTTGTGTCTTCCATCACTGGAAAACCGCTCGTAAAACCCACAATTTTTAAAAGCCAGATCGGTAGCCGTGGGGTCGGAGACGAACATTTTATTTTTCGATTCACAATTTTCGACCAATAAATGTGGTCAAAGCCATTTTTGGAGGTATTTTTTGGACTATTTTACAGATAACACTATCAAATTTAAAGAATTCAGTTTCAAACAAAAAGCCATTCGAAAACATGCGCCATAAACTATTTGGGCCCAAATTTTGAAGCTTTTCCAAAATGTATTTCCAGAGATATAGCGATTTTAGTGTTTTTCGTCTTATTTTTACCCTATTTTTTTCCTATTAAATTTTTGGATTTATACAAAATCATATACTGAACATCAAATTCAAAGTCCCAGCCCATTCTCGATCGAAAGCATTTGGTATGAATTGTATTCGAGTAAATTTTGGTATTGATCAGACGGTTGGTTCAAAAGTTATAGCTGTATGATTTTTATTTATATACAGAGTATTTTTTTCAAAAAAGGTAAGGGGTCATTCAGAATCATTCTCCCCAAGGATTTTTTTGTAATTTCACTTAAATTTATCTTTCTAACTGAGTGTTCACGACTCGATCAAACTTCTCAGCAAATTTCACATCGATTGGATTCCGCACTTTTATTTGAGAGCGTTTGACTTTTTGCCTTTCTTACAAAAGAAAGGTTTAAGGTTTGCTTTTGGATAAACGCTTTTTTCAGAAATCTAAAAAAATTCGTGCACGGCGAGGACTCGTCCCAGGAAAAAACCCTATTACTAAATTGAAGGTTTAATTGCGCTCTTTCGATTGAATTTTGGCCCGAAACCCGGAACTCAAAGTCTGATTTTTGAGAGCTCTTTTTCTGAAATACATGGCCGATGTCTGTATCCGCTCTTTAAAATTTGTGTCTTCCATCACTGGAAAACCGCTCGTAAAACCCACAATTTTTAAAAGCCAGATCGGTAGCCGTGGGGTCGGAGACGAACATTTTATTTTTCGATTCACAATTTTCGACCAATAAATGTGGTCAAAGCCATTTTTGGAGGTATTTTTTGGACTATTTTACAGATAACACTATCAAATTTAAAGAATTCAGTTTCAAACAAAAAGCCATTCGAAAACATGCGCCATAAACTATTTGGGCCCAAATTTTGAAGCTTTTCCAAAATGTATTTCCAGAGATATAGCGATTTTAGTGTTTTTCGTCTTATTTTTACCCTATTTTTTTCCTATTAAATTTTTGGATTTATACAAAATCATATACTGAACATCAAATTCAAAGTCCCAGCCCATTCTCGATCGAAAGCATTTGGTATGAATTGTATTCGAGTAAATTTTGGTATTGATCAGACGGTTGGTTCAAAAGTTATAGCTGTATGATTTTTATTTATATACAGAGTATTTTTTTCAAAAAAGGTAAGGGGTCATTCAGAATCATTCTCCCCAAGGATTTTTTTGTAATTTCACTTAAATTTATCTTTCTAACTGAGTGTTCACGACTCGATCAAACTTCTCAGCAAATTTCACATCGATTGGATTCCGCACTTTTATTTGAGAGCGTTTGACTTTTTGCCTTTCTTACAAAAGAAAGGTTTAAGGTTTGCTTTTGGATAAACGCTTTTTTCAGAAATCTAAAAAAATTCGTGCACGGCGAGGACTCGTCCCAGGAAAAAACCCTATTACTAAATTGAAGGTTTAATTGCGCTCTTTCGATTGAATTTTGGCCCGAAACCCGGAACTCAAAGTCTGATTTTTGAGAGCTCTTTTTCTGAAATACATGGCCGATGTCTGTATCCGCTCTTTAAAATTTGTGTCTTCCATCACTGGAAAACCGCTCGTAAAACCCACAATTTTTAAAAGCCAGATCGGTAGCCGTGGGGTCGGAGACGAACATTTTATTTTTCGATTCACAATTTTCGACCAATAAATGTGGTCAAAGCCATTTTTGGAGGTATTTTTTGGACTATTTTACAGATAACACTATCAAATTTAAAGAATTCAGTTTCAAACAAAAAGCCATTCGAAAACATGCGCCATAAACTATTTGGGCCCAAATTTTGAAGCTTTTCCAAAATGTATTTCCAGAGATATAGCGATTTTAGTGTTTTTCGTCTTATTTTTACCCTATTTTTTTCCTATTAAATTTTTGGATTTATACAAAATCATATACTGAACATCAAATTCAAAGTCCCAGCCCATTCTCGATCGAAAGCATTTGGTATGAATTGTATTCGAGTAAATTTTGGTATTGATCAGACGGTTGGTTCAAAAGTTATAGCTGTATGATTTTTATTTATATACAGAGTATTTTTTTCAAAAAAGGTAAGGGGTCATTCAGAATCATTCTCCCCAAGGATTTTTTTGTAATTTCACTTAAATTTATCTTTCTAACTGAGTGTTCACGACTCGATCAAACTTCTCAGCAAATTTCACATCGATTGGATTCCGCACTTTTATTTGAGAGCGTTTGACTTTTTGCCTTTCTTACAAAAGAAAGGTTTAAGGTTTGCTTTTGGATAAACGCTTTTTTCAGAAATCTAAAAAAAATCGTGCACGGCGAGGACTCGTCCCAGGAAAAAACCCTATTACTAAATTGAAGGTTTAATTGCGCTCTTTCGATTGAATTTTGGCCCGAAACCCGGAACTCAAAGTCTGATTTTTGAGAGCTCTTTTTCTGAAATACATGGCCGATGTCTGTATCCGCTCTTTAAAATTTGTGTCTTCCATCACTGGAAAACCGCTCGTAAAACCCACAATTTTTAAAAGCCAGATCGGTAGCCGTGGGGTCGGAGACGAACATTTTATTTTTCGATTCACAATTTTCGACCAATAAATGTGGTCAAAGCCATTTTTGGAGGTATTTTTTGGACTATTTTACAGATAACACTATCAAATTTAAAGAATTCAGTTTCAAACAAAAAGCCATTCGAAAACATGCGCCATAAACTATTTGGGCCCAAATTTTGAAGCTTTTCCAAAATGTATTTCCAGAGATATAGCGATTTTAGTGTTTTTCGTCTTATTTTTACCCTATTTTTTTCCTATTAAATTTTTGGATTTATACAAAATCATATACTGAACATCAAATTCAAAGTCCCAGCCCATTCTCGATCGAAAGCATTTGGTATGAATTGTATTCGAGTAAATTTTGGTATTGATCAGACGGTTGGTTCAAAAGTTATAGCTGTATGATTTTTATTTATATACAGAGTATTTTTTTCAAAAAAGGTAAGGGGTCATTCAGAATCATTCTCCCCAAGGATTTTTTTGTAATTTCACTTAAATTTATCTTTCTAACTGAGTGTTCACGACTCGATCAAACTTCTCAGCAAATTTCACATCGATTGGATTCCGCACTTTTATTTGAGAGCGTTTGACTTTTTGCCTTTCTTACAAAAGAAAGGTTTAAGGTTTGCTTTTGGATAAACGCTTTTTTCAGAAATCTAAAAAAATTCGTGCACGGCGAGGACTCGTCCCAGGAAAAAACCCTATTACTAAATTGAAGGTTTAATTGCGCTCTTTCGATTGAATTTTGGCCCGAAACCCGGAACTCAAAGTCTGATTTTTGAGAGCTCTTTTTCTGAAATACATGGCCGATGTCTGTATCCGCTCTTTAAAATTTGTGTCTTCCATCACTGGAAAACCGCTCGTAAAACCCACAATTTTTAAAAGCCAGATCGGTAGCCGTGGGGTCGGAGACGAACATTTTATTTTTCGATTCACAATTTTCGACCAATAAATGTGGTCAAAGCCATTTTTGGAGGTATTTTTTGGACTATTTTACAGATAACACTATCAAATTTAAAGAATTCAGTTTCAAACAAAAAGCCATTCGAAAACATGCGCCATAAACTATTTGGGCCCAAATTTTGAAGCTTTTCCAAAATGTATTTCCAGAGATATAGCGATTTTAGTGTTTTTCGTCTTATTTTTACCCTATTTTTTTCCTATTAAATTTTTGGATTTATACAAAATCATATACTGAACATCAAATTCAAAGTCCCAGCCCATTCTCGATCGAAAGCATTTGGTATGAATTGTATTCGAGTAAATTTTGGTATTGATCAGACGGTTGGTTCAAAAGTTATAGCTGTATGATTTTTATTTATATACAGAGTATTTTTTTCAAAAAAGGTAAGGGGTCATTCAGAATCATTCTCCCCAAGGATTTTTTTGTAATTTCACTTAAATTTATCTTTCTAACTGAGTGTTCACGACTCGATCAAACTTCTCAGCAAATTTCACATCGATTGGATTCCGCACTTTTATTTGAGAGCGTTTGACTTTTTGCCTTTCTTACAAAAGAAAGGTTTAAGGTTTGCTTTTGGATAAACGCTTTTTTCAGAAATCTAAAAAAAATCGTGCACGGCGAGGACTCGTCCCAGGAAAAAACCCTATTACTAAATTGAAGGTTTAATTGCGCTCTTTCGATTGAATTTTGGCCCGAAACCCGGAACTCAAAGTCTGATTTTTGAGAGCTCTTTTTCTGAAATACATGGCCGATGTCTGTATCCGCTCTTTAAAATTTGTGTCTTCCATCACTGGAAAACCGCTCGTAAAACCCACAATTTTTAAAAGCCAGATCGGTAGCCGTGGGGTCGGAGACGAACATTTTATTTTTCGATTCACAATTTTCGACCAATAAATGTGGTCAAAGCCATTTTTGGAGGTATTTTTTGGACTATTTTACAGATAACACTATCAAATTTAAAGAATTCAGTTTCAAACAAAAAGCCATTCGAAAACATGCGCCATAAACTATTTGGGCCCAAATTTTGAAGCTTTTCCAAAATGTATTTCCAGAGATATAGCGATTTTAGTGTTTTTCGTCTTATTTTTACCCTATTTTTTTCCTATTAAATTTTTGGATTTATACAAAATCATATACTGAACATCAAATTCAAAGTCCCAGCCCATTCTCGATCGAAAGCATTTGGTATGAATTGTATTCGAGTAAATTTTGGTATTGATCAGACGGTTGGTTCAAAAGTTATAGCTGTATGATTTTTATTTATATACAGAGTATTTTTTTCAAAAAAGGTAAGGGGTCATTCAGAATCATTCTCCCCAAGGATTTTTTTGTAATTTCACTTAAATTTATCTTTCTAACTGAGTGTTCACGACTCGATCAAACTTCTCAGCAAATTTCACATCGATTGGATTCCGCACTTTTATTTGAGAGCGTTTGACTTTTTGCCTTTCTTACAAAAGAAAGGTTTAAGGTTTGCTTTTGGATAAACGCTTTTTTCAGAAATCTAAAAAAATTCGTGCACGGCGAGGACTCGTCCCAGGAAAAAACCCTATTACTAAATTGAAGGTTTAATTGCGCTCTTTCGATTGAATTTTGGCCCGAAACCCGGAACTCAAAGTCTGATTTTTGAGAGCTCTTTTTCTGAAATACATGGCCGATGTCTGTATCCGCTCTTTAAAATTTGTGTCTTCCATCACTGGAAAACCGCTCGTAAAACCCACAATTTTTAAAAGCCAGATCGGTAGCCGTGGGGTCGGAGACGAACATTTTATTTTTCGATTCACAATTTTCGACCAATAAATGTGGTCAAAGCCATTTTTGGAGGTATTTTTTGGACTATTTTACAGATAACACTATCAAATTTAAAGAATTCAGTTTCAAACAAAAAGCCATTCGAAAACATGCGCCATAAACTATTTGGGCCCAAATTTTGAAGCTTTTCCAAAATGTATTTCCAGAGATATAGCGATTTTAGTGTTTTTCGTCTTATTTTTACCCTATTTTTTTCCTATTAAATTTTTGGATTTATACAAAATCATATACTGAACATCAAATTCAAAGTCCCAGCCCATTCTCGATCGAAAGCATTTGGTATGAATTGTATTCGAGTAAATTTTGGTATTGATCAGACGGTTGGTTCAAAAGTTATAGCTGTATGATTTTTATTTATATACAGAGTATTTTTTTCAAAAAAGGTAAGGGGTCATTCAGAATCATTCTCCCCAAGGATTTTTTTGTAATTTCACTTAAATTTATCTTTCTAACTGAGTGTTCACGACTCGATCAAACTTCTCAGCAAATTTCACATCGATTGGATTCCGCACTTTTATTTGAGAGCGTTTGACTTTTTGCCTTTCTTACAAAAGAAAGGTTTAAGGTTTGCTTTTGGATAAACGCTTTTTTCAGAAATCTAAAAAAATTCGTGCACGGCGAGGACTCGTCCCAGGAAAAAACCCTATTACTAAATTGAAGGTTTAATTGCGCTCTTTCGATTGAATTTTGGCCCGAAACCCGGAACTCAAAGTCTGATTTTTGAGAGCTCTTTTTCTGAAATACATGGCCGATGTCTGTATCCGCTCTTTAAAATTTGTGTCTTCCATCACTGGAAAACCGCTCGTAAAACCCACAATTTTTAAAAGCCAGATCGGTAGCCGTGGGGTCGGAGACGAACATTTTATTTTTCGATTCACAATTTTCGACCAATAAATGTGGTCAAAGCCATTTTTGGAGGTATTTTTTGGACTATTTTACAGATAACACTATCAAATTTAAAGAATTCAGTTTCAAACAAAAAGCCATTCGAAAACATGCGCCATAAACTATTTGGGCCCAAATTTTGAAGCTTTTCCAAAATGTATTTCCAGAGATATAGCGATTTTAGTGTTTTTCGTCTTATTTTTACCCTATTTTTTCCTATTAAATTTTTGGATTTATACAAAATCATATACTGAACATCAAATTCAAAGTCCCAGCCCATTCTCGATCGAAAGCATTTGGTATGAATTGTATTCGAGTAAATTTTGGTATTGATCAGACGGTTGGTTCAAAAGTTATAGCTGTATGATTTTTATTTATATACAGAGTATTTTTTTCAAAAAAGGTAAGGGGTCATTCAGAATCATTCTCCCCAAGGATTTTTTTGTAATTTCACTTAAATTTATCTTTCTAACTGAGTGTTCACGACTCGATCAAACTTCTCAGCAAATTTCACATCGATTGGATTCCGCACTTTTATTTGAGAGCGTTTGACTTTTTGCCTTTCTTACAAAAGAAAGGTTTAAGGTTTGCTTTTGGATAAACGCTTTTTTCAGAAATCTAAAAAAATTCGTGCACGGCGAGGACTCGTCCCAGGAAAAAACCCTATTACTAAATTGAAGGTTTAATTGCGCTCTTTCGATTGAATTTTGGCCCGAAACCCGGAACTCAAAGTCTGATTTTTGAGAGCTCTTTTTCTGAAATACATGGCCGATGTCTGTATCCGCTCTTTAAAATTTGTGTCTTCCATCACTGGAAAACCGCTCGTAAAACCCACAATTTTTAAAAGCCAGATCGGTAGCCGTGGGGTCGGAGACGAACATTTTATTTTTCGATTCACAATTTTCGACCAATAAATGTGGTCAAAGCCATTTTTGGAGGTATTTTTTGGACTATTTTACAGATAACACTATCAAATTTAAAGAATTCAGTTTCAAACAAAAAGCCATTCGAAAACATGCGCCATAAACTATTTGGGCCCAAATTTTGAAGCTTTTCCAAAATGTATTTCCAGAGATATAGCGATTTTAGTGTTTTTCGTCTTATTTTTACCCTATTTTTTTCCTATTAAATTTTTGGATTTATACAAAATCATATACTGAACATCAAATTCAAAGTCCCAGCCCATTCTCGATCGAAAGCATTTGGTATGAATTGTATTCGAGTAAATTTTGGTATTGATCAGACGGTTGGTTCAAAAGTTATAGCTGTATGATTTTTATTTATATACAGAGTATTTTTTTCAAAAAAGGTAAGGGGTCATTCAGAATCATTCTCCCCAAGGATTTTTTTGTAATTTCACTTAAATTTATCTTTCTAACTGAGTGTTCACGACTCGATCAAACTTCTCAGCAAATTTCACATCGATTGGATTCCGCACTTTTATTTGAGAGCGTTTGACTTTTTGCCTTTCTTACAAAAGAAAGGTTTAAGGTTTGCTTTTGGATAAACGCTTTTTTCAGAAATCTAAAAAAAATCGTGCACGGCGAGGACTCGTCCCAGGAAAAAACCCTATTACTAAATTGAAGGTTTAATTGCGCTCTTTCGATTGAATTTTGGCCCGAAACCCGGAACTCAAAGTCTGATTTTTGAGAGCTCTTTTTCTGAAATACATGGCCGATGTCTGTATCCGCTCTTTAAAATTTGTGTCTTCCATCACTGGAAAACCGCTCGTAAAACCCACAATTTTTAAAAGCCAGATCGGTAGCCGTGGGGTCGGAGACGAACATTTTATTTTTCGATTCACAATTTTCGACCAATAAATGTGGTCAAAGCCATTTTTGGAGGTATTTTTTGGACTATTTTACAGATAACACTATCAAATTTAAAGAATTCAGTTTCAAACAAAAAGCCATTCGAAAACATGCGCCATAAACTATTTGGGCCCAAATTTTGAAGCTTTTCCAAAATGTATTTCCAGAGATATAGCGATTTTAGTGTTTTTCGTCTTATTTTTACCCTATTTTTTTCCTATTAAATTTTTGGATTTATACAAAATCATATACTGAACATCAAATTCAAAGTCCCAGCCCATTCTCGATCGAAAGCATTTGGTATGAATTGTATTCGAGTAAATTTTGGTATTGATCAGACGGTTGGTTCAAAAGTTATAGCTGTATGATTTTTATTTATATACAGAGTATTTTTTTCAAAAAAGGTAAGGGGTCATTCAGAATCATTCTCCCCAAGGATTTTTTTGTAATTTCACTTAAATTTATCTTTCTAACTGAGTGTTCACGACTCGATCAAACTTCTCAGCAAATTTCACATCGATTGGATTCCGCACTTTTATTTGAGAGCGTTTGACTTTTTGCCTTTCTTACAAAAGAAAGGTTTAAGGTTTGCTTTTGGATAAACGCTTTTTTCAGAAATCTAAAAAAATTCGTGCACGGCGAGGACTCGTCCCAGGAAAAAACCCTATTACTAAATTGAAGGTTTAATTGCGCTCTTTCGATTGAATTTTGGCCCGAAACCCGGAACTCAAAGTCTGATTTTTGAGAGCTCTTTTTCTGAAATACATGGCCGATGTCTGTATCCGCTCTTTAAAATTTGTGTCTTCCATCACTGGAAAACCGCTCGTAAAACCCACAATTTTTAAAAGCCAGATCGGTAGCCGTGGGGTCGGAGACGAACATTTTATTTTTCGATTCACAATTTTCGACCAATAAATGTGGTCAAAGCCATTTTTGGAGGTATTTTTTGGACTATTTTACAGATAACACTATCAAATTTAAAGAATTCAGTTTCAAACAAAAAGCCATTCGAAAACATGCGCCATAAACTATTTGGGCCCAAATTTTGAAGCTTTTCCAAAATGTATTTCCAGAGATATAGCGATTTTAGTGTTTTTCGTCTTATTTTTACCCTATTTTTTCCTATTAAATTTTTGGATTTATACAAAATCATATACTGAACATCAAATTCGAAGTCCCGGCTCGTTCTCGATCGAAAGCTCGACAAGTCGTCAAGTCGAAGCTACAACGCCAGCGCTTTTACGCTTGCGCGTTTTACGCTGCGCGTGAAAGTGTTCTTTCTGGCTTCTCATAATTGATCGACAAAGTGCAATAGCGATACATATTTTTTTAAGTTAATCATAGACTAACATTATAGACTAAGTACCCTTTATTTTTTTTTTAATAATGTCAATCCAATATGTTTTTCTTAATAAAATTTAAATGTCTTGCGACAAATAATGTACTTCTGAAATTTAAAAAAATGGCATTTGAGGTTTAGCCTTTAAAGATTCGAAGCTTTAGGAAAAATTCTCACTGGATGGTATCATTATGTTTTTGAAAAAAATAATTGCACCAATATATTTCTCGGAGTTTCATCATTTTGTAAGAAAGGCTCTATTTCACCTCTGGTGATATTAAATCGGGTTTTTGAAAAAAAAATAATTTTTTTTTTGCCTACTCATTAATAAAAAAGAACTGTTAGTGTGGAAAGATTATAAACAATCACAAAAAAAAATCACAAAATTTCTCGAATTTTCAACTGCTGATGTATTCTTCGCAATTCATTTTCTATTCGACATTACGTTCTAATCGTCAGAACGTTTATTGAAAAGGTGTTGTTAGATTGTTATAAAAATTTGCTTACGTAATTATAAAACTCTTTGTAAGATAAAATTTTGAGTTTTTTTAATAGGTTCTATGAACATATGAGCTAACAGGACCTTTTCAAAAAAAAAACTCTGGAAATGTTAGAAATAAAAATAATTGCTTTTCTGACTTAAAATAAACATCAAAGCATAAAAGTTTCTCTAAAAAGTTTCAAATAAAGATTTATGTTTTTTAACAGAAACCCGTTTCAAGACATTGAATTTCTATTGCATTCTAATTCCTCCCGAAGAATTACCAAATTCACCCCAAGGGGAATTCCTCACAGGTTGAGAAACTTTGAAATCGAGTCATGAAAAAAAATAGTTTTTTTATTTGATGCTGTCTTTTCAAACAGTAGGGGCAATATACCCATTTTAATCACCCTAAGCTGTTCGACCAATTCACATCACTTTTGCAGTTTTCCGCTATTAAATCAACATTTTTAGATGTTTCAACAATGGAGAGTTGCTTGCTCACTTTTATTTGAGCTATTTATTACTTTGGAACAGTCAAAAACACTTTATGAAAGCTGTAATTCATGATCAAATTGCTGATAGGCCGATAATAGAAATAGGCTGAGAAAGGGTTTATTTCCCTTACATAGAGCATAAGCTATATGTGAGACATATCGCTTATTGAAATAATAGCAGAGATCTAAGAAAGATTCTCATATTCTTAATTTCTAAACTCAAAATGAATAAAGTAATGGGTAATTCTCCGCCAACTCCCACAGCAGTTGCCCCGACCCCTCTTCGATTTGCATGAAACTTTGTCCTAAGGGGTAACTTTTGTCCCTGATCACGAATCCGAGGTCCGTTTTTTGATATCTCGTGACGGAGGGGCGGTACGACCCCTTCCATTTTTGAACATGCGAAAAAAGAGGTGTTTTTCAATAATTTGCAGCCTGAAACGGTGATGAGATAGAAATTTGGTGTCAAAGGGACTTTTATGTAAAATTAGACGCCCGATTTGATGGCGTACTCAGAATTCCGAAAAAACGTATTTTTCATCGAAAAAAACACTAAAAAAGTTTAAAAAATTCTCCCATTTTCCGTTACTCGACTGTAAATTTTTTTGGAACATGTCATTTCATGGGAAATTTAATGTACTTTTCGAATCTACATTGACCCAGAAGGTTCATTTTTTCATTTAAAACAAAAATTTTCATTTTAAATTTCGTGTTTTTTCTAACTTTGCAGGGTTATTTTTTAGAGTGTAACAATGTTCTACAAAGTTGTAGAGCAGACAATTACAAAAAAAAATATTTAAACATAAGGGGTTTGCTTATAAACATCACGAGTTATCGCGATTTTATGAAAAAAAAAGTTTTGAAAAGTTGGTCGTCGTCGATCATGGCCTTTCATCGCCACCTGCGACAGATACGGGCGACGAAACAAAGAGAAACGCAAAAAGTTACTGTTTTAAAACTTTTTTTTCGTAAAATCGCGGTAACTCGTGATGTTTAAAAGCAAACCCCTTATGTTTATATATCACATTTTTTGTATTTATCCGCTCTACAACTTTGTAGAACATTATTACACTCTAAAAAATATCCCTACAAAGTTAGAAAAAACACGAAATTTTAAAATGAAAATTTTGTTCTAAATGAAAAAATGACCCTTCTGGGTAATTATAAATTCGAAAAGTACCGTCATCAGGGGTGACATTGGGTCTGGGGGGTGAGATTGGGTCATACAAAAATGCTGAAATTTGTACGACCCAATCTCACCCCCCAGACCCAATGTCACCCCTGATGACGGTACATTAAATTTTCCTTAAAATGACATGTTCCAAAAAAAAATAACAGTCGAGTAACGGAAAATGGCATAGTTTTTAAAACTTGTTTAGTCTTTCTTTCGATAAAAAATACGTTTTTTTCGGAATGCGGAGTACGCCATCAAATCGGACGTCTAATTTTACATAAACGTCCCTTTGACACCAAAATTCCATCTCATCAGCGTCTCAGGCACCTCTTTTTTCGCATGTTCAAAAATGAAAGGGGTCGTACCGTCCCTCCGTCACGAGGTATCAAAAAACGAACCTCGGATTCGTGTTCAGGGACAAAAGTTACCCTTTAGGACAAAGTTTCAGGCAAATCGAAGAGGGGTCGGGGCAACTTTTCCCGATTTCGTGTGAGTTGGTCCCGCCCGTGTGGATCAATCGGACCGCGCACTGGCCCACAATCCAGAGGTTGCTGGTTTGAATGTCGCGGCGGGCGCTCTAACATTCTTTGTGTTAATATGGGTATTCGGCGCCGTCGCTCCGTGCCATATTCTAGTACACTTAGGAGCCCAGGGCGGCGAAGTCCTTGTAGTTAAAAAGGAAGACACTAGTGGTTGGTACAGTCATGCCTCGGTTTTGCACGCCTCGGTTTTGCACTGCCCCGGTTTTGCACCGTTCAGCTGCCTCGGTTAAGCACGGCCCAGTGCTTAACTGAAGCTCAGAGCTTATGGGATTTTGGCTATATGGGAGACATTGGCTTTAATCGTATGATAAATCATGCAAACATCAAAAAATTATTGTGTTTTGGAATCGGGATGATGTCAGTTATCCATTAAAATTATTATTTCATGAAAATTTTCACAAAAATACGTATTTTTCCTGAATTTCGAAAATGCATTTTTTTCTCTCTAAAGAATCCAAAAATATACTGTTATTGCAATATGGGTATCAAATGATCATGTTTTTTCATACATTTCGGATGTAATAACAACATTTTTAGAAAATACTCCAAATTTTCACAAAACTACGTTTTTTTCAAAAAAAAAATACTAAAAATTTTAATTTTTTCAATATGGGTATCAAACGATCGGGATTTTTTCATACATTTCGAATGTAATAACAACATTTTTTGAAAATACAAAAAAAAATCACAAAACTACGTATTTTCGAAAAAAATACTCAAAATTTCCGCATTTACAATGTGGGTATCAAACGATCGAGATTTTTTCATACATTTCGAATGTAATAACAATATTTTTTGAAAATACTGAAAAATTTCACAAAACTACGTATTTTCGAAAAAAATACTCAAAATTTCCGTTTTTACAAAGTGGGTATCAAACGATCAGGATTTTTTCATACATTTCGAATGTAATAACAACATTTTTTGAAAATACTAAAAAATTTCACAAAACTACGTATTTTCGAAAAAAAAATACTCAAAATTTCCGTTTTTACAAAGTGGGTATCAAACGATCAGGATTTTTTTCATACATTTCGAATGTAATAACAATATTTTTTGTAAATACTAAAAATTTTCACAAAACTTGTAAAACTTTTCAAAATTTCAGTTTTTACATTATGGTATCAAATAATCAAATACGTAGTTTTGTAAAAATTTTGAGTATTTTAGTTTTTTTAATAACTTTTGAAATTTATGAAAAAATTCCGATCGTTTGATACGCACATTGCAAAAACGGAAATTTTGAGTTTTTTTTTTCGAAAATACGGAGTTTTGTGAAAATTTTGAGTATTTTTAAAGAATATTGTTATTACATTCGAAATGTATGAAAAAATCCCGATCGTTTGATACCCACATTGTTAAAACGGAAATTTGAGTATTTTTTTCGAAAATACGTAGTTTTGTGAAAAATTTTAGTATTTAAAAAAATGTTGTTATTACATTCGAAATGTATGAAAAAATCCCGATCATTTGATACCAATATTGTAAAAATTGAAATTTTTAGTTTTTTTTTCTAAAAGACGTAGTTTTGTGAAAATTTGGAGTATTTTCTAAAAATGTTGTTTTTACTTCCAAAATGTATGAAAAAAACATGATCATTTGATACCCATATTGCAATAACAGTATATTTTTGGTTTCTTTAGAGAAAAAATGCATTTTCGAAATACAGGAAAAATACGTATTTTTGTGAAAATTTTCATGAAATAATAATTTTAATGGATAGCTGACATCATCCCGATTCCAAAACACTATAATTTTTTGATGTTTGCATGATTTATCATACGATTGAAGCCAATGTCTCCCATATAGCCAAAATCCCATAAGCTCTGTGCCTCGGTTATGCACGCCTCGGTTTTGCATCCCCCATATACGGTGCTAAACCGAGGCATGGCTGTACAAGCAATGGTGGCCGACAGCTATAAAGTTAACTTCGTTTTTGGTAGAGAATTACCCTAATACAAAAAGGCAGCTATATGATCAATTAAAAAAATTAATAACCTGTTTAAAAAACAGGGTTTCCGGGCGAAGACTGATTTAAAGAAACTCAAATTTGCATGGCAAAAGATATAAAAGTCAAAAATAAAAGCACTGTTTAATACATTTTGCTTCAATTTTTTTCCCTAAAAAAAAGTTGAAATTGGAAAAATGATTATTTTTTCTCTCTCTATTGTTTTTGCATTATAATAACATTTTTCCACGCATTTTATGAAAGTTTTTGCTTGCCTTCACATTTTGGCCTAAACAAAAAAATTAAACTTCGACTAAGATATCATAAGCAAAATGGTTAAAAACATTGCCAAAGTTAAAAAAAAAACATTGTCTAAATTTCTAGATCACTTTGTCAAAAGGTCCCATGCGCCATGCGTTTCCTTTAACACGTTGGTAGTTTGAAAAGGAATCTAGATTTATTGTCGCGTTTCATTATAAATTTCTGCTTTATGATCTGAGTACAAAGACTTTGAACAAAAACATTGCAGTCAATCATTAACCATGAATAACTTAAAAGGGAATGATTTTATGATTGAATTTCAATTGAAATCGGCCACTTCACATGAATAATTAATTAAAGTGGAAATTCACAGAATTATTTTTAAATGTGCACCTCCCAACATTTGCAACCGCTCGATGTCCCTAATTACGGAGCAGACAGAAAATAAAAACAATTCAAACCCGTTTCCCCTTGTTAGCATACAACATCGCCACAAACCATGTTCCGAGAGCATCGGCTGAGTCATTCGAACCGTTTCCAACAAGAAGAACAACCAGATCTCGGATGAGTTGCGACGACGTCGTCGTCCCATGTGTTCAATGAGTTCTTGTCACACCGCCAAATTAGTTAATATTCAAAGCCACCACAAATTCGCACGCAGGTCCATCGTCCACCACCAGGGGGAGGTTTGAGGAAGAAATGAATAAATTACAAATCCAGAGTAGTTCCCAGAGCTGTGGGGCTCTATGAATGCAGCGGCGACAGCTTAGAAGTACGGTTGAGATGTCATTTGGGATGTCGGTTTGTCGTGTCCCAGGGAAAAACCCTTTCCGTAATGGCCACGGGACTCTGACAGACAGATACAGATATGTTGGTTCTCTCGCAGCTGGTGGTTAACTCGTCGCAAGACGACCGAAAGGGCAGCCCATACTTGGCAAAAACACGAACGTTGTCGGACACGCTGCAGGAAATATGCCGGAGCTGGTCGTAAATTAGAACCCTTTTGTGTGTGTGTGTTTGTGTGTTTTTCCCTTCAACCAGCGACACCACGAGGATGAAGACGTGTTCGGTTGGGGAAACCCCCCCCTTTCTTGGCAGGTTTCAATTTGGCCAAGACGCATTATTCCGGTCCTAAGATCCACACCAGCTTAATTGAGTTCATTTTGGGTAATTTGTCTTGTGAGTCATATTTTTTGGGTGGGCAAGCTTTATTAATGATGCCAAATGAGACCCTTTCCGAGAAAAATATTACGCTTTTCCCTCGTTTGAAAATAGAACTCACCTCGCAACATTGTTCTCCAAAAATCCACTTTAATCCGTGAGAATCGAAACATCAGGCAGGTCGCGCTTCCGGAAAACACGTCGAGAATGTACCGTATAAATCCCGCCCAAAATTTACCACCAAATTCCGCGAGCCAAGCACGGAAAACCCCTAGTAGGAACCATCTGAGGCCAACATTCCAACCGTCAACAAAAAACAAACACAACAAACTCATTCTTCCCAAAACCGGGAGCTTCCGCGTAAAATCCAGCATCAACACACACAAACACACACATTCACACACGTAATGCTGAGATAAATTTTGACGATGCACGTGTGTGTATGTGTGTGTCAAATGGGTTTGTGTGTTTTGTATTAACAACAAAGCGAGGCTTTGTTTCCCAGCACACCGTGAAAATCGTGGCAGCGTCAGGGAAGAAAAATCGCTACAACATTTATAAGGTCACACACACACAGACACAATAACGTGTTAAAGGTAACGAGCAGAGTTCGTCGCCGTCGTGCTAACTTGTCGTACGTGCATTTTAGGCCAAATTGAGTACAGCTCCCCATTTTGTACAGCTCACAATGCTTCATCTTTTGACCTTCACAGATTCCTAAAATTCGATTTCAATCCTGAGATATTCAATGAAAACCAAAAAAGCTCCGAAAATTTTGGTCACTTTTCATATGAAAGTAGTTTCTATCTTGTCGTGCTATCTTGTCACTCCCTGAAAATTGATGCAAGTGTGACAACTGGCCAAAGGGATTTCAGGTCAGAACGCGTTTGACGCACGTACATGTTAGACTACCGTAAACATTTGTAATTATAACTCGGGACTCCAGCAACTAAATTCAACCAAACTTCAGGGCAATGCATGGTCAGTAGCGTGGTTCACGTTTCTATGAAAAAGACAAAAGTTGTTATTTTGTCTTGCATCAACCGGAATTTCGTTCTTTTATGTCCCCAGAAGCACTCCTGAAAATTTGAGCCCATTTGGTAAAGTCTAGGAGCTCCAGTTTTAATTTGAAATTTATATGGGATTTTGATTTATTTTCCATGGGAAACTACCTTTTTTTACATTGTATTAGGATTTTTTTTTATAAATCGATGAAATGACTTGATTCTTATAGTAGGAGATAGGTTTTGAACTGGGGAACAACTTTGTAGAACATACCAACATGCTAGGAAGTGACCCTTTAAAGATACAGATACTTTTAGATGGTGGCTTTTGAAGGGGCTTTACTTCAAAAGCCACCATCTAAAAGTATCTGTATCTTTAAAGGGTCACTTCCTAGCATGTTGGTATGTTCTACAAAGTTGTTCCCCAGTTCAAAACCTATCTCCTACTATAAGAATCAAGTCATTTCATCGATTTATAAAAAAAAAATCCTAATACAATGTAAAAAAAGATAGTTTCCCATGGAAAATAAATCAAAATCCCATATAAATTTCAAATTAAAACTGGAGCTCCTATACCTTACCAAATGGACTCAAATTTTCAGGAGTGCTTCTGGGGACATAAAAGAACGAAATTCCGGTTGATGCAAGACAAAATAACAACTTTTGTCTTTTTCATAGAAACGTGAACCACGCTAATGGTCAGCCAAACAAAACGTGTTTGTTATTGTTTACATTGCGCGCTTTCGTTTTTGTTTATTCAAGGTCAAACATTTAATCGCGTTTTTCTCGGAACGTCAAAATGGCGGGTGCGACAAGATAGCACGACGACGTCGAGTTGTTCTCTGTGTGAGCATGTTTCCGGAAGGGGAGGAAAATAAAAAGGGCCTAATTAAAATTGCATTAGACTTTCATCCTCATTTTCGGAGAGTTTATTTTAGAGGAACTTGAAAATACAGAATTAATAATAAATACATGTGTTAAACTAATTTTTTTTTGCCAAAAAGTTTCAACACAATTTATTTTGAACTTAATGACTTAAAATTCAAAACAATCCGAAAAAATTATAAAGCTTACCAATCATTATTTTTTGTTTCTTGTAATTGTCTTTTTCGGTCATGTTTCTTATTTTCTTAATTTAATGTTTACAAAAGTAAAAAGATAAAAACAATACACAAAAATGATAATCAATGCTTTCGATTAATTAAAGTTATTTTTGAAAACTTCAAAAAAAAATATATTAGGCAGAGCAGAGCCTAGATTGAAACTCCGCAAAATATTGGTTTGAAAAATAAGACCAAACAATTGCTCATTTTACGGTTATGTTTGTGATGACAAAAACAATGGATAAGCGACAAAAGGTCGAAAGACATAAGATCGAATGGACAAATGGTCGAATGCCAAAAGGTCGAATGGACAGAAGGTCGAATGGATAAAAGGTCGAAAGTGTACAAAAGGTCGAAAGGACAAAACGTCGAAAAGACAGAAGGTCGAATGTGAAAAAATTAAACAAATAGTAATCATTATAAACTTCTAAAACATTCTTGAATTAAATAAAAAAAAAATTCAAACAGATCCGATTTTTTGTGAGTTTATCCATACTTTTAGAGATGATTTATTTTTCCATATAAACAAAATAACTGGAGAAGTTTTCCATCCCTAAATTTTGTTTTTAGATAATATTTTGTAATAATATTGTGAGTTATCCCACTCTTTCAAACATGAGCAGTTCTATAAAAAAGGCGAATTCTCAAAAAAATGTTCCAAAAGCAACCTATTCTTAACTGTCGTATTATCTTGAGAGTTTTTAATTTTTTTTTCAAACATGAGCATTTCTATAAAAAAAACGACCTCAAAAATTAAAAAAAATCGAGGAACTTATTTTTGACTGTCAAATGTTTTTGTTAATTTGTCCATTCTTTAAAATATGAGCGGTTCTTTCAAAACAAAAACTCGACTTCTGAAATATTGTTTAAGTCTTTATTTTATTTAAAAAAAAACGGATTCTTGTCTGTCGCGTAACTTTTGTGAGTTTTTCCATTCTTTCAAATATGAGCAGTTCTACCAAAAAAAAGTTCGAACTCTCTAATATTTTTAAGTTTTTATTTTATTTATAAAAACATATCCTTCACTGTCGTATTTTTTTTTGAATGATTTTTTTTTTCATTCTTTCAAATATTAGCAGTTTAATAATACTACTTCTAAAGTATCTTATAAGTTGTTACAGTCATCCCACATATTCGGAACACCCACAAATTCGGAACACTTTTGTGGTAATTTGTCAATAGAATGCAAAATGCAACTTTTCTGCCGACCCTGCTATTTTTAAGGCCTTTATTTGGACATTCTCTTGCTATTTCACCAGTAAAAGTAATACTTTTCAAACAAAAACTGCATTTCAAGACTATTTTATCCAGAGCAGCAAAATACTGCCTCCAAATTGCCCGTTCCATGATTGTGGGATGTTATTGTGTCTCCCACAATTGTGGAACACCTGAATTTAACTGATATTTTCACAAAAAAGTTATCAGACCATTCATAAAACATCACTAACCATGAGTTCTATTGGTTTCAGAGTGCAAAGTCATTATTTTGTAAAAAATATGTACTCCTGGAGAGAAAAAAAAGTTTGTTTACATCGTAAGAAAAAAGTGTTCCGAATTTGTGGATTTCAATGGTCAATGTTTTTCTTCGAAAACTTGATATAAATCGTAAAAATGTACAGCCGGTCTATACATCAATCGAAAGATCGCAAGAAAAGCTTTCACATGAAGGTAAAAGCAAATCATTATGTTTAATTATCGATTTTATATGATTTATTGAACATTGGCCGATCTGTAAACTGTTCCGAATATGAGGGATGAGTGTATCAAATTTATAAAATAAATAATGGTTGGTCTATAATTTTTCATCTATCCTTCATGGTCACATTAAATCCTTTAAAAAATCTGACTTCAACAATATATATAAAAATTTCGACCGTATTTATTTAGATTTTAAAGATAAACCCCCCGCCACCCCCTCTTCAAAAAATTTCCAAAAAATTTGGGGCTGGTTTCTATACACAAGACCTCTATTTTTTAAGAATATAAAAGTGAAATGTTTAAATTCGACCGTTTGTCTTTTCGACGTTTTGTCCATTCGACCTTTTGTCCACTTTCGACCTTTTGTCCACTTTTGACCTTTCGTCCATTCGAACTTTTGGCATTCGACCTTTAGTCCATTCGACCTTATGTCTTTCGATCTTTTGGCATTCGACCTTTAGTCCATTCGACCTTATGTCTTTCGATCTTTTGTCATACATTCGAAAACTTTATACGACATATAATCTCTACATTTTCGTAAATTGACTTTTGTATTTTTTTATACTTCAATGATACTTCTTTTATATTTTTTAGGCCAAAAAAGGACATTTGATGCCATCCAAAAATGCAAGCTTAATTTAAATAATCTGTAACTTGAGAAGGATTTTTTTAGCGAACCTGACACCATGTCTTAAGCTAATATGTTGGTAATGATCAGGAAAATTCAGAAAAAAAATTACACTCTAACAAATTACTAGTTTTTGTAATTCACTTATTCTCATGAAAAGTCGATTTTTACTAACTTTATACCCCATGACCGACAAGGTTTTTTTTTTTAAATGCTTGGATTTTTTTTTAAATTGTATTTTTTGGAATATATTGGAATTCCCACCAAAAAATTCAAAAATCAATTTTAGACGTAGGGGAAATTCTCGTATGTTTCGCAGGTTAAGCACTCGCTTCTAACTCCATCCAAGTTGCTGATTTTCACTATTTAAGCAACTAATTTTGCAAAACTTTTGGTAGAAACTTGCTTGCTCACCAAGCATGCCAGATACACAGATTTGTCTGTGTTTCACAGACATTTGAGTTTGCGCCAGACATTTTTGAGGTGCACAGACTTTAAAAAAAGTTCATTTAATTAATATTTAGTAAAAATATTAGCCGAAACATATTTCGTTAGTCTTCAAATGCTTAAAAACGCAATTTCTGATGGATTTTCGTGACAGACATACACAGACTTTTTCACAGACATTTTGAATAACCAAGTGGCATCCCTGTTGCTCACTTCTCATTGAGCTATTTATCACTCGATTTCAGTTGAAAACGTTTTTAATTAGCTGTAATTGAATGTCAAACTGCTGATATGGCAACATTAGAGGCACGCTGGAATAAGATGCTGTTCCCCTAAGTAGAAAATAACTTAAGAGAAATTTTGAAAAATTGCGTCGTTTTTTAGTTATAGCCAGTTTTAGGCTATTATGACCGAGCCACGCTTCCGCCTCGTAAGCGGTAGATCAGGGTTCAAATCCCGGCTCGGACCAACACAACTGGTGATCTTTTTCCCTTCTGGATTAGATTGCTTAGTAGAGGGAAGGTAGTGTATCGTCACAAACTGGACCTTATCAAGACACCTTAGGAAGACAAGGGAGCGTTCTTTTATTACGTAACACAGATGGGGGGTCGGATGCCGTGTTACGCTCCATACAAATTTTTTTAAATGTGTAAGAAAATTTTGTTACGAGGGGGGGGGGTCTAAAAATCTTTTTTTTTTGCGTTACGTAATAAAAGAACGCTCCCCAATATAAACAAAATTAAAAAAAAATGAGAATATTTATATTGAAAAGATCATACAAATTTCACAAAAAAAATCATTTTAACACCTAAACTGGTTCAAAGTTTAAACTGTTTATGGTTCAAATACAAATTGTACGGAAATAAAACATCTTATTATTTATCAATATCATAAAATCAATGCAAATTTTATCACAATAATTTAATAAATAAAACAAAAAGAATCATTCAGTTCTATTTTATTTGAATTTTAAAATATAAGAAATTAATTTATAACACAAATAAATAAAACTAACTATTAATGTTCATAAAAACAAAACAAAAACAAGCATTCCTGTAAATTTCCGCTCACAGCCCCTATTGCGCCCAAATTAATCTCGCTCGACTGGGCCAAATTATCCACGTATTTGTTTGTGTCGAGGCTTTAGGTAAACAATATTGGCGCTCTTCCCAGGCGCTGCCAGGGTAAAACCAAGCACCAAGCACTAATATATTGTATCACGTACGCATAATATCCACAAAAGCACACACACACATTTGCTAACCCAGCGATAATCGGGCACATGTTGATATTTCATTGTGAGGCAATTAAGGCATTTTTCAGTGGCTTGTTGGGGGCGAAAATATGCTTTTTGATAAAGTTATTTGGTGGATGATAACAAATTTTGGTACGCACCATTAGCCGAGGGGGTCTTGCAGGTGATTTTATCAGCAGAATTAAATTTAGTATGACTAATCGAAACGGGGGCACCCTGGTTAAGGTACTTGAAATGATAACGTTGTACTTGCAATGTACGTAATTTTCGTTAGAAGAGAACTTGTAAAACACTTGAAATATTTATAAATATTTATTGGTTTGTAGAACATTATTGACATTTTACCTAAATTACCTCCAAATTTATAATTTTGTAATTAAGAAAAATGTATAATCATTAATTCGACATTCAAAAATTCAAATTTCAACTGAGCATTTTAACCCTCTACAACCCAACCCCGCCTCTAGACGGGCTTCGATTTAAAAAATCGCCAAAAATCCATTTTTCAACCAATTTTTGATCTTCAAAAAGCATTGGAAAGAAGAACTTTTAAAATTTTGGAAAATTTTAGGGTTTGAAGTTTGACTGTTTTTTTGTGACTTTGCCAATGTTTTTAAAAATGTACTTTTTTTAGGGGTCAACTTGGGCTGTGTTTTTTACTAACATTTCCTATATTTTAAGTAAAAAGAAGTATGCAGTAATTTTTCTAGTGCCCCAGACTATGCCTTTACGCATTTATTTCCAATTTAAATGATAATGGTTCCATTTTATAGCAGAAAATGTGAAAAACATGCAAAAAATTGATAAAGTTACTGTAAAAACATGAAAAAATTAGATAGGCAAAATGTAATGATAGGAGGTGGTAGAGTAGGCCAAATACTACCAAAAACAAACATAAACTAAACAAGATAAATGCAAATTAAAAAACTAAAAATGAAACAAGAAAAACATAAAACAAGAGAAGTAAAGTTTTTCGTAGAACAAAAGTTGCTCAAAATGACCTCCTAAACACGGGAAAAATAAAAATTCTCGAAAAAAAATTTGGGCAGTAGAGGGTTAAAATAAAATTCTTCTTCTAATTATGCGTACAAATCAGTCAAACCTGAAATTGCATTTTTCTCATGGAATAATTTCCAGGTAGGGCATCACAACAAATTCCATTTCTCTTTTCTACCAAAACCGGTCAGACTGAATTAATTTCTAACCAGTTCCGCACCACAGAATCCGTTTCCGGATGGGAAAATGTGGTTTCACAGTTTTTGCATTTCCTGTTTTCCACAAAATACACAAACAAACGCAAAATGCACCTACCACTCACTGTGTTTGTGTACACGAGCGTGTAAATATATTATTACAGACAGATCGATGGAATTTAACGTAATAACGACGGATAATGCTCCGGCAACCATGCGGCCCCAACGGGAAATTAATTATCTTTAGCGGAATAGTTTGCTTGATGAGATGGAATAGGCAAACCTGCGCCGGGTTTGAACACGTAGTCGGGAACAACTGGAAATGCCGGGGATTCCAGTTCGGTAGTTTGGACGTTAGATTTAATTACGAAATTGAATTCGGTACGATGAATCTTAGATGTTGAGTTTGAACTCGGTCAGAATGAATTCCCAAAGATTTTTTAGATTTTTTTATCTGAAATTATTTCATGACTAATACTTAATAAGATAAAAATACCTTTCTTACAATTTAACTATAAAATGATTTACCTTTTCACTATAGAATTTAGTTACCTTTCTGATGACGAAATTGAACTAGATATGCGTGCACTTACCCGTAAAGAAAAAAATATAGAAAGATTTATTAAATCGAGAAACAATTGAAAAATTAAAACTTCAATTCACTTTCTGGAACTACACAGTAAAAAAAAATATAATATTTATGCTAGAAGAGGTACATCGTTTATGTCAGAAAAAATGTATAATTTTACCTCTTTTCTGATGCAATGTCACATTTTCAGTCTAAACTGAGGTAAAATTACATCATAAGGAGGTAATATTCAACCTTTCAAAATTACACCTCCCAAATTTACATAATTTCTAACTGTGTAGCAGAGCATTTCAACGAAAACCATTCAAAAACACTTTTAAACGATGATTTTATATTTCGAAAATTTCAAACATTTTCCTCAAACGAAATAAGATTAATTCTCCGTAATATTGAATTTTTGTCCCTTTTGAAATGTGAGTCTTCAAAAAAGTTTTTCAAAGAGATCAGAGCATTTCACAAATTGTATATTTTTTACATTGCGAGTACTACAATTTCAGAGATATCGGTATTAATAATTATTGCTGTTTAGCTTATACTAAAAAAAAACTTCGATTGCATTGTTTCTTTATATTCGAGGTGTTTTATTTATCTCAGAAAAGAAAGACCAATCCTCAATGCTTCATAGACGAATTTAGATGAATGAATTGCATTTTTCAGCTTATTGAGTGAAAAAATAGAATTTGCACTTAAAATTTTCTCGAAAAATGTGTAAAAAAATTTTAGATCGCAAAAACAATGTAGCAGAAAAAAATTAAGCACTTATTTTTATTTTTCTTGAAATTCGATTTGGAATTAACTAAATTTCTTTTTAAATAATTTCCCTTGCTTCCTTTGAGGCTCAAAATATGCCTTTTTTGACCAAATATATTTTTTTTTTGAAAATCTAAAATATGGAATATTGGAATTCTTCTTTTAGAAATAAAAAGAAAGAATTTATCAAAAAATTGATAATTTTTGAGAGTGTTATTTTTTTCTAAATAGTAAGGCCGATGCAAATATTTAAAAAAGTTTTTGTCCCTCAGCCCTGGCCGAGGTCAAGGGGGGGGGCAAAAAAATAAAAAAATATAAAAATTTAAATAACAAGCCATAGTCTTCACATTTAAATGAAAAAAGTGTTTTAAAATGCATTTAACACTAGTTCAGTTGTTTTCAAAAGTTTTCAAAAAATCTAAGATCTTGCATCGAAAATTTTCAAAAAATCCTAAGTTTTTTTAAAAATCCAAACATGCTAAAAATGATTTTAAACGCAGGAGAATGTATTTTAATTTGATTTCAGCTGGTTGCACTTGAATTTTCATTGAAATTTTGAAGTTTATTGTAAAAATATTTTTTTTGCCCCCTGATTTTTCGGGTCAATTTTGAAGGGGGGGGTGACAAAAACTATTAAAAATATTTGTACCAGCCTAATCACTAATACCTAAAACTTTGCGGAAGACACCAAATCGATCAGAAACCTTTCAAATTTACACAATTTTTTACTGTGTATGGTCATAAAGAAGCCCCCCTGGAAAGTCTTCGTTAATTAAAAAAAAATACAAATGAAATCCATTTCCGGATTTCATAGAGAATTACTCAAAAGTACTTCTGTTTTACCTGGGTGCTGAATAGAGGTTCGCAAAACGACCTCAATTTTAAACTGTCAAAGTGGAACCAATCTACTGTTCGCCAAAAGTAGAGAGTATTGTTATCGATCATTATATATTTTTTTTTGCAAGAATGAAAAATGTGTGGCTTTTGAGGACCTGGGGTTGAAGTCAAGAAATCTCAAGAAAGTTTCACCTTCAACTTTCTTTGGTCGTCATTTTTTTATATTTATGAATGTAAGTTGTTTATGGAGTCGACCGTAAAAAAGAAAAACCTCTTCTAACCGATCGAAACTTGAAAACACACCCAATTTTTCAGTAAAAAATTTCAAAAATTATACAAAATAAAACACATACTACTGATTATAAAACAGCTCATTTATTAGTAAGAAAAAAGTCATGCTTGTGCTTGAACAGCCTCTTACTTTGTAGATGTAAACAAAGTGGGATCATTCGAAAATCAAGTTACGCATTCTCTCTATTCATCACCCAGTGTTTTACTTTTATTTTTTTTTATTTTGATGAAGTACAAGTATTATAAGGAAAAATAAAAAAAATCAAATCGAATTTTAAAAAAACAAAAAAAAATGGAATGTAATTTTCAGCAGAGATCTTTTCACACAAACATTGACTAAATTTTGTAAATGCTATCTGTGTTCTTAAAAATATTTTTTATCGGATATTTTGAAGATGATTGCAATTGATTGTACAACAAATTGTGAATATTGATTATTACGGCTCACACAAAATAAAAAAAAAATTAAATAACATTAAAATAAAATTATTTCAGTAAATTTTAAAGTGCATAAAATATTAGAAAATTGGGAAAAATGTTCATTGCCTTTACTGGGATGTCCATGGTTAAAATGTTCTACGAAACATTAAAAAAATTAAAAAAGACAATACATGAAAACATGATAACTCAAAAAATCCAGTGCGGAGGTGTGAACTTGAAAGAAAACATAGTAATTCTACTGTAACATGCAATTGACTATAAACCAATAAAAAAATTAACAATTTTTGCATTAATTCAATAAAGTTCAGACTTATTTTTGAGTGAATCCTTAGAAATTTTGTCTCATTTTGATAGAAGGATAAACAAAACCTTTTTATTGAAGGCATTAACAAGAAATTTACAAAAATTTCACACCAAATTTGATAACTTTGCATTGCGTAAAAATCTTTATAAATAAATATAATTTCAACAATTGAATTCATTAGTTTGAGCAGGAAGTACAAACCTATTTTTATCTTTCTTTTTTCTTCACAAAAACTCTTCAAATGAAATCCCTACGACCAGTAATCGACCGTGTTCAACAAGCTTATCCTCAAACAAAACACCGTTTTCACCACTTACACTCAATGAGTGCGAGAAACTGCTCAGGTATGACCAGACCCAACATTCAGTCCCCGTCATTCAGTCCGGCACGTCACTCAGTCTGTGTAAAGCGCCGTTAATTATGCTATTAAAAGTTAATTTCCGTGCTTTCGAGGACCGCGTCGTCGTCGTCGCGAGGATAGAAATTTAATTACCCACCCATCATAGCAATGCAGAACAACCGGGAAGGTCGTCATATTTGCGTTGAGGAGGACTTCAGGACGACCCGGGTATGATGGTGACTATTGAAATAAGAGCTTTCCACCATCGTCAATTGACGTGAAGTACGCTTGCCATAGGGTTGACGATGGTTAGAAAGTTTAAAATTTTCGAAAAATTTATTTACAATTGTCAATTCCTGTTAAGAAAACTTTGTAGTCTATTCAACTACTCAAGCATGATCTCAATCATGTCGTGCATTTCCCAGTTGTCACCATGTGTAATTGTGGTATGCTGGTCCACAGTAATGAAATTGTTGACGTACTTTTTCGTTCGGGAGACGGATGCCTATAATTACCACTAATCAACGGGCTGGACGTCCGCGGTTTCATCGGTTTTGCGTTCGGTAGACTGGTTCAAATTGTGAACATTTTCAAGATTTTTTTTGAAAAATAAAATAAATACAGAAAACTGATATTCAATAAAACTTGAAAATTTAAAGGAAACAAAAAATAATCCCAAAATTTGAACCATTCTATCCAGATATCCCACTATCTGAACCACCCAGTTAGTACCAGTTCCATTCCGAACGATATGGAGTACGTGCGCGTGGACTCTCGGCTGGAATGATGCCGCGAAATGGTTCCTACCAACCAGGCTCGACTTCCAACGATTTCAGCTGTGTATGATGTGGACGGACAGTAGATTGGATAGCCGACCAATAGGACCCATGACCAGCGCCAGGACGACAACGATAATCATGGAATGATAGATGCTACTTGAGGGACGCGCGACGGGTTTAATAAATTCCAGAGTTTTTTTTGAAAAGGACCAATAAACCATTGTCTTTCATATGTTTATAGGACCTAATCAAAAAAAACTCTAGAATTGTTCATGAACTTTGGTCATGCGAGCTGGTTCTGGGAACCGTTTTGAAGCCACCATTTGGTCATTTTTGGTCAATTCCGAGTTTTTGTTATTTTTAGGTTTAGTTTGACGTTTACTTTTCGAAAAACACATAAAATCTAGTACTTTATTCGGAAAATCCTTGAAAACAACACCAAGTCTGTTTGTCCCATCTTTGAACTTCTACGCATAATTGTCCCACCAAGTATATTCTTTCACGAAATTATCATTTTTACGAAGTATTGTGGCTTGTTTACCAATTGTATAGCAAGAGGATTACACATAAGAGTGATAAACTGCTAACTGGGATGATTAGGGACTTATGGGGTGAATAGGGACTAACGGGACAATTATGCGTAGAAGCACAAAAAACGGTCGAAAAATTTCAATTGCGATTTTTACAGTTGCACTTTTTTGAACATGGGACAATTATGCGTAGAACGGCAGCATAGGGAGACCAATTACAGCTAAACAATCGTGGCTGCGACAACTTGAGAGCCACCCTAGCATCCAGGGCGGAACTATAACTACGACGTCAAGTTCCAGGGATTTTGGCTGTAATTTAAGCTACTAATTACCCACAGAGTGCACAGTGCAGCACTTGCACGTGATTGCGGCTTCAAACGGAGTTGGGCCTTAGCTTGTGAGGTTGTTGGAAATTTCTGAAACTTTCCACCTTCGAATCGTAAAACCCATGAAGCAAAGGGTTAATCCTTGGAAAGGATCGATGGAGTATAGAGCAACTATAGGTGCGTGTCAAAAGTAATAATAAATACATCAATTCAAATTGGTTCGATATTTCGTTTCGAAACTGCTGCCAGACGAGGCCATTAGCTGGTGCTATTGCCGTCTGGTATCGATGGGAACTTGAACACCACCCCCAGAAGCACTTGGTCGTTCGGAATGCTGCAGGTGGTGCGATACCTTTAAATTTTTCATAAAGTGGGTCAGGGTTATTATTCGTGAGTAAAGTTCAGAAATGATAAGGTTTTCCAATCATACTTTCTGGATTCTTTTCAGATCCCAACAAGATTTTTTTTTAGTGACTTCACTAGGAAGTATCAAATTTTCATGAAATCACGAAATGAATGTCCTTATGAAACTCCTTTAAAAATTTTAATCTAAAACATTCTTGTAGTTTAAGGCACATATAGCTTTGCCCCCAACAATCTTACTTGAACTTCTTACAAATTCCTTTCAATCAAGAGCAACCAGTATACCAAGACACTTCCAGTGCTTCCTAGAAAAGGTTAGACACTTTGAAAATGTTTTGCTAAAATTACAAAATTTAAACAATTCTAGGTTAAAATATCTATCGCTTCTCTTATTATTCAAAAAATCACGCATTTTACAAATTTTAATTTTAATTTTTACTGTCCCAATCCTTGCAGCCTCAAGAAGATTGTGTAAATATTTGGGTCTCTTCACTTTACTGTAGTCAGCTTTGCTGGGGACGACTACCGAAGATGCGGTTGCTCTCCGTGGACGTGCTTTCCGAAACATCAAAGACATATCCTCCCTAATTGTGATGGAATGTGGAAAACTGTCACACAAAGCACTAACCTGGTTGTTGTGCTTCCGTTTGCGTTAGGGTAAAGTAGGTTGTTTTTGGGTGGTAGTTCAACTCAAATAAATTTGTTTACGATTTTTTTTATAATAGTAAAAATAAACCTTAAAAATTTGATGGTACAAAAAAATACAAAAAAAATGTTTCAAAGTTTAAATCATTGCCCAATCTTAAAACCATTAATCCACTCACAAATTTTGTAAAAAATGTGAAAACTTTTGATTCGTTCTTTGAATTCAGCTTAAAATGCAATATATGAAAAATCAATAATGACCAAAACTAGTTCAAAAAAAAACTAAGGCTTAATTCTAACTTTTTATCCATTTTACTAATAATTTATAAAAATTTTGTTACAAAGCTAATAATCTTAGTAAACAAAATAATAAAACTGTTTTTTTTTTTCATTCTTAAAAACTATAGCAGCAACCTTAAAAAGTGCACACTTGTAATCTGACTTTAACAAGTAAAACTATGACTATCAAAGTCATCGCTGAATTCTAAATAAAAATTTAGAACACAATTATTTTTTTAAGCAGCATCAAATTTGCAATTGAAAATGGCTATTCAATTTTGCTGAAAAATTGCAGTTTTCTAATTATTTTAGCATTTTCAGTTTTTCTTTGTTTTCGAAAAATGTTTTTTTTTTGCAATTTATAATTCTTTGAGAAGGAAAAAAACACTAAAAAATCATATCTAGTCTGAAGAATATAAAAAAATTGCTGTGTGCTGAAAAATACAGTTTACAGTTATGATTTTTTTTAAATAGTGATTTTTGTAAAAAAAAATCCTGTACTTAAAATTTGTTGATCTACTTTTTTATGTAAAATAGAATTGGCAATCGAAAAGTTCAGTCCAGTCTCGACTTTCCGAAGGCCTTGGCAAAATTTCACTTCGGATAATCGAATCAGGAAAAACATATTTTTTCGTTGTCTTATTTTTGATTATCGAGAGTATGACTTCTAAACTAAAAGTGATCTAGAATTTTTAAATCCGGGATGGCGGCCAAAATGGCGGCGATCAACTATTGAAAAAATGAATTTTGTAAATAATGTTCAAATTTGATTAAGGGTCGCAGAACTCGGTTTTGATGTTAAAAATAAAAAATATCAAAGAGCACGGAAATTTTTTTTTTCCGTGATTCGATTATCCTAAGTTTCAAACAAACCTTCGGATAATCGAACATCGGAAAATCGAAAATTCGGATAATCGAGGCTCCGGATAATCGAGTCTGGATTGAACTTAAATTTTTTTATTAAGGGCACCGATTTCAAAATATAGCCATTCAAATTTAATTATTTTTTTCAAAAAATTCCGTTTTTTATTTTTTTAAATAGTGTTAATGATTGTCCATTCCTGTCCATTTTCAAAAAGTTCAGAAAATTTACTACAATTTCGTCTAAGAAACACTAAAGAATAGACCACTGCACTGGTTGCTGAGATACTGCGGATAAAAGAAACAGGAAAAATTTTTATTGCAATTCCGTCGTGAAATAGCCTACTTTTCTGTACCAAAAATAACAGAATCGAATAGCAACACTTTTCAAAATAAATGCTGGAAAGGTCTACTTTTCAGCACTGAAATGGGTGCTGGTAAGTTGAACTTTTCAGCACTTGTTTCGAAAAGTAACACTTTTAAACACTTTTTAGATTTAAACGATTTATTTACAAAATACATGAAAATTTGACTAAAAATTTCACTCAATAAAAAAAAATAAAAAATGGGTGTTTTTCGGAATTGCAAAATAATTGTATGGAACCCGTTGCAAAACTTGATTTTTCAGCACTCTTCGTATTTATCCAACTAGGTGAACCTCGTTGGATAAATGTACGACTCGTGCTGAAAAATAATCTTTTTGCAACTTGTTGCATAAACTACTATTTTTTAAACTCACCCAAACCACCCTCCATTTTCTAATGTCGATATCTCAACTAATGGTATTTTGCCATTTTTCAAGACTAACATTTCAAAAGGGCGTTATATTAAATGTTGCATTTTTCTATTTTTTTAAATCACTATTTAAAAAAAATCATAACTCCATACTTCCAAATGGCTCTAAAGATGCGAATTTTTGTCCCCTAAAAATAAAAAAAAAAATTCAAAAATTTTAAATTGCGAATTTTGGGAAATTAATTTTTTTGTGGAAAAAGTTTATTAGAACATCACCAATTATTTTCCGTGTAGTTATTTTTTAAAGAGTCCTCATCAATACCTACAACTTTGCCAAATCAATCAAAAAATATCTTGAAGAGATACAGATTTTCGAATATTTACGTACCATGGACAAAATGAACAGCTGCCAAAATTGTATGATTGTATGGAGACTTTTATGGGTGAACCAATGACACAAAATTACTTCTTTGGTCATAGGGAAGGCCCCCACAAAGTTTTTAGCCATATCAAAAAATATAAGTAAAATCAATTTCCGAGTTTGGTGGAGAATTGCTAAAGTGTCTTCCAAAAGGCTTTTTTACTATATTCACAGAAATTCGTGAAATGATTCAAAACTATCATCTTATTCACATCCTTAAGATCCATTTCATACTGTGCAGAATGACACACCCCCAACACAAACTTGTCCAAATTCCGACAAGCGCGTAAGCTATTTTTGATGGAAAGACATCCCCGGGCCCGGAAGGCACAATTTGCTTCATGTACGGTTGGTTGCCGGAAGTTGGCAGGTTGGAAATTTTTCCGGATGATGTTTTGGAGGGAGGCAGGACTAGGCAGGTACTTGTCTGGAATGAAATAAATTGTTTGTCGTGCGGAGGAAATGGAACGGTAGGTGGAATTGTGTAATTCCAACAGGAAGTTAGTTGCTGGTCTAGTTTAAGACAAGGAAGAATCTTTATAGCATCAAACCAAAGCCAAATTAAATTTAAACACATACTGCAAAATAATTGAGCCACATTTTTTCATAATTTAATAAAAGAAAACTAATATCCCATGACTAATAAATAAATGAACAATGCCTATCATAGGAAATAAATTCAAATTAACATTTGAATGTATCCCTTTTGCAAGCCTTTTTGCCTGCCTTTGTGTTCCTGGCCAGCACACACACACTTCTGTCAAGCATGACAAATTGCCGGCAATAAAACTGCAACATCAGCCAGAAAAAAAGACCAGCAGCAAAGAAGAGCAAGAGTTTATAAATAGACAACAGACGAAACAGCAACGAAATCACTTTCTTTCTATCAGTCAGTGCCAACGCCGGCCTGCCTGCCTGCCTGCCAGGACACCACCAGACGAACCAGAAAGCAATAGATTATGTCCCTTCCCCGGGCAGAAATGTCCTGCTTGACTGTTGGTCGCCCCCCAAGGGAAGCAAATCACTTTGTGTCCTCGAACTTTATTCCGTCGCACGCATCACGCATCGAGATGGGGAGGGGTAGATGTCCCTATTATTGGTCGTCCTTTCGTCGTTTTCGGGGGTAATTCCTGGTGGAAATTCCCAAAACAAGAACCTTTTCCCAAAACGACGAACGGATCCTTGCTGCCCTCCGGGCAAGCCGGAAAATCTTGCTCCTTCAAAATTGCTCTTGTGTTTCCCCCCTACCAGTGAAAATCGGAAAAACCCAACCCAACACACTGGGAAAAAGGATTGAGTGATGTGTGTCTTCACGCACGATTCGCAGAAGGACGACGCTGAAGGGACAACAAAGGCATGTTTTATCGCCACTTGCTGGTTCCAGACACTCGGCTGGCTGGCTCGGGGTCGCTGGAGTTGGAGCTGTCAGAGGAGTTAGTCACAGAGTCTAGGACGGCGAGGATGGCTTGAGTGTGTGTGTGCTTTCTGATCCTGTGGTCTATTGCTGTGAGGCTAGCTTGGAGAGAGATGCGTGAAGAGTCGATGGCTGTTCAGAAACCAAACTGCGATAAATAGAAAAGCTAAAAAGCTAGACATATCCAGATTCACCAAGTATTACAAAAAGTTATAATATAAAGAATTGTCAGTGTTTTAGATGACCTTATGAAAACCAAAAATTTCGCATTAATATAAATGTGAACAAAAGCACAATGTAATTAAATTGTGCTTTTGTTCAATTGAATAGAATTCAATTTTCCAAAATCAGCAAAATGCTACTTTTGCGATATTATATTTATCAAAGTATAAATTCTAGCTGTTTTAAAAAAAAATCTAGCTGCAAAAATTACTTCATTTTAATTTTTTTTAAAAGAAGTTATTGAAAATTAGATTATATTTTTTAACGACAGCGTCAAAGAATCGCTAAAATAGTGTTTCTTTGGTTATTTTTTTTTTGTGTTCTTTGTGTTATTTTTGTGTTTTTTATGTTTTTTTTTTTTTGTGGGTTTTTTTTTGTGTTTTCGGGATTTTTGTGTTTTTTTTTGTGTTTGTGAGGTTTTTTTTGTGTTTGTGGGTTTTTGTTTGGGTTTATTGTCTTTTTTTGTGTTTTTGTGATTTTTTTTTAGTTTTTGTGTTTTTTGTGTTTTTTGTGTTTTTTGTGTTTTTTGTGTTTCATGTGTTTTTTGTGTTTTTTTTTGTTTTATTTTTGTGTTTTTTTGTGTTTTTTGTATTTTTTGAATTTTTTTTTTTTTGTATTTTTTGTATTTTTTGTATTTTTTTGTGTTTTTTGTGTTTTTTGTGTTTTTGTGTTTTTTGTGTTTTTTGTGTTTTTTGTGTTTTTTGTGTTTTTTGTGTTTTTTGTGTTTTTTGTGTTTTTTGTGTTTTTTGTGTTTTTTGTGTGTTTTGTGTTTTTTTGTGTTTTTTTGTGTTTTTGTGTTTTTTGTGTTTTTTGTGTATTTTGTGTTATTGGTGTTTTTTGTGTTTTTGTGTTTTTATGTTTTTGTGTTTTTTGTGTTTTTTGTGTTTTTTGTGTGTTTTGTGTTTTTTTGTGTTTTTTTGTGTTTTTGTGTTTTTTGTGTTTTTTGTGTTTTTTGTGTTTTTTTGTGTTTTTTGTGTTTTTTTTGGGTTTTTTTTGTGTGTTATTTTGGGTTTTTTTTTTGTGTTTGTGGTCTTTTTTGTGTTTTTTTTTGTTTTTGTGTTTTTTGTGTTTTTTGTGTTTTTGATGTTTTTTGTTTTTTTTTGTGTTTTTGTGTTTTTTGTGTTTTTCGTGTTTTTTGTGTTTTTTTGTGTTTTTTGTGTTTTTTTTTTGTAATTTTTGTGTTTTTTTTGTGTCTTTTCTGTGTTATTTTGGGTTTTTTTTGTGTTTTTTGTGTTTGTGTTCTTTTTTGTGTTTTTTTTGTGTTTTTTTGTGTTTTTTGTGTTTTTTGTGTTTTTTGTGTTTTTTGTGTTTTTTTGTGTTTTTTGTGTTTTTTGTGTTTTTTGTGTTTTTTGTGTTTTTTGTGTTTTTTGAGTTTTTTTGTGTTTTTTGTGTTTTTTGTGTTTTTTGTGTTTTTTGTGTTTTTTGTGTTTTTTGTGTTTTTTGTGTTTTTTGTGTTTTTTGTGTTTTTTGTGTTTTTTGTGTTTTTTGTGTATTTTGTGGCTTTTGTGTTTTATGTGTTTTTGATTTTTTTGTATTTTTTCTGTGTTTTGTGTGGGTTTTTTTGTGTGTGTCTTTTCTGTGTTATTTTGGGTTTTTTTTTTTGTGTTTTTTGTGTTTTCTTGTGTGTCTTTTCTGTGTTATTTTGGTTTTTTTTTGTGTTTTTTTGTGTTTGTGGTCTTTTTGTGTTTTTGTGTGTTTTTTTATGTGTTTTTTTGTGTGTTTTTTTTGTGTGTGTTTTTGTCTTTTTTGTGTTTTTTTGTGTTTGTGTTCTTTTTTGTGTTTTTTTTGTGTTTTTTGTGTTTTTTTTGTGTTTTTTTGTGTTTTTTGTGTTTTTTTTGTGTTTTTTTGTTTTTTTTTGTGTTTTTTTGTGTGTGTTTTTTGTGTTTTTTTGTGTTTTTTTGTTTTTTTTTTGTGTTTTTTGTGTTTTTTGTGTTTTTTGTGTTTTTTGTGTTTTTTTTTGTGTTTTTTTGTGTTTTTTTGTGTTTTTTGTGCTCTTGTGCTTTTTGTGCTTTTTGTGTTTTTTGTGTTTTTTTTTGTTTTTTGTGTTTTTTTGTGTTTTTTTTTTGCGTTTTTTTTGTGTTTTTTTTGGTGTTTTTTTTTGTTTTTTGTGTTTTTTGTGTTTTTTGTGTTTTTTGTGTTTTTTGTGTTTTTTGTGTTTTTTGTGTTTTTTGTGTTTTTTGTGTTTTTTGTGTTTTTTTGTGTTTTTTGTTTTGTTTTGTGTTTTTTGTGTTTTTTGTGTTTTTTTTTGTGTTTTTTTGGGATTTTGTAATTTTTTTTGTTTTTTTTTTGTTTTTTGTGTTTTTTGTGCTTTTTGTGTTTTTTTTTTGTGTTTTTTTGTGTATTGTGTGTTTTTTGTGTTTTATGTGTTTTTTTTTGGTTTTTTGTGTTTTTTGTGTTTTTTTTTGTGTTTTGATGATTTAAGTGTTTTTTTTTATGTTATTTATTGTGTTTTTTGTGTATTTTTTGTGTATTTTTGGTGTTTTTTTGTGTTTTTTGTGTTTGTGGTGTGTTTTGTGTTTTTTTTTTGTGTTTTTTGGAGATCTACCTAACATGTTTGTGTAGGGACTTTTAAGATTCTTTTAGCTCACGAATTATTAACAATGAGCCTATTTTTTACAAATTTATGTAAAAATCACAGGAAACGCATGTTTTTAATAAACCCATCAAAACTTTACTTTTTTGTATCGTCGTCGGGTGCAAATCGGTCATCAACCAAGAGAGTGAAAATAAGAAAATGTTCTCCACCAGTCCTTAGCAAATAAAATGAAGCAAGTTGTATTAAAGTCCACCCATACCAGAACGACCAACACGAGACGAAACGATACGATTCCGGTGATGAATGGGTTGACAGCGAGATTGGAGATTGAGCTGAGTCTTGTGAGTTTTACTGGCCTTGATGTTTTGTATTTACCGTAATTTATTGGAACGATGGACCTTTATGTAGAAAGCAAATTGCTTTGACCAGGTCAACATAAAAGGATTAATTGCCAAATTTACAAATAGAAATGAATGGAAAAATCCATCAAACAAACAAAGAAAAATTAAATTCTACCAAAATCCAGAACTCAGTTCAAAGTCGCGCTCATAACTTAATTCTGTCAGATTCCAGCAAACAATTATTCTCAAAGGCTTTCCCAGCCTGGACGCAGTCCATCATCCTGCAAATGCTACGATAATGCGGATTATTGCCAAGTGCAGCGTTCACAGATGGTTCCGGAACACGTCCAGCTACGAGCCACATATGGGCAGGCGCTCCAACCGACTAGCCAACCAATCGACCATGAAGGACCGGCCCCAACGTGTGTCGGAATCAGGTGTGATTGAGCACCACTTTTCAGCCCTCCTCTGTCTGAAGTGTGCAGTGCAGTTATACGGTCAGTGAGTGAGAGCTTTTTGGATCATTGAACAATAATTGACTTTTTTTTGATAAGGTCCTATAAACAAATGTAAACATTGAGTGTATCCCTTTCACACCTTATGTCAAAGTCCATCGGAGTAAGCGGGATATACTCAATGTTTACATTTGTTTATAGGACCTTATCAAAAAAAAAGTCAATTATTGTGCTTGGGGCGGGGGATTTTGGAGCCGAAATTAGAGCCAGTAAGTGTAACCCTTGAAGGGTCAAATTTTGTATTTCTAAAAGAAATTTAAAAAAAATCTTAAAATAATGTTGCAAATTTTCTTGAATTCTACCTTTTCTTATGATAAAGAAAAGCTTAACTACAATAACTAACGAACCAACGAACCATTACAGGGCCTCAAGAAGGCTTAATGACTTCAACGACAAATCTCGCGTGTTATTTGCAGATGTTTGTCATGTCTTACAACCTGTTTCAAGTGGATCGTTTGCGGGAGCCACGGTGCCTGTTTACATTAAATACCCCTTAAAACCGTGTCGTCAACCGGACCTCCGCGCCGACAAGTGTTTGTTTATCTGTTCCGAGTGAATGTTCAAGTTTGTATAGGAGGTAAGTTTCAAGTAGGTTATGTTTGAGGAACTATTTCTTTTGAAATCAGCAATATTTTTTTTTATTATTATTTGGATTACAATGCTTTAAACAGCTATTTAGTGTCAAAAATCCTAAATTTCAACAATGTATGAATGTTGAAAATTGGTGAACTTCTCCTAATTCCTCATATGTTCAATGTACTGTACAATTGTTCCAGTTTGGTTCCAGTAGCATTGTCCTCGAGTAAGACCACCTTAGATTAACACACCCTCACACACCCTCACACAAATACACGCGATGTAAACAAAATTAGCGTTTTGATGGACAGGTCAGTTTCCAGCTCAGTGAAGGGTGACAGCGTGACAACCTGACAGGTGTGCAAAGTGGGGTGAACGACGGGCCACAACTGCGTGAATTGTATTGCATCGCGTTTGCTGATTAAGTTATCATTTCCGAGGATTACCCGTTAAAGCGTAATTAAGGATTCGAGGGTAGAAGTGCTCATGACCTGAATCTTGGAAGGGAAATTGATTAATAATGTTGGTATTGTTGTATTATTAGGAGCTTATGCAATGAATAGCCAAGCTCGATTTTTGCAACTCTTTGTATCTATCTAACTCGAGAAATCTTTATTTTAAGATTCATTTCATAAACTAGTAATTTGAATCTGTAATGAAAGTAAAACCTTGAGACGCAAAAATTTCAAGTTTGACTTCAAGTTTTAACTAGAACACACTAACTTAGGCAAACGCAGGTGCGGGAAATCGCGAAAAATTTCCATAATCAGTAGAGCGTGTGTGTGTGTGTCTTTCTTATACAAGTACGATAGTATCCTGCCGCAGGCCAGTGAGAATGCCTTTCTCGCTCTCTATCTCTTGTGCTTTCATTTGCAAGGAAATTGCGTTCATTGCAGGACGTCATCATTTTCTTCTCCACACACACGTGGAAAAACAACACAAAAAAACCCACAGCGCTCATATCCACATCATGTCGTTGTGGTTTTGTCTGGCAAAGGAGCAAGCAGCTAACTGTCAGGAAAGCTCAAACACACAAAAAAGCACGACCACACTAGGGCTTCCACGTGTGACCACACACGGCCACGTAGTGCGGCGTGTGGCTTTGATTTGATTGCGAAAGCACACGTGGAATTCACCGGATATCATATCCTTGCGCGAGGAGGGCAACTCGTTGCGATCTGCATTTTCAATAGAAAAATGATGTAAAATATATTTCACTTTAAAAATCTAATCTTCTTTATTATGGATTTTTTTTTTAAACATTCAGAAAACTATTTATTGATCTATCCCAGTTAACATTATATTCTTTGAATTTCTCAAAAAATGGAGGAGGCAAAACATTTAATAATAAACAAAAATATTTAGGCTTAGTGATTTTTCACTCTGAAAAATATAATTTTCCCGAAACCACAAAATTTCACGGAAGTTACTCGGAGTGTGAAAAATGCTAAGATAACCTATAAAATGTTTTTTGTAAATTTAATTATATGTTAAGTATAAAAGCTAAGCGAAAAATTTCCGTTTTCACGGGACCATCAAATAAAGTCATCAACTTTCGTGGGATCTTCACTGGACTAAAAAACGAAAATATTCCAGAAACGGGCTGATCTAGAAGATTTAAATAATATGTTAGAGTCTTGAATAAAGCTCGATTGGATTTTCAATTTTCATTTGGAATTCTACTTTTAAAACGAAATTGTAGTCAAATTGTTATCAAAAATGTAGGACAATGCATTTGTATTCAGTTGATTGCAATTATATTTTTAATAAACATTTCAAAGTATTCATTAAAAATACTGTTTTGTCCCTGAAAATAAAAATATAACTACATATTATTTTTTTTTTATTCGCTGCAAAAACTATTGTATGCATGTAGCAATTGTGAAAAAAACAGTATCTCAATTAAGCTTTAAAAAAATGCTGAAGTGCTACCGAGTATTTCCAATCTGCGGTTAGTAAAAATTATAATTAGGAAATAGGCATAAGAGTGCAAATCCAGTTTTAAACGTTTAAATACGCAAAATTCAGTGCATACAATCGTTTGTATTTTCGATATTTTTAGCATTATTTTTTTTTAATAAAAATCGTGGAAAAAAGTTCAATTTGTTTTTTTAAATGCATTGTTTCCCAAAAATCTTTAAATTTCGCGGAAATTGTGAAATTTCACGAATTTCATGCTGTCTCACAGAAAAAAAATTATGGTAATATTCATCAGGAAATGGTGACAGATTTGGTGGCAAAAAAATGATTAATTTTACTCCAGAAAATGATAAATTTTCATCAGTTTTTGATGAATATTCATCAGGTTCACATTTTTACACATTTTTTATGTAATATTACTCAAAAAAAGAGGTTCAACTTTTTTTTTTGCTGTGCTGCGAAATCGTGAAAATTCACTAACCCTATAGTTGTTATCGTTGAAAACGGCGTAAATTGTATTTTTAGCTAACAAAAATGCTTTTCAAAAGGGACCATCCATAAACCACGTGAACATTTTTTTGGGAAATGCTACCTCCTCCCCTCATATGGACAATTTACCATACAAAAAAAGTCTTGTTTGCATGGAGTGTGGACATTTCCCCCCTCCCCCAACAACATTTATTTATTCAATTAATATCAAACGGGTCACTTTTAGGATTGGAAAAAACATGAGGTTTTGTGTATTACCCTAATTCTATGAATATTAATTTTTTTTAGCAATAACATGAATGTTCAAAAGAATAATATCAAAAAGGCAGCGGAGATAACATAAAAAAATCAGCTTGAAAAACGAACATTAAAAAAAGATTTTCTTTATTTATAGACCACAGCACTCACTGGTGATAACTATAGGGTTAGTGAATTTTCACGATCTCGCGGACATCGTAAAATGGTTGAAATTTTGTAATTTCCGTTAAATCCAGTAAAATTTAAAAATATTCTTAAGTTAAAAAAAATCAAACATTCATCCAAAAAGCCTTTTTATGTAAATTATATTAGTTGAAAAGCGTGATGTTAAGAATTGAAGAATGGTATTTATTAATTTATTCAAGATATATTTTTTTTATCTAAGAATGGAGATTGAGATTTTCCCTGAGTCCCGTGAAATTTTAACGAATTTAGATGATATTTTTTAATGGTCCCCGTAGAAATTGAAAAATTGTAAATAATTATGTTTAAATTCAATTTTAAAGATTTTGACATAGATTATATTTTTGCATTTTGTTTTTTAAGTGAAACTTTTGAAGGGAGAGAAATGTTTTGCAGAGCTTATGATAAGTGTGTTTTACATATTTAACTTGATATTTCAGTTATTTCAGTTCTATTCGGTAGATAATTTCATGTTTAAAACAAACGTACATAAGAAATTTAGAAAAAAATGGTGAAATTGGTGATGAAAATTTATAGCAAATCGAAAATTATTATAAATTCAAGTATACATAGTACTTTCAGTAAATGTAACACAAGATTTTCAAGGTTATTTTAACATTTTTCTCGTTCCGTGAAATTTTATGCTTTGAAATTACGCTTCCCGTGAAAATTGCAATTTTTGAGCGTGAAAAATCAATAAGCCTAGTGATAACCTTTTATTTTATTGCTTTTTTTAAACCAGGTTTTATTTTAAAAATACATTAGCAATAGATTGAACTAATTTAGCGTTACTGGCGTTATAGATATTTTTAAATATAAATTTGCCGAGCTTCCGTGGCCGTGAGGTTACGGGTTTCGCCTTGTAAGCGGAAGGTGATGGGTTCGATTCCTGTCTGGCTCGGCAAAGTCAGATCCCTTAGAGAGTAGATATGCTCACTGGAAATACTGACCGGTAGGGGATGGTTCTCGACTAGCGGCGTGCTGGGTTTCCAATCCAGAGGTCGTGAGTTCGATTCTCGTACCGGGATGATGAATATAATAAATTGGCGAAAAATAAGAACAAAAACAAGTAAATACCGGCAAAAACGTAATTTTCAAACAATTTATAATCTCAAAATAATCAGTTTACAAGCTACACTGTAATTAATTTTTATGTATTTGGATATTCTAACAACAAATTTGGCAAGTGTAGGAAAATCTACAAAATAAAAACCTTCTGTAGCTAAACTTCTTTAACTAAATAAATGTATTTTTCTATGATAGGAATAAAAAGAAAACAAAGGATTAAAAAGAAATCAAAATAAAATGACAATCAATTCATTTTCACTTTTCTTCCATTGTAACACTACTATTATCTTAAACAAGCATACCCCATTCCCCAGGATGATTCACACCCAAAAAAAATTTTCAGCCAGACTGAACAAATTTCAGAATGAATTTCCCAGAAATATTTTTTGTTTATGTTTTGCTAAAAGTATGCCAAATTTTTACGAGGATAATGAAATTCACTCTTTTTTTATAAAATTTGAAGGTTCAGTTATTTAAAGATTTGAAGATTTGAAGATTTGAAAATTTAAAGATTTGAAGATTTGAAGATTTGAAGATTGATGATTTGATGATTTGATGATTTGAAAGACTGATGATTTCAAGATTTAATGAATTCAAGTGATAAAGATTTAAAGATTTGGTGATAATAAAACATGAAAATCTCCTTCAATTAAGCAAAAACACTAAACATTTGAGGGGAAAAGTCAACTCAAGAGAATGGCCCGTTTTGACGAATGGCGAATTTCTGGGGAATGGGATGTTCAAGGTTATGGCATTCTGGGGAAAGAAAATCTCGGAGAACCAAGCATATCAAATAATTTTCAACAAGTAATTTTTTTGAAAATGCAATGTTCTGGTTTTCAAAAAAGCTTGTTGATGGTTTGTTTATTTTTTTTTTTTTCAAGTCAACAAAATCTCTACTGAACAAACAAAATTAATCAAATTTCAACCGTGCTAATTTTTTTTCTAAATTCTTGGTGTCTAGAACTAATCAGATCCCAAAGAGTGACCTCACGCATTTAGCCGTGTTGGCCCAGTTCTTCTAGACGCAAAAAAGGTGGCAACGAAAGATGGAATGCTTTGCGGCACACACATCATCATCATCATCACCATAGAAAACTACCTGCCATCCAGCAGGCAGAACGAATGAAAGTGCCACACGAATTTTCACCATTATTCTTCCTGCAAACCAACCAACCAACAGCCGTCAGCCGTCCCCCCTAACCAGGCGTGTCACTCTCCTCCCTAACCGACTAGGTTTTCCCCGCCACCCTCTATGAATAGTAATTAACTCAGCCACTCACCCACCTATACTATACTGCCCATGTTCGCATAAATGTCCCATATGCAAAAACAGCAAGCTGAGAAAAACGCATTTGAAGTTTGTCCCATACATAAGGCTACGTGTTAAGTTTTCGCGAAAAAACTGGATTTTCTCCTAATTTCTAGAAAAAAAAATACTGGATGTTATAGGCTCTTTTGAAAGAGCAAACGATTTTGAACCAAACTGCATCAACTACTCAAACTCGATGAAAATGCATATGGGACATTTATGCGATCAGGGGCAGTATAGAGCCTGCAGAAAGAAGGCAGGAATGCGGAAATTAAGCTTTTCTTCGAAGGAGAAAATGACATGGTAAGGACGAATTAGGGGGAAATTGAGCAAATGAGTTGATTTGAAAAAATGTTAAACTTGTATTTACAAAAAAAAATGTTTATCAATTAATCAACAGGATAATAGGATTTAAAGTTTTATTACAATAGATGCTTTGGTTAAATTTAATTACTCGAATATCGTCCACCATGATTGACAGTCCACATTCTTTAATCTCGAAATTGTCCAAGTTCATCAGCCTCCTCAATCTACAGAAGGGACTCTCTCCTTATTCCATTTCATCATTTGGGTGACTTTTCCTCTTCCATTTTGAAGACCTGCCCGCTGCATGGTCCTACCCTAACATTTCGCGGAAAAGCTCGTTTGCTTTCGTGAGCTTTGATGTATGAAGCACAGTCACGTCTTCGTCGTCTTCTTGCAGTAACACGACTCAAAGACCTAGAAGCGAATTATGCGCCCACACTGTCAACGGGCAAAGGGAGTGGCCACCAAGAAGAGGGGCAGGAAAAAGTGGCAGACCATATTTTCCCACCACCACCCGAAAGGAAAAAGCGCGAGAAGGGTCCTCTCTCCCCACTCGGTTATTCAAGTTTCACTCAATGAGATGGGGTAAATTGAAAACCACCAGTCGTGTGGCCAAGCAGCACACTGTAAGCGGCTCAGCAGTGGCTTCTGATTCTGGCTCTCTGGAGTAAAGGTTGAAGTGAGTTATTTGCTGCGTGGCTTCATCAACCAGGAACCTGGACGCGATGCAGGGTTGAGTTGGGTGTTGTGGGGTGGTTGCTTTATTTTTTAATTAAAACTTTGTTCGTTTGAAATCTGTTATCTTATTCAGAGTTTCTCTGAATTAAAAAAAAAAGATTTTCCTCGTGAAGAAATATTAGTTTTGAGATCATTTTATCTCTTATAATGAAAGCAATGTTCTTGTTTTGGACAGGGGGTGTCCAATAGCGTGGTTCACGGATACACGAAAAAGACAAAAGTGTTCAATTTCGATTGCATTAACCGGAATTTTAAAGTAATATTACCCGAGAAGCTAACCCAAAATTTGAGCTTATTTGGTAAAGGTTTATTTGCTCCAGTTTTGATCTGAAGATAGCATGGAGCTTTAATTTACTTTGGAGAATTTTTTACATATTCTTAGAGAAAATTTCCCAAAACTCTGTCAAATTTTCCTATTTTTAAGTTTCTTATAGGTTTTGATCGCAAATATCCCAAAAATATACTGGATGTTTTTTGGAGTTTACTTTTTTCGGCAAAATTTCAAAACGTGCTCAAAAAATTAAACTTTATCTTTTCGGGATCAATTCCTAGCGCTTTGCGATGTTCAACAAAGTTGTTGCTCGGATTAAAACCTATGAGAAATCTCTAAGACGAGAAAATATTACCCGTTTGAAAAAAAACCTTCAAGAAGAAGAGTTAAAAAGTGAAAAATAAATCAATTAAATTGATTGACATTCCGTTCTAACTTCAGATCAAAACAAGAGCAACTAAAACTTAACCAAGTAAGCTCAAATTTTCAGGATAGCTTCTGGGACTATAGTGTTATTATATTCCGGTTGATGCGTTTAAATTGAACATTTTTGTCTTTTTCATATATCCGTGAACCATTTTTTATATTTATATTTTTGCTCTACCTCGCTAGAAGTTATTTTAGAATTTACTTATTAAAATTATCTATATATATAAAAAAAATTCGACGGTTTTGTTCGAACGCGAATCAATTCAACATGGAACATCAGATCGAGGTGTTCTTTGTTGCGTTGGGTTCGTATAAGTCCAAGGAAGGTTCTTACGCCAAAAAGTTACAACTTTGGCCACTCTGGAACCGATTCCGGAAAATATGCAGATTGTATGGGAAAAGTTACGTAAAATCAAATTTTGATCACAGGAGGCTGAATAACCAAAAAAGTTAAAAACGTCAACAAACGGAAAAAGGCAGAACGAAATTTGTCGGGTAAGGCTTGTTTCTCATAAATTAGATATTTGGACTGTACATATTTAACCTAAAAAAAATCAGAACCATATTTCTATTCTTCTTAATCTAATCTAATCTAATCTAATCGAACACAAGCGCAGCCAGTCCGAAGAAAGCATCCTGGAAGAACTTGCAGTTAGATTACGCCTCAAGCCCTTTCTTGTCTATATTAATAATTGCAGTACATCCGAGTAACCCCAAAAATGTACAGCAAAAATTAAAGCGGCCAGGCCTACTGCGTTGCATTAACCGCAGAGACAGATTCTGTGAACGGACCACATTTCACAGAATCAACAGGGGAGGAAGGATGCGTGGACATACCGTACCAAACGCTCCAAATAAGTTGGGCGTGGTGTGTTAGTGTAAATTGGCAATTATTTATATTTTTAGGGGGGAAGTGGAAATGGGGAAAATGGGGTTGGGGGAATAGGAAAGTGGGAAAGGGGTAGGAGGGTTATTGAATTTATAATATTATATTATAATAAAGGGGAATATAGTCAAATAGAAAATAATGATGGAAAGCTCACAAACTAAATTCTGGAGAAAGTCACTTTTTTATTAAAACATATTTGAAGTATTTATTTATGAATTGCTGTCGGCTGTGTTTTGTTTAAATGTGTTCCGTTTGATTTTAAATTCAAAAGTAAGCATTTCAAAATATGCTCAGAATTGAAAGGGAGCAAACAAAAACCATATTTTAAGTCTGATTTTCGAAGAAAAATATATCTTAAAATTATTTATAATATTACACTTATGCTAACAAAATTTCAAAATGTCAATAAATTCATGATTTTTTTAACTCTTACGTTACATATCGATCTGTGGTCTCAAATATCAAAATTTGTATAAAGATCAAAAAGTCATTATTTAATTAAAAATTAATTATTAAACGTTATTGTATTGCATTCTTGATTTTTGCCTTTTATTTTTTTAATTTGGATAGAACTATGTCTATACATTCCCTATGTCATCAATAGTGTTTCCATATAAGCATCCATAAAATTTTACATCATACAAAATGGGTATGTAAATGTATGAAATTCTTTATTTTGAGAATGAATTCACTGATCGATTTGGAGTCTTCGGAAAAAAACTGAATTTTTAAATTAACTTTTTATCACTAAAAGTTAAAATCCCAAAATACGTATTTTTTTATTCTTTTTATTTTTTATTTTTTTTAGAGCTTTAAAAACAACTTTTGAGCCAAAGTGCATTATCTTGTTTCAAGAATATGATTTTTTGAAAAAGTGTTTTTTTCCAATATCAAAAATATGATTTTTTGAAAAAGTGTAATTTTTTAATATCCAAAATGTTTTAAGTCAACAAGTCAAAAAGAATATTTTTGTATGCTAAAGCAGATAAAATTTTTATTAAAATATTAAAATAACCTTATTTCAGAATTCAAGCCCAACATTTAAAATTATGAAGCAAAAAATATCACAAAACAGTTCATACATTAATATAGTTATGTTCCTAGCGAAAATTTGTTAAATATCAATGAATTTAACAAAAAAAAATTCGATCTGTGGTACCAAAATAATTGTTCTACAATGTAATAAATAGAGAACCATCAATTGTAAAAGTTTATGATTCCGATCGTAGTAATCGGTGCGTGCGGGCGCGAAAAGTTTTTGCTGCGTCATGTTTTTTCTTCGATTCAAAATTCTTAAATTTTTCTGATAATTTTTATTTTGTTATTACAAATCAGTGAATTTACGGAAATTCCTTTCTCCGTTCCGGTGGCCATCCATACCGGTAGTGGCAATAAGAAATGTTTGGTAGCTTCGGTGAAATTTTTAAATTGTGACTCACGGTTGTCGTCAGCGGAAAGGAAGAGACAGCGGTTCTTACTTGATCCTGCCCGAATCCAGTGAACAACTGCTTGAGGAATGTTTTCAGCAGTCCCATTCCGAAGAAATGCTTCCCGTTTGATAAGCGCTGAGCACGGCCACGATTCCTACCACCAGAACGAATTGGCCAAGGAATGACCTTCTATCGGGTGCTGTCGGGTGGTTCAACTTGATGCTGTCGATCGTGCAGAACCAGAAGAGCTGCAGGAAATGCATTCCATCTAATTCGAAGATTCAGACGATCAAATGGACTGAAGCCCAAGATTTCTGATTTGGTGAGATCTTTCCTTTTAAATATCAGAAGATTCTTTCATTTACACTGACATACACACATTTCATTTAAGACAATCCACGCCAATATTTCTATCATTTCAAAAGATTGAAGTAATCTGTTGAATATTTCTCTATATTGATGTCTTTTGAGGAGAGTCCAATTTGCTTCTATCCTTATTGAATGTATCTTATTCCTGATATTCTGTTCTTCTTTTGCTCTTCCTACCATCTGTCTCTTTTATGTCCTTGTGAGGGGATCATCGATCCATCCGCATTGACGTACTATCTTTTCATTTTCTTCTTATCTTTCTTCTTTTTTTCATTGTTTTTTTCACACTTACTACCAGTCTTTGTGAGGGGATACTGAGCTCGATTTGCTCTCCATCCGCATTGACCTGTTCTCATCTATGATTTTCCTTTTTATTAGTAGTTAGAATCAAAGCCGGGGATCGGGGAGGGAGCATCAGGGCAGTGGACGGTATGCTGTAATGGCGGAGATTGGATGTAGATAGTGGAAGACCAGAACTACGTCACAAGGGGAAAATGGTTTAGTAATTGTACAATTCTTAAGGATTGTCCAATTACTACATCTATTGACCTCTGTCAGTCTCCAGCTGTCTGCCGCGCCCTTTTAAGCCCCCAACAGGGTGCGAGCCCTGTTTTTCAGCTTTGTCAGACTTTTTTCGGAGTTATTGGAGGTTACTGTCGGAAGGAGATTCTCTTCCCCTGAGGACACCGTGAGTGATTTTGCTTGTTCGCGTCCAACCACCCCCTTTTGGCCCTTCATACGGCAGTAATTTGAAGATGCTCCCTTTAAGTCTGAGCCACTGTAATTCTAGGCAACCGCTACATAGGTCATCCTTGTGGCCCTGTTGGTTATCACATCAAATCAAATCAAAAAATCAAAACCATCAATTGTAAAAGTTTATAGCATAAAATTTTAAATTTGCGGCAATATTTTTTTTGCCCTCTGACTTTTTGGGCCATTTTTGAAAGGGAGAGGAGGGAAGGACAAAAACTAAAAATAAAATTTGCAAAGGCCTAATGAAGGAAAGCCACTCTGAAAAGCTGTAAAACGTTCCTATTTTTTTCACTGAAGCTTCAAAAATTGGATAATTGTGTTTCTGAGATACAGCCTCACCAAGAATTCGAATTAATGAAAATGAGTTTTTCTAAGTGTCACTTAATTAGCTTTTATTTTTTAACTGACGATATCTCTAAAACTATTCATTCGATTTTCAATGAATACAAAAAAATAAGTTTTGTGACATTTTCTTATTCTTCCAATTAACGTGATTAATTTTTTTTTAAATTTTGTCTAAAATATGAAATGAAGAAAATTACCTAGGTCAACAATCTTTTCAAATTTTATGCCTGATTAAAAACTTTAAAAAACAAACTGGTAATTTTTGTTTTGTTTTGATTTTTCTAGTTCTTCAATGTCAAACACATTGTAATGGCCAAAAGCCCAAAAATCAAAACTTTTTTAGATGTTTTCGAAGTCGTGTAGTTTTCGAAGCAACTCAAACTACTCAAACTACAACTCCCAAAAAAGTTGCAAAAAAGTGCTCTTTTGCATTCTTCTTCGTCAAGCCAAAATTTTCATTCTTTTCGCATTCACCATCCTTCATAAAGGTAATAAGAGGCAAAATTTGATCCTTCCGTATCCCGGAATCAACGTCAAAACGGTCGCCTTATGATAATCAGTTCCGCTACTCAGAAATTCCTCCAGAATCAATCTCTAACTTTTCGGGAGGGGGGCCTTCTTGACATTCAAATCCCCTCCAAAAGCGTGTACACACACATGACTCTTTTGATTTTTTTTTCCTCGGGAGGGTTCCAAGGACTTCCAGAGGGACTTCCTTAAGCCGGTACGACACACACGTCGCTTCGGGTACAATCAATGTGTGCTCCAAGTGCTCTCGAAAATTGAAGCGAAAAAAAACAGGGCCCTTTTTCAAAAGTGTCCTCCATTTGGCTAGACAAGGAACAAAGAATTTTGTGAGAGCAAGAAAAAAACAAACAAGCCGAAACGTGATGGAAGAGGTGGATAAGCATGAAAGAATCCCTCGCGCAAAGATCCTTTTCCCGGAGACACAGGGGGGAAAACCCGCACACACCCCTTTTGTTCTGCACCGATAAAACTTTACATTTTGAATGTGTGTGATATCATCCATCACCATCATCGTCGGCTCATTCAAAAATTCTGCCTTCTGGATTTCGCCGCCGCCTTAGATGTGCCTTACACGACGACGTCAAATAAGGCATTTTCCGACTCGCATCACATTCACACAAGAAACGATGATGATGTCTGGTTGGAACAAAACAAAACAAAAAAAAATGAATAAGTCACAGACATGTTAAAGAAAAAAAAGTGGAAAACGCACTCGAACTTCTGCTCACACAACCGGCATGACACGCAAAAGAAGGAAGCAATTTTCTTTTTTAATTAAAAAGAACGAGTTTGAGTTTTCCAGGCAGAATGTTAACCATGATGAAAAACAAGTGAAAAATGAAAAACGAACTTTCATTCCAGCAGAACGGAAAAATAGAACCGCGACTTTGACAGTCACAGCACACGTGGTTGACTGTTGTTGGACGACTCTTTTAGGAGCCGCCGCGCAATGTTTGCAATCAGCCAGCCAAAGTCATCGTCGTCGCAGGTTGGCGTGTTTGACTGTGAGGTTTGTCGTTGGTTCCCGAGAGGGGGAAGATGCAAAGCAGAGAGAAGCCATCAGGCTGAAGAGAGGTCGAGGAAAGAGGGAAGGAGGGATTATGGAGAAGATCCTCTCGAGCGCATCAAGATATGACTTCATTTGTGCCAATAAATGATTCGCGTGTGTAGTGTGGTGGACTTTTTTGGTATCATCGTGGTGTTGGGAATGGGTTTACAAGAGTTTTGCGAGCTTACATTTTCATGTGAGTTTAAGAGAACAAATTTAAAAAGTAATAAAATAAAAAAAGTGCAAAGTTCAAATTTCGAGATGTTGTTTGAATTATATTTCAAATCGGCTTAAAAATGGTTGTTAGTTCAATCTTGAAAATCTCATTTGATTAATAGTCCAGTCTCAACTATCCGAAGCCTCGATTATCCGGATTTTCGATTATCCGAAGTTCCATTATTCGAAGGTATACAAACCTATATACAAATTTCGCTTCGGATAATCGAATGAAAAACATTTTTTTATGTTTTTTTTTTCTTCTCTTAAACGTCAAATTTCAGTTCTGCGACTCCATTGTAATAACATTTCAGTGGTTGATTGCCTATTTAGCAACTAAAGACCTTTTTTCAAAATTTCACAATTTTGGCCGCCATCTTGGATTAAAAAGTTCTAAATTTTTTTAAAGTTGTTAAGTTCGACATGTATAGGTCATCGCTGAAATTTTTAAGTTATCGCAGTTTTAGTGAAAAAAGTTGATTTTTTGCCGATTTCGTCATTTTCCTGGTTTTGCGCGTGGCGCGTCGAAAAACTCAGTTTTTATTTTCAAAAAATCATATCTCGGAAACGTACGGTTCGACATCGCCAATTTTCTGATATGATATGTGAAATTTTCCGAGGAATCAGATAAAAATATTTTCAGACATAGGCTCTTTGGTCCAGACACGGTCAAAACGCCATTTTTAGTATTCATACGACTTTTTCAAATGTTAAGCTAGATTTTTGAAACTTCTTACTACTTTTCTCAACTAGCCAAACTAATCACCTTTCTTTTGCGTCTAAGACAGCTAAAATCGGATGAAATGAGGTATGATTTTTTGAAAAAAGTGGTTTTTGCGAAAAATGACGAAAATTGCAATTTTTCGAACCACCCTAGCACGATGTAGGTCACCCTAATGGCAAAACAAAAAAATACGGGTCTAATTATTTTGGCCAAGGAACCCTCAGAAAAAATTTGAGCCCGATCGGAGAACTTTTTTTCGGTTTAGGCTCTTTTCAAATGGAATTGCTGTATAACAAGAAATAAACAGAATTATAATATATCCATATATTTTCAATATGAACCTACCGTGAGTTTGAAGATAAAGCTACACTGAAAGCCCGACCATGGTAATATTAAGAACATTTGCTGCTTATTAAATTAACTGTGGCTTTTTGGTAAAAGTAAACGCAAATATGGTAAAAAGTACCACAAAAAATACGTCTGTGCGTGTTCTCAATTTAACCCTACAATATGGTAGCAACTACCATGGTTGGGTTTTCAGTGTATACTTACAGTATTACAAGCATTTTTCAAAAGGAGAAAAATGTTACTTTCGAGAATCGCAGGGATTTTAACGTATTTTGTATTTTATTTAAACTTTTTGTATTCAACTCGAGTCGAGGATGGGGTGAGCGGGGTCAAGTCAAAGTCAATCATAAGGACAATTGGATTACGAAACAATCAAAAAACATTGTTACAGTTATGCTCCTGACAAAAAATAGCAAAATATCTACGAATTTATTCTTTTACGTCATGTTTTATCTTTTCAAACAAGTTACAAAATTATCTGTTAAAATAACTATTAATAACCAGTGTAAAACAGGGTGGCCACCACCGGAAACATAAACCTTTTAGAAATCAGTAAACAAAAAAAAAAGCAAAAGAATAAACTCATTTTTTGTATGTATTTCAATGTGTTTTTTTTTCAATTTTTTTTAAACATTTGGTGTAATTCACAAAAAACACTGTTTTTGGTAAAATCAATCAATGAATTCTTTAGGACAAATGCTTTAATTTTTTTTTTGCAAACTTATAGTTTTATTTCAAAAGATCCTATGATACGCAATGGAAAATCCCATAGCTTATAGCAAAAAAAAAACTCTTGAATAATTATTTATTGATAAGTGTGATTTTTCGCGATTTCACGGAAGCCGCGTAATCCGTGAAATTCACCCCAGGCATTGAAATTTGGGAAATACCGTGAATTACCGCAGAATTTGAAATATTCAATTGATAAATCGCTACTCAGTGCATTCAAGCTTTTTTTTTATTCAATCATTTTAAAAGATTTTTAACAAACATTTTAAAAGCAGCATCTACAATAATTTTTTGAAGATATTGTTCATTAGAATTAGAATATTTAACAAAAGGAAGATAGTTTCTTTATTCCACAAATTTCTATAAAGATTTAAAAAGAACATTAATCAATACTTCTTTGAAAAAAAAAACGCAAAAAATAGCTTTATTATTTTTAATTCTTTGTAAAATTTATTTTAATAAATCAACGATAATAAACAACGAAGAAAAACTTGCATTTTGGTATTTTCAATATAAATTTATGTTTTAATTCAATTGATTAGTAAAATAATACATATTAAATTCATATTTGTTAACCATTTTGCAGTGTATAATATTTTTTCCTGAATTATCAATACATGTAAAACTGCTTTTTAACAAAATTTTGCCTGAACCTGATTAAAATACTAAAACTTCCCTATGGCTGAAACTAAGTAAGCAAAAAAATCTTGGAGATTTGGATTGAAAACCGACCAAAAAATCTTCGTTTACATTGAATGCTTGCGACTTTGTAAAGCTGTCCTGAGAAATGAAGATATGAAGGATATGATGTAATATGTGTAATTGTATCAATATCGCATAGATTGAGGTAAAATTACTTCTGAAAAGTTCTTCACCGTCACATTTTTTAACCTCCCTTAATTCTACTCATTTTACTGTGAATTGTTCCACATATTCTCGTATAATTTGTCAAGCAAAGAAACCCTCAATTTGATATCCCAAACACAGATAAACCAAATCCACTCACCTTTTTCCCTTAAACGCCAGCAGATACTTTTTGTTCGCCGGAAAGTTGTTGCTCGCCACGAAGCCGGTGTTGCCACCGCGCAGCGGAAACTGCTTGTGAAACAGCGGAATGCTCACGTCAAAGTTCGGCCTCAACGACTGCACGCTCATACTGGCCTTGGCCAGTATCGCCATCCCGGGGTCAAACCCTAGGCCGTTCTCGTTGTAGTCCGGCCACGTTCCGGAGTACAGGTTGAAGATGATGTGGTTGCGCCCGTTGTTCCAGTGCGGGAGCCGTTGGAGCCTCGAGGGGACATTCCTAACGTAGTCTTCACTTAGGGAGTCCCGGTCCAGGGTGTCTATTCCTAGCACGAATAGACATGCCTTCTCTGGGTCTTGGGTGTAGTAGCGGCTCTCCTGGATGGCGGAGATTATTTTCTGGTAGTTTGCACTGGTCGGGGGAGGCGCTCCTAGCGAGTTGAGCGGTTCCGGCGGGTACACGTAGACTAGAAAGTTCCGATCGGAACACTTGCTATAGTCGAAGCAGGTCTCCATCCGACAGGTGTGGAACGGAGTCGGCTGGAAGTCCCCGATGTATTTGGACTCGAACAGGGGATGGGCAAACAGGCCGTCGTCCGGTACAGTGCTTGGACTTGTGGCGGCCGGATCGTCCGGGAACTGGTAGTGCAGCTGATGATATGGCGGTAGTTTGGAGGGATTCCGGCGGACGCTGATGGCGAACAGCTTCTGGAGCCATTTGAGCCGGTACCCGCCAAAGTAGCAATACGCCAGAAAGGCGCAGCAGATTATCACCAGGATGTAGCGCTTTTTAGCCTGCATTTTGTGGATATGGCTTCGTTTTTGGGGCAGTGAAGTGACCCCCAGGGGTGCTGCTCAAATATGTATTCCGGGCAGAGTTCTATCTGCTGCCAGTATTAATAGTTAAACATTGCATTATTTATTGCAGCATCCTCTCGACTGGACACCGGGACTTGCCGGGCTGGCCGCATTTTCACACAATGTGCCGAATTTTTCACCATAAAGCAGACCAGATCGGCCTATTTACACATTGATAAACACAAATCTACAACACTTTATTTGCTCGTTTTTATTTCATAGCTTTTTTACGGATAACATTTCAATTCCCACAATCGCCGATCTCCTATGCTCTTTTTTATATCACTATAGCTTTTTACAAACAGAACCACACAAGCAATTTCACACTGTTTTCCTCGCACTATAAAACTGCATAACATTTACTTTACACATCACTAACTCGACACATCCCAAATAATACAAACCGCGCCAATCGAGGCACGGCGATTCTTTTTTGTTTAGAAACACACCAGTATTGATTTTTAATCCTATCCCCGTTCTACCCGAACCCAACTCTTCCTCTTCACCGTATTCCGACCCTATTTTCGGTGTTTTGTTTACATCCCAGCAGCGGCGACGGCCTCAGCAGCAACATCTACAGCAGGTAAACAGCTTAGTATTAAATTTGTAACAATAACATCTAGTCGATTTCCGCTCCCTCTCGTAGCAAAAATACAACACATTCAGACATCACAAAACAAACAATTCCCCCTGCCGCGGTAGCAATCATAAAAACACGTCCGCTCCTCACGGCGAATCAAAACAATACCGCACACGCATCTTGTCACACACGGTTTGACGTTTCTCTGTTTACAATCCTGGAACGCGACGATAAAACATGACTTTTCTTTTGCTCTTAAACGCGATTTTAGTGGTTCTTGACGTTCCGGAATGCCCAGCTTCGCCGTGCAGATTCTTCCGGAAGCTAGACAGCACTCCGCTCCGAAACCGGATGTGTCACATTCCTCTCCAGGGTTACACGTCACACCTAGCGGATCCCGATGTCCTGCTCATTCTCTTCACACGAATCGCATTAACCGCACGCAAATCTAATTAATCTCTTCCAGGTTTCCCACCCTAGGATCCGACGACGGCGGCCATCCCGAAAACACACAGACAACAGTGGAACCGTGTCCCGTCCGGATAGTACGCACCGACGACGACGACGACGTTGCGACAGAAAAGACGAACCGACCAAGACTGAATCGCGCACCCTGGCCAGCACGGAATGTCAAACCCAGCGCTGCGATGAGTCTAGGCGACGACCCCCGCAGCAGCACATGACCCGCCGTCCTCTTCTTTCCCACGCGCGCCATAAGTCATCGCCGGAGCATCATCTTCGTTCCGGGTGCGATGTTTCCTAGCGAGCACGCGTTTGTTTTGGTGCCGTCGCAAAGGCGTTGGTGGGTGGAGCGAGCGAGATGGAAGCGGAGAGCGTGAGAATGACAGGTAGTGAGAGAGAGAGTGTGTGTGTGAGAGAGTGAGAGAGTGGTAACGGTATTGCCAACTGTGCGGCAGCGTTGTTGTGACAGATGGAGAGAGCGGTGTTTTTGACGCTTGAAAGCGGAGGTGTCAGATTTGAGTTTGGATTGCGGAGAAGTCGTTGAAATTGGTAAGTTGGACGGATAACAAATGATAATTAAATTGTTTTCATGGTAGGCTTTATGATGGATACAATGCCACGGACCAGTAGCAACATAATTTGCTTTGCAAAAAGACAGTAAATACCATTTTGGCTTGCCGATTCACTTCCCAGTCAGAATTTTTGCTCGAGCTTCAAGTTTATTTGGCTGAAGAACAAACCATCGAAACCTTTTCTGTTCGTTGCGGTTTTACTGACTTTAGGAAAACCCTGCATCTACAAGGTATCCTGCACCCACTACAAACTATACTACAAACCAGATTGGAGGAGCATCTAGCCATGAATGTGTAAAAGGCTAATGGGGAATTACATGAAAGCCTTGTCCCCCATTTCAGGTTAGCAGTAACTGAGCACATCATAAAGAAAAAAGCATAATAACAGAGCATAGAACAGAACACCGATGAAGTCTGCAAAGGGTAGACGAAATACGTATCTGTCAAGATATTAAAATATACAGCGGAACTTAAAGGAACAACACGCCTCTTTGTTTTCACATTTCTAATCACACATCTTAATGCAAATCAAGTCTTCTTCAAACAAGCTGTCAAATAGGGCGCTGAACCATTTTTTCAAAAATAAACGAAAACGAAAAAACGAAACTATTGGCACTACGCCCCCCGGGGCATGGCCTTCCTCTAACGTGGGATTTCTGCTCCAGCGCCTCTGACGAGACAGGAGAAACCGGGACCGACGTTTTACTTCACCATCCGATAGAAGCTCAGTGGATAAGGCGGGAATCGAACCCGCGTCTCATAGCATCATCGGGATCGGCAGCCGAAGCAGCTACCCCTGCGCCACGAGACCCACAAAAATAAACAACCAATGCAAAAAGTTCGGATTACGAAAAAATATGAGTTTGTCGCCTGATAAACACAAATGTCATAGGAGTCTCCCAATCTATAAGTTTTTTGAGGAACGTACACTGAAATAAAGAAATAGTACCAAATTCCTTTATTCTAGGAATTTTGCCTCTTTTCCTTATTTAGTAATCGGGTATTTTGGATTACTTAATAAGGAAAGGAGCCAAAATTCCTAGAATTTAGGAATTTAGTACTTTTATTTTTTTTCGGTATATGATTCGCAAGAATACTCAAAAATTATAAATTCGTAGCATGTTTATTTCCGACTCTGTTTCCGGCCGAAACATGTGTTAAACCGATTACTCCAATAATTTCCACAGTTTTAATTTTATTTCCCACAATTAAAACTGCGAGTCTGTTAAATCATACAAAATGCACGAACCGTTTTAAAAATGTCGCAAACACTCTTTTTCCCTTTACCTCAAATGCTGTAGCAGCAAAAAAAAGTAAGCTGATTTGCATTGAATATGAAAGGATGCCGCAATCGAGATGGAAAACGGAGGAATAATTTCGATTCTCACGTGAAGGTCCATAAAAAGTGCTTATTTATTATTCCGACCATTTTTAAGAGCTATCTTGTGGCTGCCAAATCAGTTTTTTGAGGATGAAATAAAAACAAAAGAAGCAAATATATGTTTTGTTGGTATGTTTGTTATTGCAATATCAATGAATGTTATTTTTTTGTTATTTTGAGATCATTTTTCTGTTAACAGAACCTGACTCTGTTATTTTAATAACCATCCAAGTAACAATATTAGGTTATTACCGCCTGATTGAGATGCTCTCGCAGAGAAATTTTGAAGGAAAATGCATAAAAAACATCAAGTTCATTTCAGATTCCAATCGGAAGGTTAGTGAAATTCATCATTTGTTTGCAATTAAGCTGACAACGTATGTTAGTAGCATTGTCATCACTGAATGGCATAATAGTTTGGTTTGGGTGTAGAAATTAAAAATAATTCCGCTGTTGGTTTTTGCAAACATTTTTTTTTTGTATTTATTTACAATAAATATTGTCAATAGTGTAGGTGTGGGATAATTCATCTTGTTAGTGTATAAATTACGCACTTTCAGAGCTGCTTCGCGTACCACTTGAATAGTTATAACAAAAAAAAACGAAATAAAATACTCTTCAACAATCAGCCTAAAACGGGTACTCACTAAATAAAGTTTCGCTAAACGAGATACATTTTCGATGAGATGTAGTACGTACGTGTTACCTAAGTTTTTTTTCTGTTCTTTCGTGTTTAAAATTGAGTCAAACTTGCCTTAAGTACTATGTTGTTCTATAAGTTTCATAAACTACTAAACTATTCTTGTTCTGCTACTCATCGTACCTCCCTAACAGAAAGAGAGTTTCTTTAAAGGCACATGTTCGAAGTTCTCGCTTCTCTTTGGCACATCATCTTCAACCTGAGGTTCCAGGCGGTTAAACCGCCGAGACCGCACCCTGGGCGTACAGAACCGCGTCGTGTATCGTGGGGAAGATGTGGAACCCGCCCTCGCCGATGGACTCCGCGTGCAGCAGCGTGTCGTACACGTTGTCCGAGGGGTTCGCGATCAGCGTGGCGACACCGACGGCGGCCATTTCCTTCTTGATCTCGCTGAACGTCTTGCAGGCGGCGGTGTCGATGTGGGCCACGCTCGACAGGTCGATGATGACGGTTTTGATGAGCTGGAGACCGGCGCCTTCGCCGGCGGCGTCGTACCGAGAAGCACGGTGGACGAGACTTTGGTCGATGCCGACTTCCTTGGTGAGGGCCCTCTTGAAGGTGGCCTTGCTGGCAAAGTTGATTGGGCCGCTGTACTTGAAGATCTTGACGTGGGGCACCTCCTCGGCGCGGTGATGACTGCCGATGTCAACGTAGATCGCGGTCTCCGGGACCGTTCCGAGCAGGCTGTAGTAGGTCTTCCAGCCCTTGATGTAGAGAGCCACCAACGAAAACAACACGCCGACCAGCAGACCGATGTCGATGTCGATGATCACCACGCTGAGGAAGGTAACGAGCCAAACGAACAGCTCCAGCGTACCCTCCAGGTGGAACTTCTTGATGTGCTTGACCTGCCACAGCATGCCTTTCAGTGCGACGAAGATGATCGAGGCCAGGACGCAACGTGGCAGTGTTTCAAAGTAAGGTCCTACCCACAGCAGCACAACAAGGATCAACATGGACGAAAACACCCCGGTGATCTGAGTCTTTCCCCCTGCCTGATGCTGAATCAGCGATCGTGACAGCGAACACGCCGTCGGAATGCACGAGAAGAACGATCCAAAGATGTTCGTTGCACCCATCGCGATCAACTCCTGGTTGGCACGAACCTCGTAGTTCTCCTTCTGGGCGAAAATCAGTCCCATTGACATGACGATCGAGTAGCTGACGATGGTGAGTGCGATCGTGTCAACGGCAACCAGCTTGATCAGTGCTAGCGGAGGCATTTCGGGCGCAGGTAGACCCACGGGAATCACCCCGACCAGCGTAACGCCAAAGTTCGGTCCGAGTCCAATAAAGTACGACGCGGCGGTACCTCCAACGACCACAAGCAACTCCGCCGGAATCGGGAACTTGCATTTCTTCGAAGCCCACGGCTTCATGTACTCGTTCATGAAGATCATAAACAAGATCACAATCGTCGAGGTGTAAACGGCTGAGAGATTCGAGTTTGGGACCTGCTCGATTATGTCCCGCATCGAGAAGATGTTCTTGAAGGCACCCTTATAGCGGGGGATCGAAACCCCGAGCAGGTCCTTCAGCTGGCTGACCAACACGTGGATCGCGGCGGCCGTTGTGAACCCACTGACCAGAGGCTCACTCAGCAGTGCGGACAGCGTACCCAACCGGATCAAGCTCATGACGATCTGCAAAAAAAAAAAAGATAACAATTAAACCTCAAAGTTCATCAAAAGCAACTCCAAAAATCCTCACATGAAAACATCCCGCCACAAACGACACCGCCGTCGCGACCTGAATGGGCGTGTAGATCGGTTCCGTCGGATCCGCCGGTGGTAGCAACGCGTCCGTCCCATTGATCACAGCCGGCACAACCGTCGAGTAGGTCGCCACAACCTTAGCGGTCATCAAACTCACCACCGCAAACGTCCCCACTGAGATGTGCCTCGAAGTCCCGAACACCGCGTACGTCAGACAGTGAAAGAACGCCATGTACAGGCCCACGTTGGCCGGAACTCCCGCGAGCAGTCCGTACGCCATGCCCTGGGGGATGTGCATGACGGCGGTGGTCACCCCGGCGGTGATGTCCCCCATGAGGTCGCGCTTCAGCGAGTACTTGGGCAGCCATTGCAGGATCGGGATGAAGCCGAGGAACGTCTGGAAGCAGCGGAACTCGCGCACCGAGTTGACCAGCGATTCGGCCGCTGGGGATTGAATGGGTAGGGGAACGAAATGATCAGTTAGATAGCATCGATTAAGGCGGTCGTAAATAGCAACTTTTAACACCTTCACCGGTGCCATGTGGTGCAGTGAGAGGGGGTTTCACAAATTGGCTAATAGTAGTTATATCAACGGCAAATACTACCGGCTAATCCAGACGATTTCAAGGGTGGTTTTAAGTGGTGAAGCAGGTCCGTTACAAGTGATTGTGTAGCAGAATGCGGGGAATCCACGCTAATAACATGTTTTGTTCATTGATGACAAAATCCTTATTTATATTCCAATTTATGTACAAGGTCATTTCAAATTTAACATCATTTTTGGTCTAGGGCTCCTCAAAATCAATCAAAATAACAAAATTTAATATAACATTTTGATTCCATGTATTTCAAAAAGCTTGATGTATGATATATCGACGTCGTCGTGCTATCTTGTCGCACCCGCCATTTTGACGTTCCGAGAAAAACGCGTTTTAATGTTTGACCTTGAATATTCAAAAACGAGAGCACGCAATGTAAACAATAACAAACACGTTTTGTTTGGCTCACCATTCTGTGCATTGTCCCAAAGTTTGGTTGAAGTTGGTTGCTGGAGTCCCGAGTTATAATTACAAATGTTTACGGTAGTCTAGCTTGTACGTGCGACAAACGCATCCTGACTTTCCTGGCCTGAAATCCCTTTGGCCTTTTGTCGCACTTACATCAATTTTCATGAAGTGACAAGATAGCACGACAAGATTGAAACTACTTTCATATGTAAAGTGACAAAAATGCACGGAGTTTTTTCGGTTTTTGTTGAATATCTCAGGATTGAAATCGAATTTTGGGGATCTGTGAAGGTCAAAAGGTGAGGCATTGTGAGCTGCACAAAATGGCGTTCTTAACTCAATTTGGCCCAAAATGCACGTACGACAAGTTAGCACGATGGCGACGATATGCTACTGCCAAAAATTGAAAGAAAAGAATAAAAATCCAGGAAAATATACTCTGAAATTGTACGTCTCTTTCAGATCTACGATTTCATACTGAAAGTGTCCCATTTAATTAAAACTGGAAAATAAAACAGCATCAATTGTACACAAAATAATTTTACGTTCAAAGTACATTTTAAATATATTTAAAAATGCTTATAATAAGGAGTTAAAGCAAAACCAGAAATTAAACAAATTTTCTCACTTGCATTCAATTTTGTCACCAAATAGAATGAGACAAATTTGTTCAATATTTAAAAAAACATTTTGCCAGCTTCATTACCATTTTTTGGTAAGAAATAAAAAGGCGAAAATTGTTTTTTTCCAGAGAAATTGAAGAAATAAATTTTAGACTTTCATCTTTCATAATTCAAAACAAATGTAATGCATATATTATTAAGACAAGTGTTTATTCCAACTTCGCTGTTTTATAAAAAAAAAAACTTCATCTTAGTATAAACATCATTTTCTGTTAGTTTTTAATGCATTTGAGTTCATTTTCGTTCATGTTCTCATAACTAATGAGGTGGATAATCGCATATACGTATGAGCTTGACATTTCGGTCAAGTAAGTTTCTATACTGATGCGCGACATAAAAATTCTCAAAAAAAAATGCAAAATTTATTATATATCCAGGCCTTTAACACGCAGCAAAATCATATTTCAACCCGAGCAGACGGAAATAACTTGGGAATAACATTTTTTGATATTTGAAAATACTAGGCCAATAACTTTCAATGTTATGTATAACAAGATTTGTTATTCGCCGTTACGATTTTTTTGTTATTGGATTGTTATTGTAATAACAGACTAAAAACATTTTACGTTATTCTTCGAACAAATCTTTGTTTTTTTTTGTGTTATTTTAACAACTAATCCGAACATCCCAATAACAGTTGGAGGTATTCTTCCAAAACAAAAAATGTTATTCCCAAGTTGTTCTGGCTTTCAATCAATATCAGACCGATAACAAATTTTGTTATGATAACATAAACCAGGGGTGCTCAAAGTTTTTGAAGGCCGGGCCAAATTTGAAGCTCAAATGAGCTTGCGGGCCAAATTTACAAAAAAAGGTTGTTAAAAAAATAAATTACGTTATTTTAATGTATAAGATTACATTTCTGTTTTTAAAAAATTGTCTTTTCAAAATAATAAAAGCCACAAAATAACGGGTTTCTATCGGTATTGTTGATTTTGTTGTTTCTGGTATATGAAAAAAAAAAATAAATTCATAGCTGAAAGTACTTGTGTTTTCAAAAAAAAATAAGTTTTGTTTTTATATTTCGAAAATGGTGGTGACATTACATGTTGAACAATTCTTCAATAAGTAAAGTGTGGCTAATGAAAAATTGCTGAGATCCAGAATTTCAACATTTCAATGAATTTTTTTTTAAGAAAATGTTTTAAGCTTCCGTATAGTTAACCTACAATCATTATTTTTTAAAAAAAAACAACAGCATTTATTTATTTCATCGAAAATTCACTAAAATTCAAATTATTTTTAATAAACTCAAACATGCTCAAATGATTTTAAATGCGAAGGAATGCATATTTAATTAATTTCAGCCGAATGCACTTAAATTTCTTTTTTTTTAAGTTTTTTGAAAATATATTTTTGCTCCTGGTTTTTCGAGCCATTTTTAAATAATGGTGGAGGGTTGGGTTGATCGACGAAAGCTTTGTAAAATATTTGCTGCAAACTTGAACCTCCGATTTACATATTTTGTCTGCCTGAATCAGTTGATAGTCAATCAGATTCGCTATCTAACTGTAATGAGTTCGAATCCCTAAGGAAGTGCAATGTAAGTTCGAGGGTCAGTTCATAAAAGGGTCAATAGAAGTCATATTGACCAAATTAATAAAGAAAACTTTTATTTTTACAACTATTACAGAATTCTACCTAAGTCAAAATTGAACGTTTTTTTGATATTTCTAAAAATGTTTGATGAAAGTTTTGACGATATTTACTAGTTTCATACACATTGAAACGTGTGAAATTGTTTTTATTATAAAATATTTTGAACAAATTATCTGTATCCTAAAGTGGGGATCAAAATATTGATAAATCATAAGTTTCTTTTTATTAATAAAAAAATAAAAAAGACTAGCATATAAAAGCTTAAAATAAACCATAACTTTGAAAAAGTGTAAAATCACTTTACAAGTGGTCAACGGGCCATTTTACATGATCATTCAAAATGGGTCCGCGGGCCATAAAATATCACCTCGCGGGACACGTTTGGCCCGCGGGCCATACTTTGGGCACCCCTGACATAAACTGTTATTGAGCTCTTATGCAAAAAATGTTTTTTTTTTTTAAGAATATTCCATAACACTTTCTGTTATTTTAACAGCATTTGTTATTGAAATTGCATGAATTTAGTTATTACCGCCTGTTCGGGAAATTAAAGAAAAAACAAAACTGTAAAAGATTTTATATGAAGTTTTCCTTTTCAAACATTGAAAATCAAAGCTTATTTGAAATCAAAGTATTTTGAAGTCAAAATAGGGTAATTCTCTACCAACTCACACGAAATCGGGAAAAGTTGCCCCGACCCCTCTTCGATTTGCGTGAAACTTTGTCCTAAGAGGTAACTTTTGTCCCTGATCACGAATCCGTGATCCGTTTTTAGATATCTCGTGACGGAGGGGCGGTACGACCCCTTTCATTTTTGAACATGCGAAAAAGAGGTGTTTTTCAATAATTTGCAGCCTGAAACGTTCTACAAAGTTGTAGAGCAGACAATTACAAAAATTTTGATATATAGACATAAGAGGTTTGCTTGAAAACATCACGAGTTACCGCGATTTTACAAAAAAAAGTTTTGAAAAAGTTACTTTTTGCGTTTCTCTTTGTTTCGTCGTCCGTGTCTGTCGCGGGTGACCATGAACGGCCATGATCGATGACGACCAACTTTTTCAAAACTTTTTTTCGTAAAATCGCGATAACTCGTGATGTTTATAAGCAAACCCCTTATGTCTAAATATCAAAAGTTTTGTAATTGTCTGCTTTACAACTTTGTAGAACATTGTTACACTCTAAAAAATAACCCTGCAAAGTTAGAAAAAACACGAAATTTTAAAATGAAATTTTTTGTTTTAAATGAAAAAATGACCCTTCTGGGTCAATGTAGATTCGAAAAGTACATTAAATTTCCCATAAAATGACATGTTCCAAAAATTTTTACAGTCGAGTAACGGAAAATGGGAGGAGCGAGTTGTGGCGCTATAACCACGGCAAATAGTGTCCAGGGCATTCGTGGAAATACAATGTCCCATCCCAGAGGGTCCCGGAGTACCTAACCTTCTTAGCATGGTGCTCCCAACGAATACAACCAAAATCTCGGAGCGTATGGTGGTGTGGCCCCACGCTTCTTCCTCCCCTGTCGATTCAGAATTGTGTTGTTGTTCGAACACTCAGTGCTCAAACTCAACCCAATTACGAATCATCTCTGCGATACGGCTTTACGCAGTAGGCCTGGCCGGAAAATGGGAGAATTTTTAAAACTTTGTTAGTGTTTTTTTCGATGAAAAAGACGTTTTTTTTGGAATTCTGAGTACGCCATCAAATTGGGCGTCTAATTTTACATAAAAGTCCCTTTGACACCAAATTTCTATCTCATCACCGTTTCAGGCTGCAAATTATTGAAAAACACCTCTTTTTTCGCATGTTCAAAAATGGAAGGGGTCGCACCGCCCCTCCCTCACGAGTTATCAAAAAACGGACCTTGGATTCGTGATCAGGGACAAAAGTTACCCCTTAGGATAAAGTTTCACGCAAATCGAAGAGGGGTCGGGGCAACTGCTGTGTGAGTTGGCGGAGTTACCCAATAAAAAATAAACTGTAATAAACATGATAATATTACATCTGGGAATGAGTACATATTTTATAAGTCGGAAAATTGTGTAAAACACTTAAATTTTTGAATATACCTCTTTAGCGATTTAATGTCACTTTTTCAGTCTTAATTAAGGTTATTTTACCTCATTAAAGAATTAATTTTAAAACTTTAAATTTTTCACCTTAAAAAATACATTTTTTGGACCACATAAATAATTTTATTTATAAAGTGTGCAGTTTGTTCATTCGCAACTAATTTTTTTTTTCAATTGAATTGTATTTTTAAGTTCAATTTCCAGTATTTCAGTCGATGGTAAAATGTCGCAAAGATAATTTTTTTGAGTCAGGTTTTTTAAGCATTATTTTTAAAAAAGTAGATCCTTTATGACAGTTGAAATGTGTAATTTTACCTATAAAACTGTGTAAATTCACCGCTATTTTAGTTTATTGGCACTTTTCGAGTCGAAATTATCGTAATAATACATCATAAAAGAGGTTATATTAAACATATTTTTTTACTGTAAAGCATTGAATTAAATTTAATTAATTGAATTTATTTACAAGAGCTTTGAAAACTTATTAAGTTTATTTAACCCTTTATTGTCTTTATATTTTCAAAATTCCTGAAAATGATTAAGAAGTAATTTTTTACGTAGATTGAAGCCTATCTAGTGGTGAAATTAAGATTTAGAGGTCTAACAAATTTCAAACCCCTTTATTTTTGTGATAAGCAGTTGTTTAATTGTTGCTTAATTTAGCAACATTGAAACATCATAATTTGTATACCAACAAGTTTTTTGGCTATTTTTTTATTTATGATAAATTTGTAAATTTCAGTGCCTTGGAATTGAAATTTCTCTTTCCTAAAGTGATTTTTTTTATAGAAATATTCAATCGTACACATTAAATGCTTTTTACCGAACTCGGAGTTTAAAATTTGGTAAAGTTTAGATCGGTAAACCGTCTGTCAAAATAAACAAAAACTTACCGATAATCGGTACACCCAAACGGCGGTCGCATGATTTTGATGCATGGCAGCATGAAAGTATATCAGAATCTGCATGAAAACTGTCCTCATGCATTTTTTGCGATATAGGGGGATGGCGTCGCTATTTTTAGACCACGTTTTCCACTTTTTCTCATCGAAACCGACTACTTTATCGACTTCATTTTGCTGGGCGAGATAGGACGCCGTCTATTTTTAGACGATGACTCAGCACTTTTACACTCTTGCGCTTAAAAAAACCAGGTGGCAGCACGATGTAACGCCATGTCCCTATAGGGGTATGACATTTTTGCCCGTTACCGACAATTATCGACATTACCGACGGCAGATTGATTGTATTGCAGAAAAAAAAACCTTAACAGAACGAGGATTGAACCATCAACTTCTAGGTTGCTGATCCGACACGCTACCACCGCGCCATGGACGCTTGATGAATGGTGAGGGACAGAGCGCGAACATAATGTTCTCTCTAGATTGTTGCTCGGGAACGCGCCAGCATTCTATGTGTTGGTGAGAACTGCAGATCGCTGACGTGTTTACACGCGGGCAAAAATGATCTATGGGCTTGCTGCAAAAAATGTAATAAAATATAACATTTTCTGCAGCAAATTCACTGTTGCACATTTTGAGATATATTTTTCGTTTGGGTGTAGTAAGATTACTTAATTACAGAATTTTTGTTCATATTTAAAATAATTAAAAAATAACAAAATGATTTTCAGTTTACCGAACTGTTCAGCAGTTGAAAATGGGTAAGATATATCGAATTCGATTTAAAAAATCCAAACTCAATTAGATTAAAAATAAAAACAAAATTCCTTGTGAGACAGCAATCAAAGTTCCTCTTTGGAATTGATAACTTTGCTCACGCAACACAACTAATTTGTTTCCATATCAATCTTCAATAAATTCGTCATTTCACCATGATGACCCGGCCCAAAAAAACTTCCCAGAAGTGATTAGAACCCCCCTCTCCAAACCACTATTCTCTTCAACTATTCCCAACAGCCCCCAAGAACACTTACGCGTCGGCTTGACCCGGTCGTACTGCGACAGCTGGTTGAACTCCTCCTGGTGGAGACACTGCCTCGTCACGAGATAGCTCAGCTCGTTGTACTCCGGTTTCACTTTCACCGTACTGTGTTTGCGATTAGAACAATGAGACAGAACAGAACACAATCGGTCAGACATTTTGAAATAAGGGGAATGGGGGCGTCCAGATCGTCCAGAACTAACCTAGCATCCGAAGAGGTTCCCTTTTGGTTCAGCATGATGATTTTGTTTCTCTTTTTGGGACAATTTGATTTGCGTTGATCAATATCTCTGCTGCAACTTGATTGGTTTGTCCCCCCTCGTTTTTTTTTTCCTTTTATTTTTATTAGTCAGAATTAAATTGCATAACAACAAAACAAACAAACGCGCGCCGTTTCGTCAGCAGTTTCCAACGGCGAGAAATCACTGAACCCGCAGGTTCTTCTTCTGAACACTTGCTCAGCGTACGAGCAGAACACCAAGCGAGAAGTTCAAGTTACGAGGAGTAGCAGCCGGAGAACGCGCGTTCGCTCCGGTTGAACGCGTGAACACTACTGTGGATCCGAAACAAAACAACGAATCAACTCGTTGGCGATAAGGCTGACGACGATCGTACTTGCAGCTATTAGTATTAGTAGCTGGTGACGATCGGTTTGGCTTGTTTGGTTTTGATCACTTCCGAGACGCAACCCTCCTGTTTACGAGGAGGCACTACTTTCGCGTAGTAGACTAATCGGCAGTTTTTGTTGATACTGTCGAGACCGGTGTCTGGCTCGTAAATTTCGGACGATTCTTAACGGAACTTGACAGTCCTGGAAGTAACAGAGAGACAGAGAGAAAGAAATTCGAATTAGATAAAGAGGAACTGGTGTGCTGTACGTAGTATAAGGAGGTGTTTTTAATTAGAGGATAAACGTATACTAGCGTTCGGAGATAATCTCAAGAGTCATCAGAAAATAACATGTGCGGACAAGGTCGTCTCGAGTGGTTGAGCGGAAAAGCTCGCTGTGCTCAAATGCTGGGATTGCTAATCAATCGGTAGTAGAATTGAAAGCATCAATCTATTTATTGCTTCTCGGTTGCGAAGTTGAGAAGATACGTTGTATTGAGAATTTACAGTTAGGCCGTTACAAATATTTTTTGAAGTTTGTGTCCCTAGACTCTGACTAAAGTCGAGGTGGGAGGGGCAAAAAATAAAAAAAAAGATATAAAAATTTTAATTGCGAGCCATGGTTTCAACATTTTTATGAAAAAAGTGTTTGAAAATGCATTATACACCTGTTCAGTTGTTTTGTCATCATATTTTCTTAAATATCTATGTATTGACGAAATTTTTTTTATGAAAAATAAAATTTTTGAGGTGCTTTGGACATTGGAATTTCAAAAAAATGTTAAATATGATAATCAATGCAGAAAATGCATTTTAGTCTATTTTCAGTTGATTAGACTTCTATTTTCATGGAAATTTAGAAGTTTTTTGGATTTTTTTTTTTGCGCTCTGATTTTCAGACCAATTTTGAAGGGGGGGGCGACATAAATTTTGAAAAATATTTGCAACGGCTTTAAATGTTAATGAGATTTTTTTTAATTAAGAAAAACATATATTTTTCTTATTGATTTTTTGGTGATTCTTTGTGGTTACCATTTTAATTCCTAAAGAAGCTAATTTTTATTTCATGTTTTGCTTGAAAATATTCGAAAATAATTAGTATTTTCTAAATATATTGCTATTTTCAACCATGTTTCAGGAATTGATCGGAGCATTACAGATAAAGAATTAATTCGAAAGAAATGCATTTTTAAAACCATTTTTTGAAAAGTATAATTGCTCAAATAAACAATAAATTTTACGAGAAAACCACAAAAACAAAAGTATTGGATTAAATTAAAAATATTTTAAAGAAATACAAAGTTAAAAAAAATCGAAAAAACCGTAGATTTGCGTTTGTGTAAGGACTTTTCAACCCTAATTTTTATTTTCAAATACAATTTCAATGGAGCAAACGAAATCTTTCGTTGTTCTTTAAACACCCAAATAAAAATTTTTAATTTTGGTTTCAAAATATTTTCAAATCATAACTTAACTAGTTACTGCTCAAAATATAATAATTTTTAATGGTAATAATATCTTTTATCACAAATCAATTTAATTTATTGACTTTCAAAAAGTCAAAAAATTCGTCTATTTTGTTCATTACGAGATTTGTGAATATTTCCATAAACCACAGCCGTCATTATGAAGAGTTAACAATGTTTATTGAAGGTTTCCATACAAATATAAGCTGGTTATTTTTCTAAAAAATATACTTTTCATCATTTTCTTGATTTTGGCAACAACCAAAAGAACTTATTGAGAAATGCAAATTTGAGGGCAGTCTTAAATTTGTCATAAAAAGAAAAAAAATTATGGTAATATTCATCAGAAAATGGTAACAGATTTTTTGTAAAAAAAATGTGTATTATTGCATAAAAAACTGGTAAGTTTTCACCCGTTTTTCGTGAATTTTCATCAAGATCACATTTTTTATGAAATATTACTCAAAAAAGGTTTTAAACCAACCAAATTTTCAACCATCCAAAATTTAACATTTTTTTGCTGTAACCTAAACATTTTTGTTTGAATCTAGATTTTTTTTTTTCAAAAGAACAATAAAATCAAAAATATCAACCATTTTTTCAGTATTTTTGCAATAGTTTTTGCAATCGAACAATTACCTAAACATTCATCACTCATCAAATGTTCCAAATTGATTTTAATATTTCACCAGTTCATTTGAGATTTTTCTTATTTAATTTCTTATTTCTTTAACACAATTTGTAAAAAGCTATTTACTACAAAAATGTAATGATATTCACTCCACAAGCAGTTACAAAAGTGTTTTGAAAGTCATAGCATAACAAAATTTATTAAAATACTAATATTTACTGTAGTTCAGATTTCACATTTTTACTAATAAGGGGTGACATTGCAGCTGGGGGTGAGATTAGATCATAAAAAAATGCTGAAATTTGTATAACCAAATCTCACCCCCACATCCAATGTCACCCTGATGACGGTATTTAGTAAGCCCGATTCAAGATATAAGAAGAAAGTTATTTAATATCTTAAAATGTACATTTTTAATTGAGCTGGGACTTCGGATATCCGAAAATCTTGCAGAATTAATAATTGTATTATAAAATAAACTAACTCGTGCATGACAGCTTTGTCTCACGACTGTGGAGCGACATTAAGACGAAACACAATAATTTACAGGCATTCAAAAGACCTTTAATTTTGTATCACATGATTTATGGTCGAATACTTTTATCCGAAAAACTATCGGATTCGTTACATTTTTATTGTTAAATCTATGTTCTATGTCTGTCTATGTCTATGTATGTCAGATATGTTTATCCAAATAAATTTCAGTTCTGATACGATTTTCGTACATCTATTTTAATTTGGTTTGATTGAAATGATGATATCTGATTTTATACCCGGGCAGACGGTAATAACAAAATTCATGCCATTTCAATAACAAATACTGTTAAAATAACAAAAATTGTTATGAAATATTCATGCAAAATCCATTTTCGCATAAGAGTTTAATAACAGTTTATGTTATCATATCAAAATTTGTTATTGGTCTGATATTGGTTGAAAGCCAAAACAACTTGGGAATAACATTTTTTGTTATGGAAGAATAACTTCAACTGTTATTGGGATGATCGGATTGGTTGTTAAAATAACAAAAAATAATAACAGAGATTTGTTCGAAGAATAACCAAAAATGTTATTAGTCTGTTATTACAATAACAATTCAATAACAAAAAACATCATAACAGCGAATAACAAATCTTGTTATAAATAACATAAAATGTTATTGACCTAGTATTTTCAAATATCAAAAAATGTTATTCCAACGTTATTTCCGTCTGCTCGGGTATAGACAAAATTGTAAATTTTCCGGATATCCGAAGTCTCAGCTCTAATTTCAATTCATTTTTTTTAAGGTAAGTCGAAAGACGACTTTATCATTTTTAAAGATGATTGAAATTAAATGAAAAAAATTAACATTGAAATTCAATACATAAGTTAATATTTTGACACTTTTTCAGTCGACATATTTTTTTGCCTCCATAACCATTTTTAATTGTAATTTTTCATGCAAAGAAACATTAAAAAAGAGCTATGAAAAGTTTTAGTCAAGCACTTTTTTATTTCTAAATGCCAAACCTTTCAGCACTCTTTTAAATAGTAACTTTTTAACACTCATCTTGACAACCTTAGATGGATAAATGAACGAAATGTGCTTGAAAAACACTCATTCTGCAACTTGTTGCATAAACCTCTATTCTGACACTTCTTTTAAAAGTTAAGCTAACGTGTTGATCGAAAGCTCTCAAGATAAAATCACTTTTCTTTTATTACAGCTTATCAAATTCTTACCATGAAAACCCCTCATTCAATTAGAATTGTTTTCCAGTCAGTCGCGAGACATTTGACATTCGTATCTAAATTAGCACCCATGAATAGATTTGTCCCAATAACAAATCAAATCTTCCATTCATGTCCGCGAGAACAAAACAATTACAAAAAAAACAGTCGAGAGAGGAAATGATACAAAATTGCGCGGTTTTGTGCGATAAAGAGCCCCGTTATCAGCTCGCAGTGATCACTCACTTGCCGGCGGCGAAGCCTCGACATTGAATTATGAGGGCTTGTTGTATTTATTGCCTCCCTTTTGCGTGGACAATTTATTTCTAATGCAGTGATTATCACGTATACAGACAGTGAGAGCTGGTTGCAATGAAAGAAATTGTAAATTTTGAATATTTTTTATTGACAAGCGTATTTGATTTTTTTTAAATAGGAATTGTTGATGAAAATTACTTACTACAAATCCAAACAAATTAGTCACTTTCGAGCATTTCTTTTAATTGACACTTATATCTCCCGAACATCTGAGTTTTTGTAGTTTTGTTTTACAAAAAAATCACCAGTTAAACATGAATATTTGATTCAAGTTCACTGAATACACTGGTACCATCAACTAAACCAAAACTAAACGGTAACATTTTGAAAGTCCTCCAAAATTTAAGGTTATTGTTACTTCCTACCGACCTTGGTAGAAATTAGGGCCCAATAAATCGATACGCACACGCAACGCGACGCGTCGTTATGATAACAATCCAGACTGGAGTTAATGTGTTTTTCGATTAACTGAATATTGACCACCGTTGCGACAGGCGCGTCAACAGTGAAGTCATCGTACCCTAACATTTTGGGATGACGTAACCGATTTTCGCCTGTAAATATTGTCCGTTTCTCTCAAAAGTAGACGCCGCGCGGCATTTCAGAATGTGCCGTAGACATTGTTGCCAACGATTTTCTGCACTTTTGGTATAATAAAAAATATACCTGGCAACCATGCCAGGCGATTCGAAGAAGAAAATCAACACAAACAAAATGCGCAGTATGAGATTTGACAGCGCGCATTTGCCGAAAGTGCGGCGCGTCGTTTCGAGACTGATATGCCGCGTGTCTTTTCGGGAATACGCGCAATACTTTTAAAAAGTTGCAAGTTGAGAGCGTCAATTCCGAATGCTATTTTTGGGAGGCTCTAAACTCTCAAAGTTCATGACCAATTTGTGCTTCATTCACAGGTACAGAATACAACGCAAAGTCATCCAAACAGGTTAGGTTTCAACCCATCACTCAGGGCTCCAAACTTTGATCAACCGGTTTGTCATTTTTCGCGTGGTTCACGGTGACGTAGCAACCCGAATTGGCTACATAACGAATTTCGGTAAATCAGCTGATTGTTGATAGCATTGTATCACTGACAAGGAGACGGAAGAACATAACCCTTAAAATATTTAAGAACTTTACATTATTGGTTTTACAAAGCAACTTACTTTCGAAATGACCGTTATTTTCAATCCAATTGAAATACCTAAGATTAAAATCTATTTGTCTGTGCAGGAACTTTGTACATGAATCCAAAAAATATATCACCTTTTTGCTACCCATGTATTCGCACGCAGTTTGTTGTTGGTCAGCATGACGCAGCAAAATTCTCGCTTATGTACAGGTAACATTATTTTATTGGGAAAAAAGTGGGCACCCTCACGTAGTCTTTCTCAAAAAGGAAAATTAAGAAACATTAACGCAAGTTCCAGCAAAGGAAAGGTGAAAAGAAAAATGAAGCACTTGATTGATTCATCAACAAGTGTGCTGGAATTTTTCTTATGCGATGTTCCTTCCTATTATTTATAGATATTGATTTGGATGAAACTTTGTATATACTTGTTTTCCCTTTATAAAAAAGCCGTTTTGCGTCAAACCCAATACTCGATAATCTATAACTATTTTAGAATATTCAAAGTTAAAAGTGTTTTCTAAACTTTATAATGAAGATAAACATTTTGAAACATGGAGTCCATCTGTCACCCAACACATACTCACTCTACTGACAAATAACTTGCTTGATAATTTCGTTTGTAAAGAACGTCTGCTGCAGTAAATGCATGCAATTCATACTAAATCGCAAATTGATAATCAAAGTCATCAACCGCTCGGTTGCCACCGTCAAACTTGCACGCACATGTGCCGAGCGTCACATTTCATAATGGCAAATCATGAATGGTAAATAACACTTTCAAAGGGCAAATCATTTTTTTTTTAAATAAAAATTCTAAATTGAAAATATGTGCGAACTAACAAATCTAAGAAAGTTTCCAATAATTCTCAAGACTTGTGTCAATTATGGCACGGCGTCGTCGTGAGGCACACCAGCTGCATGCAAAAGTATTGCAAATCGAGCAATTTTGTCCAAAATGGCAACAGGCCAGACCAGCCCAGGCCGGCCGGTCCGTAATTTGAACGAACATGAACTTGACCACAACACGCACGCGCTAGAGAAGGGGATGCAGTTAGGCGTAGCGTGCTCTGCGTAGTGGAAGGACTTTCCGCTACCTGGTTTAAATTGGTTGTCTGAAAATAAGTGATAACGTTGTCACGTCAATTTGTGACAAATTGGATGTTGATTGCTTTATTTTTACTGTTTGTACACAGAAAAAAGAGTTGAATTTTGTAAAGTTGAAAATTTTGTTGGTTGAATATTTTCCTTTTTTGAGTTATTTTAGCTTTAAAAAATGTGTGAAGATGTGAAAGTCAACAAAAACTGGAGAAGGAATAAATTTTGAACTAACTGATTTAAAAAAAATTGAACAACACTTTTAAAATCAGATATTAAGTAATTTTTTTAAGGCTGTTTTCAAATATTTTTCAATGTTTTTGTCTCCCTCAAGGTGGCAAAATTAATTTTCCATCCCATTTTGCTTTGAAATGTTGAAATTTTGGATTGTTATTCAAATTTTTATATATTTTTTTCTATCCCCTCCCCTCCCTTCTGGACCTCGCACAGAGCCGAGGGACAAAAACTTTGAAAAATATTTGCATCGGCCTAAGCTTTGATTTAAGTGTTAATTTCTTTACAATTATGCTTTTACCAAGTGTTTGGGAATCATCATAGAATAGATAAAAATACTTGTTTGATGAAGATCGCTCTTCTCCGAATTTCTGGTCAAAAATGTAATTTTCAAGCATTCGAAAATTACTTGGTTTGACTAAAAATACTTACTAACGTTTGATGTAGTTTTATCAACAAAAGTATCAAGTTTTGTTTACAGTTCATAATTTTCCATGATTTCTGAGACAATATCACTTTTAACACTATGCATTTGATTACTACACAAAAATATTCTTCTGAAAAGAAACATAAATTTTCTAATAATGCAATATACTTTGTTTTGTCTTATTTTTTTCAAATAGCCAAAAATTATCAAATCCTCTAAAAATGAAATTGAATGGTAATTCTTTGGTCATAAATTAAAATGTTTAGTATTTTTTTATATTATATTCATACCGGCCTTTGATTTGATGTTTCTTTTTCTTAACTTTATGGATTCTTTCATGGTTTTTCACACATAAGAAAAAAAAGTTATGAAGTTTAAATTGAAAAGAGATTATTACAGTCCAGACTCGATTATCCGAAGCCTCGATCATCCGAAGGTTTATATGGGACTTCGGATAATCGAATCACGAACAAAACACATTTTTTTAACGTCAAATTTGAATTCTGCGATCCCATTTTAGTCGAATTTGAATGGTTGATTGTAGGGCGTCCAATTTTCCCGGGTTTTGAATTTCCCGGAAAACGGGAAAAATATTTTTGAAATCCCGGGATTTTTTAACAGTCATAAAATCTATACTTTCTTTATATTTGTTATGTTTTCAAGCTTAAAATCATAGAATCAGCTCAATTATATTAATTGGTAATGATCTACACTTCAATCTAAGCATAGACGACAGCTTTTATATAGCTTAAGGGGTTACATATTTGTAAATCTGCATAAATGTCAGAGTTGGTAGAAGAACACACTTGAACTTTTTTAAATCTATTTTCAAGACATTAAAATATATATTTTCATCTATCAACAAAATAAATTTGAAAACTTTTGGTTGTACCATTGCCAATTAACAATTTGAAGTTGGCAGTTTAAAAAAAATGAGTGCCACGATATTTCAACACTGCTTTGACCAAATCGGCTCAAAATTTTGGTGAACACTCGTTAAACTGGTTCCGTGTGCCTGACGAAGGCCGATATTCAATAAAGTTTATTTTTAAATAAAATAAAATAAATAGATAAATTAAAAAATCGGGCATCTCACACGGGAGGTCTTGTGAGTCTTCTCCCCAATTTCAGCCAATTTGGTCCATCCTATCTTGAGAAAAAAATGTTCACAAAGTTTGACAGTTTGCTTTGCGCATGTCAAAATTTTGTGCTTAAATCGTCTCTTACTCAGTTTAATAATGAAATATCTTCATGAAACTTTCAGAAGTGATCATCTTTTAAGTGGATTTGATAAATTTTCTGTAATATGTTTTTTTTTGCATTTTGTACATGTATGTATCCAAATTAAAAATATACATTTTTTGTTTTTCATTCTGCTTTGGCTAACTTGGGAAAACCGGGACTAAAGTCTGAATAGTTCAATAATTTTTTTTCCAATTTTTAAAATTATTAATATTCATAAATGTAATAACTAGTCTTAAAAAAATGAGAGATAAATAAAAAATATTTTAAGCACTAGGAATTTTATGAATCTGTAAACTAAAATTTAACAATTTTCACAAGTAGGCCAAATTATTGCTGATATATGCCAAATACAAATTTTAATGCTGAGCAATTCTCTACGAAATCGGTCTTTTTTCTTCAATTTTAATTTTTGTATTTTTTAATCCGACTGAAACTTTTTTGGTGCCTTCGGTATGCCCAAAGAAGCCATTTTGCATCATTAGTTTGTCCATATAATTTTCCATACAAATTCGGCAGCTGTCCATACAAAAATGATGTATGAAAATTCAAAAATCTGTATCTTTTGAAGGAATTTTTTGATCGATTTGGTGTCTTCGGCAAAGTTGTAGGTATGGATACGGACTACACTGGAAAAAAATAATACACGGTAAAAAAAAATTTGGTGATTTTTTTATTTAACTTTTTATCACTAAAACTTGATTTACAAAAAAACACTATTTTTAATTTTTTTTATTTTTTGATATGTTTTAGAAGACATAAAATGCCAACTTTTCAGAAATTTCCAGGTTGTGCAAAAAATCACTGACCGAGTTATGAATTTTTTAATCAATACTGATTTTTTCAAAAAATCGAAATTTTGATCGTAAAAATTTTTCAACTTCATTTTTCGATGTAAAATCAAATTTGCAATCAAAAAGTACTTTACTAAAATTTTGATAAAGTGCACCGTTTTCAAGTTATAGCCATATTTAAGTGACTTTTTTGAAAATAGTCGCAGTTTTTCATTTTTTTAAATTAGTGCACATGTTTGCCCAGTTTTGAAAAAAATATTTTTGAAAAGCTGAGAAAATTCTATATATTTTGCTTATTCGGACTATGTTGATACGACCTTTAGTTGCTGAGATATTGCAATGCAAAGGTTTAAAAACAGGAAAATTGATGTTTTCTAAGTTTCACCCAAACAACCCACCATTTTCTATCGTCAATATCTCAGCAACTAATGGTCCGATTTTCAATGTTAATATATGAAACAATTGTGAAATTTTCCGATCTTTTCGAAAAATTTTTTTTGGAATTTTCAAATCAAGACAAACATTTTAAAAGGGCGTAATATTGAATGTTTGGCCTTTGTGAAATGTTTGTCTTGATTTGAAAATTCCAAAAATATTTTTTTCGAAGAGATCGGAAAATTTCACAAATGTTTCATATATTAACATTGAAAATCGGACCATTAGTTGCTGAGATATTGACGATAGAAAATGGTGGGTTGTTTGGGTGAAACTTAGAAAACATCAATTTTCCTGTTTTTAAACCTTTGCATTGCAATATCTCAGCAACTAAAGGTCGTATCAACAAAGTCCAAATAAGCAAAATGTAGAGAATTTTCTCAGCTTTTCAAAAATATTTTTTTCAAAACTGGGCAAACATGTGCACTAATTTAAAAAAATGAAAAACTGCGACTATTTTCAAAAAAGTCACTTAAATATGGCTATAACTTGAAAACGGTGCACTTTATCAAAATTTCAGTAAAGTACTTTTTGATTGCAAATTTGATTTTACATCGAAAAATGAAGTTGAAAAATTTTTACGACCAAAATTTCGATTTTTTGAAAAAATCAGTATTGGTTAAAAAATTTATAACTCGCTCAATGATTTTTTGCACAACCTGGAAATTTCTGAAAAGTTGGCATTTTTTGCCTTCTAAAACATATCAAAAAATAAAAAAAATTAAAAATAGTGTTTTTTTGTAAATCAAGTTTTAGTGATAAAAAGTTAAATAAAAAAATCACCAAATTTTTTTTACCGTGTATTATTTTTTTCCAGTGTAGTCCGTATCCATACCTACAACTTTGCCGAAGACACCAAATCGATCAAAAAATTCCTTCAAAAGATACAGATTTTTGAATTTTCATACATCATTTTTGTATGGACAGCTGCCGAATTTGTATGGAAAATTATATGGACAAACTAATGATGCAAAATGGCTTCTTTGGGCATACCGAAGGCACCAAAAAAGTTTCAGTCGGATTAAAAAATACAAAAAAAATCGAATGACCGAAATCCTAGAGAACTGCTCTGCTTTTAAATTCTTATCGATTATTTTGTATTCAACTACGTACTTCTGCAAAAAAAAATATTTCCGGGCCAAAATTTGATTTTTTTTCAATTTTGGGAATTTCCGGGACAAATTATAAAAAAATCCCGGAATTTTTGTCCCGGGAATTCCCGGGATGAACGCACTAGTTGATTGCCTATTGAATTTAAAAATGCATATTTTTAAAATATTTTAACACTGCCATTTTGTCCGCCATATTGGTTTAAAAAATTCCAAAATCTCTTTAGGGTAGTTTAGGGGTCATGCTTAAAAGTTCGACAACAAAAAAAGGAAGCGTTTTTTTGTGATTCGATTATCCGAAGATTCGGTTATGCTAAGTGAAATTTTGCCAAGGCCTTCGGATTATCGAACCTTGACTGTATTTCCAATAATGTTTGGAATATTTTTTTTATTAGGATGTTTTTTTGCTTCATTTGCAATGTTTTCAAGATTTGAGCAAATTGAATATTATTATTCCAATGTTTTTTTACTTAACATATGTTTGTTTTGTTGACTTAAAAAACATCAATGTTACCATTAGCAGACTTTAACTTTTAATCTTATTTGAATAGAATGTTCCATTGGAAAAAATACAATGAATAACTTTTGAAATTTAGGACCTAATAAAAACAAGATATGAAAAAAATTGGATCCAAAATTACCAAAACATATTGTCTAATTGCAAAACTTCATTTACTCTTTGTTTGATTGCACTGGTAGTAAGAATTAGAAAGATTATAAAAAATGAGCATCAACGCAGAAAAGGAAACCCAATCAAACCACAGATAAGATAATGCCACTCCAGGTAATTGAAATGTATTCTATTTTAAATCGTGCACTTATTCGGCACTCAAATAGCCTCTTCGATAAAGCAAAGATTAAAGCTTCGACAAAAGTGAGTATCATCCAATCATTACCATAAATCTATACGACTTGCTTCGTGAAACTACACGAACCACAAACTCCCACAACCCCAACGACTAGCCAGCGAATAGAAAACCCCCCAACTCTCGTAACTAACCCCGCCACTAGAGACGACCGCCAGGTCATCGACATTACAGCACATGACGAATCATAGCTTTTTCTGACCTGTGCTCCACTTCTTTTTCGGTGGTCAAATTTCTTTCTTCCCTCAACTCACCAGCAATTCAAGAATTCGCGTTGTTCGCTGCTGTCTTCCTTGAGCCAGCTGATAACCTTTCTTTCTTGACTCTCTACGAGCTCGCCAGCTATCAGCTGTAACAGTTACAGCTCCCCCTAGCTGCACTTGAATTTCACCACCACTGAACGACTGTAAGTCGTGTATTAGACGGGTCGACCCTTTCACCACGAGGTTGCCCAGCTGATCGACTTGGAGGTCACACCGAATGCACGCAGAACTTCCTGAACACAAACACACACGCTAACTCCAGCAGAAGGTCACAATTCCGGTAGAAGCTCCAATCCAACGTGCCGAACTTGCCGACTTACTGCCCGAACGAATCGCGGCGCACATTTTATATACAGTAGAAATCGCCAAAACCTAGCCCGATGAGACAAATCTACTTTTGTCTCAAGCGTCTTCAGAGTTCGCGGCGAAACTGTTCAGTAGAGGCATCGCGAGGTGTTCCAGAGTTGCACACACGAACGGGATTGTTGTTCAAATATTTGGGAGGTTCCTCCTCCGTATTCCCTGAACACCCAACCAAGTCTTGTTGATTCAACGGGTCAGGTTGTTTGGGGAGGTAGAACCGTGGGATCAGCTGGCTGGTGTTGGCTTAAGGGTTCCGGCGTAGACTGAACCACGGCGGGCACCTCGCCGTGACTTGCGGAACGCGATGCTCTCCCGAGCCCGTAATCGTTTCGCGAGAGCGAAAGAGACCGCCGAAGAAAGAGAGCGAGCGAGCGAACCAACTACTACACGCAAAGAGTGCAATGGAGAAGAGAAGGAAATCGACGCGATATGTTTGTGTGTAGTCCACGCGTACCAGAGGTTGCCCTTCGCGAATTGATAAGCGGAGGTGACCGAGCAAACAAGGCGCGGAGCAGGCGAGGTCGCGAGAGCGGAAATAAGGGCTTTTGCGTTGGGATAGACTTTGGGGTGTGTGTGTGTGTTGGTGGAAGACGCGGTGCGTCGATAGAGAGATTTACTAAGAAACCTATTTTTACGCGGTGGCGTTACGCTTTTCGTTTCGTAGATTTCTCTTAAACCATACAATATTATTGCAAGCTTCAAACAGCGTTTTAAAGATCTGAACAAAACCTACAAATCGAGCCAAACATTTCATTAGGGCACAAAACCAAAACGTAAACATTCGGGATTATTCCACTATTCTATTCATTAGTACACTCTCTACATGCCCTCCAAGATTCAGATTGATAGCAAACAACATCCTATTAAAAAATCACAAAATCACAGGGCACATAACAATGTTCACTCCAAACTAGACAAAAAGTTCAATTGTGCCCTTTTCATTTTCGTCAGTTTTTCGTAGTTGAGGAACTTTCTATGTTATAAAGTGAACTTTTCATACATTCTTAACACAAATTCACTTCAAAACAAAGTTTGATTTACGTTTCACCAAGGATTTCTGTAGAACTTCGTCGAAATACAATATTTAATACGGTCCCGCGGCTGCTGTTCAGTACACATTTGAAGAATTTTTATGTTTTACATACCTAAGGCTACCAACTGTACGGATTTTTTCCTTATCATACGGATTTTCGAACCTCTTCGCGGATTTTTATCAGGCCGGAATTTTGGTAGGGAATTTTACGCATAATACGGATTTGTACGGAATTTTAACAACTTTTTAATCTTTGAGTTGCTTTTTTGATTTGGTCGAAGCTTTTGATAACTAGAAATTATTATTTTTCTGTGAGTTTGATTTAAAAAGGGAGAGTTTTCCGAGGTTTCCTCAATTCAAACTTAATTATCAATAATTTTAGAGTGTTTGAACTATTGTCTTCCATATCTTGAAAGGACCTTTTAAAAAACTCTAGAATTCATCTTTTAAAAATTCCTTACTAAATATATTTATCCATTTCCAAAGGCTTTCAAAGACTTGTGAAAATATTTGAACATTTGAATTAACAAATCTAGATTTTTTTAAAGGTCCTATAAACGGTTGTGTTTCACATGTTATAGGACCTTTTCAATAAAAAAAACTCTGGAAAAGTGTTCGTGAAAACACTAAGAACGATATTATTCGCAAAAGCAAACTTGACATTTCGTAAACTTTTAAACGATTAACAAAAAATAATAACATAATGATTTGATTCAAATCACGGCCTTTTGTAAAATTTGTTAGCTGTAAAAACGACACAGTTTTATATTTTTAATCCTCAAATACATTAAATTTAATTTATCTAAGTAATTCATTGACAGTTTTTGTTACACCATGGTGTCATTTCGGCAAAGTGTACGGATTTTTGCTCAGCAATAGTTGGTAGCCTTATACATACTTTATCTACACCATTCGATCACAAAACCAATTATCAAAATTTTCGTTGGATTCCTCATTATTTCTAACTAAACAAAAGGGCCCATAAACATCATTCAAAACAACAATCAGGTGACAGCGATTTAGTGCCCTTTTAGTTCTCTTCGAAATTGCATTTAGAAAGGGCCCATTATGAACAACAGTTGAAAAGTTAAAAGGGCCCAAAAACGAGATTTTTTTAAATTATGAGTTATATTGCGATAATCAACATAAATTAAGAAGCATTCAAGCAGAGTTGAGGATAATGATGTGTTTTATCGTATCATAAGTAAAAATACCACCAGTTAAGCTTCTTTTTTAAATAGGAATTGAAACAAGTTGTTCACTATTTACAAGCGATTTTCTCGAATCGTGGTTTTTGGTTTTGTGCCCTAATGAAATGTTTGGCTTGAAATTGCTTTTAAAACATTTTTTTATATTTTAAAGCTGTACCCATTATCACCTAATTTTGATCATTTTTTTACATTTTTATTTTTTGAGGTGATTATGGGAAAGTTTTGTTGAACGAATGATTCTATTACAGACTCAATTTACTTTTGTTTCGTAAATATTTGAAATCATGTATCTTTTAAACGAATTGAAATTGTTTTTTTGAAAAATGTGTTTTATGGAAAAATAGCAATCTTAGCCTATAAATGCAGTCGAAAAGAACTTAACAAAAATTTTGATATACAGTTCAGACTCAATTATCCAAAGCCTCGATTATTCGAAGTTTCGATAATCCGAAGTTCGATTATCCGAAGTTTCGATAATCCGAAGTTTGATTATTCGAAGGTTTGGTTAATCAAATCACGACCAAAAAGATTTTTTTCTTTTTTTTATTTTCTTGTTTTTGACATCAAATTCGAGCTCTGCGACCCCAATTGAATTAAATTTTAATGATTGATTGCCTACTAAATAACAAAATGCATTTTCAATATTTCGTCACCGCCATATTGGCCGCCGTCTTGGATTTAAAAATTCTAAATCACTTTAGCTTAGTTGTGGGGTCATATTTAAGCTCAACAATGAAAAATAAGACAACGAAAAAAAAGGTTTTGTCGTGATTCGATTACCAGTTTACCAGTTTCGATTATCCGAAGTGAAATTTTTCCAAGGCCTTCGGATAATCGAGTCTGGGCTGTAGTGCACCGTTTACGAGAGATGGCCACATAAAGTTTGATTTTAACAAAAAAAATCAGTTTAATTTTTTTTAAGTTTAGAAAATTCCATTTCTAGTTGCTGAGATACAGCGAATAATAACAGGGAAATTGTCAAATTCTCACTCAATCCACCAACCATGCCTACATTTCACCTGGTCCAAATAATCTGTATTTTTCCCTTTTTAAATATCTCAAAAAACCGGTGCAATTAATCAAAATTTCTATCATCTTCTCTTCGAATGCTGTATGATTTAATATTAAAAACTTAAATTAAACAAAATTAATGTGATTGAATTATTTTCAAGTCCCTTTTCCCTAAAAATCAGAATAACAGCAGAGCAATTGTCTAGAATTTCGCAAATAAAAGCTGTTTTTATTTTTTTTACCTTTTGTTTTGAAACTTTATCTATCGTCTTCGCTACATTTATAGGTTATAATTTGGACTATTCGGAAATAAGGAACACGGAAAAATGGTCTAAAAACTCGATTTTAACAAACTTTCCACTTCGATGTTTTCTTCATTATTTGATATGTTTAGTGGACAAAAAGTGCCAATTTCTGATGTTTAGTTTTCCGCCAAGCTATGATTTTATTAAATCTGTTTAGTTGTTTTGCCATCATTAGTTTCCAAAATATTTAAGTTTTGACGATAATTTAATTTTTTGCGAAAAATATTTTTTTTTTTGAAGAGCTGTACCTTGAAATTTTATATTTTTTTATAGACATTTTACCACTTTAGTGGCATTCATGTCGATAATATTATCGTCTAACGATAACGATAATGGTTATCGTTATTGTCGGGACGATAACGACAATCTATCGTTATCGTTATTTCGATAATTCTATCGGCGATAACTCTTTTTTAAAACCCATCAATACCATGTTAAATTTTCAATGCATTTGCTCAAAATATATTTTTTGATAATGTTGTAAGTTTCATAGCATAAATACTACAATTTTTACAAAATACCGTATTTTTCTGAAGTACTCAAATTTCTATAATTCGCAATATGGGTATGAAACGATGCGAAATTTTGCATGATTTTTAACTGTTTTAGAGTTTTTTGGATGAAATATTCGAATTTTCACAAAATACCGTATTTTACTCGAAAATACTCAAATTTTCATGATTCGCTATATGGGTATCAAACGATTTGAAGTTTTGCATGTGAGCAATTCTCTACCAAAACCGGAAATGGATTTTATTTGTATTTTTTGTTTTGGCTCAAACTTTGTGGGGGCCTTCCCTATGACCAAATAAGCTATTTTGTGTCATTGGTTCACCCATACAAGTCTCCATACAATTTTGGCTGTTGTCCATACAAAAATGGTATGTAAATATTCAAACAGCTGTAACTTTTGAGTGCATTTTCTGATCAATTTGGTGTCTTCGGCAAAGTTGTAGGTATTGCTGAGGACAATTGAGAAAAAAATAGGTACACGGAAAAAAAATTTGCAGATTTTTTTATCAACTTTTTTTTCACTAAAACTCAATTTCCCAAAATACGTATTTTTTGATTTTCGAGATTTTTTGATATGTTTTAGGGGACTTAAATCCGCAACTTTTGAGCTATAGAGAAACATGGTCAAAAAATCTGCCGCCAAGTTATGAATTTTTGAAAAATAGTGACTTTTGTAAAAAAATCCAAATTTCATGCAAAAACAAATTTGAAGTTATTTTTTAATGCAAAATTGAATTTGCAATCGCAAACTACTCTCCAATTTTTTTGATAAAGGCCTTCGTTTTCAAGATATAACCACCGAAAGTTTGATTTTAGCAAAATATGTGCAGATTTTCGATTTTTAAAAATAGTGACCCTGAGCGACCATTTCTAAAAATATTGTTTTGAAAAGTTCAGAAAATTTGCTATAAAATTGTCTTAGAGACATTGAAGATTGGACCTCGGGTTGCTGAGATACAGCCGCTTTAAGAAAAAGAAACACGAAAATTGAAGTTTTCTAAGTCTCACCAAAACAACCCACCATTTTCTAATGTCGATATCTCAGCAACTAATGGTCCGATTTTCAATGTTAATACATGAAACATTCGTAAAATTTTCCGATCTTTTCGAAAAAAAATATTTTGAAAATAAATAAATCAAGACTAACATTTTTAAAGGGCCAAACAATGAATATTACGCCCATTTAAAATGTCAGTCTTGATTTATTTTTTTTAAATATTTTTTTCGAAAAGATCCGAAAATTTCATATTTTAACATTGAAAATCGGACCATTATTTGCTGAGATATCGTCATTAGAAAATGGTGGGTTGTTTTGGTGAGACTTAGAAAACTTCAATTTTCGTGTTTCTTTTTCTTTAAGCGGCTCTATCTCAACAACCCGAGGTTCAATCTTCAATGTCTCTTAGACAATTTTATAGCAAATTTTCTGAACTTTTCAAAAAAAATATTTTTAGAAATGGTCGCTCATGGTCACTATTTTTAAAAATCAAAAAACTGTAAATATTTTGCTAAAATCAAACTTTCGGTGGCTATATCTTGAAAACGAAGCCCTTTATCAAAAAAATTGTAGAGTAATTTTCGATTGCAAATTCAATTTTGCATTAAAAAATAACTTCAAATTTGTTTTTGCATGAAATTTGGATTTTTTTACAAAAATCACTATTTTTCAAAAATTCATAACTTGGCGGCAGATTTTTTGACCATGTTTCTCGATAGCTCAAAAGTTGCGGATTTTAGTCCCCTAAAACATATCAAAAAATCTCGAAAATCAAAAAATACGTATTTTGGGAAATTGAGTTTTAGTGAAAAAAAAGTTGATAAAAAAATTTTTTTTCCGTGTACCTATTTTTTTCTCAATTGTCCTCAGCAATACCTACAACTATGCCCAAGACACCAAATTAATCAGAAAATTCACTCAAAAGTTACAGCTGTTTGAATATTTACATACCATTTTTGTATGGACAGCAGCAAAAATTGTATGGAGACTTGTATGGGTGAACCAATGACACAAAATAGCTAATTTGGTCATAGGGAAGGCCCCCACAAAGTTTGAGTCAAATCAAAAAATACAAAAAATAAAAATAGTCGATATCGGCCGATTTCGTAGAGAGTTGCTCAATTGTAATTTTTGGAAGGTATCTAAATTGAATTGAAATCAAAAAGTGCTTCTAAGAATTTTTGATAATCTGTATCGTTTCAAAGTAGAAGCCAATTTCAGAATATATTTTTTTATAAACAAATCTTTTTTATAGTTCTCCATACTCGCCAATCTCTGAAAAATATATTTGATAAGCTGAGAAAATTCTCTTCAATTTTCTTTTGTCTGGACATTTTTCATCCAACCTTTGATTTTATACTTTTTGAAATGTAAATCGTGATTTGGAAAATCTGAAAATATTTCATTCAAAAAGGTTGAGAAATTATCACACGAGTTTCACCTTTTAACATTAAAATCAGAGTGATAGTTTCTACGATGTTGATTGAAATTTGAGGGTTGAATTTGATTTCTCAAAAAAAAATATTCCAATCAATGTTTGGATCATCAATTTGGAACAACAGAATATTGTAGAGAATTTTACCAGTTTGTCAATTATATTTTTTCAAAGATGGGCGAGTGTGAATCATTTTTTTTTTTAATATTTTTATATGAAAATTTTAACCTAAACATGTTTTTTTAATTCAAAAACTGTGGGTGATATCAAAATTCACCAAGTATTTTTTGAATTAAATATTTGTTTGGAGTGGAGATTTGTATAGATAATCCAATGATGCAAAATGGATAAAAATATTCATGTGACTTTTTGTTGTTTAGTGGATTCAGAAACCTTTCAAACGAGTCAAAGAATTCATAATTCAGATGAAAATTATATTCGGATCTGTTGTGTGATCCATTTTTGGTAAATAGTGTGGAAGGCACCACCACATTGTTAGTTTTTCTATTTGAAATAAAAATTTCGTTTCAGCCTTTACAAAATTCAATTCAATTTGGTTTTAGTCATATTTTTTCAAAATAATTGAAGGTTTTAAAAAATAATCTAGAACATTTACATTTCATAAACAAGAATAAGAATGTCTCCGTTTCATAACTAGTTCTAACATAGAAAACGTTATCAAAAAAAAGTCCAGTTATGTTCCTGTTAAGTATGGTTTATATTAAATTAATAATTCAAATTGAAAATTTAATACAAAACTCGTTTTATAAAGTCAATTTCATTCCATTATAGAACTTACCTGAAAATTTTGATCTAATCCTGTTGAAGCTTTGAAATCACCATTCCATTAAATCTGTTGTCGTAACGCACCAACCGTTTCCCAAGCCACCACGTGGATCATCTCTCAATTCCACTTTAGATTCACTGTTCCTCAACTCAGCGTGTATAACGCCTCTGATTTCTCTCTTTCTCTGTTTTTGTTTCGATTGCTTTGATACTCTCCGCTGCTGCTGGGTGGGGTAGAGAGATGGGAGGGAAAACTCTGATGGGTGGAAAACGCGCAAACGTCAAAAAACGAAACTAAATACACACACGAAGCATCTGATTCTGGTGGGTTTGGGAAAATCAATTCACTGGATTTTTCTTACTTTAACTATTTTGACTTATCTATTTGAACGATTAGCAAGTTCTTCAACAATCTTAAATGGTTATCGGTGGGCTTGAGCAAAGTTTAAATTAAATCACACGCAATAAAATTGTCACTGAAATTTCCACCAAACACAACACATGATTTCCCTCGACTTTTCCTTTGACACTCGCAGCTTGCTGGTTACGTTTTCCACGACCTTCGTCAATGTTGTTGGGTGGCAGTCGCTCTCTTTCACCCTCCTCAATCTGCTCTCCCTTTCTCTCTCATCAGGTCAGACTGACTGTTGCTCGTCGGGTGGAAAACGCAAACGTCGACTGATGATGACTGTTTTTGTTTGTGTTTTGGATTTTCCTCGGACAGCTTCGTCTGTCTTGTAACGTGCTGTTTGCTTTGGCTGATGATGGTGGACAAATTTGCACCAGCGATGATGGATTGGAAATTGTGGCGATTTTGCGATGTGATAATGAAGTGGGATATTTTTGGGTGGCGATTTTTGTTTGTTTTGATTGATAAATAAAAAAAGTGGGAGTCGTTTACTTAATGATGCGGAAGAAGTCATACCAATATTAAACTCTATGATTGAACAACTTTGAACAATGAAACTTTGAATTTTGAAGCTGACGACTAAGCTTTATGATTTAATGCTCTTAAAATTTCAATTTTCAAGGTTATCTCATTTCAAGCTTCAAGGTGATAAAAAATAACATTATTACAGTTCAGTCTCCATTAACGCTAGTCCCGGTTATCCCAGAATTCTATAATTCGAAAGTCTTTTAAAAACCTTCTAATGTTTTGCCTCACGGCGTGTTTCCTGCGCAACCTTAAGGAGAAAAAATAGTCATCGTTCTCAGCTTTTCTAAGAGCGAAATGTTTCATCGAGAAAATTCTTAGATATCATTATTTTAAGTTTTTTGGTTTAAAATTTTTAATCACATATTGGAAACTTTTAAATAACAGTCCAGGAAACTTGTCAAATGATGTGTTTCATGTATCATTTACTCATCAAAATCTGCAAAATAAGACAAGAAACAACTTTGTAGAAGGTTGCAATCCGCAAAACATTTTTAAAATGAAGTTTTATCTGAATTTTCGAAGATATGGGATTTATTTAGAAATAAAAATCATAAAACCGTATTAAAGTATGATCTTTTCAAGAACAAATAGATTATTACACAATTTTTGTGTGCAAATAACACCGGTCTTCTTTTTAGCTTGGAATTAGTTGATACAACCGACATTTTTGCAGGTTTGAGATTGATAGGGTATTATTAAATGTTTATGAATAAATATCAACCAGTTGCATGGATACAAAACATGTTAAATCCTTGAAATTGAATTGCAAACTCTTGTTGTTAGCTTTAGGAGAATTACTTTACCTCATGCAAATGATTGTTTAGTTTTTTTTTGTATGAAATGATCAAGGAATTAGTAATATTTTAGGAGTCTATCTCTATTTTTTTATGTTTTATATAAACCTTGATTTTTTCAAATAGTTTGGAAAGGAAGTTTCAGCTTGATTTTTTTGTCAAAATAATATTTATTTTTTGTTCAAACAAAAAAAATGTTTGTGACTGTGTTTTAAGCATTCTGAGTTGAAAGACTCAAGTTTTGTTGCTATTTTAAGTGCATTTTCAACAGTAAACATTTTATAAAATTTTAGTTGTATTTTATACTTATATATGTTAAACAGTAATATGTAGTAAATTTTCGATTTTAAATCATGTTTGTATTTATGTTCCTGGTTACTGTTTGCTTAAGGAATTATCAAATAAATTAATTAAAATCCAATAATACCATTAACAATCACAAACCTGCCAAAATTTCGGTTGAACAAGCTAAATCAGAGCAGACACGTGATATTTGTACACAACAATTATGTAATAATCTATTTGTTCATAATCATAATTTATTACGGTTTTATGATTTTAATTCCTGAATAAATCCCATATCTTCAAAAACTCAGTTAAAACATAATTTTTAAAATGTTAAGCGGTTTGCAATCTTCTACAAAGTTGTTTTTTGTCTCATTTTGTACATTTTGATGAGTAAATGACACATGCAACACATCATTTGGTAAGTTTTCTGAACTGTTAGTATAAAGTTCCAATAAATATTAAGGAAACTTTAAATACAGTTATCTCCGAAATTTTCCGATGAAACATTTCGCTCTTAGAAGCATTGGAAAGCTGAGAAAATTTCCTATAAAACACATTTAAATGTAGCAATGACTATTTTTTCCTAAAAAGTTTGTTCTAGAAAACACGCCGTGGCCTTTTTGCATTTAAAATTATCAAAAAATTATAAATACTTAAAGAAAAAAAATATTTCTATAATATTTGTATCACAATTTAAAAGTAAATTTTGATTTATAAAATTTCATTTAAACATCTACAACAACATTTTTAATAGCATGATACTTGATAAAAAAACTTGCTGTCTCAGATATTTAAAATGAACATTTTTTAGCATCTTGTTTATAAGAAGTTGTTGAAAGAATTTCTTTAACAAATAAGTTAGTTATAAGATATGAGAATAGCACACATAGTCAAATAAAATTAAACATTAAATTAGGTAGCATTAAAAATTTAGTAATTAAAATTAATTTAATTTTTGGTGAATTTTGCATGCGTGATATGTTTTATTTCATACAAGATGGAGTGGCAACTAAAGTGATATCCTTCATTAAAGTCCAGACTTGATTATACGATTTTTTTTGACTCGATTATCCGAAGCCTCGATCATTCGAAGTTTCGATTATCCGAAGGTTTGTATGGAATTTCAAATAATCGAATCACGAACATTTTTTCCATTTTTTTTTTTTATTTTCTTACTTTTAACATCAAATTCGATTTCTACGACCCCATTTGAGTCAAATTTGAGTGGTTGATTTCCTATGAAATAAAAACAAAACAGAATATTTTGTCAATAAGAAAACAATTTTTTTTTTCAATATTTCATCACCACCATTTTAGCCGCCGTCTTGGATTTAAAAATTCTTAATCACTTAAGAGTACTTTAGGGATTATACACTCAAACCCCAATGGTTTGACACCAACTGTGGTCACTTTTTAGTTTGACACCCCTTTTACACGGAGTTCACACACACTACCAAACGTTTGTTTTGATAGTTTGCGTGAGCGCCGTGTAAAAGCTACAGTTTTTTTTTATTTTGATTTTTTTGTCACTTTTTAGTTTGACTTTGACCAACCAACGAGGTACAAACTAAAAAAGTGTCAAACGAAAAAGTGACCAACCATCGGGGGTTGAGTGTACTAAAGCTTAACAATCAAAAATAAGAGAGCGAAAAAAAAATTTCGTGGTTCGATATTCCGAAGTTAAATTTTGCCACGGCTTCGGATATAAACAAGTCAGGACTGTGTAAATATTTACTATTTGTTTTATCGAAAAAAGAGAAATGCTGAGAAAACTATTTTCCATTAAATTTTAGAAATGTTACAAACTTATAAAATTTTAATTATTTCAATATTATATTTGGGTAATTCTCCGCCAACTCACACAGCAGTTGCCCCGACCCCTCTTCGATTTGCGTGAAACTTTGTCTTAAGGGGTAACTTTTGTCCCTGACCACGAATCCGAGGTCCGTTTTTTGATATCTCGTGACGGAGGGGCGGTACGACCCCTTCCATTTTTGAACATGCGAAAAAAGAGGTGTTTTTCAATAATTTGCAGCCTGAAACGGTGATGAGATAGAAATTTGGTGTCAAAGGGACTTTTGTGTAAAATTAGACGCCCGATTTGATGGCGTACTCAGAATTCCGAATAAACGTATTTTTCATCGAAAAAAAAACTTTTTTTCGTAAAATCGCGATAACTCGTGATGTTTATAAGCAAACCCCTTATGTCTATATGTTAAAATTTATGTAACTGTCTGCTCTGCAACTTTGTAGAACATTGTTACACTCTAAAAAATAATCCTGCAAAGTTAGAAAAAACACGAAATTTTAAAATGAAAAATTTTGTTCTAAATTAAAAAATGACCCTTCTGGGTCAATGTAGATTCGAAAAGAACATTAAATTTCCCATAAAATGACATGTTCCAAACTTTTTTACAGTCGAGTAACGGAAAATGGGAGAATTTTTAAAACTTTTTTAGTGTTTTTTTCGATGAAAAATACGTTTTTTCGGAATTCTGAGTACGCCATCAAATCGGGCGTACATAAAAGTCCCTTTGACATCAAATTTCTATCTCATCACCGTTTCAGGCTGCAAATTATTGAAAAACACCTCTTTTTTCGCATGTTCAAAAATGGAAGGGGTCGTACCGCCCCTCCGTCACGAAATATCAAAAAACGGACCTCGGATTCGTGGTCAGGGACAAAAGTTACCCCTTAGGACAAAGTTTCACGCAAATCGAAGAGGGGTCGGGGCAACTTTTCCCGATTTCGTGTGAGTTGGTAGAGAATTACCCATTTAAATACCGTCATATTGTGCATTTCCGTTATGCTTCTATCTAATACCTAACCTAATTAGCACGTCTAATTTTGGTTGTTTTTGTTTATCTGCACTATGCTAACAAAACCTACTGACACGCTTACTTAATTAACCTACGAATAGAAATCCGGAAGCTGGTAAGCAATTCTTAATATTAAACCAAATCATTGTTTGTTGTTTTTAATTAATTAGTTTTTTCATATTTATGAATCGTAAAAAAGTGAAATATCTCATGCACTGCTGCTACATAAAATCTGCCTCAAAACATAATTTAATCATTATTAACGCCCGATTCTTGGTTCTCAAATGGTTAAGGTTCAACAAAATTGATATCAAAAATACATTTAATTCCAGCCAACAAATATTGACATAAATGCCGCTATAAACAGATTCATTCTTTGTTCAAATATTTAATGAACAGTGGCGTTTTGATTGATGGTTGCTATTTTGGATCGTATTATTGGGAAAAGTGTTGCACTCATATTTATTTTTTCTACAAAATATAACTTTTCAAATTTTTTAGCAGTCCTAATGAAAAAAGAGATGTTCTTATTACCCAAACAAAAAACTCTTCAATCAATTTAGTTGACTCTTAAACAATTAAAAGACTAGTTGAACTTATTCAATTTTATCGTTTCATACTCTCACAATTCGAATCCGGTGCTGCCTAGCGACCAACTCGTTCTCATAATGCTCTTCTAATTAGCCACGAAAGCGTACCATTTGCTGTTGCTTGAATTTGGTGGAAATAAATATTGACTTCTGGAAGAACAAAGTGCACAGTGTAGTGGTAAACATTGGATGGCATTTTGTCAAGTCATTTTTGAGAGGCAAAATTTGTGGAATTTTCCATTACGCAAAATGCAAAATGAAAACCTTTCAAGTAAAAATTTGTTTTTTGTACTGCAGAGTAGAAACAAAAGCTTAAACATTTATTTGCCAATAGCCTTCTTACTTCAAACATAAATTAGCTGATCAAAAAGTAATCTTATCAATTTCTATTTTAAGTTTCCAATAAACTTTGAATTGACTTTTTTCATATCGAATTAGTCAAGATCAAGAAACATAGCCAACTTTACAGAAATACAATAAATCCACATACCTATTTACAATAACCAATAAATGATTCATCAATTAAAACCATGTATTCATTCCTACTTGGTAACAATGCTCTCAGCATTCATTGCTTGATTTGGAATCTCATCCTGTTTGTGCTGCTCCTGAGAAGTTTATTTTGTCCAAGATAATGAAAATTTATTTTTTCCTCTCATAATTGGATCAAATATTTAACATTCAAACTTGTTTGCTGCCAAGAATAACCATGTATCTTAGCAAATATTGAATGAACAGTGGCGATTTGATTGATCCTTACCATTCTGTGTAGGTTTGAAGAAAAGTGTTGAAATCCTTGCATCTTCAAATTACTCAAATCATATTTTTTTAGCTGGAAGCTCTTTAAAATAAAAACTATCACGAAAATTATTCGAAAAAATGTCCAAACTTCAATTACAACTAATGTTTTTAGCTACTGTAGCAATATAATCGAAATTATCTTTCAAAATTAATACTCTCACAGCCAGCTAAAGCACCCCAAAGGCAGCAAAAGTTTTCACACAATGCATTTATAATTAGCTGCGAAAGCGTACCATTTGCGGGATCCGAATTAAGTGCGTTATTTGCATACACACAACAAAGCTCCAATCGGGAAAAAAATAAATATTTTCGCTGGTTTTTCCACCCTCACCGTGCGAGCTTCATGTCACCAACAGCTGCTGGGTGCTAAATTGAGTGGAGAGTTTTTTTCCTTTTGCTTTTGCACAGACGCCATAGAGTTGAAAGATCAATAAGCTTAGCTGCAAATGTCTCGGTGAATTTGTTGGTTTAATAAATGATGCAAAGTAATATTTGAAAATGTATAAAAATACAGCAATTCCCCACGAAAACAGCATGATTCGAAAAAAAAGTTCTCCGATCGGGCTCAAAATTTTTCTGGGGGATCCTTGGCCGAAATAATTAGACCCGTATTTTTTTGTTTGGCCATTAGGGTGACCTACGCCGTGTTAGGGTGATTCGAAAAATGGCAATTTTCGTCGATTTTCGCAAAAACCACTTTTTTCAAAAAATCATATCTCGAGACCTTCAAAACAGCATTTTAAGTTTTTATACGACCTTTTCAAATGTTAAGCTAGATTTTTGAAACTTCTTACTATTTTTCCCAAATAGCCAAACTAATCACCTTTCTTTTGCGTCTAGGACAGCTAAAATCGGATGAAATGGCGCGGGGATAGAATTTTGCGAAAATCGACGAAAATTGCCATTTTTCGAACCACCCTAACACGGCGTAGGTCACCCTAATGGCCAAACAAAAAAATACGGGTCTAATTATTTCGGCCAAGGATCTCCCAGAAAAAAATTGAGCTCGATCGGAGAACTTTTTTTTGAATCGTGCTGTTTTCGTGGGGAATTGCTGAATATGCATTTTTTATTCTTTTTCCATTTAAATATAGTTTGTTTGTTAGGCTACAAATTGTGGGAATGGGTCCATATGGGTCATTCCACTTCAATCCTACAGCTAGACTGTAAACATAAAATCATTTTCTGATTGAGCTGAGCGGAGCTCAAATTTGGTGCGGCTATTGATACCTTCCCGATATTCATCCAAATCAGACCACGTTTTTCAAAAAAGTTTCATAGTGGAAGGGCAAATAAATAATAATGAAAAAAATTTCTAAAGGCTTAGAAATTTCCTCCAATTTTCTCTCTAAGACATTGAAAATCGGACAATTAGTTCCTGAGATACAGCCTCACAACGTTTTTTTTCTAAGTGTTACCTAAGGCCGATGCAAATATTTAAAATAGTTTTTGTCCCTCGGCCCTGGCCAAGGTCAAGGGAGGGGCAAAAAAATAAAAAAATATAAAAAATTCAATAACAAGCCATAGTCTTCACATTTAAATGAAAAAAGTGTTTTAAAATGCATTTTACCCTAGTTCAGTTGTTTTGCATTCTTTAGTTTTCAAAAAATCTAAGATCTGACAAAAACAAAAATTGTATCTAAAAAAAAAGATTTTGCATCGAAAATTTTCAAAAAATCTTAAGACTTTTTAATAAACCCAAACATGCTAAAAATGATTTTAAACGCAGGAGAATGTTTTTTAATTTGATTTCAGGTAGTTGCACTTGAATTTTCATTGAAATTTTGAAGTTTATTGTAAAAATATTTTTTTTGCCCCCTGATTTTTCGGGCCAATTTTGAAGGGGGGGGGGGTGGTGACAAAAACTTTTAAAAATATTTGTACCAGCCTAATTAGCCTGTGATATTCAAAAGACGATATCTTTAGAACCTTTGGATCGATTTTCAATGAAAACAAATTATACTTTTGTTATTTTTTGTGATCTCATCGATAAACATTGTTTTAAACGTTTTTTTTGCAAAAAAATATAAAAAAAAATAACTTGCAATTGATATTAACATTTTAATAAAAATAGTGTATAAAAGTACGTTTTACACCTGCCCAGTGGCAATCATTAGTTTTTGAAATATCTAAGTATTGACGATTTTTTTATTCGCAAAAAAGTAATTTGTTGTATAGCACGTCGGATTTTTACATAAAAGAATAATATGCTAAACGAGCTCAAAAACGTTTTTTTTTATTTCTATTAGAAAAAAAAATTATGAAAATATTTTTTTTGGCACCCTGATTTTTTTGGTCTAAATTATGAAACGAAAAATTATAAATTTGTAGACCTTTTCAAAAGTTATGCTTGATTTTAAAATATCAAATTCTAAGATTTTCTGAAATCAATGCTTGAAAATAACAAATTTAAAAAAAATGTTGTCGACAATGTTTTGAAGTGATATAAAGTCTCAAACTCAAAACGGCATTTGAAGTTTCCATTCGACTTTTTTTTTCAAAATTTCGGCTGATTTTTTTGGGATCTCATACTAGTTTTTCTTGAAAGACAAACTAATCACCTTTCTTTTGCGTCCAAGACAGCTAAAATCGGTTGCAATGGATCGGAGTTATAAAAAATACGAAAATAGCCGTTTTTGGGACCACCCAAGCACGTTGCAGGTCACCCTAATGGCCAAACAAAAAATACTCGTCGAATTATTTTGGCCAAAGAACCCCAGAAGAAAATGTTGAGTCCAACCGGAGAATTTTTTTTTTGTTTATGCTCTTTTCAAATGTGTAGGTATTTTTTTATTTTAATTATTATCAGGAACTATGAATACTACGAAATGTTACTTGAAAATAAAAAAGACATCAACTAAAAACAAAACTTATATGTAACAACAATTTGACTGCCTTTTAATTTTGAAGGTTGAATTTCAAAAGAAAATTGAGAGTTTAAACTCGGTTTATTCATGGTTTAATTACTTAAGACTAAATAAGATTTTAAAATAAAGAAAATTGAGAGTTTAAGACTCGGTTTATTCATGGTTTAATGACTTAAGACTAAATAAGATTGTATAGGTTATTTAAGCAATTTTAACGCTCCGTAAAATTTCCGTATTTTTTTTGTTTTCGGATAGTAGTTCCCGTGAAAATTATACGTGAACAGCGTGAAAATCATTATGTCTTGTTCTAACCTACAACTTTGTCGAAGACACCAAATCGATCAGAGTATCTTTTCTCAAGACACACAATTATATACATTTACATTTAATTTATTTTTTTTATAAAATTTTTAACGGATTTTTCAAAACTTAGGCCAATGCAATTATATTTGAAATCAAAAAAAGTATGAAAATTGAAATTACGGGCCATGTTTTCAACATTTTGATAAAAAAGTGTTTTAAAATGCATTTTACAGGTGTTCAGTTGTTTTGCCATCATTAGTTTCCAAAATATCTAAATATTTAAAAAATAAAAATAAAAAATATAAAAATTTAAATTACAAGCCAAGGTTTTAACATTTGGATGAAAAAAGTGTTTTAAAATGCATTTTACATGCGTACAGTTGCTTTCCAATCATTGGTTTTGAAAATATCGGGATATTGACGAATTTTTTTTTCGCAAATAAAATCGTGGGACAAAAATTTAAAATGTTTTCAAAGGAGTTCAAACATGCTGAATATGATTATAAACGCAGGAAAATGCATTTTAACTGGTTATAGTTCATTAAACTTTAATTTTTATTAAAATTTTAAGTTTTTCGAAAAAAAAAAATGTTTGCCCCTCGATTATTCAGGCCAACTTTGAAGGGGGCATGCTTTGTAATTTCAAATCTTCTGTTTTTTCAACTCCCGATGTGTAAAAAGCTTCTACAAACACCGTGAAGAAAAGCAGTTGTTAATCGTTGATTTTTTTTATTAGGAGTCGACTTTTTATATAAAAAAAAACAATGGTCGACCAGTGAAAGACACCCTCTCTGTCCTAATCACTCAATTCAATACAAATCGCAAAAAAATCATAAACTAATAAAGTTAAAATTTGTTTTCAAAACATAATATAATAATATTTTTTGAAGACAAATTTTAACTTTATTAGTTAATGAAAAGGTCCAATAAACCAAATTTCCAGTTTTTGCTTTTTGGGTGTTTTTGAAACCGCCTTGAGTCAGGGGTATTAAAAAACACCCAAAAAGCAAAAAGTGAAAATTTGATTTAATTGACCTTTTCAAAAAAAAACTCCAGAATATTAATAATCAAGCAAACTCCAAAACTACAATAAAACGTATCCCCTTTCATCGACGCACCCTTTCTCAACATAACCCATTGAACGATCACGATCTCGTGCTCCAGAATGTGAGCAGCTTGCATAAATCACTCTCCACATTTTATTTTCAAGTTCCCTTTTTTCCGAGCCCACAAATACCCGCTCACAACTCCGCATTGTTAACCCAGCAAATTTCCACTATTTCCCCTCTGTTCTTTTTTCCTCCTTTGTGCCAAGTTTACCTGAACTAACATATAGTTTAGTATGGGTAAAGTATGGTCACATAGTTAGTTGCTGCTCGCTGATGATGATGAGATCGCCCAACTGATGGTGGCCATCAGTTTGGAGTGGGCTGTTGTGACGAGCGGTTGAGTGAAGAGTTCAGTTCAAATTTGAAGAGTTGAAGAGTTTCCGTTTGAAAACATTGCCCAAAGCTTGGTTTGCAATTTTATTGTTTCTTATTAATAAACCATTAAGGTTTGCGTGACCTTGTCTGTGGCTTGGGTTGAGAGTGAAAGAAGATGTTATTTTGAAGATCGCACCGTTTTGGTTCGTTGCGGTTTCTGTCTGACTGTCTGGAGTTTAGGCTTCAGTTATAGTGTTAAATTCTGTTTTGTACACCCGGAGGCACCAGACCGGAAACAAAGGGTATTTAAAGTCATCGCGAGGGGAAGCCAGTTTGTAAGGAGATTTATTGGTTAGCAAGTTTTGAAGAACTTAATTTAAACAAACATCTGCTGTTAAAATCAGAAAAAAATAAGTAAAAGTGAATCTTCATCATTACAAAATAGAGTTTTATTATCTCAAGCCATGAACCGTTGCTGGACTTTGGTCAAGGTTAATTAGTGATGGTTTGCTGGTGATTGCTGCCGTTGTGGAACCCAGAATCTCTTCCTGGAACGGGCTTTCCAACCTGAAACAAAAGCGATTTTTCGGTGATTTTTTTCGCTAGTGAATTGAAAAAAAGCTCGAACCCACACACATTGTCGTCCAACGAACGAGGAAATAGCGTTCTAGAATTGGCAGAGCAGAATTAATTCAGCAACAACGAGGAGAATAAAAAATCGAGTCATTCAGTAGATAAAATCGAGCATCAGCCAGGTAAGCAAAGCGTTTTAGAATGGAAAATCCGAGTGAAAAGCGACTCTCGGTCGGTTGTGGGGGTTTTTGAATATGTTTGGTGGATAGAATGGAACGAACCAACGTACGGACCACGTGAAACGTGAAACTTTTCTACACAGAAATGATAGAGAGAGCAAAAAAAGCGCGCCAATTAAGCTTCTAAAGCGTGAAACGAGGGGTGAGCGATTAAAGCACTGGCTCTGGTGACAATACTGCGGCTGTGGGTGACTAATTGGAAGCATTTTAAACGGTGGTGAAAATTTTAGTTTTTTTGTCATTGTCAATCTACAGTTTTATTGAACTAAATTGAAAAAAAATTGTGTTTTTCAAATTGTTTTTAGTTCAGTTTTGAATTTACTTGATCATTTTAAGGCCGTTGCGAATATTTTTAAAAGTTTATCTCGCTCCAGCTTAAAAAAATAAGAAGGGTAATTCTCTACCAACTCACACGAAATCGGGAAAAGTTGCCCCGACCCCTCTTCGATTTGCGTGAAACTTTGTCCTAAGGGGTATCTTTTGTCCCTGATCACGAATCCGAGACTTTTATGAAAAATTAGATGCCCGATTTGATGTCGTACTCAGAATTCCAAAAAAAACGTATTTTTCATCGAAAAAACACTAAAAAAGTTTTAAAAATTCTCCCATTTTCCGTTACTCGACTGTAAATTTTTTTGGAACATGTCATTTTATGGAAAATTTAATGTACTTTTCGAATCTACATTGACCCGGAAGGGTCATTTTTTCATTTAGAACAAAATTTTTCATTTTAAAATTTCGTGTTTTTTCTAACTTTGCAGGGTTATTTTTTAGAGTGTAACAATGTTCTATAAAGTTGTAGAGCAGACAATTACAAAAAAATTGATATATAGACATAAGGAGTTTGCTTATAAACATCACGAGTTATCGCGATTTTACGAAAAAAAAGTTTTGAAAAGTTACTTTTTGCGTTTTTCTTCGTTTCGTCGTCCGTGTCTGTCGCGGGTGACCATGAACGGCCATGATCGATGGCGACCAACTTTTTCAAAACTTTTTTTCGTAAAATCGCGATAACTCGAGATGTTTATAAGCAAACCCCTTATGTCTAAATATCAAAATTTTTGTCATTGTCTGCTCTACAACTTTGTAGAACACTGTTACACTTTAAAAAATAATCCTGTAAAGTTAGAAAAAACACGAAATTTTAAAATGAAAAATTTTGTTCTAAATGAAAAAATGACCCTACTGGGTCAATGTAGATTCGAAAAGTACATTAAATTTTCCATAAAATAACATGTTCCAAAATTTTTTTACGGTCAAGTCACGGAAAATGGGAGAATTTTTAAAACTTTTTTAGTGTTTTTTGATGAAAAAAACGTTTTTCCGGAATTCTGAGTACGCCATCAAATTGGGCGTCTAATTTTACATAAAAGTCCTTTTGACACCAAATTTCTATCTTTTGGCTGCAAATTATTGAAAAACACCCCTTTTTTCGCATGTTCAAAAATGGAAGGGGTCGTACCACCCCTCCGTCACGAGATATCAAAAAACGGACCTCGGATTCGTGATCAGGGACAAAAGTTACCCCTTAGGACAAAGTTTCACGCAAATCGAAGAGGGGTCGGGGCAACTGCTGTGTGAGTTGGCGGAGAATTACCCAGAGGCAAATACATATTTTTTCCAAAATCTTCGAAATGATAATGAAAATGTCAGTCAACTTCACAATACTTTAAAAAAGTAAAGTTAAAAATAAATCTTCCAATCACTTTCATTCAAAATCAATTTCGTTTCCAAGGATTCTAGCTGTCCCTAGAAATAATCAGCTTCTTTATTATTTTAAACTTTATTTTTTTAAGGTTTAAAATGGATCGAAAAAAAAAACATTTCTATGCATATTTCAATTGTAAATTTGACTTAGGAATACGAATATGATAAAATTAGCATCAGAAAATAGGATGTAGGAGCAAAAATTTACAATCAAAAAATTCACTAAAAGAAAAAGTGTATATTTTATGTGATAAACTGCCTTACCCAAAGCGTTTTCAGTTTCAGATGGTAGCACCAGATGTCCCCTACAAGCTCCAGTTCGATTCGAGTTAATATCTGGATGGAACACTTTTTCATTTGAGTTTGAAAATTGTGCTATTTTTCACTAAAATGCCGATAACTTACGGTGTGTTTTCTAGAAGAAACTTTTTAGGAAAAAAAAGTCATCGCTACTTTCAAATGTGTCTTTTATGAAGTTATCTCAGCTTTCCAATGCTTTTAAGATTCAATGATTCATCGAGCAGTTTCTGAGATATCTATTTTTTAAGTTTTTTGTTCCAAATTCCTTCATTATTTATTGGCAACTTTTAAACAACAGTTCTAGGAGCTTGTCAAATTATGTGATTTATGTGTCATTTCTTCATCGAAATGTGCAAAATAAAACAAGAAACAACTTTGCAGAAGGTTGTAAATCACAAAACATTTTGAAAACAATCTTTTAACTTAGTTTTTGAACATGTGTGATTTATTCAGAAATTATAAACATAAAACCGTAATTAAAATATGTTTTTAACATGAATTAAAAGACATAATTGTTGTGTACAAATATCACGTATCTGCTCTGATTAAGCTGATACAAACGATTTTTTTGCAGATTTGTGATTGTTAAGGTTATTATTGGATTTGTATGAATAAATATGATATTTCCTCAATCAAATATGAACTAGGAACATGGATACAAAACATGATTTAAAATCGAAAATGTACTAGAAATTTTTGTTGCAAGATTCAAAAGTCATTCAAAAGTCATACAAGTATAAAATAAAGAAAAAATATATATATATTGTTTTACTGTTGAAAATGCATTTCAAAGAAGGAGTAAAATTCGTGTGCTTTAACTCTGAATGTTGAAAACATGGTCAAAAACTTTGTTTTGGTTTAAACATAAATTAAATGGTATTTAATAAAAAAAATCAAACAGAAACTTCCATTCCAAACTAGTTGAACAAAAGTCAATGTATTTGTAAAAAAAAGTGTTTTAAAAAGATAAGATTTATAAGACTTCTATAATATTGTTGATTCCTTGATCATTTCAAATAGGAAAACTAAAAAAACCGTTCATATTCATAAAAAGTATTTCTCCTGAAGCTTGCAACAGTAATTTGTAGTTCGATTTCGAGTATAAAACATGTTTTGTATCCATGCAACTGGTGAATATTTGGTTAAGGAAATATGATATTTTTTCATAAAAATGTAATACCCTTATCAATCTGAAACATGCAAATAAAAATCGGATTCATCAATCCAAGCTAAATCTGGGCAGGCGAGAGATATTTGTTCACAATAATTATGTAATAATCTATTAATTCTTTTAAAAATATATTTCATGCGGTTTTATGATTTTCATTTCTGAATAAATCCCACGTATTCAAAAACTTGGTTAAACTAAATTTTAAAAATGTTTAGCGTTCTACAACCTTCTGCTAAGCTATTTCTTGTCTTATTTTGCACATTTTGACGAGTAAATGTCACATAAAACATATCATTTGGCAAGTTTCACAAACTATTTGTATAATGTTTTCAATAAATAATAAAGAAATTTAAAACAAAAAACATAAAAAATAAATAACTCAGATTTTTTTCGATAAATCATTTTGCTCTTAGAAGCATTGGAAAGCTAAAAAATCCTATAAGACATAAGAAAATTAGCAATGACTATTTTTTCTCCTTAAGGTAGCCCAGAAAACACGCCGTGAACTCCCTTTAGATATAACCAATTGGGATGGTTTACCCCGCATTTTGTTGCATTTTTAAACCCTTTCAGATGCATTTTGAATTTTTAAATTTAATCAAATTTTGCCTGAGTTACAGCCTTTTAAAAAGATTTCACGTTTTTGAATTATTAAACTTTGTGTCCCAATTTGCCCCACTTCCCGTAGACCTAGAGTGCTCATATTTTGGCCAGATGCTTGTTTTATATGTACAAACAATACCTGAAAATTTAATTGGTGAGGTCGATGCAAAATGGGTATGCCTTGCTCGTGGACTCGCTCTTAAATCCAATATAATTCTAAATATGTCGGTAAAGTAGTTTGTTGTGTTGTCATGATGTTGCCATTATGTTGTCGTTTAATTTGCGCTAAACAAAAAAAAAACTTTTTAAACAAAAAATCTAAAGTGCCCCTGTCCGGATTCTGAACTGGTTCCGTCAGATCTTCACAAAATTATTAAGTTGACTTATTGAAAAAGTTGGTCGTCGATAAACACTCGCGACGGACAAAAACGACAAAGTAAAAATAAACAAAAAAGTCACTTTTCAAAACACGTATAATTTTAAATTGAAACATTTTGTTCTAAATGAAAAGTGACCCTTCTGGGTTAATATAGATTCGCAAAGTACATTAAATTTCCCTTAAAATGTAATGTTCCAAATTTTTTACAGTCGAGTAACGAAAAATTGCAAGGTTTTTGAAACTTTTGTTTTGTTCAATGAAAAATACACAAAAAAATTACGGTAATATTCATCAGGAAATGGTGACAGATTTTGTGTCAAAAAAATTATTAATTTTAACCCAGAAAATGATGAATTTTCATCAGTTTTTGATGAATATTCATCAGGTTCACATTTTTATTTTGGTTTCCTGGCGTTTCTTGCTTGTTTGCTAATTCAGCCTCCTGTGATCAAAATTTGATTTTACGCAGCTTTTCCCATACAATCTGCAGATTTTCCGGAATCGGTTCCAGAGAGGCCAAAGTTGTCACTTATTGGTGTAAGAACCTTCCTTGGACTTTTACGAACCCAACGCAACAAAAAGCACCTCGATACGACGCTCCGTATTGAACTGATTTGCGTTCGAACAAAACCGTCGAATTTTTGTATATATATAGAAGATTATTCAAAAAAGAGGTAATACTCAACCTACCAAATTTTCAACATTCCAAAATTCAACTTTTTATTCTGTGTATCAAATCAAATTTGTATAGAGTTTAATACACTTAAACAGGATAATCAGTGAAATTTGTCATGAATCTACGATTTCATCAATGCACTTTTATAAATTAACTTGATTTTCAACAAAACCCTTCATTCATTCCCTAACTATGGCCTCCGTCAACCACTTCTTTATTGTAGTGCTTTTACCATTAGGATCGGTTTACTCAACCATCGAGTTCGAAGACTCCACGTATCGAAAGTCCTCAGCAAACTATACCATATCAGTGGTACAATACCTCATGGCGCAGCAAATATCGACATTTGATTGCTGGTTCTACCACGCCACGCCTGCAGGAAATGGCGAAAGCTTACAGGACATCTTCGTCGGATTAAATCGAGAGTCAACTGAAATCCCAAAGCTTATAACGAACAGTCACTTTGATTGGTTGGCACTGAGGGGAAACAAGATAAAACTCCCCACGCTAGTTGTGATCCAGTTTGAAAATGCGAGTTTTGTTAGGCCGATTCTGGTGAATTTTGCACTAATGATTGGGACGTTACCTAGTAGAACTAAGTTTATATTTCTGATTAGTACTATCGAGCGAAAGGTGTTGGTTCAGTTCAAATCAATTTTGAGTTTTTTCAAAAAGTGTAAGATCTACGACGTAATTGTTGTTTCGAGCGACGAGGAGATGATGATTGTTCATGATTTCGCTAAAGATACTTCGCATACTTCAAAGATCGTGCCACCAAGGTGGCTGTTTTGGGATCAGTCACGAAATTTAAACGGGTTGCCACTTCGATACGGGCTAATGGCATATGAAGACTGGTTCAAGTGTACCAAGGATGACTGCTTCGGCTACGATGCAATCCTTGTTAAAGAAATGGCCAGATATTTGAACACTTCTACCAAGCTCGTGAAATTTACCTGTCCAGAAAAGTACGATCAGCGAGATGGATACGTGTACAGATGTGTGTTTGTTGTGTCTAACAAGCTGTTTTGTGATTTTGATATTTTCATTGAGTCAATATCCGGCCAAGATTACGAACGGGACTACCTACAGACACCATTACCAGTTGATAATGTATTGTTGGTCCCGAATGGACGTCCACTAAATGTGGTCGAGCTTTTCTTTCGACCTTTCCAAACCGAACTTTGGATTGCCTTCTTCATCGGAACGATTGTTATCAAAATGATTTCCCTGCTGGTTCCCAACCACTTCCGGAATGACGTCCTACTCCTACCAATCTGCGGCTTCGAGCGTTACAATTTGAATCGAACAGGTAAACACGAGAAACTCGTCATCCTTACACTAATCCTACTGTTCTTCTTCATATCGAACGCTTACGAAACCAAAATCATATCACTGATGACCAACAAACCTCGCGTTGGAACATTCAACACGTTTAAGGACATCCTGGACACCAAGACCCCCGTCAAAGCAGATCACCAGCTGGCACTCGAATTTCCTCTGTTCAGCACCCTCTACCAAAACGGATCCAAACAGGACTACATCCAGCTAGATGGCACCAGCGCGTACATGACCGGGGGACTCTTCGGGCAGACCCTGGTCCTGCGTAAAGTCAACTGGGACTACGAAAGCAACCAGCCCCGGTACAAGGTCATGGACGAACGGTTCGCAATGGTGGTTGGATTCTACCCACTGCCGGTGAAAAGTGCACTGAAGCCGCACCTGGAGTACGTGCAGGCCGCCCTTTGGGAGGCAGGAATTTTGAACCTTTGGTACGAACGGAACTTGGACCGAATGGCACGGGACTTGGACTGGCAGATTTCACAAAAGGGCGTTAATCCATCGTCTAATATACTGAAAATTTCTGATTTGTTGCCAGCGTGGTTGATTGTTTGGTTTGGAGCTGGAATCAGTTTGATGGTGTTTTTGGTTGAAGTTATCTTCAGACTATTTCAATTCTCAAAATCCAACCTCGCATTGAGATGGGTACATCGAAAAAGATTGTTAAACTAATTTTGAAATCATTTTCAAATATAATCATCCCAACAACAAAAAAAAAGTTTTTCGAGATTTGATTATTCGAAGCATTAATTATCCAAAGTGAAATTTCTAGGCATAAACTAATAACTAGAATTCTGTAATATCTCTTCTCTGGTTTGACCCAGAACATTCTAATTCGCTTCTCAATATGTAGAATGAAAATAAATACGGTGAGCATCAACCATCCAACACAACCAACGTGTTCAGTAAACCGATCCATTCAGCTATAATTTGCCTTCAATTTCAAGCCAGTTTTTCGTCACCACTTTTCTCCGTCACCATTTTTTTACTGTTTTGCGCACAATCATTCTGCTCCGCAACTCTCCAGTCGATACATCACATCACAACAATCCGAGAACCTTCCGGTTTGCCAGCGCGGTCATCGCGATGCAATCAAACCATTTCAGACACACCAGATTCGCTTGGTAGATCGTACCGTAAGGTGGAGTAAGTTTGAACTGTTTCTTAAGAATATGTGATAATTTGATTTATAAACTTAGTTTAAACTTGTTCAAAATGTAGTCAAAAATGATAAATTTCAAAATCATTCAACAATACAATTTTTCTCTAATTTACTGTACTTTAGAACAGTTCCGCCCGGCTAAGCCGACCGGCGTGAGAGTGTTATTGTTTTTTTAATGGTAATTCACCATGACACCCGCTCTGCCCCTCTCTCTGGAAATCTCTCTCTACCCAGCATAGCATTACCGGCTTTTCCTTTATGTACGTCGAACACGCCAACTCGCTGGCACATCCAGAACCAGTGCACAACATCGATTATGTTGTGGTGCTAGGTATTGCATTATGTTGTTGTTCTATCCGTTTCCCCCCTGAGCAGTTCTCTAGGATTTCGGTCATTCGATTTTTTTTTTTGTATTTTTTAATCCGGCTGAAACTTTTTTGGTGCCTTCGGTATGCCCAAAGAAGCCATTTTGCATCATAAGTTTGTCCATATAATTTTCCATACAAATTTGGCAGCTGTCCATACAAAAATGATGTACGAAAATTCAAAAATCTGTATCTTTTGAAGGAATTTTTTGATCGATTTGGTGTCTTCGGCAAAGTTGTAGGTATAGATACGGACTACACCTTAAAAAAATGGTACACGGTAAAAAAAATTTGGTGATTTTTTTATTTAACTTTTTATCACTAAAACTTGATTTGCAAAAAAACACTATTTTTAATTTTTTTTATTTTTTGATATGTTTTAGAGGACATAAAAAGCCAACTTTTCAGAAATTTCCAGGTTGTGCAAAAAATCATTGACCGAGTTATGAATTTTTTAATCAATACAATTTTTTTCAAAAAATTGAAATTTTGGTCTCAAAAATTTTTTAACTTCATTTTTCGATGTAAAATTGAATTTGCAATCAAAAAGTACTCTAGTGATATTTTGATAAAGTAAACAGTTTTCAAGTTATAGCCATTTTTATGTAACTTTTTTCAAAATAGTCGCAGTTTTTCATTTTTTTAAATTAGTGCACATGTTTGCCCACTTTTGAAAAAAATATTTTTGAAAAGCTGAGAAAATTCTCTATATTTTGCTTCTTCGGACTTTGTTGATACGACCTTTAGTTGCTGAGATATTGCAAGGCAAAGGTTTAAAAACAGGAAAATTGATGTTTTCTAAGTCTCACACAAACAGCCCACCATTGTTCAATGTCGATATCTCAGCAACTAATGGTCCGATTTTCAATGTTATAATATGAAACATTTAGCCGGGACCGTGGTGTAGGGGTAAGCGTGATTGCCTCTCACCCAGTCGGCCTGGGTTCGATCCCAGAAGGTCCCGGTGGCAAATTTTGAGACGAGATTTGTCTGATCACGCCTTCCGTCGGATGGGGAAGTAAATGTTGGCCCCGGTCTAACCTACAGGTTAGGTCGATAGCTCAGTCCAGGTGTAGGAGTCGTCTCCCTGGGTCCTGTCCTGGTGGAGTCGCAGTAGGCAGTTGGACTCACAATCCAAAGGTCGTCAGTTCGAATCCCGGGTGGATGGAAGCTTAGGTGTAAAAAGAGGTTTGCAATTGCCTCAACAATCAAGCCTTCGGACACCTAGTTTCGAGTAGGAATCCCGTAATCGGGAACGCCAAGGCAATGCTGTAGAGCGAATAATTTGATTTTTTTTTTAATATGAAACATTTGTAAAATTTTCCGATCTTTTCGAAAACAATATTTTCAAAATTTTCAAATCAAGACAAACATTTCAAAAAGGCCAAACATTCAATATTTCGCCCTTTTAAAATGTTAGTCTTGGTTTAAAAATTTTGAAAATATTGTTTTCGAAAAGATCGGAAAATTTTACAAATGTTTCATATTATAACATTGAAAATCGGACCATTAGTTGCTGAGATATCGACATTGAACAATGGTGGGCTGTTTGTGTGAGACTTAGAAAACATCAAGTTTCCTGTTTTTAAACCTTTGCCTTGCAATATCTCAGCAACTAAAGGTCGTATCAACAAAGTCCCAAGAAGCAAAATATAGAGAATTTTCTCAGCTTTTCAAAACTATTTTTTTCAAAAGTGGGCAAACATGTGCACTAATTTAAAAAAATGAAAAACTGCGACTATTTTGAAAAAAGTTACATAAAAATGGCTATAACTTGAAAACGGTGCACTTTATCAAAATTTCACTAAAGTACTTTTTGATTGCAAATTCAATTTTACATCGAAAAATGAAGTTAAAAAATTTTTGCGACCAAAATTTCAATTTTTTGGAAAAATTTGTATTGATTAAAAAATTCATAACTCGGTCACTGATTTTTTGCACAACCTGGAAATTTCTGAAAAGTTGGCTTTTTATGTCCTCTAAAACATATCAAAAAATAAAAAAAATCAAAAATAGTGTTTTTTTGCAAATCAAGTTTTAGTGATAAAAAGTTAAATAAAAAAATCACCAAATTTTTTTTACCGTGTACCATTTTTTTCCAGTGTAGTCCGTATCCATACCTACAACTTTGCCGAAGACACCAAATCGATCAAAAAATTCCTTCGAAAGATACAAATTTTTGAATTTTCGTGCATCATTTTTGTATGGACAGCTGCCAATTTTGTATGGAAAATTATATGGACAAACTAATGATGCAAAATGGCTTCTTTGAGCATACCGAAGGCACCAAAAAAGTTTCAGCCGGATTAAAAAATACAAAATTAAAATTTAAGAAAAATACCGATTTCGTAGAGAATTGCTCCCCCTTTCTTTTGCTCTCTATTTTTTTTTCCTCTTATTGTTCTCTACCGTGTTGCAACGCTGATTTTTTCGAGTTGGAAAATGAGTAAAGCGAGAAAATAAAGCATTTTTTTAAACAGATATATTTAGATTTATTTTAAAGGTCCTATAAACATATGAAACACAATAGCTTATAGAACCTTTTCAAAAAAAAAATCGAGGTATATTTATCATAATTTAAAATTCATTTTAAATCACCAACGATATGTGCTAAATGGTGCATGTAACTGAAAATGTATAAATAACAGTTTTACACTATTTTAACCCTCTACAACTCAACCCTTAAGGTGCTAGGCGGGCTTCGATCTGAAAATTCACCAAAACTCAAGTTTTCAACCAATTTTGGATCTTAAAAAAGCATTGGAAAGAATAACTCTTTAAATTTGAGAATGTTCTAAGGTTGGAAGTGCGACTTGTTTTATGTGACTTTGCGAATGTTTTTGAGAATGTATTTTTTTTTTTTCTAGGATCAAATTTGGCTGTGTTTTTTACTAACATTTGCTCTATATTTTTTCCTTTTTTTATAGTAGACAATGTGAAAAACAAGCAAAAAATTGAAAAAGTGACGCTAAACGCATGAAAAAACTAGATAAGCAAATGGTAATGATAAGAGGTGGTAAAGTAAGCCAAATACAATCAAAAACAAACATAAACTGAACAACACAAATGCAAATTGAAAAACTTAAACTGAAACAAGAGAAGTAAAGTTTTTCGTAGAATAAAAGTTGTTCAAAATTACCTCCTAAACATTGGAGAAATAAAAATTCTCAAAAAATTGGGCATTAGAGGGTTAATGTACTTAGTTAATGTACAAAGATGACATTATAAAATCGTTCTTTCTGTAGTTCAAGCTGGTCTAATTGAAACCAGCAAAATATTTTATTTTTTTTTATTTTGAATATATTGATAAACAACACGACTAAATCAAATATCCCAATTGGCGCCAAGTGTCCCGTGTTCTCACTTGTTAAGTGTACAATAATATTAAAAGCATTTTACTCTCAAAAGCATAAAATATTTGCAAACTAGAGGGTTTATCATTTCATTTTCTCAATTTGATTTTATTTATTTTTTATTTGACAAGAATGCAATACAGTCATCCCACATATTCGGAACAGTTTCCAGATCGGCCAATGTTCAAAAAATCATAGCAAATCGATAATTGAACTTAATGATTCGCTTTTACCTTCATTTGAAAGCTTTTCTTGCGATCTTTCGAATGCTGTATCGAACATCTGCAAATTTTAACTTTTATATGAAGATTTTAACTTTTATATGAAGATTTTTTTTCGATTCTGGGTTCGATTCCCATCTGCTGCAACCTTCCATCGGATGAGGAAGTAAAATGTCGGTCCCGGCCTTGGTTGTTAGGCCGTTAAGTCATTCCAGGTGTAGGAGTCGTTTCCATGCCATAAGTACAAACAACACACCAAACCAAGCCTACTCCGGTGGAATCGCTGGCGGCTGTTGGACTCACAATCCAATGGTCGTCAGTTCAAACACTGGGGTGGAAGGTTCCTTGGAGTAAAAGAGGTTTGGGTGCTCTCTCCATTCAAGCCTTCGGACTCCTAGGTTCGAGCAGAAACTTGCAATAGAGACCACAAAAGACCCGGGGGTCGTTAATGTGGATGGTTTGATTTTTTTTTTTTTTTTTTGATGAAGATTTTGAAGAATTACTTTGACTCTTGAAATCCACAAATTCTGAACACTTTTTTCTTACGAATGTAAACAAAGCTTGGATCTCTCCAGGAGTACATATTCATTACCAAATAATGACTTCACATACTGAAATCAAAGAAACGCAAGCTTAGTGATGTTTTATACATGGTTTGATAACTTTTTTGTGTGAAAATATCAGTTAAATTCAGGTGTTCCACAATTGTGGGAGGCACAATAACATCCCACAATTATGAAACAGGCCATTTGGAGGCAGTGTTTTGCTGCTCTGGACAAAATAGTCTTGGAATGAAGTTTTTTGTTCAAAAAGTACTACTTTTACTAGTGAAATAGCAAGATAATGTCCAAATGAAGGTTCTAAAAATCGTAAGGTCGACAGAAAAGCTACTTTTGGCATGCTATTGACAAATTATCATAAAAGTGTTACGAATTTGTGGGTGTTCCGAATATGTGGGATGTGCAATTAACTGAAAACAATTTAAAATGCATTTTCCTGCAATTTAATTCTTCTATTTTTGTAAGATTGAACTAGTTAATATTGAGTTAAAACACAATTTGTTTTTTTTTTTTGTAAAATTTCAGTGTTATTACTTCAAGAAGTCTATTTTCCACGACAGAAATTATTTCGTCCCAAAAATATATTGCAACATAAATGTTTAGCATTACACAGTTTAAAAAGGATTTTTAAATTAATCTCAATAAATTTGGATCGCGGCCCTTCTTGACAATAAGTATCTTGTTTGATAGCACGTTCCAAGAGGGTTGTTTTGGATCCCAATCTTGAAACATCGCACAATGTCAATTGATTTTTTTTTTCATGAAATTAAAAAAATGGAGGCATCGGAGCTCTCTAGTTCTCTGCCGTGTCTTTTATTGTTAAATTTAAAAATTTACATAGGGCTATAGGAACTTATTCTCGATTTCCGGGGATTCAAACCCGCGACAAATAGACGCATGTCTCTTTTTGAATTCCTAAATCATCATTAAAATGATCAATTTAAATGTTCGGAAACTAATCACGATCGTTTTTTCTTCACCACAGTTCATGTATATTTTAAACTATACATTGAACATATGGCGGTCGATTTTGCATGCAAAAATAGCCAAATTCATGCAGGGTATTAAGGTTTTAAGTTTTTGACCATGTATGAAAAATCGGTGAAAAAAATGTTCAATAGTATTCATTTTTCAATCAAGGTTGTCACTTCAATCTTTGGTTGTCACAAAATAGCTCTGGTAAAAATTTCAGCAAAATCTACTTTGATAAAAAAATAACACACGAAAATTTGTTTTATTGATTTTCATACAAGGTTTAAAACGTATACAATTTTCGAATCGTTTATTATTTCTTGACAAATTTTGATTTTTTTAATGCTGAAGAACAGCTCAAACGAATTTTAATAAACGATTCCACTGAGTATTTGACAGTGAAATAGTAACCATAGTAAGCAGAATAAACATAAATTGTGCACAAGCCTTCTTAGATCGCTCGGTAGAAGCAAGCAACATCAGCACATTAGTTGGAGAATATTTTGAATAAAGAGTTTTTGTTCGAAAGTAAGTAATAAATCGCAGGCAATTTCCCCAACGCACTCTCACTTTTTCCCTCTGACATAACAAAAGCTGTAAAACCACATTTCATCAAATTTACGCAATTTTCCTCCCTCGTTTCCCGCAATGTACCCGGTCCCCCCCTTCAACAATGGTGACCATCCCACTATGGGCCATCTCCATACAAACAGGCGGCCAAATTATTTTTTTGCTTTTTAAATGTTTTTTTCATACAAATTTGGGTAATTGTATGGTATTGAAATGATATACGTCGATTTTTATGACTTTTCATGTTTTTCAATAGTTGATTGTTTATAATAAATAGTCTTTTCCCCAGTCGGCTACAATACACGGTGCCAATCAGACGTGCTACCTCCTCGCAACAAATTCTTTTGTTTTCGTGCAGGCTCAAAATGAGCCCAACTCGAAAAAACACGATCTTCGTGGACTTCGGAGTCCTACCAGCTCGCCCACCGCTGGATTCCATAAAAACCTTTGTGGAAAAAAGCATGGGCCTTAATCCTGCCGGGTTTAAGTGCCTTCAACTGCACAACACCCGGAACGGCATCCTCATCGAGATGGCTGATCTAGCAACAGCCACCAAAGTAGCAGCAGACAACCACATGAAGCACGCGCTCCGTTCGGGTGAGAAGAATTTCCTGATTCCGGTGTACGTTGACGACAACGCCGTCGACGTCCGGGTCCATGATCTTCCGCCGGGAATGCCCAACGACGACATCGCTGACGGAATGGCGCAGTATGGAGAGTAGCGTGGTTCACGTTTCTATGAAAAAGACAAAAGTTGTTATTTTGTCTTGCATCAACCGGAATTTCGTTCTTTTATGTCCCCAGAAGCACTCCTGAAAATTTGAGCCCATTTGGTAAGGTATAGGAGCTCCAGTTTTAATTTGAAATTTATATGGGATTTTGATTTATTTTCCATGGGAAACTATCTTTTTTTACATTGTATTAGGATTTTTTTTAATAAATCGATGAAATGACTTGATTCTTATAGTAGGAGATAGGTTTTGAACTGGGGAACAACTTTGTAGAACATACCAACATGCTAGGAAGTGACCCTTTAAAGATACAGATACTTTTAGATGGTGGCTTTTGAAGGGGCTTTACTTCAAAAGCCACCATCTAAAAGTATCTGTATCTTTAAAGAGTCACTTCCTAGCATGTTGGTATGTTCTACAAAGTTGTTCCCCAGTTCAAAACCTATCTCCTACTATAAGAATCAAGTCATTTCATCGATTTATTAAAAAAAATCCTAATACAATGAAAAAAAAGATAGTTTCCCATGGAAAATAAATCAAAATCCCATATAAATTTCAAATTAAAACTGGAGCTCCTATACCTTACCAAATGGGCTCAAATTTTCAGGAGTGCTTCTGGGGACATAAAAGAACGAAATTCCGGTTGATGCAAGACAAAATAACAACTTTTGTCTTTTTCATAGAAACGTGAACCACGCTAATGGAGAGGTGCTGACGATTACGGACGACGTTTGGAAGAACTTCTTCCCCGGGATTCCAAACGGTGTGCGGGTCCTGAGGATGAAACTCTCCAAGCAGGTGCCGTCGTATGTCAGCATCAAGGGCCAATTAAGCTTGGCCACTCATGCTGGCCAGATCCCGACTTGCCGACGATGTGGACAGAAAAGTCACCCCGAAAAAACCTGCTCATCTGCGAAAGCAAAAAAGAAGACCATGATCGCGAACCAGAAGAACGACAAACCAACAACGACGAATACTACTATTGTGCCAGCAGCAACAACAACAACAGTATCTAATCCCATCTCGAAGGTCACCGACGACGATGGGTTTAGAACTGTTGATAAGAAAGGAAAGTGTGTGAAACGACAACTTTCTGTCGAGTCCAAAACAACGCCCCAACAAAAGCGCAGCCAAATAAATTTCGACAGCGAAACTGAAATGGACGAAGACACGTTGAAGCTGATCAGTAAAGAAGAAAGCGCGAAATTAAGAACGGACAATTTTATGAAGTGGTGTGAGTTGATGTACATGCAATAAAAATGTATTTTTCTTTTAATTAAGAGGCGAATGCACAAATCGTGTAAAACCTCTATAATAAAAAAAAAAAAAAAAATAGTCTTTTCATACATTTGCAAGTGCAACAGAATTGCATATATATTGTATTGCAAGTTTATATTATTAAATTATGGATAATCTAATACATCCCCACTTTAAGGACACAACCCCTTCCTCCTCTTTCTTTCACCCCCCCCCCCTCTCCTCCTTCCCTCCAACAAAATTTTGTTAAGCGTAATAAAATCATTTTAAGTCAAATATTTATTATTTACTGCTGTGTGTTTCTTTTTGTGAGTCCATGCCATATAACTTGAGCCCCCCCCCTCCCCCCCCCCCACCCTTACGGGCATAAATTGCGAAAATTTTAATTGTTAAATCTAATAACAGAAAAAATAATTTTATTCAAAATATTAATTATGAAGTAAAACGATAAAATACAAACCATATTCTTAAAATTCATTTGATTATAGAGTTTGTGACAGCTTCAGGATATGTTAAAGGTACTTTTTATGATGTTTTGTACTAACCAACATAGAACTTAAATGTGGATCAGTTTCATGGATTGATCGCAGAAATTCATCATGCTAAGTCAACATTTTGATGAACACTTTTTTCGGTATCAAACTGAGATTCTCCAGTTTCGCTTGAGAAACTTCGGTACGAATACCTTATTTTGACTAAGGTACTCAATTTTAAATGTAGGCAACAGAAAATTCCAATAAAGTCATTTCGAACTTCTTGAAACCAGGTATTGATTTTTGAAGCGACGATGCCCACGAAGTAGGTAGCAAAGCAAGTGAAATAAACGGGCACATATGTAGATTGCAGCAAATTTTGATAAAACGTAAATGTTCAAAATGGCATATCTCCGAAAACGCAAAAAATCGCAGGCTGGAAATTTCAGCAATGTTAGATTATAATCCAATCTTTCAAGTGATCTTAGTTTCATGTTTAGCATCGGTTAGCAAAAAAAGTACTCGATTAACAAACACAAAAAAATATGATTTGTCAAAAAATGCTCCAGTTATTCGATGAAAACTTCAGTTTTTGGTTTGGAAACAACATTTTATCTATTAATAGTTTCAAAGCATATCTCATTACCTTTCCAACGATGTATATTTGTCCTAATAAAACATTTAAAATGGCTGAGTTATGTTATAATTAAACAATCAGCCTTTTTTACGAAAAACGCTAGTTTTTTACTCCATTTTTTGACTTTCAGCTTGCGTATCTCCGTAATGAACAAACTTAGAGCTTTGAAAATTTGGATTTTTCTTAGTTAGAATGTTTACTTTCGAGAAAAAAATACCAAAAAATATTTGGAGAAGGTCACTTTTTTGAAACTTGGCCACCCAATGTAGTGCATCCGCAACATCAGTCGGTTGATTGTTTACCGGTGGTGGTGACCTCTATATGCCGTTGGAAAATAAGCAAAGTTCGTAATCAGGCAAATTTGTGCCTCAATCGAACCGTGACAAATTGCATTAATGACATGTGTTAGCCCGTTAAGTGTATACCTTTTGAGGTTTTTGTCAACTCTTTTTTTCTGGTTAATACTAAATTAATGTTTGCTTTTTTTTGCCTCACTTTCATCTTTATTTTTGCAGAGACGAGCATCAGCTCAATGCAGCATGTCGAACCGGAGTATTGAGGCACTTTCAGCGTTGTTGAGCAATATCCGAAGCCGCCATCAACTGTGTTGATTGAGGAGAGAGAGACATGGTCATGAACCGGAGGAGGAAAGGATTCAGTAGATTGGTGAATCTTGGACTTTTGTTGCTGGTGCTGCTGGTGAGAAAGGATCACTTTGGAATAAATGCACAGATCCAGGATGTGACCATCGTGCTGAGTCAGGGAGCGATTGTTGGGGTAAGGATTTTCCTTTTCATATTTGTATGTTTTATGCTTGCGCTCTTTTTTTTATTTTTTTGCTGTTGAACATTTCTCTTTGTAGAAAAATTACTTTTTGTAAATCTAGAGTTTTTCCTAAAAAGGTCCTACAAGTACACAGAAAAAAATATTTCTGTAAATTTACATTATTTATCATGTACCAAAAGGTATCATGATAAATGATGTATATTTACATTAGGTTCATTGGAAATTTACATTAGATTCATTGGAAATTTACATTAGTTTTGAAAATTTACATTAGTTTTGGAATTTACATTACTTTTGGAATTTACATTAGTTCAAATCAACTAATTCTGATTGGCCAATGGGAATGAGAAGCTCGACTTGGATTGTAGTAGGAAAAGGGTGTGGCCTATGTTCTATTTTAAAATTATTGAAGCGGGCAGCAAAATGAAATTCGGATTTTAAAAAGTTGTTTCACAGGTAGGGGACGGACGCTTTCTCGTCGACGGCCAAATGGAATAACGCTGGACTGGAATCGAACGGACGACGGGTAGGATGTTCGGTGTTACTGCTGCTACCCGCTGCCGACTGAGACATCTTCGCATTTTATAAACGAGCGGCTAAAGCATCAACTTGTTCAGGTCGGACTCAGGCAGTGGGCCAGCGAAGTATGAGAGCGATAGAAAGAGAACCAAATATTACTATTTTTAGTTCGGGTAGTTTTGAAGTCAATGTTTGGCAGAAATACATTGGATATATGATTTACATTAAATGAGAATTTACAGGAAGCTGAACCCGGGTAGAAATTCATCAGATTTAAGGTTCCATGCTCAACGTTTCCATTAGATTCATGATTTACATTAGATTTAGATTTACATTAGAGTAATTTCCATGACTTTTTGCTCTTTACATCATATCTCAACATTACATTGAGTGAGTTTACATCAGAAACAGCAATTACGTGCTGTGTAAATTTACATATTTTTTTCTGTGTACACAATAGCTTATAGGACCTTTTAAAAACTCCAGATTTCATGTGTTTATAGGACATTCAAAAAAAAATCTAAAATGTTCTAGATTACAAAAACTTGCATCTTTTGGCACAAGTCGGACAAAAATTGTATTGGCTATGTTGCCAATTTTTAGAAAATAACACCATGGTTTTTGGAAAACGTTTAACAATATTAAGGCTCTGGAAGGCATCATTTGGCGGCCATCCTTGTTTTAGAAAAACATTCAAATGATGATTCAGAATTTTTCAATCCAAAAATGGTTTTCTTTGTGTTGTTTGTAGAAAATTTTACAAATAGTGATTATTTTTCCTTTTAATTTACTATTTCTGGAACTCAGAACCATCATTCACAGTCATTGCCCCAAAAGTGAAAGACACTATCTACGACCTTAACCATCTCTGGAAATATTTTTCCGAATAGATCAAAAAATGTCCTATTAATTTGCTTTAAGGGTGCACAGCAACCAAAGAAGTTGTTGTTTTCTTATTCCAAAATTGTCAATCTTACGGACCCAATCCTGCAAGAATCTGGTTGTAAAAATAGTCAAACTTTGTTGTAAATAACTACGAAGACAGTAATTTATGGGATGAATAAAAAATAATAGCGATAGTTCCCGTAATATTGAAGATACTAAAATGTCTGAAACAGAAATCTGGGCGCAAAAGCTATGGTTGATGTGTACCGTTAAAGATGATGAAGATTGGTTTGCTGAGATACAGCCTCCGAAAGGTCTCTGGAGTTTTTTTTTAGTTTTTTTTAATGGTCCAGTAAACCAAATTTCTATTTTTTTGCTTTTAAGAGTTTTTGAAACAACCTTGACACCCAAAAAACAAACAAACTAAATTTGGTTTTTATCATTTAACTTTTTAAAAAAAATCAGGTTTTATCTACATCACCTAAATAACGTTGAAAATATGCGTTCGATTTTAATTTTTTTTTTAACAAAAATAAAAAGCTTTCGAATAAATTCAAATGTTTCAATTACCCATATCGGTCGAACATAAATGTTTTTTTAACGTTTTCAAATGTCACGGTTAGAGCGTCCAATTTTCCTGGGTTACACATTTCCCGGGAAACGGGAAATTTTCAACCAATTTCCCGCGAAATCCCGGGAATTCCAGGGAAATTTTTTAATTTATTGAAAATTGTTCCGATTTTGGTTCTCTTAGTATGTTGCATCAAAATTATAGGACAGCGACTTTAATGGTTAAAATAAGTGTAAAGATCAACTCATAGCTTAGCATAGCATAGCAAGAAAATGTATATTTTCTAATTTTATAAGCTCAAATCATACAATAAATCAAAAAATGATCTTTGGTATTTTTTCATCAAAATGTTTAGACAATAAGTTAAATGAAATCATGCAGAAATTAAGTTTTTTTAAAAACAAAAAAAAAATCTTAAAGAAATCGTAGTAATCGGTGCGTGCGGGCGTGAAATTTTTTTGCTGCGTCATGTTTTTTTCGAATTTAAAATTAACCTTCTAGGAAAATTTTAGAAAATTATAAAGTGTCTAAACCAGATATTAGATCCGTATTTTGCCTTTTCTGACAGTTGGTTGTAATGTCATCATCCGCGGAAAACTTTGTGAGGTGTAAGCTGCCAAAGCGAAGAACTGGACATTTCTGCAGAAAGAGTGAAGACTTCCGAGTGTTGGTCCAGAAGGGATTTCTATTTTCTTTTCGTATGGATATCGTTGAAGACGTCGGGAAGCTGTTCCAAGGAAATTGGAATGTAGGGTTCCGATCCCTACGAAATCTACCAAGCCGATGGATCGGAATTTTGCTTGTGAAGGAGGTTTATTATGGATCGTTGAATCTGAATCTTGATTTGGTGAGATCTATCCATTTTATCTATCATTATTTGATTTTTTTCCCTTATTTTATATGATATTCTATTGATCAAATGATATATCCATATTATCCCTTTCCCACCTTCCCTTTCTCCTATCCTCATTTCCTCCCCCTCCCAACCCCCCCCCCCCCCCCTCTAAATATTATTATCTGCCAAATTTACACTAACACACCACACCACAACTGATTCGGAGCGTTTGGTACGGTATGTCCACGCATCCTTCCTCCCCTGATGATTCTGTGAAATGTGATCCGTTCACAGAATCTGTCTCTGCGGTTAATGCAACGCAGTAGGCCTGGCCGCTTTAATTTTTGCTATACATTTTCGGGGTAACTCGGATGTACTGTAATCATTAATATTGACAAGAAAGGACTTGAGGTGTAATCTTACCACAAGTTCTTCCAGGATGCTTTCTTCGGACTGGCTGCGCTTGTGTTCGATTAGATTAGATTAGATTAGATTAGAGAAATCATACGGGTTTCAGTTCTCAGCAAATTGGTAAAGCTTTTAAGTTTTTCCTTAAAAATCTTACTCTGTTTTACTTCAAACAACTCAATGTTTTCTAATATTTGGAGCAAGGTTTTAAAATATGTTTGCATTTTTTGGGAACGCCTCAAACAATACATAGTAGTTTTTCAATTATTTTTTTAGTATTTTTTTTGCCACATGATTTTCAGGATTATAATTAACTTCGGTTGAACTTTTTTTTTCATAGCTCAAAAACATTATTTAAATTTTACGATAAATTTACATCATTCCACTATCTATCCTACCTTTTTTCATATTTAAACTTGTAACAACCAAGGCTCCATAATTCTTTTACTTCAAATTGTAATTTCTTTTATACAAGGAATTGAACCAGAGAGAATTGAATTGATTAAACGGATTCAAGTAATTCTTTTTGCATAAGCCTATTTGAAATATTTAATGTCAATTTTCATATTATTCGATCATGATAAACAAAAACGTAAACAATCTAAATTTTGCTTTGACGGTAAAGAGTCGAAATATTCTTTATTCTCTATCCAATTATTGTTTTAAAAAGATTTTCTGAATTGTAATAGTTTAATTCCAGTTGCTTCAGAAATTAATACTATAAGAAATAAATGGTTCCAAAAAATTAAGAAAATGTAAACGTGTGCTTGAATTTCGGGAATTCCCGGGAAATTTACAAGTTTCCCGGGAAACGGGAAATATTTTTTACGGGAGATCCCGGAAATTTCCGGGTTCTAGTTAGAGTCGTTTTGAAAATTTTCAAAATATTTTTTACAAACCACGTGAACACTTTTTTTTGGAAATTTCTCAGAAATTCTCAGAAATTTGATTTTAATTTGGTCAGGGGGTGTCCACAAACGACGTAATTTTCAAATCGTCCATATTATTGCCTCAAAATATGCCATTTCTTGTAATCTAAAAAATATCCAATAATGAAATTTTTCAAAAATGCTTTCCACTCTCTTTCCAGCTCAAAGTCTTCCCGGAAACCTCGCGCTTCCCGGTGTACACCTACCTCGGCATCCCGTACGCCAAACCGCCTCTCGATGAACTGCGCTTCACCCCTCCGGTGCCCAGTCCCGGCTGGAACCGAACGCAGTACGCGCGAGACTTTCGGCCAATCTGTCCCCAGCTGGAGAACAACAGCTATGACGACGGCGACGGCCAGAGCGGGTCGTACCGGCTGCGCGAAACCAGCGAGGACTGTCTGTACCTTAACATCTGGATGCCGGAAACGGCCGTCCGGTACGGGGGGTTCCCGGTGTTGGTCATGGTGACCGGCGAGGAGATGGCCTTTGATTGGTCGGTTAATCGGGCGACCGGGTTGGATTTGGCGTCGGACGGGATCATCGTGGTTACGGTGCAGTATCGGAGTAACGTGTTTGGGTGGCTTTCGCTGGGGACGAAGTATGCGCCTGGGAATCTGGGGCTGCTGGATCAGCAGTTGGCACTGGTTTGGATCAAGGACAACATTCAGAAGTTCGGTGGGGATACCAACCGGATAACGCTGCTTGGTCATGGCACTACGGGTGGCCCGAACGTCATGACCCACATGGTCAGCCCGAAGGCGCGAGGACTCTTCTCGAAGGCGATCGTCATGTCCGGAACGATCTTCTCACCGTATTCACGGGTCAACACTGATCGCAGCCTGTCGGAGAAGATCGTCAAAATATTGGCCTGCAACTACGAGGTCGGCAAGAACGTGCTGCGTTGCCTACAGCAAAAGAGTGTTCACGACCTGTTGAAAGCCTACGAGTACGTCTACCAAAATGGGAACTACACAATGACCTTAGGACCAATCGTGGACGACTACCTGCTCCCAGCGGATCGATACGTGATCGACGACCCGCGATCCCTTTTCGCCTCGCGATCCTTTATCATGGAAGATATGCCGATGGTCTTTGGCATCACCAGCAACGAGGGAGCCTTCATGCTGAACAAGTGGCAGGACTTTGCCCGCCAGGGTCAGGACTACCTCCGGCGGTACGTCAACTCCTCTCTCATCCCTAATGTGCTCGAGCAGTACGAGTTCAATGGCGCAGGACAGCATCAGATCCGTGAAACCATAAGCTGGCGCTTTTTCGATCAAATCCCGGAATCAACCGCTCACCTCCTGAACTCGGTCATCAAACTGACAACCGAAACACACTACGAGATCCCGTTCTACAAAACCCTTGAAGTTCTCACCTCAACCAACGAGGACCAACGCAGTACCGCGATCCTCGAAGGTTACGGCGAACAGCAGCGACAGCAGTCCGCTGGAGAACCAGGCAATCTGTACGTCTACCTGTTTCATCACTCCAACTCGATGGATATGAGAGGCAAGATCAACTACTTTGGAGGGGCGCCGCACTCGTCCGATCTGCCGTTCCTGATGGGACCGAGTTTGTTCCAGGAGATTGGCCGAAAGCGGTTGTCCCAGTCGGAGGATAAGCTGTGCAAGAAGATACGGGCGCTGTTTAGCGATTTCATCAAGGGAGGGTGAGTTGCGGTGTTTTCTTGAGAATATTTTACTATGTATTTTCGTAAACATGGGCTAACTTTATTTATTTCTTCATCACTCCAGTGACCCCACGCCCACCCGCAAGATCGACGCCTGGACGCCGTACAACGCGAACCTTCGCTACATCAAGCTGATCTCAACGCGCGCCGACAGCGTGTTTCACGAAGACAAACACAGCCTGGAGCACGTGTTCGAGGACAACCTGCGACTGATCGAGGACAAGCTGCTGAACAGCAACCAGGACCAAGCAGAGGGTGGGAACAGGCAGCAGGAGAATCCTTACCTGTTGGGACGGAACAATCTGGACAGCCAGGACCAGGAAGGATCGCGATCGTCGAAGAGTGCGGTTTTGGTGGACAATACGCGGGACTCGGAGTACTTTCACTATTTGAGGAAGCTGGACAGCTTCTGGTACCGATTCCTGCCCAAACTGAGCGCCATCATGAACGCCACCGATCAGGAACTACTCCGAAATCGTCGGATCGATTTGGCCGCCGAGGAAGAGCAGGAACTCCTGCGCGAATCCTCGGAAGCATCCCGCTACAAACACGCCTTCTTCTCAATGCTAACGCTAGTCTGCATGCTCCTAGCCGTCCTGGGCGTTTGCGTGTACGTCCTCAAGAAGAGCACCAACAAGAGCTTCACCAGCATGTTATGACATAAGTTCTTCTTCCGGTCGCAGCTGTTCGACCGGAGGAAGGGTCGTAACGCTAGCAAACGGACCGAAGTGAGCAGCAGCGCGGCGGACGACGATGAGTTCAACATCACTGGGATCAGCCACCACCGGATCAAGACCAGCAGCACCCTGGGGACGGAGCACGTGGTCCGGAAGAACCCCCTGTACGGGAACAAGTACAATCAATTCTCGCTTCCAGCGGCGTCGGGAACGGCCAGAATCGTTGAGCCCACGGGAACGCTGACGAGCACCAGCAACAAGAGTGTCATTGGACAGCAGCAGCAGCAGCGTTCTGGAAGTCAGTTGGGGACGACCAGGATTTCGACGGTGACGAGACCAAGGACTACGGGAGCGGTTGGTGGTGGTAGTTCCGGGGAGTTTGGAGAGAATGTGAACGCAATACTTACCGATCTGGATGAGGAGGAACGTGAAGTGAGGAATTGGAGGTATCAGCTCTCGAATGATCACTTTTGAAAAAGGAGAGCGATGTGGTGTTGTACAAGTTTATTTAATAAGTTTGTGTGTGCTTACTAGTGATTAGGAAAAGTAGAGGTTAAAGCTTAAGTCTATGTGTGATTTAGGGAATAAGTTAATAAAGGATATGAATTTACAATAAATAGCATAATATTTTATTTAGAAAACTATAATTTAGATAGCAGATACGAAAAATGATTATTATGATTGGTATCTAGATAGTAGGTACGATTCATCATCACTTTAAACAACTTGAAAGTTTATGAAAAAGCGTTTCTTTTTTCTTAATTCTTAATTCAAACTTATTTAAATATCATTTCAAAATATTTTTTTTTCGTTTTTCTGTTTGTTGTAAGTTTCTTGTAAGTTCATAAAGGACCATTTTTTTAAGTTTTCTCTGAGATGAAGGTTTCAAGCAAGCATATTTTTGAGAACTCTTAATATAATTTCTTGTTGTTTCACTAAAAAAATCTTAAATATTGAAATAACAAGCCATAGTTTCATGGAAAAACTGTTTTAAATGCATTTGTTAAGTTGTTTTGCAAACATTAAAATAAAAGCTTTGACAAAAACAAAAAAAAGGGAACAAAACATTTTGCGATATCAAAATATATTAAAAATTCAAAAGTTTGCAAAAATTCAACCCAAACATGATTCTGAAAAATTGTATTTACTTTAGAGCGAACAATTTAATTTATTTTATTTTTAAGTTTAAAAACTATGTCTTAACTCAAGCATTTTTGAAGATTGTTTTATTTTTTGAAAATAGATTAACCTTTTTTGAATTAAACAAGTTTTTAATTCTGTTTTTTTTTTTAAAATGAATACATGCTTCAGTCCAAATTTTCGTAACGGAGTTCCAATGATTGCCCGGAAAAAAAAATTTCCCGTTTCCCGGGAAATTTTGTTATTTCCTGGGAATTTCCGAAAATTTATACGGAGGTATACAACTTTTTGGTATCAATTATTAAAAATAAAAGATAATAAAATGAAAAATTCAATCCAATTACTGATAATGCACGCTCTATATTCCGTTTTTTTGCCTTCCTCACTGAGGTAAGGCTATAATCCTGCTCTAAAAATGAACTTCGTATAAAAACATCGTAGACCCACCTTCATGTATACATATCGACTCAGAATCGAAAACTGAACAAATGTCTGTGTGTATGTGTGTGTGTATGTGTGTGTGTATGTGTGTGTGTATGTATGTATGTGACCAACAAACTAGCTCATGTTTCTCGGCACTGGCTGAACCGATTTGACCCGAACTTGTTGCATTCGACTTGGTTTAGGGTCCCATAGATCGAGTTTTATACAGATTGAAGTTTCGATAAGTAGTTCAAAAGTTATGTATAAAAATGTGTTTTCACATATATTTGGATCTCGCTTAACTGTATGTAAACTATGTCCGGATCCACCATCCGACCTATTGTTGGTTAGTTTATCAAAAGACCTTTCCAATGAGTCAAAAACATTGAAGATCTGGCAACCCTGTCTCGAGATATGGCCACTTAAGTGATATTGATGTACTTTTTTGAAGCCGGATCTCATTTAAATGTATGTAAACTATGTCCGGATCCACCATCCGACCCATCGTTGGTTAGGTTATCAAAAGACCTTTCCAACGAGTCCAAAACATTGAAGATCTGGCAACCCTGTCTCGAGATATGGCCACTTAAGTGATATTGATGTACTTTTTTGAAGTCGGAACTCACTTAAATGTATGTAAACTATGTCCGGATCCACCATCTGACCTATTGTTGGTTAACTTATCAAAAGACCTTTCCAATGAGTCAAAAACCTTGAAGATCTGGCAACCCTGTCTCGAGATATGGCCACTTAAGTGATATTGATGTACTTTTTTGAAGCCGGATCTCCCTTAAATGTATGTAAACTATGTCCGGGTCCATCATCCGACCCATCGTTGGTTAGATTTTCAAAAGACCTTTCCAACGAGTGCAAAACATCGAAGATCTGGCAACCCTGTCTCGAGATATGGCCTCTTAAGTGATATTGGTGTACTTTTTTGAAGCCAGATCTCACTTAAATGTATGTAAACTATGTCCGGATCCACCATCCGACCAATTGTTGGTTAGTTTATCAAAAGATCTTTCCAATGAGTCAAAAAAAATGAAGATCTGGCAACCCTGTCTCGAGATATGGCCACTTAAGTAATGTTGATGTACTTTTTTGAAGCCGGATCTCATTTAAATGTATGTAAAATATGTCCGGATCCATCATCCGACCTTTTGTTGGTTAACTTATCAAAATACCTTTCCAATGAGTCCAAAATATTGAAGATCTGGCAACCCTGTATCGAGATATGGCCACTTAAGTTATATTGATGTACTTTTTTGAAGACGGATCGCACTTAAATTTATGTAAACTACGTCCGGAACCATCATCCGACCCATCGTTGGTTAGGTTATCAAAAAACCTTTCCAACGAGCCCAAAACATTGAAGATCTGGCAACCCTGTCTCGAAATATGGCCACTTAAGTGATAGCGATGTACTTTTTGGAAGCCGGATCTAAAAAATAGATGAAACTTGTGTACAGCCATTGTTGTGAGGAAGGCTCCAACCACATAGGTGGATTAAGTTAGTTTTTTTGTTGGTTTTCTCATTCTTTCAAACCCGAGCAGTGCTTTTCATAAATTAAAAAAGCCTAAAAGCCTAAATATTTTAAGAATTTTGTATATTTTCAAAATAATGTATTCTTATTTCAGTAACATTTCGTGCACATTGCCTCTAATAGTTTCATGAATCATGAGAAAATCATTTACCGTAGGGTGACAATAAAAAAAGCGACATCAGGGATACCCTTTGATTCGATTCCTTAAACAAAATTAAGTAATTGTGAAAATTTTGAGCAAAATCGGTTAAGAGTCGTTTTTTATCAATGAAGTTGGTGAAAAAAAATCTTTTCACTCAAAAACTACTTCTTTAAATTGTTAATAACTCATCAGGGTTAACTCGAAACGTTTTGCGGTCTTCGACAAAGTTGTTTGTCATACAATTTTACCTAAAAATCTCACACAATGATGATCCGACACATTTAACCTGGGTGCTGAAAAGTGGTTCGCAAAACGGCCTCAATTTAGAACTGTCAAAGCGGAACCAATTTACTGTTCGCAAAATGATACCAAGAAGTGCCAAGTATTGTAATCGATCAAAAATTTATTTTGTCAGGATTAAAAAAAAATCAATGGCGTCGAACTTTTGAAGTACCGTAAACCGGGGTGACTTTGATAGGATTCAATTTGTTTTTGGAATATTTTCCAACAGGTGAGGTTTTTCTCAAGATTATTATTTTTAAAACATGTACTGGGGTAGGCCACACAAAGTCCATTAAACTATTTTGGAAAAAAAGTATTTTCAATAGTGTTTAGAAAAACAGTTACGTTAAAAATTCTTAGTTTTAATTCCGGGGTGACTTTGATAGTCATAGATTTTTTTGTTAAAATCATATTTAAGATGATCAAACCTTATTTGTACGTTGAATATACCATCACTGAAGTAGATGACATAGTTTTTAAGAAAAAAAAATCAATGTTTATATTAAGTTAACTAAATTTATAAGCTTTTTTAACAAAATACATATAAATTTTCGGTAAAATTGTTAAAAAGTCGGAATTTTGCCTGAAATTTGTTTAACTAAATTTGTTTTTAAAATTATCGATAAATAATTGCATTTTATACTGAATTCGAAGCACGAATCACAATTTTTCACATTTGACATGAAATTTGTTCATTTGAAATTGCCTTTAAATTTGGAGATTTTTTTAAATTGTGTTTCTAAAACACATATTATTTATTATTTACAAACTTATTTAACCTTCTCCTAGTGGAAAATTGTCCAAAGAATCCGAAAATGCATTCCGTTTTCCGATTTAAAATAATTTTCACTGAGAAAATCATGACACTTTGAGAAGATTAAAATAATGACTTTCATCAACATTTTCTTAACTATAGTTAACTAACTTTTAAACATTTCAAAATTTTATGAAAGGTTCTTTTTGAGGTACTTCGAACACTTCTCTACCACGGTCAGTATGATTCTAAACATTTCCGTACGTATTTTAATTGTACTCTTCATTTTACGGAAAAATCGCAAACCTATCAAAGTCACCCCGGCTATCAAAGTCACCCCGTTTTACGGTATTCGAAGTCAATTATTCTTAGGAAGATTAAGATTTATCAAATTTCACTCACTTCTGACGCAATTTTTCGTCCCGTGGAAACAAAAAAGGCCTGTTTTGGTCGCCCATCGTTTATTTTATAAACAAAACACGCGCGAAGCACATAATTTCTGAGCGAAAAGTCTAACATCAACAAATCCAAAATGTTTTAAATCAAATCACTTCAACAGCTAAAAAATATGTCACGCTTGAGCTTGAACATAGTCTTCTACTTTGTTTATGTTTACAGCTGTAGTGCAGTTATATTAGTGGGGAGCAGTAGGGAGCATTCGAAAATCACGTTACGCATTCTGTCTTTTCAGCACCCAGCATTTAACGTGACCTTTTGGCGGAATTTCGATTTTTTTCCCATACATTTTTTCGAATTTCGCCATACAAACATCAACGATAAAAAGCGTCCCTTAACTCTTAACCGATTTGCCTTATAATTGGCACAGTTACTTATGTTTACCAAAAGAATCGAACCAGGGGGTATCTCTCATGATTTTCCAAAATTGTATTTTTTTTCTTGTCACCCTATTGTACGTGTTTTTTTATAAATTTGCAGTGTTATGTGTTCGAGTGTAACAATGTTCTACAAGTTACAAAACAGCAAGATTTATCGCGATTTTACGATTTTGCGACCATGGCTTGTTATTTATATTTTTATATATCTTTTTCAAACAGGTATCCAAAAACTGACCACGTAGTTTATGGATGGTCTCTCGAGCTAGAACACGCAGAAAAATAAGGCATATTTGAATCAACAAAACGTTTTGTTGATTTGAAAATCAAGATTTTTGCGATTTTTGTTGATTCAGCGCTACTTTCAAAGCAACTTTTTCAAAACAACAAAATATTTTTGTGGAATTGAGAAAATCAAGGTTTGTTCTAACCCAAAATCGGTGTTGATTATATTCAACAAAATTTTTGTTGAATCAAACCTTGTACAGGCTGATTCTACAAAATATTTTTCTGCGTGAAACTATGAAAATAGAAAAAAAAATTGTTTTACTTTTTTTTGTTTTGAGTTCGTTGTTCAGGATGTGCTTCGTTTCCGAAATATTTTGGCAAAATCTCAGGAAAATATGGATAGCTGAATCATAAATTCATTTGATGAAAATTCTGTTAATTATCACAAAATCAAGCTTATTAAAAACTTTGTGCAATGCATATTTTGTGTTCAGTAACCGTGATGTACACAATAATTTAACAATTTAAATTTAAATTATTGTGCAATTTGTATGTTTTTGGTTTAATTGGCATGCCGCGATTTTTTCCATGTAGCGGTAGCAAATTAAAACCACGAACAAAATACTCAAAATCGCCTACAGGTATGCTTCATGTAACGTATGATTCACACCACAGCGCATAAGTGTTCTTTCTCCCACCAACCCAACGACACCTCTCCCTCGATTAGAACGTTGTCCAATTCACAACTTCGGATAGCTAGAAGAAAAACAACACCATATTCATTGAATAGCTACAAATTGTCTTTGTATTTTTCACAGTATTCGTTGTAGAGCTGAGAGTATATTGCGGTTGAGAAATACCATTTAGCAGACTGATAATTTACTAACGAATCACTATAAAATGAACTCATCACAAACAAACGTGGGGGTTTGGTTACACATAATATACATTAAAAATAGTTACGTAAAATTACGTACAAAATAAACGCAGTCTTGGCAAAGTTAAAACTTATCAGCGCAGTCACTTCTGATCCTTGAGCTGTTCCATGTAGTAAAAGTAGCTTGCGTTGAGATTCCTCCCAACGACGCCGCCGCCGCCGGTGCGATCAAACGCGTTCGGGCTGTATCCCCTTCCGCGACCCGCTCCGGCCGAGTGTGGCCGCGGTCGCGGACCCTGGCGACTCTGATTCTGCTGGGGCGAGAATCCGCGGGGTGACTTCTTACAGCGCACCATGTGCTCGTCCAGCTGCGAAATCATCGAGAACCGGCTGCGGCAGTTTCGGCAGCGCACCTTTTTCAACCGTTGCCCGTTGCTGCTGTCCTCCGAGGTGTTGCTCTGGACGGAGTCGGGCGTTCGCGCTGCGAGCCGGTTCCGCACCAGGGCCACGTCCGGACGGGGCACGGAGGAGAGTGGTGGAATGTTTGCTGGTTGCTGCAGGAATGTTGCGATTGCGTGGAAATTGTTCAGCATGGCCACGTTGTCCACTTCGGGTAGCGCGGAAGGGGGCGCTGGCAGTTCTCGATGGTAGTTGATGTTGTGCGTTTCGAGTTCGGTGAGCGTTTCGAACGTGACGTTGCACTCGTCGCAACGGGTGACTCCCGGGACGACGACCGGGGAGATCGAGGTAGATGTGATTGAGCTGCGCCCATCGTCCAGCGTTGGTCCCGCCGGGAACGGTGAAGGAATCTTCACCCCTTCCCGGTTGTAATTAACCCGTAGTTTTTCCAAATTCCTAATGAAAGACCGATCGATCTTGAGCTCCTCCTCGCCCCCGCCCTCCTCAACGACTTCCTCTTCCTCATCCACAACGTCCCCATCGTAACTCGCAATGACCTCGACGCTCCTCCTGATCGAAAACACCGCCCGCCGAATAAACTCAAACGGCGAAATCGATCGGTTCTCCTTCAAAAACAGCAGATGATAAACCTCCCGGATAAACTTGACCAGCCGGAACTGCAAACACTCCTTCAGGTGTTCCTCCAGCGAATCGTCAAACATGAACCGCTTCCGGCAGGAGGGGCATTTTTTCTCTTTGAAATCTTCCGGCAGGTTGAACGAGATGTTGTGCTCTTTGAGCACCTCCAGCTCCATCACATCGTCCTCTTCGAAGGCCTTCTCGCGGTAGTTGAGGAAGCCGCTCAAGCCACCAGTGGGGGTGGTGTTGGAGGCCGGAACTGCGTTTGGGGGTGTGGCTTGAAGTCTGGAAAAAGAAGAAATAAATTTATTATTAATTTATTATATTTACTGGTTCGCTAAGTAAAAAAAACTTTTTTCGAGAGTTCAACTTGTATTATTAAAAATAAGTTTGCATAAGAGAACCTTCGAAATTTCAAACTTGATTTTAAACATTTTTGATATACCCCCTACAGAAATGACTTGAAATTGTGGAAAATTTTCTAAGTCAGGATGGCACATTTTGGTATTATTTTGGTATTGAAAGGTTTCATCAATTTTCTCTGAAACTATGGAATTTTTTTAAAAATTTTGGCGAGATAATTAATTTTGCGCTAAAATGACTTGAAACATAAAAATGTTAAAGCTGATTTTTTTTGTGATATACTCACTAATATTTTTTTCAAAAACGTTGAAATTTCTTTAAGTCGGGATAACTAAATACTTTGAAAAACGAGTCAATCAACAGATTATTGAATTTTGGTGAATTTCAATCCGGTTTCATTTTAATAATACTTATTTTTCAATCATGTTATTTTTCAGAAGCTTCAAGAACTTCAAGCACAGGCCGTTCAACAATGCACAGTGTTCGGAATGGCAAAATTAAGTGGAATAAATTGATAACTCCTTTATTTGATGTCCTAGCGAAATGGTGTCTTCGGAAGAGTTATTGTACTTGATAAGGGCTATCTTTTGAAGTTATTGATATACAGGGTGACGACCTTCCAGGGTGTCAACCATAAACTAACTTTGTTGGATGACGTTGTAGGGCTTTGGTGTCTTGGGCAAAGTTGTAGAGGAGAAAATTTCATGAAAGTTTGTCAAGGCGCCAAATTTGTAGCTCTTAATCTACTCGTGATATACGCCATTTTTGCAAAAATGGTCCAAAAAAGCACTTTTTTGGTGATAACTCAAAATGTTAGCATTTTAGCGGCCTACTATGTTCTGAAGAGTTGTTTATGAAATAAAATTACACATCTTTGCCGAAGACAGCAAAATGTTTTGAGCCTTTATTGAGGAGTTATAACAATTTTTAGGTGATTTTGAGCCTATTTTCAAGTTGCTATGTTTTCAAAATGGCGCATTTTGGCGCAAAACCGAACAATGCACCTGAAAGTACTCACTTTCAACTACATTTCTTGAAAATATCTCCGTGTCTATCGGTGTCTATTTTTAGATAACTCAATTTTAGTTTGACTGTTTTTAATCAATTTATTTATAATTTTTAAGCGGAATCTTATTGAAAACGTGGTAATAATCGGTAAATTGAAGGGTAAATTGATCGATTATTATGAAAAAAACTATGTCTATGAAAAAATACGACAACCTTTCTGAATTGACCAAGTATAAAAAGAAATACTTAATTTCAAATACGAACAATTACTTAAAATTTTAACCTGCATTATTTTTGGGCTATATATGTTTTTATTCATAATTTTAGAATGTGTGTCATAATTAAAGCATAAAAAATGTATTTTCCATAATAATCGATCAATTTACCCTTCAATTTACCGATTATTACCACGTTTTCAATAAGATTCCGCTTAAAAATTATAAATAAATTGATTAAAAACAGTCAAACTAAAATTGAGTTATCTAAAAGTAGACACCGATAGACACGGAGATATTTTCAGGAAATGTAGTTGAAAATGAGTAATTTCAGGTGCATTGTTCGGTTTTGCGCCAAAATGCGCCATTTTGAAAACATAGCAACTTGAAAATATGCTCAAAATCACCTAAAAATTGTTATAACTCCTCAATAAAGGCTCAAAACATTTTGCTGTCTTCGGCAAAGATGTGTAATTTTATTTCATAAACAACTCTTCAGAACATAGTAGGCAGCTAAAATGCTAACATTTTGAGTTATCACCAAAAAAGTGCTTTTTTGGACCATTTTTGCAAAAATGGCGTATATCACGAGTAGATTAAGAGCTACAAATTTGGCGCCTTGACAAACTTTCATGAAATTTTCTCCTCTACAACTTTGCCGAAGACACCAAAGTCCTACAACGTCATCCAACAAAGTTAGTTTTTGGTTGACACCCTGGAAGGTCGTCACCCTGTATGTCAATAACTTCAAAAGATAGCCCTTATCAAGTACAACAACTCTTCCGAAGACACCATTTCGCTAGGACGTCAAATAAAGGAGTTATCAATTTATTCCACTTAATTTTGCCATTACGAACACTGTGCAATGACAAATGCATTCGGTGTGGTGAAGAATATCACTAAGAACAACATGGAATCATCAAGTGAGTAGATTTGGCTGTTGCATATGGATCATTTCCGTTTTTTCACAAACTGCAACTGCTGCACAAAAATGGTATGAAAATACCAAATTTTGGTATTACTCGTGCAAATACCAGCGACCAAAATGTGCTCTTGGTTGCCCATAGATGGTAAAATACCATGAAATCATACCAAAATCATGTTTGTGGAAGACCACAGGAATACCACAATCTGATTTTCCAAGGGCGCGGGAATACCTAAAAATAAAACCATGGCAATACCAAGTTTTGGTATTCAAGCAATGTTCAAAAATCCAGAAGACCTCAACTTGGTATTGAAATGATTTTATTTTGTGGTATTATTTTACCTTTGGAATAACATGTTTTGGTATTGTTGTGCCCTTTCACATACAAGACTTTGGTATGATTTCATGGTATTTTACCATCTATTACTGGGCAACCAAGGGCACATTTTGGTCGCTGTTATTAGCCCAAGTAATACCAAAATTTGGTATTCCCGTGTTATTTACCCCTGCTCGGGTAATTATGCATGTGCCGGTACCGTGGTGTAGGGTTAAGCGTGATTGCCTCTCACCCAGTCGGCCTGGGTTCGATCCCAGACGGTCCCGGTGGCATTTTTCGAGACGAGATTTGTCTGATCACGTCTTCCGTCGGACTGGAAGTAAATGTTGGCTCAGTCCAGGTGTAGGAGTCGTCTCCTTGGGTCCTGCCTCGGTGGAGTCGCTGGTAGGCAGTAACTTTAACAAAGTGAAAATGCATACATTCTGAAAATGCATACAAAATTTTGCTTCGTTTGATACCCATGGAGCGAATTATGGTAATATGAGTTTTCTTCGAAAATAATACGGTATTTTACAATGAAAAAAAAAACTATATAAGTGAAAAAGCATACATAATTTTGATTCGTTTAATATCTAATTGCAAATTATGAAAGATGAAGTATTTATTTTGAAAATTAAAATCCCTGGGCCTTGTAAAGTCAAGGGGCATGATTTGATCCTAGTGCATTAGTTAAAATTTGGGTATACATTATTTTTTATAAGCGCTATGGACACCCCTTCATGCTACGAGAACTCGCTTTGTCGCAGCCCCAGGGCTTAAGCGTTAGGTAGGTAGTTCTCCGGTAGTGAAAATATCACAATTGCACAAGACACCGCTGCTTCTGTGACTTTTTCGCTATCATAATGTGGGTTTTAGGTTGGGACTTTAGGATAGTACAATTCTGTTGTTGCTTTGCATTAGCATTGAAAATAAATCTGTATTCTTTCAAAATTTATTAAAAGTTAAAGTTAGTTGCAATTTTTATGCTAGAGTAATCTGCCGCTCCAATCTAGTCCGTCCCATATGTAAAAAGTGAGTGCTGATATATTGCCGTGAGAAGCCAAGAAAATGTTTCACCTTTTTTTACATTTCTTATCACCAATTTTTACATACTTTTTTCAACAATTATTTCAATATTGGTTCAAAAAGTACCCCTATCCTAAAATTTACTCAAAAAAGTTAAAATTTATAGGTTCATTTGATCAATTTTCATGCTGGGACTGACCTGACTTTATTTATCCATCAATAAAGGCAAGTCTGTCAGGTTATCAAGGTAGGCTTTGTTGGTTTGTTCTGGGAGCAATTCCAGCTCAAATCAGGATTTTTTCTGGTACTTTTGTACCCGACCCTCTCCGATTTCAATGAAACTTTGTAGACATGTTATCCTAGGCCTATATAAGTCATTTTTGTGTATATGGAGCCAATAGTACTCGAGAATAACATTTGAGAAGGGCGTAAGGTATTTAAATATTTTAGTATTTTGCAATTTAAAAATTACTGTATCTCGAAGCCGTTGCATCGTATCAAAAAGTGGTCAAAGACAAACTTGTAGGAAATTGGACGGGCTTTCTGATAAAAATACACTGAAACAAAAATACACGCCACTTTTATGTCATTTTTCAATTTTTAAGTTTAAAAGTTAAATTTGAAGGTGATGTCACGATTTTTTTTCGCTCAAATTTTTTGAGGAAATACCCTAAGATGTTACCAAAAGACTGACGAAAAATGCAGGATGGTATGTCTCTCCTAAAAAAAAACAAAAATCATTTACTAAAACTGTTTTTTTTAAGTGGTCTAAACGTCAAAATTTTTAAAAACCGGTAGTGGGAATCGATTCCCCAGATAATTTTACATAAAAGTCTTCATATTGACCATTGTCCTATGTCCAATCCTTGGGAAGATACAGCGGTTTTAAAAATAAAAATGTTGAAAAAACGGGATTTTTTGTGGTTTTTGGCATTTTCTATATGACAGACTTGGTTTTTCAGTCTCGTAAATATTTTTACCGGAAAGCTCGTCCAATTTCCCATAAGTTTGCCTTTGACAGCATTTTAGTTGGATGTAAGGGTTTACAGATATAAGCTTAATTACATTGCTTATAACTGAAAATAGAATATTTTTTTCAGTGTGGTAGAAACCAGGATAGTAAATTTGATTACGTTAATATAAAAACGATATAAATCAAAAAGCTGTCAAAGGCAAACTTATGGGAAATTGGACGAGCTTTCCGGAAAAAATATTTACGATACTGAAAAACCAAGTCTGTCATATAGAAAATGGTACAAAAACCACCAAAAATCCCGTTTTTTCAACATTTTTATTTTTAAAACAGCTGTATCTTCCCACGGATTGGACATAGGACAATGGTCAATATGGAGACTTTTATGTAAAATTATCTGGGGAATCGATTCCCACTACCGGTTTTTAAAAATTTTGACGTTTAGACCACTTTTTAAAAAAACAGTTTTGGTAAATGATTTTTGTATTTTTTTAGGAGAGACATACCATCCTGCATTTTTAGTCAGTCTTTTGATAACATCTTAGGGTATTTCCTCAAACATTTTGAGCGAAAAAAAATCGTGACATCACCTTCAAATTTAACTTTTAAGCTTAAAAATTGAAAAATGACATAAAAGTGGCGTGTATTTTTGTTTCAGTGTATTTTTATCAGAAAGCCCGTTCAATTTCCTACAAGTTTGTCTTTGACCACTTTTTGATACGAAGCAACGGCTTCGAGATACAGTAATTTTTAAATTGCAAAATACTAAAATATTTAAATACCTTACGCCCTTCTCAAATGTTATTCTCGAGTACTATTGGCTCCATGTACACAAAAATGACTTATATAGGCCTAGGATAACATGTCTACAAAGTTTCATTGAAATCGGAGAGGGTCGGGTACAAAAGTACCAGAAAAAATCCTGATTTGAGCTGGAATTGCTCAGTAGCAGATAGAATCTCCTGACACATATGATTATTTAGGAAAATATGTATTGGATTTATTTTGAAATTTTTTAGGAGAATTTCCGTCAGTCAAATTTATGATTCAGCAAATTTAATTGAGATAAGAAGTACTAAAACAAGTGTTATAAAACTAACAATATATAAAACATCATTTGTTTTCCTAGGTTCAACAATAGAGGAATTCGGGTTATTTGAATAAATTTTAGGCAAACTCATAAAAGCAGTTAATAAATGCAGAAAATTATAATACATTGCAAATGCCCAACAAATAATTTTTTTTGTGTGTTTTCTTTGATTTTAGTGTTTACTAATGATACAATCTTTTTGGAATTTTGAGGAATAAATAAATTTTGCTGGAAATGTAGAATCAATTTCTGCATTTCTTACAAAATTTTAATGAACAATATCTTTAAAAAATAGTTCTAAATCTGACAAGCAATATTTGTTAAATATTTGAAAAAAAAATAGATTAAGCTGAGTAGCGATTTAACAATGAAGTATTTAAAATATCACGGCCAGGGTCAAATTTCACGGATTACGCGGCTTCCGCGAAATCGCGAAAAATCACTAGTCCTATCCGTTATCGTCGAACCTCGAAATTGTGGAGCGTTTGGTACGGTATGTCCACGCATCCTTCCTCCCCTGTAGATTCTTTGAAATGAGATCCGAGTTCACAGAACACTCTCCCCGAGCAGACGGAAATAACTTGGGAATAACATTTTTTGATATTTGAAAATACTAGGACAATAACATTTTGTGTTATTTATAACAAGATTTGTTATTCGTCGTTATGATTTTTTTTTTGTTATTTGATTGTTATTGTAATAACAGACTAATAACATTTTAAATTATTCTTCGAACAAATCTTTGTTATTATTTTTAGTTATTTTAACAACTAATCCGATCATCCCAATAACAGTTGGAGGTATTCTGCCAAAGCAAAAAATATTATTCTAAAGTTGTTTTGGCTTTCAACCAATATCAGACCAATAACAAATTTTGTTATGATAACATAAACTGTTATTAATCTCTTATGCAAAAATGGATTTTTCAAGAAGATTCCATAACACTTTCTGTTATTTTAACATTATTTGTTGTTGAAATGGCATGAATTTTGTTATTACCGTCTGCCCGGGTCTGCGGAAAACATAACGCAGTAAACCTAATCTCTAGACATTCCAGCATGCTTTCATCGGACTGGCTGCGCCTATGTTAGATGAGATTAGATTAGATTAACAACCTCGTTAAATTGTATTTTTACTAGTTTATAATAACATGAAGTTTGATATGTCGCATGATATGTTAAAACCAATATTGCAATTTCCAATTTTTCTATTTCAGGGTACCCGGAACCGGTTCCGAAGTTGCCAGTTTTAGTCCAGGTTGCTTTTAACTGGTTACAGAATTGATGGCTTGTAATTTCACGAAAAAAGGCCATTTCCCATTTATTTTTGATAACTTTAAAAACATATAAATGACCAAAGTTATATTTGGATACGGTATAATATCAAGCCAAATATATTGAACTAATTTGCATTTCTTCCAATTCAAACTGGTTAAGACCTGTTTGGTGAATAAAAAAACAGGTCTTCTATAGGGCAAAATTAAATTGAAAAATGCATCATGGGCTAAAAGTTTAATAAAAGTAGTTATTTAAACTTTGGAGACAATTAAAAAAATCCAAAATGAAAACCCAACATTTAGTTCAGTAGACTAAATCTGCACGTAACACAATTAGCATGCACTCTTCATTGTCACTAGTACAACCAACAATGAAAACAATACCATACAATAGTATTTCGAATTCAAATGAGCTCCCACAACAAGTGCACTTGAACTTGAAAGCAAGGCTGCGACGAGACTATCTATTTCGGTGCCACGTGGCAGCTCTATTCTTCAAACAGTCAGTAGTGTGTGCGCGAGATAAGCCAGAGTCCAAAATTTCCATCGTAACCAAGATCAAAACACTGCTGTTTGCCAGAAGTGGGGCGTCCACAAACAATAATACGTTTTAATGTGTTTTGACTTATCAAGGAAGCGACAAAAATTTAAAAAAAATCTATTTTCACATGAAAAATTACGTCATTTGTGGATGACGCTGCTGTTTTTTTTTCTGGCTGCACGTTTGCCACTTATCGTGTGATTAGTTCTAGCAGCCGACTGTCGTCGGACAGTTAACCGGTTGATGAATTCAAGAGGGCAACGGTCTCGGATCCAGTTCGGACCAGGTGCTTGCTCTGGGGGCACCATACCGTTCAAGTGGAATATTTGAAAATGACGTAATGTGAAATTTAATTTTCATAAGTTAAACAATTCAATAAAATTTTGAAGGGATGATTTTTGTATTTTTTTGGTAGACCACATTGAAACGTTAGTCGAATTAAAATTCATTCATTCATTGTGATCTTGTTTCCAATGCAAATAGACTTTGACGGCGGCACATTGGTTCATTGGTTGACAACAAGACAGGTATTGTTGTATTGATAGCCGTTTTACGCCACACCACTTTTCGTTCGAAAACGACACACACTCTGAATTGTCAATATATACACACGGTGCAGCACTGGGTTTTCACGTGTCGGTCTTGTTGTTTTTCAATGGACTTTTCACAATGCAACTTGTCAGTCATGGTTATATGTCATGGGGCAAGTAAGAGGTTGAGCTTTTACTGTAAAAGCTATTAGTTTGCAAAATTTGATATTTTTTTGAAGAGATAACCTACAAACCCGAATTTTAAAACTGTGCAAAACATTTAACAAACAAAAATATGTTAATAAAAAAATACTAATTTGCCTAACTGAACTTCAGCCCTGCATGAGAATTTGATAGTTATCGTTTTGGGATTTGTCGGCTCATCAGTCCAGAAACCGGAAGCGGAATGAAATTTAACAACACACTAGCATCAGATAGAGTTGTGTAGTATGATTTGTTCAGCATCAAACAGTTTGCTCAATGTTGTCAATAATTTTATTTGAGAGTTAAACCAGAAAATGGATGAAATTGTGTATAATCTTGTGTTACTGAAAACGTTGAGTTCTTCAAAAGCAAAATATGGTTTTAAACCTTTTTAAGGGGTTACATACATGTAAATTGGCATAAATTTCAGATGTTGGTTCGAGCAAACGCTTAAACTTTTTTTCAAATCTGTTTTCAGGGCATTAAAATATACATTTTCATCTATCAATGAAATAAATTTGAACAAATTCGGTTGTGTCTTCGCCGAGATATAGCTATTTGAAGTTTGCAGTTTAAAAAAACGGGTGCCACGATATCTCAACACTGCTTTGACCAAATCGGCTCAAAATTTTGGTGAAGACTCGTTAAACTGTTTCTGTGTGCATGACGAAGGCCGATTTTCAAAAAAGTTATTTTTTAAAGAGATAAAAATATTGTTTTGTTTTTCATATAAAAATCGTTAGTTTTTGATTTTTGTATTTAAAAAAAAAACAAAATTTTAAAATCAGGCTGCGTCATGCACACGGAGTATGTCTTGAGAGTCTTCGCCCGAAATTTCAGCCAATTTGGTCCGTCTCATCTCGAGATATCATGGCACCCGTTAATCAACTCGGTGTTTAGAGAAAAACGCTCACAAAGTTTGACACATCGCTCAACGCATGGCACACTTTGAGTTTAAATCATCTCTTACTCAGTTTAATCATGAAATATCTTCATGAAACTTTCAGGAGTGTTTGAAATTATCATTTTAGTGGATTTGATAAATTTTCTGTAATATGAAATTTTGCGATTTTCTACATGTATGTAACCCCTTAAGCATAATTAGGCATCCAAATTAAGCAATTAAACGTAAGGAAAATAAAATATAGATACTTCAGACAAATAAGTGCTACTATAATTAAACATTTTTGAGCAAAAACTGTAGTTCGTTAATGAAAAATGGATTTCTTCAAGAAACACTGATATTTTAACAACAACAAATTTTTTTAAATGATGTTTATTTTTTTCAATGTACTTTCTAGAGTTGGTGAACCCAATTTGCATTCGATAAAAAAATCATATTTTTTTATAAAGCTATTTATTAAACTGTTTTCAATGTAATATTGAGTGAGTATTTAAATATAATTCATAAAGTGTCTTTTTATTAAATAGCTTTTAGGTAATATTTAGTGAGAATTTAATATTTTGTCTTTTTTGTGCAGTGTTGTATTTCTGAAACTATTTTTGAAAAGCTGAGAGCTGAAATTATAATTTTTAAAGATTGAACAATATGTGTATTGTTAATTAATGCTTTCCAAACTGACAATATCTTCTTTCACTGTTTATTTAAATTTCACTCTAAGAAATGAACATTTAGGGGAACTATACCCTTTCTCAGCCTATTTCTATTATCGGCCTATCAACACTTTGGTCATGAATTACAGCTTAAATAAAGTGTTTTTGACTGCTCAAAAGTAATAAATAGCTCAAATAAAAGTTAGCAAACAACTTATCATTGTTGATACATCTGAAAATGTTGATTTAATAGCGGATAACGGCAAAAGTAATGAGAATTGGTCGAACGGCTTAGTGTGATTAAAATGGGTATATTTCCCCTAGTATTAGTTTTTTTCGAATTCTGAAATAATAAATTTAATTTTTCAAATCTTGCTTAAAAAAGGTTTTAAATTGATTTTTGCCAGTCAAATATACGGCAGAATATCAATGTTAGAAATGAAAAAAAACAATAATTAAAACAATCAGATCGATAAAAATATTATTCTGTGTTTGTTTTCTTTAGACTATAAGATAATTAGAGGGAAGGGGAGGATTAAAAAAAAACAAAAAAATTAAATCACGAGCCACAATTAGAATATTTCATTTAAAAAAGTGTGCTATAACAGAAGTTATGCAACAAGTTGAAAAAAAAACTTTTTTTTTGCAATACCGTTGTAAATCCTTCCTTTTCCTGTCATTCTTGTACAACGAAACAGGCTACTGTTCTGTACCAAAAATCACAGAATCGAATAATGTCATGATTCGAATTCCCGGACGCTTCGAAACCCGGACACCTCATCTTGTTTTATCAATAATTTGGATATAAGTTCGCATTATAAATGTCAAAAATGGGTTATTTGATGAATTCTAACATCAACTTTCATTTAAAGTTTGTTTGAACGTTGTAGTTAATGTCAAAACAATTAAATAAAATAAAATTATAAGATTACCAAAAATGCGAAACATTTCACGTGAAATATTTCATAGGCGTCCGAAGCACCGGGAAGGCAAAGCAGAAATTTATCGTTTTGATTTCCTTAAATTCTAGCAAATTTTTATATAAAATATATATTGTTTTGATGTCGTCCCGCCCGTGTGGATCAATCGGACCGCGCACTGGACTCACAATCCAGAGGTCGCCGGTTCGAATCCCGCGGCGGGCGCTCTAAAATTCTTTGTGTAAATATGGGTATTCGGCGCCGTCGCTCCGTGCCATACTTTCATACACTTAGGAGCCCAGGGCGGCGAAGTCCTTGTAGATAAAAGGAAGACACTAGTGGTTGGTACTAGCAATGGTGGCCGACAGCTATAAAGTCAACTTCGTTTTTATTGTTTTGATGTTAACAGCTTATTTGAGACCTAAAGAATGCCATTCACTAACATTTCAGTCCAAATTTGTGCGATTCATTAGCAAAAACGAGTGTCCGGATTTCGAATCAGCTTTTATCAGTGTCCGGGATTCGAAGCACAACAAGTCATTTTAATTTTCAAATTCTGATGAAAAATTGTTAGAAAAGACATAATTTGCATGCAATCTCTTTAAAAAAGCAAAAAAAAGCAAAGCAATCTACTTTCTCTTAAAATTGACTGTTAATACTACATCCTGATGATATTTCTTCATTTCCAACTTATTACATGATTTTTTGACAGCTATAACGAAAATGATATGCTACTAAGTGTCCGGATTTCAAATCATGACGTTAGTAACCCTTTTCAAAAGAAATGCTGAAAAGTTCTACTTTGTTGAAGTTGTACTTTTCAGCACTTGTTAGGAAAAGTTATACTTTTCAACATTTTTTTTTTTTTGATTTAAACGATTCATTGACCTATAATTGTGATCAAAGGGTGTTTTCAGAATTGCAGAAAAAAACGTTGTATGGTACTCGTTACAAAACTTGATTTTTTCATCACTCGTCGTATTTGTCGTGCTGAAAAAATCTTCTTTTCGCAACTTGTTGCATAAACTACTATTTCAGCACTAGTTGCATCTACAATTATTGGCAAGCGCTGAAACAAAAATCCAGTTTTGTAGAGAAGTTAAACACAGTCCAGACTCGATTATCCGAAAGCCTTGAAAAAATTTCACTTTGGATAATCGAGTCACGAAAAAAAAATGTTTCTTCTCATATTTTTTGCTGTCGAGCTGAAGTATGATCCCTGGGCTACGCTTAAGTTATTTAGATTTCAACTATTCAAATTTGACTGAAATGAAGTCGCAGAACTTGCATTTTATGTTAATAGTAAGAAATAAAAAAAAACGTCACGGGATAATCGGAACATTGGATGATCGAGTCTGGACTGTACAACATTTTATGCAATTCCGGAAAACACGCTTTGAATTGTTTTAAAAGTGATTTTTACCCCTTTTGAATGTTATTTTCCGTCAAGATAAGTGTTTATCTACAGAACAGTATAGAAAAGCATTACTTTTCGGCACAAGAGTGTTGCAAACTTGAACCTTTCAGCCGAACTAAGCTAAGTGTTGAAAAGTTGAACTTTTCAGTACACAAATGGATGCGGAAATAGTAATTTATGCAACAAATTGCAAAAAGAAGATTTTTTCAGCACGAGTCGTACAAGTTTTGCAACGAGTTGCTTACAACATTTTTTACAATTTCGAAAAACGCCTTTTGAATGTAATTTTATGTCATATTTTCTTAATAATTCACCGTTCAAAACAAAAAAATATATTGAAAAATGTTACATTTCGATACTTCTGTTGAAAAGTAGAACTTTTCAAAGGTATTAATTTTCCATTCTGTTATGATTGGTAGGGAAAAGTAGGCCGTTTCGTTATTCCCGAAGGACAGGAAAAGTCACAGCGGAATTGCAAAATCAAGTTTTGCAACGAGTTCCATACAACATTTTTTGCAATTCCAAAAAAACACACACTAAGTGAAATTTTATGTCAAATTTTCATGTATTTTGTCAATAAAGCGTTCAAATCCAAAAAATGATGAAAAGTTTTACTTTTCAGCATTTATTTTGAAAAGTGTTGCTATTCTGTTATTTTTGGTACAGAAAAGTAGGCTATTTGGTCGTTCAAGAATGACAGGAAAAGTAAGTAGTTTCACGACGGAATTGCAAAAAAGTTCATTTCAATAATGCAGTTTTGAAAACGGATTTGCAAAAGAAAAATGCATTTTACATTAGACCCGTTTTTTACAATCATTGGTTTTCAAAAAATAAAATTGTTACGATACTGTACATGGAAAAAGAAAGTTGATGAAATGTGTATTTTCCCAGCGATTTGAGTATTTTTTTTTCTGAAATGAAAATGAACCAAATGAAATGGACTGAAATGAAATTAGACCGGTCTAAACCGGTGCAAATATTTTTCAATGTTTATTTCACCCGTCCCTTTTTTCAAAAACTTCAAAATTTATCATTATTTACCTGTCCAGTTTTTTTTTTTTTGCAGTTATAAGATTCCAAAATTTCGAAGTATTGACGAAAATTTTATTTTTGCAAGAAAAAAAGTTTTTTGCGGTAATTTCACAAAAGTTCAAAATATTTTTAACGAGCATAAACATGCTAAATTTTATTATGCAGAAATATGCATTTAAGATTGTTTTTAGTTGATTAAATTTTAATTTAAATATAAATTTTAGGCTTTTTGAAAAAGTATTTATTGCCTTCCTATTTTTTTCGGAGCGATTTTAAAAGGGGGGGAGGGAGAGAGGGCGACATGAACTTAGAAGGGGGGAATTGCACTCTCATTTTTTTCTTTTACTTAATAAATACCACAAAAATCACGTCGCCATTCCGTTCGAACAGGATCAAACCAACAATCGTTCACGGTCTGTTATTTTTTGAAAGCCACAACAGTGATCTCAAAACCAGTTTGATGAATTAGTAAAAAGGTAAACAAATTCAAACCGGTACAATATTGGCACGAACTTCGCTGTCTGGATTTCGGTTGCAAATACAAAAGACACCAAATTTGTCGCTGCTTTGCAATATAAACATAACTCAGTTTGGTCTCGTGAGATAGTCTTTTGAAGCTATCTAAAACTGCAACATTCTTGCAACTAATAACTCTTTACGAGATAAATATAATGAGCGTCAAAGTGGTCAGAAATCAAAAATGCAAATTTCGCTCAATTATTTTGCGGCTTAATTGCAGCGACGACACAGTTTAAGAGAATTTCCTCTCCGGGGCTCATCTCCGAGACGAAGCTTAAGTTTGTTCCTCGGAATAGTGAGTCACGTCAACAGTCTGCGACTGAGACTGGAGTCACACAATCTGCATTATCAGATTATCAAAGAACAAACGAAAGACGCTGGCCGATGACAAACTATCTGTTTTTGTGCCCTGTTTGAAGGCGAAGTGACGATTGGGCCAGCCTTTTGATGTGAATATATTTAAAAAAAAATTTGAAGTTTGGAAAACCTTCCGAAATCGACAAGCACAAACCTGAGAGCCGCTTTCGTTGCACATTTGTGACCTTGATAGGCAAACAAACATTGTTTTTTTCTCCCGCTGAGATAAGCCCAAGAGATTACACTATTATGTTATAATTTGAAGTATGTATCACAGTAATTTATTTCTGCCATGCGCATCTCTCATCGTCGTCGTCGCGATTGCTCTATAGAATCCGCAGGTTTATCTCTCTGTACTTCTACTGCTGCTCATCTCTTATCGTCTTTTATCATTGAAATCAGTCTCCAGTTTATTGCATTTTTTTCGGTGTTTGAGTGTGCGAGGAAGATTTGAGCAGGCAGCAGTAAAGAAAGAAAAAAGCAAGACCCTAAACGACCACATGCTAAGGTTTGCGCCTCCATGGTGACGACTTGAATTCAATTCTAAATACATTTTCCTGCATACTGCTTTTTGCACAAGAATCATTAAAAGACATATATGAAATCATATAAAACACATTTTACAAGAAATATCAATATTTTGCATTATAAAATCAAACAAAAAATCTTAAAAGCAACCAAAAATGGCTATGACATAAAAAAAAGTGCACACTTTAGTCCCGAGACCTTCAAAACAGCATTATAAGTTTTCATACGACCTTTTCAAATGATAAGCTAGATTTTTGAAACTTTTGGCTATTTTCCCTAAATAGTTAAACTAACCTTTCTCTTGCGTCTAAGACAGCTAAAATCAGATGAAATGATAAAAAAGTGTTTTTTGCGAAAATCGAAAATTGCCATTTTTTGGACCACCCTTACACGGCGTAGGTCACCCTAATGGCCAAACAAAAAAATACGGGTCTTTTTTTTACTTTAAGGAACCCCCAGAAAATTTTTGAGCCCGATCGGAGAACTTTTTTCGAATCATGCTGTTTTCGTGGGGGAATTGCTGTAAAGTTATAATATATAGTTGACATATTTGATCCAATACAACTTATCACACCCAGAACTGGACATCGGCATACGAGAGGATAAAGAGCACGATTCGGTAGTAAAATGGTACTGTGTGCGGACTGAGAGGATAAATCCCGAAACTACAGAGAGTACTTTACTAATGGGTTCATCTTCAAAAAAAGTTTATCTATCAAAAAAAAGTACCGGTACCGAGAATCGAACCCAAAACCTTCGGCATATTAAACCGTGCCTTTGCCGTATGGGCCACCATGGTTCGGTGTCTAAGGGGCGGTCATTTGTCCATATAAGCCACTCAATAGGATGAACTGTTCCAATGAACGAATGAACACGTGAGAGGACTATACTCTCGCAAAATAGCACTTTCCTCACGTTTCTTTTCGTGAGGACTATCCCCTCGTTCTTAAACTTTGGGTGCAGAAAATTAAAAATAAATAATGGGGGTAAAAATCTTGAAAAACGTTGGTTGATGCCTTTTTCACTTAAACGACTCCTAAACTGCCTTCTACGCATAATTGTCCCATGTCAGTTTTTGACGATTTTGACTTTATGCCATTTTTAAGTTTAGTCTAATGTGTACTTTAAGAAAAACACATAAAATCTGGAACTTTGATCGGAAACTCATCAAAAACAACACCAAGTCTGTTTGTCCCATCGTTGAACTTCTACGCATAATTGTCCCACCAAGTATTTTCTTACACGGAATCATTAGTTTTACTAAGCATTATGCCTTGTTTACCTGTTGTATAGCAAGAGGATCACAAATAAGGGTGATAAACTGCTAACTGGGGCGATTAGGGACACATAGGGCGAATAGGAACCCACGGGACAATTATCCGTACAAACACAGAAATCGGTTGAAAAATTTCAATCGCGTTTATCTCAGTTGCACTTTTTTGAACATGGGACAATTATGCGTAGAACGGCAGTAAACTCCTCAAAAGTGATTTGAATTTTTAAATCCAAGATGGCGGCCAAAATGGCGATGATGAAATATTGAGAAAAAATGGACTAAAATGGCGTCGCAAAACTCGTTAAAATTCAGAAAAAAAAGTTTGCTCATGATTTGATTATCTGAAGTCCCACACAAACTTTCAGATAATCAAATTTCGGATAATCAAAACGTTGATTAATCGAAGTTTAAGATAGTCAAGTGTGGACAGTACTTTTTTTATTATTTAATGTTCAAAAAATATTATACAGTCCACACTCGACTATCGGAAGGCATCGAAAAAATTTCACTTCGGATAATCGAATCGCCGGAAACCGTGGTGTAGGGGTAAGCGTGGTTGCCTCTCACCCAGTTTGATGGGTTCGATCCCAGACGGTCCCGGTGGCATTTTTCGAGACGAGATTTGTCTGACCACGTCTTCCGTCGGATGGGGAAGTAAATGTTGGCCCCGGTCTAACCTAGAGCGTAAGGTCGTTAGCTCAGTCTAGGTGTAGAAGTCGTCTCCCTGGGTCCTATCTCGGTGGAGTCGCTGTTAGGCAGTTGGACTACCAATCCAAAGGTCGTCAGTTCGAATCCCGGGGTGGATGGAAGTCAGGTGTAAAAAAAGGTTTGCAATTGCCTCAACAATCAAGCCTTCGGACACTTAGTTTCGAGTAGGAATCTCGCAACCGAGAACGCCAAGGCAATGCTGTAGAGCGAATAATTTGATTTGATTTTTTTTGATAAAATAACAAGATTTGGTATTGAAGTGATATAATACTTAAAATGTTTAATAACACGCTAATAAGAGGAAATGTTATACTTTTCAAAAACTCTCCTGATAACAAGATTTGTTATTCGTTTGGTATTCTGACATAGAAATAAAATTATCATAAATCGCACAAATGGAAAAGTTTTTAAGTGTCCATAACACAATCTGTTATTATTTTTTTCTTTTGTTAAATATGTTAAGATCTTTGGTATAATTTTGTCCAATTTCGTCGGAGCTATTATTTTGGCCATGAAATGGGGTCCTTAAGCTAAAATTATTCAAAAAAGTTGAAATTTTGAAAGTTGATTTTTTTTATTATTTGATATACCCCCTAAGTGACTTTGCAAATATTGGCTAGAACTATGGGATAATTTTGACCATTTTCGTCGGGGTCATTATTTTGGTTATGAAATGGGGTCCTTAAGCTAAAATTATTCTAAAAAGTTGACATTTTGAGAGTATATTTTTTTTAATTATTTAATATACCCCATTAAGGACTTTGCGTATATTGGCTAGAACTATGGGATAATTTTGACCATTTTCGTCGGGGTCATTATTTTAGGCATTAAATGGGGTCCTTAAGCTAAAATTATTCTAAAAAGTTGAAATTTTGAAAACTGTTTTATTTTTTGATATACCACTAAGGGAATATGGAATAATTTTGACCAATTTAATCGTGGTCATTTATTTGACCATGAAATGGGGTCCTTAAGCTTAAATTTATCTAATAAAATTAACTTTTGAAAGTTGTTTTTTTTTAAGTTTGTTATATTCTCTAAAGGAATTTATTTATTAATTGAGAATTTTTGAAATGTGAATAACAAAAACTGTTATTATTTTCACAGAGCGAGGAAGTCAGAGCTGACGTTGAAGTTCGAGCTGGAGTGAGACCTCGGAGACGGCATCGGATTCGGCTAATTTTCAGCAACTTTCACTTGGAGTCGGAATCTGTGAAGACGGGTATTTTTAGAGAGCTGAAGTCGGCGTTGACGTCATATCCTACATCCAGAGTCGGAGTTGTCTTCAAAGTATGGATTCAAAGTCGCTTGAAGGAACCCGACTCTGCAGCCCTGACTAGTACAGAAGAGTTATGGCAACTGCAGGTTTATTTGCAAATGGCAAATAAACCAAAACAATAACTTTTTTTTTTATTATGGAGACATTCAAGTTCAATAACAATTTTTGTTATTATGCTGCTCCACCTCTCCGCACAAAATAACAAATCTTGTTATTCCTTTATGATTCCTTCTATGATATTGGTTTGTAATGGAGCATTTCCATTCGAGCAGTTTTTGCTTTTTTCTTCAATGTATTCCTTATGGGAGAACTGTCATTTCTACCACTCGAATCGGGTGCTCCATTGTAATAACAACTTAATAACAGTTTAAGTTATTTTTCGAACAAATCTTTGTTATTGATTTTTGTTATTTTAACAACTAATCCGATCATCCCAATAACATATTCCGATCTTCTAACAATATCAAAAACTGACCTTCCCAAGTTTTTTCCGTCTGCTCGGGATGTGATGGAATAAGCAAAACAATATGTTCACTTATTGGTTTTCTGTGATTCTATTTAAACATATCTCTTGCCTTTTTCCAATTTGTGGAGTGACTGTATGACATGTTATTGCGAATATCTCCCATAATTTCCAATCCGAATCGCCACCCTCAAATCCCATTATCTGCCGATGGCTCTGCTGCGGCATCCATCCGAAAAACCTCAGCAGTGTGACGACTCTTATTTACTCCCGCCGCTCATCCAGTGTGATCATGTGTGTGTGTGTGTGTGTGTTTCGCCGCCGTTGTGTTCGAATAATAAATTGAACCTAACTGCTGCCTGCGACGGCCGAGATGAGCCTCAGTAGAGAGATGCGAGTTCGCTCGGTGGCCGGTTCAGTCGTGCGCGCGCGCTCGTTCGAGCATGGAGAACTTCGGCTACAAGGAGGGTTCGACCAAACCGAAGCAGCGCCGCCTCGGATCATCGCGGTCCACCAAGATCAAGAGTACGCAGGTGGCGCCGGCGCCGGTCTCCGCGAAACCCAGGTGAGATTCCAGTGACTGCTGCGATTGGTTGGGATCGTGTTTTTTTGAAGTTTGACGGATTCTGCCAGAATATTCAACGACTTGAAATTGATCATTTCTTGTTGAAAGCAAGCTAAACACAATTTCAACTTACAGATTCTCGCTGACCCCGGATGTGACGGTGCACTGGCGCAATGATCCGGAGGCGGTGCTGGCGGAGGACTTTGAGTACATGAAGATCGGGCCGTCTCCGCCGGCGGAGAGCGCGCCGAACATGTTCGAGAACTACGAGGAGTCGGCGGTGGAGTTTGGCTTCGAGGTTTCGGCGGAGACGATCCGGACGTCGCTGATGGAGCAGATGCGGATATCGTCGGGCCGGTTGAAGCTGCTGGACAACATCGAGCAGGGCAACATTTGTGCGGCCAATGTGCGGGAGATGTTCGAGGGTTCGAGTAAGGCCGAGAAGAATATAAGTTTTTTGTTCGCGGCGTTCTTGAAGCGATGGGACTTGCTGGAGGGACTGTTGGAGTGTGGGGCGGAGTTGATCTACTTTGATAGTAATGGGTTTTCGGCGTTGCATTTGAGTGCGTTTAGTGGTTGTTTGAACTGTACGAGCCTGCTGGTGTCGAGGGGGATCGACGTGAACATGCAGCCGCGGGCGTTTACGCCGTTGCACTGTGCGGCGTTCGGGAACGCGGTGGAGATCGCGCGGTTCTTGATCAACAAGGACGGCAAGCAGTGCATCAACACGAAGAAACAAAACTACGAAGAGTCGCTGCTGCACTGCGCGGTCCGGTCGAACGCGATCGACTGCGTCAAGTTGTTCATTTCGGAGGGAATGGACGTGAACTCGCTGAAGCCGAGCGGGATGAACTCGATCCACCTGGCGGCGGATTTGGGGTACGTGGAGTGTTTGAAGGTGCTGCTGGATTGTCCGACGGCGGATCCGAACATCCGCATAGGGATAAGGGAAAAGGAGTCAACGGCGTTGCATTTGGCCGCGGACGAGGGGAACGTGGAGTCCGTGAGTCTCCTGCTGGCCAAAGGAGCCAACGCCAAGTTGAAGAATCATCGCGGGTTCACCCCGCTTCACCTGGCCGCGCGAACCTCCAGCTTCGAGTGCGTTGAGCTGCTGCTCCGAGTTGGTAACGCCGACCCAAACGCGGAAGACTTCGATCAACGCACCCCGCTGCACGCCGCGATCGGCAAGTCCGAGAGTGCGTTCGACATCATCGAAACGCTGATCTGCTGGGGCGCGGACGTCAACAAGAAGGACGTGTTCGGGTTCACACCACTTCATCTAGCCGCGTTGGACGGCCTGGCGCACTGCGTCGAGATCTTGATCTACCACGACGCGGACGTTACGACGAAGTCGAAGAAGGGCACGACCGCGTTGAACGTGATCACGCGCAAGACTCCGTCGTCGCTGGCGATGATCAACCGGAAGTTTGACGACGCAATGACGCTGATCCACTCGCAGGATCCGTCGGACAAGGAGGTCGTGCTGGAGCTGGATTTCAGGAGCATTTTGCAGCACGGATATCCGCGCGAGACCAGCTACCTGAACACGCTGGTCGACGAGGGTCAGAAGGAGATCCTGCAGCATCCGCTGTGTTCGGCCTTCCTGTACATCAAGTGGGGCAAGATCCGGAAGTACTACATCGCTCGGCTGTTGTTTTGTTTTATTTTTATTCTGTTTTTAACACTTTACGTGCTGACCGCCCTCGCCCACAACTGCTACAACGGTAGCAAGGACATGGAGGAGACCATCCAGGAGCAGGAACTCTGTCAGAAGCAGTCGATCCTCGGGAACATGCTGCGCAATAATCCCTTCGTCATGGAAATGCAGTGGATGGTGCTGGTCGCGATCACCTTCGTCGAGATTTGCCGTAAACTGTACGGCATGACCGGATATTCCTCGATCCGACGGTACATAACCCAAATGGAGAACGTCACCGAGTGGTTCATCATCGTGAGTGTGTTTGTAATATCGTACATCTACACCAAGCGAACCTACACCTGGCAGAACCACATCGGAGCGTTCGCCGTCCTGCTCGGCTGGACGCACCTCATGGTCATGATCGGTCAACTCCCCGTGTTCGGCGCGTACGTCGCCATGTACACCAAAGTCCAGGTCGAGTTTGCCAAACTCTTCATCGCTTATTCCTGCATGCTCGTCGGCTTCACCATCAGCTTCTGCGTGATCTTCCCCTCGTCCTCCTCCTTCGAGAACCCCTTCATGGGCTTCATCACCGTCCTCGTCATGATGGTCGGCGAGCTCGACCTGGAACTCCTCATCAACGACCCGGACGGCAAGGATCCACCCTTCATGCTGGAACTCAGCGCCCAAATCACCTTCGTCCTCTTCCTACTCTTCGTCACCGTCATCCTCATGAACCTCCTCGTCGGCATCGCCGTCGACGACATCCAGGCGCTCAAGAAAACCGCAACCCTCTCCAAACTGGTCGGCCAAACCAAGCTCATCTCGTACATCGAGTCGGCCCTCTTCAACGGGTGGCTCCCCAACTGGCTCCGTTCCCTCCTCCACTACACCGCCCTCGTCTCACCCCAAGCCTACCGCGTCATCCTCTCCGTCAAACCCCTCAACCCCGAAGAAAAGCGCCTCCCCCGCGCCATCATGATGGCCGCCTACGAAGCCGCCAAAAAGGGCAGCAAACTCCAGCCCGGACTCAGCAACCCCGTCGTCTTCAAATACCGCTTCCAAAACGGAACCCCCGGAACCGACCCCCAATCGATCGGCGGCGCCCAAATCGACCCCAACGCACCGCCCCTCGAGAAGATCGTCGAGTCCGACTACGGGTTCGAAACGGCCAGCATCTGCACCCTCGCCACCAAGATCGACGAAAGTGCCGAAAAGCTGGACGAACTCGCCAAGGAGCTCGCGGAGCTGAAAGCCGTCCTCAAGTACAACCAAAGCGTCGTGGACAAAATATGTAAAATACTATCAAAGTGATGATCTTTTAACAATGCGCGCGCAAATCGCTGTCTCAATGGCCGAATTAGTGTCGTCTTGTGTGATAGTGAGGTTCCTCTCTCTTTATAGGCGGATCACGTGCCCTGGCGGCTGAGACAAGCTTCAGAGTCCGGCGTTTTCTTTTATATCTTGTATGTATGTAAATCATGACGCAAAATAAAATAAAACCAATAACCCAATGTTGCGCGGCTTGTTACTCGCTGCGGTTGCACTTTTATTTTCGTTGTAAACCTCTCAACTCGACTCAACTCGGACTTTATCTCCGGTTGATGACTCGGGATTTGTTTGCTTGATGATTGGGAAAAAGCTGCGGTTTTCGGGGTTCAAAACTTTAGAGTTGTCGCGTTGAATCCTACATGCAGCAAAACTAATTCAAACTGGTTTTTTTTTTCAAACACGAGTTGCAGATCATCGCCGGTCGAGGTCAACGAATCTCAAAATTCATAATGTTTGGTTGAATTTTACGACGATCGTCTCATTTATTTTATTGCGTGGCTTTGATGCTTTTGCAAGAGTCACACCCAGAGTATTGAATTTGAATTTCATACCTTAACCCTCTGCCTTCAACCTTTTTTAAATTATTTTAATAGTAAAACTATCATTTTTTATTGTTTTTTACATTTCTTATAGTATTAGGCCTATTGCCAGTTATGAGCTCCTTAACCAGTTTTGCATTTTTCAAAAACCTTACGAGCTCATAGTTCGTGTTCCAGGGAACAACTTTGCCGAAGAGTGCGAAAAGATTCGTCAACTATTAAGAATGTTACAGAATTTATAACACCGCCGCTGAAAACTTCAACTTTTTCTTCAAGCTCTTCTGGCAACCATCAGCTTGCTTGGTTGCAAGAGCGTCGCGACACCTATCCTGAACCTTTTCTGCCGTAACACCAAGTGCTGCCAGAAGAGAGTGACGAAAAAGTTGGAATGTTCAGCGGTGGTGTTATAAATTCTCTATCGTTTGACGAATCTTTTCGCATCCCTAGAACACGAACTATGAGCTTGTGAGGTTTTTGAACAATGTAAAAATCGTTAAGGAGCTCAAAACTGACAAAAACCAAAACGCACCGATTTTACGGGTTAAATCCCATTTAAACCTCAAAATCAGGCGCCAGGTCCTGTCGCAACCATCAAGCTCATATTTGGGATGCCCTGAAACGCCCGCAAAATTGACCAATTTTGTTACATCCTACTGTCCATACAAAAATAAAGGTACGTAAATGTTCGAAAATCTGTATCTTTTGAAGGAATTTTCTGATCGGTTCAGTGTCTTGTTTTAGATATTGATGAAAACTATTCGGAAAAAACGTTACTTAATCCACTTTTAGGTGGTTGGTGCCTTCCTCTCATTTATAGTGATTCCAACCCCCCTAAAGTGTCTACATGTTTATGGATCTCCCCTAACGTTCGCAGCACCTAAGAGGTCCTAATAAAAATAAGTGATGAGTAAAAAAACAGACTACCTACAGACTTTTTGTCAAGATTATACAGACACGGCCTTTGAGGAAAATGGCATCCCTCTACACGGCTTTTTCGTGGCGATCAGACCCGACCAGTTGAGGTTATGTGAATTCAGACCATTTTTTTAAACTGCTTGTAATTTAAGATAGGTAAGTCAGATCGACAAGAAAGGTCTTCTCATATGCTTTCTAAAAATATGTAACATGTGAGGGTTTCATGAAAAAACCACCCTTTTTACCGTAATTTTAATTTAATATGAAACAGTTTTTTGCCTTTCTTACAAAAAAAAGGTTTAAGGTTTGCTTTTGGAAAAACGCTTTTTTCAGAAATCTAAAAAAATTCGTGCACGGCGAGGATTCGTCCCAGGAAAAAATCCTATTACTAAATTGAAGGTTTAGATGCGCTCTTTCGATTGAATTTTGGCCAGAAACCCGGAACTCAAAGTATGATTTTTGAGAGCTCTTTTTCTGAAATACATGGCCGATGTCTGTATCCGCTCTTAAAAATTTGTGTCTTCCATCACTGGAAAACCGCTCGTAAAACCCACCATTTTTAAAAGCCAGATCTGTAGCCGTGGGGTCGGAGACGAACATTTTATTTTTCGATTCACAATTTTCGACCAGTAAACTGCCGTTCTACGCATAATTGTCCCATGTCAGTTTTGGACGACTTTGATTTTATGACATTTTTAAGTTTAGTTTGATGTGTACTTTAAGAAAAACACATAAAATCTGGTACTTTGTTCGGAAACTCATTAAAAACAACACCAAGTCTGTTTGTCCCATCGTTAAACTTCTACGCATAATTGTCCCACCAAGTATTTTCTATCACGAAATCATGATTTTTACAAAGAATTATGTCTTGTTTACATGTTGTATAGCAAGATAATCACAAATAAAGGTGATAAACTGATAACTGGGGCGATTAGGGACACATAGGGCGAATAGAAACCCACGAGACAATTATGCGTAGAAACACAGAAATCGGTCGAAAAATTTCAATCGCGTTTTTCTCAGTTGCACTTTTTTGAACATGGGACAATTATGCGTAGAACGGCAGTAAATGTGGTCAAAGCCATTTTTAGAGGTATTTTTTGGACTATTTTACAGATAACACTATCAAATTTAAAGAATTTAGTTTCAAACAAAAAGCCATTCGAAAACATGCGCCATAAACTGTTTGGGCCCAAAATTTGAAGCTTTTCCAAAATGTATTTCCAGAGATATAGCGATTTTAGTGTTTTTCGTCTTATTTTTAACCCTATTTTTTCCTATTAAATTTTTGGATTTATACAAAATCATATACTGAACATCAAATTCGAAGTCCCGGCTCGTTCTCGCTCGAAAGCCGTCAAGTCGAAGCTTCAACGGCAGCGCTTTTACGCTTGCGCGTTTTACGCTGCGCGTGAAAGTGTTCTTTCTGGCTTCTCATAATTGATCGACAAAGTGCAATAGCGATACATATTTTTTTAAGTTAATCATAGACTAACATTATAGACTGAGTACCCTTTATTATTTTGCTAATAATGTCAATCCAATATGTTTTTCTTAATTAAATTTAAATGTCTTGCGACAAATAATGTACCTCTGAAATTAAAAAAAATGGCATTTGAGGTTTAGCCTTAAAAGATTCGAAGCTTTAGGTAAAATTCTCACTGGATGGTATCAGTATGTTTTTGAAAAAATAATTGCACCAATAGATTTCTCGGAGTTTCATCATTTTGTAAGAAAGGCTCTATTTCACCTCTGGTGATATTAAATCGGGTTTTTAACATACCTTTTTAAATACATAATAAAACTGCATGAATTTAAATAGCAACTTAGGGGACGTTAAGACGGATCGATTAAAACCATTCCGGCCAAAATTGGTTGAGCCTGTGACGAGATATTACAGTGACATTGATTTGGTACACATGTCTACATACAGCCAAACACACAGACATTTGCTCAGCTGGTAATTCTGAGTCGATATGGATTAATGATGGTAAGTCTAGGAAGTCTTAATTAGAGTTCATTTTCCGAGTGATTTTATAGCCTTTCCTAAGTAAGATGAGGAAGGCAAAAAGGTACGTAAATGTTCGAAAATCTGTATCTTTTGAAGGAATTTTCTGATCGGTTCAGTGTCTTGTTTTAGGTATTGATGAAAACTATTCGGAAAAAATGGAAACACTAGTTGAATGGTTTCAAAGATTTTGTGAACCTAAAGTTTTGTAAACATTATTTTATAAATTTCAAATATTAGATCAAAATGGCTCAAAAGTGACTTTTCCCAATAATTTTCATAAACTTAATTTTTTTTTTTCACTTTATTTTTGTAAATACATAAAATTGACCCGAAAACAAGTCGAAACCCCAAATATGAGCTTTTTAGGTTGAAATTAAGTATTTAAAAGACTGATGCGCACCTTTGGCCCGACTCTATGTGAAGTTTTCTGATCTTTTCGAAAACTATGTTTTTAAAATGTTGGAATCAAGATAGAGCGTCCAATTTCCCGGGAATTCCCGGTAAATTTTAAATTTATTAAAATTGCTCTGATCCTGGTTCTGATTAATATTTTGCAGCAAAATTGTACAGGACAGCAACTTTAATCGTTAAAAAAAAATATGAAAATCAGTTAACAACCTGACTGCATGTAAAAAATCATACAACTTTATGAAAATGTTTTTGATTTTTGCCTTTCTTACTAAAGAAAGGTATGGGTTTGGACATCATTTTCATCTTCGTAAATAAGACGATTCAGCATAAATTTCAATCGGAAAAATCGCTAAAAAATCACACTGCATCGATTTTCGACGCTTCGTCGCCAAGTTGTCAAGTTGAGCTTCGAACACTGGCGCGAGAATGCTGGCGCATATATTTTGTGGCTCGAGATATACTCGTTTGTAGTAGCTAGTCTATACCGATGTTTCCTACAAGTAGGCTACAAGTAGCCTACAACATGTAAGATATCGTAGCTTTTCGGTTTCTTTTGCCCTGTCCGTTATTGCATAACTGTCCAATGTTTATGCAAAAACTTTTGTGACATAGGACATTCATCCGGCTACAATCAATCGCCTCAAAGTACACGGAGAAAAAATAGTTCCCAAAATCGTGAACAAGCGTTCATAAACATGGGAACCACGAACAAAGTGTTCAAATTTCATGGTACATTTTTCAAAATCGTACCATGGGATTTGAACACTTTGTTCGAGGTTCCCATTTTTATGAACGCTTGTTCACGATTTTGGGCACTTTTTTTTCTTCGTGTAAGCTTCATGTTTTCGTGATTTTGTAAGTTTATTTAACAGGTTTCATTGGATTCCATTAGGAGCTTTCATCTTTACACTCAACCCCCGGTGGTTGGTCACTTTTTCGTTTGACACTTTTTTAGTTTGTACCCCGTTGGTTGGTCAAAGTCAAACTAAAAAGTGACGAACTGTCACTTTTTACACGGCGCTCACGCACACTATCAAAACAAACGTTTGTAGTGTGTGTGAACTCCGTGTAAAAGGGGTGTCAAACTAAAAAGTGACCCCGTTCGTTTGACAACAGTTGGTGTCAAACCATCGGGGTTTGAGTGTTTATCGTTTTCAAAGTTTTTAGGGCATCTCCACCGCAGGGACCTAATTGCGTTGCAAAGCTAATTTGGCACCCGCGTCAAGCCCACCGCGGTACTTGTGCGAGAGCTAATTTAGGTTCGAGTTCATCCGTGTTCATCCGAATCTAAACAAAACTCAGGTTAGCTCCGGGATCTACCGGGAGCAAATCGTCTGACGGATGGTTTTTTCAAGCAAAACAATGTGATTGGGCTAATGTGAGTTTGTAAACATAGAGTTTATCCTGCTCACGTCAGTAAATGTTTACATTAGGAGTGATGATTGATTTTTCGATATCAATTATTCGAGTTTGGAGATATTTTCCCTTCCGTGCTGCAAATTGCAGATTGAGGCTGTGTTTGTTTAATTTTGGTCAACGCATTGTCGATCTACTACCGGACATGCAAGAGACAAGTCATTTGTATTGAGTAAAAAGCAAAATTCAAGCATAACATTTTAAATAAGCCAATACGGATTTGAAAACAAGCAATCCCAGCAATCCTGTTCTTAAATTCTTAAATTCTTAAATTCTTAAATTTTTAAATTCTTAAATTCTTAAATGCATACATTTTTGAAAGCCTGATTTTGAATTCAATTTTTGATAAAAATGGTGTTTTTGAATATTAGAATTTCGGGTTTTCGTAAATTTATATTTTGGAATTTCTTAATTTCAGATTTTGTAGCATTTGTTATTTCGACATGTAATTTCTGAATAAATTAAATACTTTAATATTAAAATTATTATTCAATTCTGCATACTTTTTATTTAGAATTTCCAAATTATTTTTTTTTACTATTGAGTTTTTCAGTCAGTTAATAGATATTTGTATGATAACTTTTAAGTTTGTTTTCACTCTGGTTTACTTCATTTCGATCCGTGTGGATCAATTGGACAGCACACTGGACTCACAATCCAGAGGTTGCTGGTTGGTACTAGAAATAGTGGCCGACAGCTATAAAGACAACTTCTGTTTTTACTCATTTCGACCAAAAAACTATATCTGTCCATTTAATTTCAAAATTCTGCATGAGATTCGGCGGGGATTTTCAATATTATTATATCGAATACAATATTATTAAAACGTTTGTGAGTTTCAGTCGCATACAAAAAGGAAAATTCTTGAAATATATTTGAATTTTAATACATAATTCAAAAATGTTTGAATTTTCTGTGATGATTTGCTTATATCAAATATAGGTGGTTGATTATTTTTTATTTATAAAATACTAAAAAATGGTAAATATCACAATTTTTCAATTTAATAAAGTCGTTTTGAACCAAATTACTGATTTCTTCAATATCCATTCAAATTTGATAATCAAAATAAATGCAACTTCAACCAAACAGAGACAAATAATTCTAAAATCGTTGAAAACATTAGCCACCGGCAGCTCGGGGACTTCTCGAGCACCTATCTTGGCTACTCGACGGATCCCCGATGAACTTTTTCTTCGCTGAATGAACTCGAAGGCTAATTTAGCTTTAGCTTTGCTACCCGCGGTGCGAAAGTTGGGGTGCAAACATGTCGGGAGCAAATCGGATGAACTCTTTTAAAAATTTGAAAATGATATTTTATTGTTGTACGCAACCAATTTGGACATATAATGCAATTAGAAGCATGTTCTATCATGCTAGAATGTAGTTTTATTGATTTCGATCAACAAAACGGCTAGAATTTGAAAATAAATAAATTAGATCCCCGCGGTGGGCTTGATTCGGTAGCCAAATTAGCTCCCAGCGGTGCGAAAACGTGTATTAGCTACGGAGCAAAGCTAAAAATGGGTATCCAACCGATAGGTTTGCCACGCAATTAGATCTCTGCGGTGGAGATGCCCTTAATGCTCGCGACGCCAATGGCTTTCTACCGAAGGTACTTGTGATTGAGTGTGTAGTGGTGCGGTTATTATAAAAATCTGGAGTTTTTTTTTTTTTTTGAAAAGGTCCAATAAACCAAATTTTCAGTTTTTGCTTTTTGGGTGTTTTTTAATACCCCTGACTCAAGGCGGTTTCAAAAACACCCAAAAAGCAAAAACTGGAAATTTGGTTTATTGGACCTTTTCAAAAAAAACTCCAGAAATATTCTTTTGGTGAAAATGAAACGGGAAATACTTTTTTTTTTTGGGAAATTCCCAGAATTCCCGGGATTTATTTTTCCCTGGACGGGAAATTGGACGCTCTAAATCAAAACTAAAGTTTTGAAAAGGTCAAACATTCAACATTACGCCTTTTTGAATTTTTAGAGTTGGTTGACAAATATTAAAACATGTTTTTCGAGAGATCAGAAAATTTCACAAATAATGTTTAAAAATATAATTTTTAGTTTAACTTTTCAAAAAAATAAAAATATAGATTTTGGGAAAAAAGATACCGTCACCAGGGGTGACATTGGGTTTGGGGACCCAATCTCACCCCCTAGAGCCCAAATAACGGCTATTTTTTCGAGTACATTTTTTCTGAATTGTCCTCATCAATAACTTGCAAAACTTGCAAAATTTGCAGAGGACACCAAACCCGATCAGGAAATTTTTTTAACACTGGAACGCCCAACGCATGTCCAACTTACACGGACGCCCAAGCCTCCCAAAAAAGATGGAACGGAAACTTCAAATCGCTGGTTCTCGGGCATTACTCAACCAATCAAGATCATTCTTCTTTCCAGTGATTTGATAGGATGTCTAGATGATTTTAGAACTTTGCAGAACTTGATTTGATGAATTCTGTAATTCTTGCGATCAAAAACATCGTTCCACCTTTTTTAAAACGACTGCCTCCGCGGAATTTTTGGCGATTTTTTTCTTACACGCAAAAAAAATGGAACGATGTTTTTGATCGCAAAAATAACAGATTTGATTAAATTAAGTTCTGCAAAGTTCTAAAATCATCTAGACATATTATCAAATCACTGGAAAGAAGAATCATCTTGATTGGTTGAGGTATGCCCGAGAACCATTGAGTTGAAGTTACCGTTCCAACTTTTTTAGAGCCTTGGGCGTTGGAATGTTAAGAGATACAAATTTTCGAATATTTATTTGATGTAATTCACGTAATTAAAAAAACGCAACGTTTTTTTGGCTCGAGCATTGCCAGAATAACTTGATTTTTTTTCAAACAAAAAAAATTTAAACGGCAATATCTAGTTTGTAGTTAGCACCTTTTTTTATTCAACCTATGCACGAGCCATGACAAACGTCCAAAGGGTTATTCTAATCTAATCTAATATAACCCTATAGCACAGCCATTCTTTCGGAAGCATCCTGAAGGATGTCGGGGCGATTACTTCCAACATCCTTCTGTTCAAACCGGCCAGGCCAACTGCGTAAAGTTAACCGCGAAGATGATTCTCTGAAATGGATTGAGTTTGGGCACGAATGTTCAAACAACATCAAAGTTCAGAATCTACAGGGGAGGAAGAATCGTCGGGATCCCCCGCTCACGTTACTGTTTGTTTAGGCAGTTAATCGTTGGGAGTCACCATGCTAAAAAGTTTTGGTGTTTTTTCTCTAATTCGACAAAAAAAATGGGACGGACTTGTTTCGAGCTGCAATTTTGCAAACTTTCAACAAATTTGAAATGCAAATTTAGTGCCGAAGATTTGATTTATGTGTTGGTATTCTATTTTTTAAATGATCAATATTCAAAAACTTCTTGAGAAAAATATTGTTTTAAATCCACTCACCGACTCCGTTCCGCTTCGTCCATCTGGCGCCGTTCCTCGTCTAAATTGTTCTGTTTCTTGCTTCGCTGCTGCTGCTGCGTCCGCCCATTCCCATTGAGCAACAGCGCCTGCATCAGCTGCTGCTTGTCCAGGTTCTTCTGAAAGGGCACCGCCCGCCCATCCGGCCCCGCCGTCATCATCCGCTGGCAAACGTCGTTCATTTCCGGTCGTATCACCGCCGGCTTTATCACAACCGGTTCGATCGGATCGTCCAGGTCCTTTTTGGCGGAACCGTCGTTCGTCTGTCGTGTGACCAGATACCGGGCGGCCAGCAGTGCGGCCACATTGTCGATGGCCTGCCGCCGGAAGGTGTACGCGTGCTTGAGGTAGGAAATGCACACGACACAAATCTTCTGCGGCAGGCCGTCCGCCTCGCTCGAATCTAGGCCGGTCACCTCGGTCAGCAGCCGGCTGATGGGCATCGTCCAGCGGGGACACTCGCGGGGGTGTTCATGCAGGTAGGGCGGAATTTTGGCGTAGATTGTGTGCGATCCGGGCGCGGAACAGATGCGGCACAGGTTCGCAATGTTCCCCGCGAGCTCGGCAGTGCTGTTGATCATTGTCTTTTGGGGTTTAAGGGGGGAAAATTGTCAAAATTGACAGTTTCGAGGCTACACTTTAAGAGTTCATTTACCTTTTGATAAATTACAAGCGGATTAATTTGAAGGGCAAACACGGTTCCGCGAGGCGTTTTTTTGAACTTTTTGAAGCGTACAACTGAAGCTGATGCGCGACGACGACGGAACAGAGGACGATGATTTTTCTGTTTTGTTTACCCGTGTTTGACAGTTCGCAGCTTTTGAGAGAGGAGAGAAAAGCTACAACTTTGTTGTGAAAACAGAAGAAGGTGTGCACAACAGTTTCGCATACGCTTATTGGAAAATAATAATGTCAAAATCCTCGACCAAATCGAATAAATAACGGTAAGAGAAAAATGAAAATCAAACTTTTATAGTTTTTGCTTGAAAAGCAAAAAGGCAATGCCAAGCAAGACTCCGATGCGGTTCACAGTGGTACACGCGGCTCACAGCTTTCGAGTCAAACTTGTTGAAGAATTTCGAAGTGTTTAGTCTATTACTTAGTCTATGGTATTACTCACATTAATGTGGCCACTGGCCAGGCTTATTGCGTTGCATTAACCACTGAGAGAATTCTTTGAATGGATCACATTTCACAAAATCTAGAGAGGAGAAGAGATGTGGGGACATGATCATGACATGATCGTGAATTTATTCAATTTTTTCAGTAGCTTACAGTAGCCTCGTGGCGCGGTGGTTAGCGACTTCGGCTGCCGATCCCTAAGATGCCCCGGGTTCGATTCCCGCCTTATCCTCCTGGCTTTCTATCGGATGGGGAAGTAAAACGTCGGTCCATTTGCGTAAAAGAGGTTTTGGGTGACTCACCACACATAACCTTCGGATGCCTAGAAATGAGCAGAAACTTGCAACAGAGCCCACAAAAGACCCGGGGTCGTTAAAGTGGATTGCTTTACTTTTGTATTGCATTTCTATGAGAAACAAATGAAAGTGACGAAGAAATAAAACACAATTTGCTGTTTAAAATACATAACGATATTTATTTGATTTCGAACGCTTGCTAATATCACAACATGCTTTTACGACAAAACACTTCAAATGATACTACGATACTGATACTAAAAAAACGACTCATCATTTCGACATCGAAATTCCGCTTCACTTATCTTAAAACTAGTTCAAACAACGATTGCAACCAACTTAATCTCTAACAAGTTCAAACACGCTTAAAAGCTACGCGACGATCCGAACCGTCTGATCCAATCCGCTTGCACATTCCTGGCCATCGGAGGCTCCCCGTGCGGCAGCCCTTCTACGCTCACCGTTTCAAACTGCCCCGTCACGGTCAACGCCACGCGGCAGCCCGGGTCCGCGCAAAACCAAAGACTCGCGCTTCCCTGCTCCGTTATAAAGTCCAGATTGAACAGGTGCCCTGCGTAGATCAGGTGCGGCAGGGGTCGTAGGAACGTTGGTTGGATCAGAAAGTGGAAGGGAAGCCCTTGGATGGTGTGTTGACCGAGCGCGGTGAAGTACAGATGCCACAGCTCGTCGGAGTGGTTGTGGGGAGTGTGCGAGGTTTGCTGGGTGATGTTGAAGAGGCGCAGGGTTGCGTTGCAGCAGCGGATCGACGAGTAGATGCAACGCCACAGCGAGTAGCTTGGTTTGGAGCAGACGTAGTAGTACTCGAAGCCGTCCTGGAGGATCTTCATGGCGTCGCCTTGGTGGTGCAGCTGGAAGGTTCGGTTTGGGTTGGGGGAGGAGAGAGTGGCGAGAAGAGCTTGTTTGGGCAGTGGGACGCCGCTGGACGGCAGGAGATCGTTGATGTTGTCGCCTTTTCTTGTAATGGCGTAGATCTCTTCGGTTGTGAGCGGACCGTGAGAGTGGTTGCCCTGTTGGGAAGCTATCCAGAAGAGTCCCGTGATTTGCAGGGTTGTCTCGCACTTTACACACTTCCACTCGCTGTCCCCGCGGTCACCGATCGTGGCCAGAAGGTACTTGTACCCTTGGTAGATCATTCCTCGACGCTTCATTTCATGCTCGACGGATTCGACGGTAAATAGCCAGAAGGGTAGTTTCGTCTTTTCCTGCTTGTCGAAAACAGGATGCCGGCCATCCTCTTGCAGATAGACGCCGATGATGTCGTCCGGGTGGTTGTGCCGAGCTTTTGGGGACACCGGCACAACTTTCGTTCCGCTGTTGCTCATACGAACAGTCACCGGACACTGGCGGAGGTCGTGCCACATGCAGCGCCACATCCGGGTTCCGTCAGGCTCGTTCGATTGAAGTCGGAATTCCTGTCCGTCGTAGGTGATTCGTGCTATCACAGGTTTTACCTCCGGAGGCTGGTCTTTCTTGTCTCTGATGCTCACCAAATCGAGCTCAACGTTGCAATTGGCAAGAAGTGCTTCCATTTTACCTTCAGAAAGCGGTCCATGATTGTGCTCGTCAAATTGTTTGATTTTTCGGAAAACTCCTTGAACGCTGAGATGTGCCCTGCAACTGCCCGTCTTATTACAATGCCACGTGCTGATATATGATTGATGTATCCTAAAGAGATAAAACTTCTGACCTTCAATAATCAAATTACGTGAAAATTGAGTGGATACACCGTTTCCCGCGCCGTGGGTCAACCAAAAAGTCTTCACATCTCCATCAAACACCGTCACCCCCTTTCCCTGGGGACACTCGAGCAACTTTTCCGCGACCGGATGATGCCTGTGCTGCTCCTTCTGCATCGTAACCCGCGCCATCTCCGCGTCGATTTCAACCATGGCCCGACAGCCTTGCAGCCGGTGGTGGACGCACCTCCACCAGGAGGTTTCGTTCGGCCAGAACGAATAAAACTGAAAGCGCTGACCCTGAAATATGATCTGCAACTTGGGATCCAGCTGAGCGTGCCGCAGTCCAAAATTTTCCCCCGCCCTCATCGATTCAAAGCGACTCCCAAGCTCAACCGGGATGATGCCCTTCCGGGAGTAAATGATCGGCTCGGTGTCGGCAACATTTTGCTGCATAAGTACGATTTGTTTCAAATTCTCCAGAAAAAAAAAATCTAAACCAAAATAAAACCATACCTCGACGTTGTTGTTATCATCGAAACCGGTTGAATCAGGTTTTGACGCTGCGAGTTCGCTGCAGTAAGAATGTTTTCGTTTTCTGGGGCATGATCCGCCGGCGGGGGGTCCACTGTCACAGGACGAAGCCATTTCGTGCAAAATTTGGCTTGATTTTCACAAAATTTCAAGACGCGGACAACGATTTAAAAATTTTAGAAAACTTCGTCGAACAGGTCGAACAAAACAAAAACATTCAAGTGACAGTTGTTCGAGTCGTACACGCACACGCAAAATCACTTAAATTTCGCCCAAAAATTACGGGTCAAAATCATCACCCCAGTTCAAAATTGAGGTCGTTTTGAGAACTACTATTTATGTATGTGTAAAAATAGCAGGGCTGTGGAGTCGGAGTCGGAGTCGGAGTCGGAGCCGGAGTCGGTGGAGTCGGGTCTTTTTGAGAAGCCTGGAGTTGGAGCCGGAGTCGGAGTCGGAGCCGGAGTCGGCTAAATTTTATTAGCAGGTGTCGGAGTCGGAGCCGAAAATTTCTGATTACCCGGAGTTAGAGTCGGAGTTATCTTAAATTCAACAAAAATTATGTTTATTAATTAGTATTTGCTATAAAACAGATTAATCTACAAAACTTCTTATATTTTTAATTTTTTTTTCAAGTTGCATGCGCTACGTTGCCATTTTTATTTTGTTTAGAGATCACTTAATGATAACCTGTTAATCAGCTCTTACCCAAGTATGTAGTATCATCATAACACAAAATAAAAAATATTGGTTTTGTAGTCAGAAATATTTAATTGATTTTTGACTGCATCCTTTTGCCAATATTTATGTACCCTTTAAACTCAAATTTGACCAAATTAAAGTAAATTTAAAGTAAATCAATGTTCTGGAAAAAAGTTACGAGGTACATAAAAAAATATAAATAATAATTACTATTTATGGAAATCGAAAACAAAAAAAATCACTGACAGGATAACTCTTCCAACAAATATTCAACGATTCTAACAATCTATTACTTGGAACTCAACATGCGCATTTTGTTTATAACTTTGTACAAAAAATTAAAAGTGTCTGAGAATGTTGATCCTTAGGCAAACTATTTTGATATTGTTGCAAATTATCGTTGAACAAATCTCAAGATTTCAGGATAGGACAGGATTTCAAGATGAAAAAAAAAATCCGTGACCTAGAAAATATTTATCCTGTGGATTTTTTGTTTTTTATCCAATTCTATGTTTTTTTTTTCATATATTTTCATGGAGGCGTACGACCATTCATAAAGCTTCGTTTTAGGTGAAGATGCAAGAAGTATCGCGCGCCTCCTTCTAAGTATATAAAAAAAAATAAAAACTCAAATAAATCCAAAATCCGAGGTAAATTATTTTCTAGGTCACGGATATTTGAAAAGGTCCCCTTAAGCGTTCTTACCACGAAGATTTTTTAGATACATTGATTTGTAATAATAAACTTCATCAGCCTTGGCGTGATGTCCATGTACGTCTTAAAAATTTCAATGGAGCTTTAAAAAATAGTTTCGTTTAAAATTGTTATTTAAAAATACAAGGTGACTATGATCGTCACTGCGCTTCTTACAAATGTCAACTTAAAGGTAAGCAAATTGATTTTTTTTGTTAAATCAATCATAAAGGCCAGCTTTCTTTTAATGATCATTAATAAAATAACAATTTAATATTTTAGCTTTTAATCAATTTAATGAAAATTTGAGGTTAAGTAAATAAATCCCAATTTACTTACCAAACAGTTCTTCTGAAAATGCCTTCAAAACTGGTGTTTTTTTATTTCTGTTTCAATAACGTCTAAAACTTGTAAAACTAGAATTTTTCCGGGTTTTTCCACTTAAAGAGTTTTTAAATAATCCTATTTATGAATGTTTTCGAAATAATAGTAAACTAACTTTTGAAATATTTAAAAATATGTGGAGTCGGAGCCAACCATTTTTTGAAAGCTGGAGTCGGAGTCGGAGGATATAACTTTAAATAAAATTTGTAAAAGTATTTTTTAAAGTTTTTGCTTTCGGTAATTCTATTTTGTTTTTCATTAAATGATGGAAGACAACTGAACCAGTTTAGAATGCATTTTAAAACAATTTTTTATTCAAAATTCTACATATTTTTTGCCTCCCCCACGACCCCACCTTGAGCCAGACATTTGACATTTTCAGACATTTGGAGAACCTTTCAACTGAGATCAATTTCATAATCCTTTGCAGGGAGGGTACATATTTCTAAGTTTTGATTTTGCTATCTGAATGCTCTTTTGAGGTAAATAAATTTAAAAAACCCCTAAATCTATTTAAATGAACCGTTTTCAAATTATACCTAGTTTAATTTCAAAATTTAAATTTCGGGCTTAACTTTTGAAAATAGATAATTTTCCTTTTTTCATTTGTTAAATAAAATTGTGATGTTTTTTTATATATTTCATGTCTCCTACATTGAATGCATGGACAACGTTTTTCGGAAACAAATTTCGGATACGATTGCTCTTAATTTTCGAATCAAAATAAAACACCAGACGCCTTTTCACTAACATAAAAATTGCATTTATTTCGTGAATAACGGTTTTTAATTGGGCCATTCTATTGCACAGCACATCGATTCCAACTTTCAAATCTTTCACTTCACTTGTCGCACGCTTCTTCCTCGTTGCGTTTTCAATATCTTTTATACACATAATATAATATAAATCCTCTTACAAACAACATCCTTCAACATGTCCTAAAAAGTACAACAAAACTGTTAAACAAGTCAACATTGCTATTTTTGCTCTCACTTTCTCTCTCTACTCAAATTTTGTTCCCAATCATCAGGCACACCTGTTTCTTTGCTGTTTTTTTTTTGCCGCTTGCTTTGTAACGACGTTCCTCTTGGTTGTATTGCTTTGAAATCCTTAGTTTTTAGTTAGTTGGTTATTTTTTTTTTTTCTTCTCTTTTTCTAAGTTGAGCAAATAATGTTCGCAAACGAAAACGGAACAGCACCGATTCGATTCGAGATTTTCTTCTTCTTCCTCTAAAAATTTGCACACGTGATTGCGATTGTTCTTGAGCGTTTGTAACGGTACGTAAACTTAAGGGGTAAAATATACGTTCTTTTTTAGTTTCTTCTCAAGGATAATTTACTACGTTAGGGGGGCGCATGATTGTTACTTGGTACTAAACCTAATGAATTTTATAAATTAAGGCATTTCTCGAAATCGCATTGAACTTTTGATGTTGTTCTTAATTTTTGATTGCTTGCTTTTGGAAGACATGTCGTGATTTTTGTTGTTGTTAAACATTTGCACATAAAATTAAACAATTTTAACTTAAACAAACAGGTAAATATGATAATGGGTCATTTTTTAAACTTAACAGAGTTTAAAGGGTTCTTTCCTTAACAAACTAAGCACAACATTATTAACTAGTACGTGTTACACGGCGCTTGGCTAAGCAGGGTCGACTGCTGCTGGTTTGCATTGGCTATATTTATAGTATAGTATATTTACAGCAGTCACATGTTAGTCAAGAAATTGAGCAAATATCTTATCGAGTGTGTGTGTGTAGTTCTTGATCTTCATCGTTGCTTTAAGCTTCTTTCATACAAACTAGAGTGGAACTCATTTTAAACGCTATAGAGGGCCCTCCACGGAGCCGCTTAAATAAATTTACAAAAAGAGACAAAAATGGTTCGTATAATTGCTAGGTTAAATATTTTTCGTTATGCTAAGTTTCATTTATACTCTCTATTGTACTTAAGTTTTAAAAGTGGGATTAATCTTGGCTACTTGTATAAACTTTGATATGTATGTCTTGGATTAGTTTGGAATGCTTTTGATTGCTTTTTGTTTACACTCGCAGGCGATTTTTTCGGTAGAAAGACTAGTTTTTTCATGAACTTTTAAACATCAGTAATAAAAAAGTTAAAAATAATAAAAATAAAATTAACGGAAAAAGTAAGAATTTTGCAGAAAAAAAAAACAAAAAATTGTGCTCCCATTTTTGACTCAAGCAGCAGATATAAGGCTTTCTAGGCCCATTGAAAAAAAAATATTTAACCCAAAAATGACGAACTTCTCGTCACAGTTTCTTGATGCAATCAATAGAGCTTTATGACGTTTCGCGTACACACACTAGCGCACCATTTGATTTTGCTGGCCGGACAAAATTTAACCTCAATCTTTTTCGTGTATGTACACGCAATACATGCGCACGTAGATAACTCTATGGCCGAGCTCGAGCTGTCAAAGCCCTGCGAATGTTGGCTGACATAACAAACAAACAAACTCGCACTTTTTCGTGTTTGACAGTTTGCAAAGCTTGCAAAATAGTTTTCGATGTGTGTGTATGTGTGTAGTCCAATCCAATACCCGCTAACCGGTAGCGAAATTATGGGAAAGTATAGTTTGTATCAGGCTTTGTATATGACGAATGCTGATACAACATATCTTAGTCCCGGGTATTAGGTGGTGATAACCCTCGCGCTGCTTCCAACGACCCGTTTCAGAATGACAGAGCTCCTTGCGGTCCAATTCCGAGGTCGCTGGGCATTGTTCGGCCCCGCCTAAACATAGAAGCAAGCATCTGAAGGAAACTCGATCTATATTTAGACTTCCAATCCCCTCAGGCAAATCAGGGATCAGCGCGTATTTAATATGAGAGGATAGAGATAACATGTTTCAACACTACGGATCAATTCAATGCTTGAGAGTAAACCTTCTGATGGCCGACTGCTTAGCGTCCCAGACCACCAATCCAAAGGTGTGAGTTCGAATCCCACCTGATTTATTTTCGTTTTTGTTCATATTCTTGAACTTTGATGATTCCAAATTTCAAAGGTACCGACCGGGATTTGATCCCTGAACCATCTGCTTGTGAGACAGAAGCCGTAACCATTAAGCCACGGAGCCGGTTAGCTTGCAAAATAGTTTTCGATCCATACAAAATATGCTGTCGAAAAATATTGCATTAAAGTCAAAATAATAATTTTAAAAGATTGTTTGACTGTTAAATGTTAAAAGAACGATTGAATGTATTTTAGACCAACAGATCGTCATTCCGTCGCTTCTGTATTGCTACGCGCTTCAAGTTTGTGTGCGTGAGCTCCAAATGAGCAATTCTCTACTAAATCGGCCGATTTTGTGCATTTTATTTTGTAATGTATTTTTTTAATTGGCTCAAACTTTTTTCGGCACGTAAATATCCGAAAATCTGAATCTTTCGGAAGAATTTTCTGATTGGGTTTGGTGTTTTCGGCAAAGTTGTAAATATTGATGAGAACTATTCAGAAAAAAATGTTTGTCCACAGTTTTCTTAATTTTGAAATTTTTTGAAGGTAAAATTTATACGGGTAAAATGTTAATTCCCCAATAAACACATATTTTTAACAAAAAAAAAAAGGGTTTTCTCGATACTTTTCTATGGCTAAAAAGTTGCTGTTTTTCTAAAAAAATATCAAAAATATATTTGATTTTTAAAAATTGACTTTTTTGTGAAAAAAAAACAAATTTAAAACACCATTTTTTTTCACCTGCATTTTTTTCTGAATAGTCTTCATCAATAACTACAAAATTGCCGAAGCCACCAAACCGAACAGAAAGCTCTTTCGAACAATAAGGCTTTCTAGGTCCAGTGAAAAAAATAAATAATTTAATCCAAAAATTACATACTCCTCGTCACAGTGTCCTGATGCAAACAATAATCGAGCTCGAGCAGTCACAGCCCCACGAAATATGATGGTCGTCATATTTGGCTGCCAGTCAAAAAAAAAAAAAAAAAAAACAGCTAGAAATTGCATGACAAGAAACTTTTGCTAGAAAGAGATAGCAAATCTGATGCAAACAAACCCGCAGTTGCCACGTAGACAATTTGAACGTGTTGGTAAACTTATGACTAGAAAACATCTTTAAACGGTGCATTTTATCAACAAATCCGTGCAAATTCAATTGTAAATTTCAAACTGAAGTCAATTTGTTATGGATAAAATGGTTATTTCCCCAAAAAAGTCATTTTTTCAAAAACAAAAAAACATAATTTATATCGATACTTTTCTATGGCCCAAAGTTGCAGATTTTTGTCTAAAAGATTTCAAAAATTAAAAAATAAGAATTATGGGAAAATGATTTCTTGTGAAAACAAGTTAGTTTAAAAATCAGCATTTTTTTCCGCGTAACATTTTTTCTGAATAGGTCCTCAGCATTACCTACAACTTTGCATAAGACACCAATCAGAAAATTTCTTCGAACAATACAGATTTTCGATTTTTTTGTTTGAGAATTGCTCATATGTATTCGTCTTGATATTGCTTTTGTTGTATTGGTTTCTGATGCAAAAATTATCAGCGCACTCAAATCGGGGTGGTGTGTTGATTTAAACCATCATCCCCATAAATAAATCGCAATGGTTCATTATGGCGACAAGATATCAGATCGACATTTGCTAAAACTTAGCCTGACAGTGAGTCAACAAAAGAGTTTACAAATTACCAGAGTTTTTTTTTTTTTTTTTGAGAAGTGACAGCTGTTTGTTTTCCACACAGCACGGTGCCATAAACATACTCATTTTTTAGGTAAATTTATGCGAATGAAAATTTGTTTTATCATTAACACTTTAATTGAGCATTGTAAAAAAATAGTAATATTTTTTTAAGAATAATGGAGAATGTAGAAATTGTTTTAATTTTTTTTATGGTGGAAATTGATTTTTAAATTTAGATTTTTACAAGTTTCATGAAAAAACAAGTTCTACCAAAAAGTATCACCGCATCATCGTTGGTGGATCGCTTTTCTTCGTCACAATTTTTACAATTATTGTATAAAACTACAAATTAAGTATAACATACTTAAACATAACAAATCAAATACTTACAAACATTCAAAGTAAAACCACTCAAACATGCAACAGTCACAACATTCACACAAACAGTTAAATTAGCATTAAATATTCTACTTATCCAGACTAAACGATGAACAGCTCAACGTACTGATTCGGTGCCGCCGCCGCCGCGCCCATCAAACTTCCGGGCCCCGCCGAAACGAGCTTGTCGTGGATGTGGTGCTCGTACGTGGGCGGAAGCTGTGGCAGCGGCTGTGGAAGCACCCCGTGGTAATGGTGTTGATTCAAGTGGTGATGATGATGGTGGTGGAAGGGCGGTGGAGGCGTCGTTCCGGGTCCGATCGCCGGAAATGCACCACCGCTCGGTGGGATCGGGGACAGGGGAGACTGGGGCTGCGGGGTCGAGCCGGACCGTTCCGAGTCGTGCCGGCCGCCGGACGAGGAACAGGACGACGACGAGGCCGAATAGTGGTGGGTGTGGTTGGGGTAGTGATGGTCCGCTGAAGCGGTGACGCCGGACGCGGTCGAAAGCTGTGGAATTTTAAAAATAACTGTCAATTGGAACCTAGGGCGCGCGTTCGTGAGGTTCGCGGCGGCGGGAAGAAAAACAGGTTAGCAGGAAGAGAAAGAGAAAAAAAGAGAGAAGACGAGAAACAAGTATGTTACAAAAGGGTCGTGACCAGGGTTTGGTTAAAAGAATTTGTTTTTAAATTTAAATACCACCACCAATTATGGCCACGAACATGAAAGATGAGGCGTTAGAAAGATAAAAAAAAATCTTCAATTGACATAATTGTGCGAAATTATTTAGAAAATCCCAACTGAATTCTATATCCAGACAGTGAGCAAGAGAGTAACTGTTCTCTCATTTTAATTTTGAGAGAAAATGTAATTTCAATATTCATTTTAAAAATTGCCAAACATAAAGTTTTTGTAACTTGGTTTTTACTAGAAATGAACAGGAGATGTCAAAGTGGTTAAAATAAATGAATTTATAAATCCATTCTCAATGTTACAATTTATTTTACAAGGAGCGCATTTTATACAATAACATTTTGAAATATTCAAATGTGTTGATTTATCAAGTGCGTGTTTTTTTGTAAAATAGTTGCCTGTTGGCTCGGAATTTGCAAAATATTCATTGTTGTCAAAATGCTTAAACGGCATTTTCCACTGTTGCTCCAAAAATAGCCTTTCCATTCTCAAATAAGTGAAATAGTTAAAAACACAATAGTTTATAAGACCTTCTAAAAAAACTCTAGAATTTGAAGTTAAGTGCTAAAGACGAATTGAGTTTTGTTGTTAAGGCTGGTACAAATTTTATTTAAAGTTAACAGGTGTAAAATGCATTTTAAAGCACTTTTTGCTTTTAAATATTTTGACTATGGCTTGTTATTTTAATTTTTATATCTTTTATTCCCCCCCCCCCCACCCTTCCTCCTTGACCAAGGCCAGAACCGAGGGACAAAAACTTTGAAAAATATTTGCATCGGCCTAAATTGAATTGAATTAATTTGAAAATTATACAAAATGTCAAGGGGTTTCCAGCATCAAGGATTACTGACCAGTCTAAATGGAATTACCAGGATTTCTAGCAATATGTCACGAATTACTATGATCTCCCAGAATTACATGGGATTACCAGAAACCACGCAGAATTTATAAAAATAACTTGGAATTACTGCCTAGCTTTCAGCATATTGAGAAAAGTCTTTGGAATTTCCATTTCCATTTCCATTCGAGCAGTTTTTGCTTTTTTCTACAATGTATTTCTTATGGAGCGAACTGTCAAAAACTGCTCGACTGCGGGTGCTCCATTGGACCAAATGACAGCTGTCAAACGCACAAAACCATCTGCTTGGCAATAGTGCGTCGAACCCGGGAATTCCCGGCACAAAATTCCCGAGATAAAAAAAAAACCTTATTTGGCCTGGAAATTACATTAGTATTACAATTTATAAGTTTAAACTTTTTTAAATTTTACATTAATTGGTACCATTTTATTTGTTGTCAGCTTTCATTAGGCTGTTTTAGTCACGTCATATAGAAAAAAATAAAAAAAATATTTATAAGATACTTATTTAATTTGCATTAGAAATGTGGTGGATATAAAATTCAATGCACAACAGAGAACAACAAAAATTTGTTTAAGTTATCTAAAAACTGCTATCCTTGTTTAGATTAATATCAATAGTATTGAGCTAATTCTATAGATTTACAGCTTGAAAAACAAAGCAAATATAAAGAAAACATAGATTTCATGACTTTTTCAAAAACTTCCCGGGAATATATAAATATTATTCCCGTTTTCCCGGAAACTAAAAACCTGAGAAAATTTGATGTCCTGCTTGGAAATCATCGTACAATTGGGTAAACATCAACATCAGTTTGACAACTGATTTTGGCGTTTGAGTGCATTGAAAATTCAAAGCACAACAAAGAACAAAAAAATCTAATATAGCTAACAGTATGATTTTAAAGCATGAAAAATTTAAGACGTTTTCAAAAAAATCCCGGGAATAAAAAATATTTTTTCCCGTTTTCCGAGAAACTCAAAACCCGGGAAAATTGGTCATTCTACTTGGAAATCATCGAATAATGGGGTAAATATTAACATCAGTTTGACAATTGATTTTGACGTTGACAACTGATTTTTACGTTTGAGTGCTTTTTATCTGAATACATTTGAATTAGAGAACATCCGAATTTGCGGACATTCCAAATCCGCTCTGTTATTCATACAACCATAAAAGGCATCAAGGAAAAGCAAAATGCATTCTGCTGATTTACCTTCAAAGAATTACTAGTAGTGACTTCACAGAAAAAAATATGGCAATATTCATCAGGAAATTGTGACAGATCTTGTGTAAAAAAATGACTAATTTTACCTCAGAAAATGATGCATTTTCATCAGTTTTTGATGAATATTCATCAGGTTCACATTTTTAAACATTTTTAATGTAATATTACTGAAAAAAGAGGTAATATTCAACAAACCAAATTTTCAACATTCCAAAATTCTACTTTTTTTCTGTGTTGAATTGATGGGAAATACACGAATTACTGAGTAACTATGGACACGAATTACTACGGAATTACTAGGTAATTCCAGAATTATAGGAATTACTGCAGATTTGCGAAGTAATTCTGGAATTACTGAATTACTTACTCAAAATCTGAATGATCCCGTACTAGCTATAACTATGGTTTCTTACATGAAAATTAATAGGCAACAGTTATTTTCTAATATTTTATTATTTTCCGAAGTATTTTTTCACAAAAAAGAATAGTTAATTCTTCTTCTAGAAGTACTTTGGACACTTCTCTACCACGGTCAGAATGATTCCATACCATTCCGTATGTATTTAATTTGTACTCTTCATTTTGCGGAAAAATCAAAGTCACCCCGTATTACGGTATGTAAACATAAGTAATTTACTTGTCGTCCTTTTTGCACTAAAACTTTATCTTTAGCCAGTTGACCTTGAAAGCCAATACAGTCATGCCTCGGTTTTGCACGCCTCGGTTTTGCACTGCCCCGGTTTTGCACCGTTCAGCTGCCTCGGTTAAGCACGGCCCAGTGCTTAACTGAAGCACAGAGCTTATGGGATTTTGGCTATATGGGAGACATTGGCTATAATTCTATGAATATTCATGCAAACATAAAAAATTATAGTGTTTTGGAATCGGGATGATATCAGCTATCCATTAAAATTATAATTTCATGAAAATTTTTACAAAAATACGTATTTTTCCTGTATTTTGAAAACGCATATTTTTTCTCTAAAGAAACCAAAAATATATTGATATTACAATATGGGTATCAAATGATCAGGTTTTTTTTCATACATTTTGGATGTAACAATAACATTTTTAGAAAATACTCAAAATTTTCACAAAACTACGTATTTTCGAAAAAAATACTCAAAATTTCAATTTTTACAATATGGGTATCAAACGATCGAGATTTTTTCAAACATTTGGAATGTAATAGCAATATTTTTAGAAAATACTGAAAATTATCACAAAACTACATATTTTCGAAAAAATACTCAAAATTTTAATTTTTACAATATGGGTATCAAACGATCGGGATTTTTTCATACATTTCGAATGTATTAACAACATTTTTAGAAAATACTCAAAATTTTCACAAAACTACGATTTTTTGAAAAAAGGTACTCAAAATTTCCGTTTTTACAATGTGGGTATCAAACGATCTTGATTTTTTCCTACAATTCGAATTTAATAACAGCATTTTTTTTAAATACTCATAATTTTCACAAAACTACGTATTTTCAAAAAAAATACTAAAAATTTCAATATTTACAATACGGGTATCAAACGATCGGGATTTTTTCATACATTTCGAATGTAATAACAACATTTTTAGAAAATACTCAAAATTTTCACAAAACTACGTATTTTCAAAAAAAAAATACTCGAAATTTCAATATTTGCAATATGGGTATCAAATAATCGGGATTTTTTCATACATTTCGAAAGTAAAAAATTAAAATACTCAAAGTTTTCACAAAACTACATATTTTTGAAAAAAAATACTCAAAATTTCCGGTTTTCACAAGAGGTATCAAATGTTCGGGATTTTTTTATACATTTCAAAAGTTTTAACACAAATTCAGTTTTTTACAATATGAGTATAACATTGTTGAGATTTTTTCATTAATTGTTTCTTTGTATCGTCAACGGAAATTTTAAGTATTTTTTCGAAAATACGTAGTTTTGTGAAATTTTTTAGTATTTTCTAAAAATGTTGTTATTACATTCGAAATGTATGAATAAATCTCGATTGTTTGATACCCACATTGTAAAACCGGAAATTTTGAGTACTTTTTTTCAAAAATTCGTAGTTTTGTGAAAATTTTGAGTATTTTCTAAAAATGTTGTTATTACATTCGAAACGTATAAAAAATCCTGATCGTTTGATACCCATTATTGCAAACATCGAAATTTTGAGTATTTTTTCGAAAATACGTAGTTTTGTGAAAATTTTGAGTATTTTCTAAAAATGTTGTTATTACATTCGAAATGTATGAAAAAATCCCGATCGTTTGATATCCATATTGTAAAAATTGAAGTTTGAGTATTTTTTTTAAATACGTAGTTTTGTGAAAATTTTGAGTATTTTCTAAAAATGTTGTTATTACATTTGAAATGCATGAAAAAATTCCGATCGTTTGATACCCATATTGTAAAAATGGAAATTTTGAGTATTTTTTCGAAAATCCGTAGTTTTGTGAAAATTTTCAGTATTTTCTAAAAATGTTGTTATTACATTCGAAATGTATGAAAAAATTCCGATCGTTTGATACCCATATTGTAAAAATGGAAATTTTGAGTATTTTTTCGAAAATACGTAGTTTTGTGAAAATTTTGAGTATTTTCTAAAAATGTTATTGTTACATCCAAAATGTATGAAAAAACCCTGATCATTTGATACCCATATTGCAATTACAATATATTGTTGGTTTCTTTAGGAAAAAAATATGCATTTTCGAAATACAGGAAAAATACGTATTTTTGTGAAAACTTTCATGAAATAATAATTTAATGGATAGCTGACATCATCCCGATTCCAAAACACTATAATTTTTGATGTTTGCATGATTTTTCGTACGATTAAAGCCAATGTCTCCCATATAGCCAAAATCCCATAAGCTCTGTGCCTCGGTTATGCACGCCTCGGTTTTGCATCCCCCATATGCGGTGCTAAACCGAGGCACATCTGTAACTGTAATTCTTACAACATTGTTACACTCTAAACAATTACTCTGTGAAGTTAGAAAAAACACGAAATATTAAAATGTAAAATTTTGTTTCAAATAAAAAAATTACCCTTCTAGATTAATGTAGATTGGAAAGATGCATTTGATTTAAAAATTTCCCTTAAAAATACATAATCCAATTTTTTTTACAGTTGTGTAGCGAAAAATGGCGAATTTTGTGTGTTTTTTCGATGCAAAATACGTTTTTTAGAAATTTTAAGTACGCCATCTAATCGGACGTTCAATTTTTCATAGAAGTCTTTTTGACACCAAATTTCCATCTCATCCCCATTTCAAGCTGCAAATTATTGAGAAACATGCCTTTTTTCGCATGTTCAAAAATGGAAGAGGTCGTACCGCCCCTCTGTCACGAGATATCAAAAAACGAACGTCGGATTCGTGATCAGGGACAAAAGTTACCCGGGGCTGGGGCAACTGCGGTGTGAAGGAGCCATTACACTACCGCAAACAAACAAACAAACTCGCAAACTTGTTTGCGGCAAACTCGCAGAAAAGGCAAAATGTATGCAGGCTGACGTTTGTACAAACAAATCCAAGTAAACAAACAAAGCAGACAAATTGGCAAACTGTCAAAAAGTGCGAGTTTGTTTGTTTGTTTTTTTTTTTTGTTTTCGGTAGTATAATGTCTCCTTGAGTTGGCGGAGAATGAACCAATGTGTGTGTGTGTGTGTGTGCAACCAACCAAACGGGACCACGCGGTCGCTTCTTACAAATTGAGTTGTTTCCATGTATTTTTAGCTCTCATTCTATACATGCAAATAACTCGCATAGGCATTTGGAAGGTGTTAGCTCTGCCGAGCTTCGGTGACCCATTTCTACGCTGGCTAGCCGAGCGCGAGGTACTTCAGCTTTGTCGACAAGCCCCGCCCTGAAGAACGTTTGGACCAATCGGATTCAAACGTTATTAAGAACTTCCGAACCCTTGTCAAATGGACAAGGACCCAGCGCGTATATAGTTGATGGTGGTAACAGTATTCCTAATTCCAGTCATAGCTCACCAAGTCGCGATGGCCTAGTGGTTAGCATTTTTGCTTACCAATCCAAAGGACGGGGGATCGAACCCCGACACGAGCGACTTTGATTTTTCGTACATGTTCAGAGTTTCAAGATTTATATTTCCTATACTTTCTCGTTGAGAGCAGATGGGAATCGAACCCAGGACCATTCGCTTTACAAAGCTAACACCGTAACCAGTCAGCCACGGCCGCTCCTCAGTTGGCGGAGAATGAACCAATAATGAAAAAATAATATTATTTACCCAATACCAAAACCAAAAGATCTAACCAAGAAGGGCAAACTCACCAACGCCGGCTGGTGGTGATGCTGCGGGGGCATGTTCGGTGGCAGATGGTGGGGGGCCGGTGGGCCCGGCGGTGCTCCGTAGTACGTCGTCGGCGATACCGGTGGACTGGGATAGCCCCAGTACAGGATCGGCTGCGGGTAAAACGCTGCGGCGGGATGGTGCGCTCGCGGGGGTAAAACGGCCGCCGGTGGTGGTCCGAACGGGGTGAACGTGCCAAAGGGAGCCCCGACGATGGTGCCACCTACGCAAAACAATGGAAAATTGAGGGAAGAGATAATGGGAAGGGATTGGGTTAGATTTTGCTGCATAGGAGAGCGACGAACGCGCGTTTGTTTTTGTGGTTGCTTTTTTTTGGTTGTAATTGTAGCGATTTGGAAAGATACAATAAGAAATTATAAGTAAAATGATAGGAGGGAATTTGTTTAGAGTATTTGGGGAATTGATTTATTTTATTCGGGAAAGATATTTAGTATTTTTAACCCCTACGTATTTTTTTCTTGATTTTTAAGCTATGCGTACCGTGCAAATGAAATGTAGGTGAATCATGAGATTTAGCTAAACGGAACAGTTGTTTAATAAGCCTGACATGTTCGCAAATCGAGTAGTATATTATTTAATCAGAATCTTAATACCTAGAAATGTGGCAAATAATTTATAAAAATGAAATTTAGTTATAATAACTTTTGATTTTAAACTTTAAATATAAACCAAAAATTCAAGGAATTGCGGAGTTTCAGCTGTCCAAAAATAGTTAAAACAAAAACTGGATTAAAAATGAAAACAAAAGTGAAAATTTCAAATATTTTCTGGGGAAATTTCGCATGTCAAAATTGATTAAAAAACGTTTTCAATTGCATTTCATTTTTTGATTTTTTTCTGTTATATGTTAAACAAATCTACAGAAATAAAAACGGTAAAAAATTAGCCCGAAAAATTGTAAGAATTTTAATTTTCTAAAAATTTCTACAATGTTTTTTGACAGCTTGAAAATCCGCATTACCTTATCTAATCTATATGCCTTGATGATATTATGAAAATTGAAGGACAACAGTTATAAAATAATTTCCATAATTTGTAGATTTTACTATTGAGAGACTTGTTAAAGCTATTTTTGTACGTTAAAAGATGGACAAAGACAAATTTATATTATTTCGAAGTATACAATTTGGTTACAATAAAAAAAAAGTCAGAGACGATCAAGTAACATTTTTAAACCAATTAAGGGGTTACATACATGTTAATCGTCAAAAATGTCTGAAGTTGGTGTGAGTACACATTTAATTTTATTTAAAATCTGTTTTCAAGGCATTAAAATAAACATTTTAATCTAATAACAAAATGAATATGAAGCCATTTGGACGTGCCATTGCCGAGATAGAGCTATTTTAAGTTATCAGTTCCAAAAAACGGGTGCCACAATATCTCAACACTGTTTTGACCAAATCAGCTCAAAATTTTAAAAATATGTTTAATGTTTTTTTTTCATATAAAAAATCGTCAGTTTTTGATTTTTGTATTTTTTAAAAAAGAAAAATTTCAAAATCGGGCTTCGTCATGCACACGGGTTGTGTCTTGGGAGTCTACACCCCAAATTTCCAAAACAACTCGGCGTTTAGAGAAAAACGTTCGCAAAGTTTGGCAGTTCGCTTTGCGCATGGCAAAATAGTAAACTTAAATTTAGTATTTGTATTTTTAAATTTAGTGAATTTTCGGTAACATGAAATTTTGTGATTTTCTACATGTATGTAACCCCTTAAATACCAATTATAACTTCTAAAAACGTCAAAGCGAAGGGTCAATTAAAATGAAAAATAAAAATTATAAAACGACAATGTTACATGAAAACTCATCACCGTCATTTTAACCGCCATCTTGGATTCAAAAATTCGAAATCGGTTTGAATATGAAAAACAAGACAACGAAAAAAAATATTTTTTCTCGTGGTTCGATTATCCGAAGTGAAATTTTCCGTGACCTCCGGATCCTACAATTTTGTTTAAATGTGTTGAAAAATGGATGAAGAAAAAAAACATTGAACTTCCATAAAAAATCTATTGTACTTGGTAAATCTATGGGATACTTGGTATTTAACTGGGCTGATGAGCCAGTTACCGAAGCAGTCATCTGTCAAACTAACACGCGAATCGGGCACTCCACTGGGCTGGTCGAAAATGACGAGGGGATGGTCAATTATTAATTTTTTAAATAAGAATAGCAATATAAAAAAAATATTTTATTAGAATAGAGCATGATATTTAAATAAAAACTGTAAAATATTGTTTTATTTGTTTAAATTAATTTTGCATCCACTGACCCCTCGATTTTTTTGACGTCTGTCTGTTTTTAACTGGGCTTCAGTAAAAACAGCCCAATTAAACTATAATTGGGGTTTGGAAAAGTTAGAAGTTGCTAGTATCGAAATAAGCTGTTTTTTTTCTCTAAGAAATTGTATTTCATTCTTCATTAGTACATTTTCTGTAAATTTCAAAACGTCGTCTTAGTCAAATCGTCAATCTACTACGGATTAATTACGTAAAATTACAGTTAACTTTATTCCCTTATCCAAACCGAGTTGTAAAATAAGCACAAACAGGGACATCAATTCGAAATATTTCTTATTGCACAACATGAACAAGGTCTACGCATAACAGTAAAGCACTTAAAAACTATAGTTTGTTGTAAAAAAAATCCACAACACAAAACGCGAAACTACCATTCACATTTAGCTAAATCTCATGCTGCACCATCTATTACGACAACATCAAATTAGATTTTGATTCACTGAGATAATATCTATTGAGACTTGGAAAAAGTAAAGATTTAAGCGATTGCAAGTTGGTGATGTTACATGAATTATTAAATCCGACTTTTTTTTCCAAATTATCCACTGCCCACACATGTAAACGTTGGTAAAGTCCTACTTATACCGATTATCTTAATTAATATTAAGGGAAGAGGGATTTCATTTGAGAAAAAAAAAAGCTTTGCTTGGAGGGAGACAAAACAAAGGGATGAGGCAAAAGCGTGGTGACACAAAGAAATAATGTAGGTTAGAATGGGGACAACCGACAGATTAGTATTTGACAACTGAGGAAGTAAAAATAGGAGATGAAAAGAAATAAAACACAGAAAAAGCACAGACAAACAGACGTAACCGATTTTACATTGTGAGTTTCTGAAAAATCAAATTGACCGTTAAATTATTGATTGATGAATTTTTAAATTGTTTAACGACTGTTTGTCTGTGAAAAAAGAATCAATGGAGAGAGTAGGGTTAAAGATGAAAGGAAAGTAAAAAAAATCTTAAAACTTAGTACAGGAACAGAGTATAGGTACAAAAATGAATAAATAAAATTGTAAAAATACACTCACCGTAGATGCAAACTATTTATAAACTTATGTTACCATTGCATGATAAGAAGAGGAGGAATTTGCCCATAAACCACCAAATATACTCTTCCGCCAGGAGAAAAAAAACACGCTGCGATGTGGTAGTTATAAGGTTGTGGTGGTAGTTATTAAAAACTAGTGTGGCTAGTAATCCTTCCGTTTGGAGCTTCTGTGTTTATTTTTTTTTTGTTTCGAGCGACGAGTTTCCTTTCCCGGACAGGACGAGCGATGAGATGTAGAGAAAGTTGGTTGGTTTTATTTTGGCGTGTACTTGGGCGCGCGCGCGCGATTGTCTCAACTTGCCAGCTGCACACACACACACACCGATACAACACCGATTAATCCCACCACACACTTCACCATATTGATCTTGCATACTGTTTTGCGGAAGAATGACATACACACAGACAGGCGATTTTAGCTGCTAATACAATGGAAAATTATTTGTCGAATTTAGGTTTATTTTCTTTTGTTTTCAGCACTAGTCCAGAGTTGAATTTGGCGGTTTTAAATTTCTCGGGTTTAGTTTTAGCTGCTAAATAAAATTTAATGACAGAAAAAAGAGGTGAAAAGTAGACTCAGTTAGTTCGCGTTTTGTTTGACAGCTTCCTCTATTGTTCTATGATGCAGTAGTGTGTGTCTTCCGGACGCCGAAGAAAGAGGGGGAGGGAGGTGCAGCAAAAATCCCGGTTAATAAATGCACTAGTCCGATTAGCCATCAAGTAAACAACAACGTCAGCACGCAAAAGACAGAAATTGAGACAGCGGGACTTAAAATTCACCACAAGGGTCACGTCAACTTGACCCCAAAACCCCCTTGCGACCATGGGTAATGTGCTGCAGTCGATTCACCAGCCAAAGCAAACAAAAGGTAGACTAAATTACGCAGTTTAGAGTAGTTCATCCTTGCTTTTGACAGTTGGTCACCTTCATCATTGTAGGCCTTGACCAGCATCAAGGAAGACAATGGTAAAGGTTAGGTTGTCTGTCAAACGAGGGGTGAATCAACAATTTTAACATATTTTCAAACAATCAGTAAAATGAAATGAAATTGCTTCTGACTCGACAGTAACTAATCGTAGCATTAAAACAAACCCTGCCATAAACCAAGATGGTGATGCGAAAGAGGGGGCACAGTAAGAAGAAGTGAATGGTCAAAATAAAACTGTAACCACGGTTGTTATTTGCTTTTGTTATGTTTAATGTTATTTAAACTATTTCCAAAGAGCTGTTTTTATTGGGTTTTTGACTTATTAAAGAATATATGAATAAAAGAAAAATATTAATTCTACCTGGTACATGATACGCTTACACAGACACATTTAAAAAAATCTAAGCTATTTTGAGCTGAGCGAAGGAAACGGGAATAAAAAAACACTAACGTAACAATATCAATTCTGTATAATTGGGCTCCTCCCACAACATTCCGAAAACGGGAGCGGAGCATTCTCTCACTCTCTCACTCTCTCCACAGAGCACAGAAGGGCGAAAATCCAAACGGAAGAATTTGGTGAGATATAAACAAACCGACGTCACCGACCACCCGAGCAAACGAGGTGCACTGTTCGAGCTAGGAACACACTTTGTTACACAAGTACAGCATATCCGCGCAATGTTCAACGAAATGATACCCGAACACCGGAAGGTGGAAGTAAAGTAAACAAAACAAAGATGAATGTAACAACCAAGCCCACCAAACCAAATTTACCTTGCGCGTCTGAGATTTTCCCCGTTCTGTCTCCGAGATGAGTGTGTGACAAACTAACAACTAACAATCTTATCCGGTAAAAAAAAATATATAAAGTACACATTTCAGCCATTGCTTTCCGAACCTTGCGCGGCAGCGTGCACTTTTCGAACACAATTAGTACGGATTTAAAGATAAAAACACAACTGTTCGAAAAACGCCCGCAACCGCCACACAAAAAAAGAGTCTCTTTTCACATTAAAGCCCTGAATACCAGATTACGATAACACAATTTGCTTGTTTCTGTACTTGCGCCGTGTTTTTTTTTTTTTTTGCTGTGTATAACAAGGAGTGTTTTTTGTGTATGTTGTTGTTGTTATTACGTGTAAGTGTAATGTACTGCTGCGAACGAAAGTCACAAATAGACGGAATGTGGCGCGCTACACGATCACCGTGAACCCGAGCAGAAAATAATAATAATCACACAAAACCGCTTGCCGCCGCAACTTATCGCTTAGAGTTAGCCAATTTGGGGGACAATTGTACTAAAATAAACACGAGCACGACAACACTTACAAATCTAGCAGGGAGGGGTTAAATAAGTCTATATGTGGTAAATTACTGGAATAACAATGCGACGCGCGTGTTTTTGTAAAAAGAGAAACGAGTGTGGGAGGCCGCAGCAGAAATAACAAATTGTGTTAGTACAAAGGGTTGGGGGGTGCGTTTTGTTTGATTTTGTTTCGGTAGGAAAGAGGAAGGGAAGATTCAAATGGAATGCTTGTGTAGGTTATTTTGTCCGAACGGTGCCAACCTTAGTTTTTGTGTTAATGTTATTTGAAACCGAACATGTTTTGTTGTAGTTTAGCAAATTGCTTTCGTTTGTTGCGTGTTTGGTGTGTTGGTTATAGAAATCGGTTAAGACGTTAACCCAATCAATGAATCCTAATACGATTAAATATTCTTCAATTATGCCGCACGCGTGTGTACTAAAAGTAAAGTAATCCCTAAAACTAACATATTGCAAAACGAAATATCAATCATCAGTTTGCGCGAGCGCGCACGCGCTCGTGTAAGTGTCCATTTGTCACGTCATTCTTTTAGAACTCCCGACACCGCCCGAGTAAGAGTAACACCGCAGTTTTAGAACACTCGACCCGAGCAGAATGCTTCCTCGCGCGCGCGTTTCCCAGTTGAGAACAAAGGTTGTTATTTTTATGAGTTTTCGGCGTGATTTTTTTTTTGTGTGGGAACCCAGCTTGTTAGCACAACATTATCGCTTGTAAAAATAAACATCTATCGTATTTAAAAAAATATATATATGGATCTTTTCTTATAAGTACGTTTAGTAGCGTCTTTCGATTGGAGAGAGTCTTTTTGTTGGGTTGGGGAAAGGGGGAGCTCTAAAACAAATAGCTGCATCAGTTTGCGCAGTGGATGGAATGTGTTTTTTTGTCTTTATTTTCACTACAAGCTACATCATTTCTTGGAATGGAAGGGAATTCATAATTTATATGCGTATTTGTAAATAGCAAAAATAACTTTATAAAAAAATATAATTGTATGGTAATTTTAAGTACAAGTGTACTAATTTTAACTTTAGTTCATTTATAATAGCCAACATGATAAATAAGGTCGAAAATAGATTTTTGAGGTTAGCTCACATGTGTGGATGGTAATAGGGCGCATAGAGAGCGGCGGCCGCGGCAGCAGCTGCGGCTTGCTGGCCACCGTGGAAGGGGCGTTTCGAGCCGGTTGTGGCTACCGACAGTTGGGACTGGTCGCCGCGGAAGGCATTGTCGTACGAGCGTTTGATGCTGGCCGGAAGCATTGCGGACTGGGCCGATTGGGCCGCCGCTGCAGCAGCAGCCGCGTTCATGGCCGCGGCATGCTGCTGGTGGTGCTGGGAATGTCCCATGGCGCTCTGGTGGTGCAACATGGCGGCATGGTGCTGACTCTGGGCCAAGCTACCAGCTGCGGTTGCCGCAGATCCGGATGCCGAGCCGGGAAAGTGCATTGGGCTGGCAAAGTGAGAGGGCATGAAGCCCATCGGATAGCCGGCCGAATTGACCATGTGCCGAGGCATGAACACAAACTGGGGATATTGGCCGGCCGCGGCTCCCGGATGGCCCGCAAGGTGGGCAGGAATGCCGCCGGCTTGGGTCATGCCGGACATTGATGGAGGCGGATGACCCGTGGTCATGTGAAGACTACTCGCGGCGGACTGGGGACTGACGGCGTTGGCCGTGGCATAAGTGGGCGGAGCTTGCGATTGTACCGAAGAAGCGCCCGTCGAGTAGACGGAAAGGTGTTGCAGTAGCAGGTGCTCCTGCTGTTGGTTGGCCGCAGCGGCTGCCGCTGCCTGGCGGGCCATCAAACTTTGCTGGGCTATAAAGTGGGCTTGCTGTTGTGCTAGCAACTGGGCATTGGGAGGGGGAATCGACAAGGTCAACGGAGGGGGAACGCTCAGCAGCTGCTGGGACAACGCTAGTGTCTGTGGGTTCTGTGTTTGCGGTTGTTGCGCACTTTGTAACATACCGGGTGACAGCAGCGGCGGTTTCGAGATGTTGTTCGGCTGCTGGAAGCCCCCGTTCAGCACCATGTTCATGTCATCGCCGGAACACTGGAACACCTCGATGTAGCGCTGCTTCTTGCCAAACATCATGTTCTTGTGGTGCTTCTGCTGCGCCGACTGGTACGCGGCCGCTTCCGAGTCCATCTGGATGAAGGCCTCCCCATTGAACTGACCCTGCAAAGGACAAACCCACGTCAGAACCACCCTAATACAACCCCCAACTCAACCACCAACCTGTGCGTTGTACACCAGATGTACGCCCTGGTACACGATGTGCTTGGCAAAGTCCTCCAGGAAGTGCAGAATGTGCTCGACCTTGGCCTCGTACGGCAACCCGCGCAGCCGGATGCAGTTCTTCTCCGTCCCACTGGTGATCACGTGCTGCGGCAGCAGCGGCATCTGAACAGGCGGCAACGCCGCAATCAACGGCGGCTGCGGCGGCTCGTACGTCTTCGGATCCATCGAGCGGTTCAGGACCTGCCAAAAACCATCCATTAGTACACCCATCCAAAACTTCAAACCAACCTTACCGCAAACCCTGATCCAGATTTCGTTAGGCATAAACGAGTGTTCAAATCAAATGTAAAAGATCATTTCTTCCCCTCCCAATAACAAAACCTACCTGCTGAACCTCGGCCGTCGTCGACCGGAACAGCTCGATGTACCGCTGGCCGATCGACTCGCGGTGCTTCGAGAGCGCCTTGGACGCGTCCGACTCTTGCGCAAACAGCACGAACGCATCGCCGGTGGCGCGCCCGTCCGGCTTCTTCACAAACAGGATGCCGTCGGCGCCGTCCAGCACCGTACAGCTGGTTTCGCCGTTGGCGAAGAACTCGAGCTGCACAAAAAATTATATTAGTTCTAGAATTTAAATTTGAGAATCACCAAACTCACCACTTGCTTGGCGGTACAGTCGTAGGGCAGGCCGCGCATCCGGATGATGACCTGGGCGCCCTTGGACAGGAAGGCTTGCGCTTCGTTGGAAGCGCCACCGGCCACGGCTAGAAAGTCCTCGCCGGAGGCGCGGTAAACCTAAAAAGTCCAAAAAAAATCATTCAAAATTTCTTCACAATTCGGTATGCAAAAAAAAAACCTACCTCAATGTAGCGATTGCTGATGTGGTGCTTGTGCCGCTTGAGCGCCATGTCGCGGTGCTCCTGCGAGACGAACCGTACCAACGCTTCGCCGTTGCGGCGTCCCTGGGGCGATAGGCAGAGCGCTACGCCACCCCTGCAAGTAAAGGAGGAAACGAAGGAAGATTTGAGAAAAGTTTATAAAATAGGTTATAATGAAAGAAATGAAAGTTATTACTTGATATTCAACCACTTTTATTACAACACCAACGGTTACCAAAAAACATTATTGTTGTATGAGAACTCCGTGCTCAACGAATCATCTCTGCGGTAAACGTTACGTAGTACGCCTGGCCGCTTCAACATTTTTGATGTCCATAAACCACGTGGACAATTCCCATACAAAACAAATCTATTTTTGTACGAAGCATGGACAATCGCCAGGCCCGTAGCCAGGGGGGGGGCTACCGGGCTGCAGCCCCCCCCGAATTTTTTCCCAATTTTTTAAAATTGTACTACCTTAAAAAAATCTCAAAACAATGATTGTGTGTACTACCTTAAAAATAATCCTAATACAATGATTGTGTGTTCTCTCCACGGAAATAATTTGCAAGATAGAGAATCAGGAATAGATTGATCAAACTAAGTAATTTGCCTGTCCATTGCCGAGCTCAGTTTTCGTAGATTATGGATCCAATATTTAAAAATTGAGCTGCAGATTTGAACATAGTTCCATTCAGTAACGTTTCATTTATCTCGTAGTTTTAGCATTACATTGGTTAGGGTGGTCCAAATCTGGGCTTACTTGAGGCTACTCCCTAAAATCAAAGATTGACCCATCACTAGCCTAAGTTCCAAATTTGAGCTTTTTCTGACCACTGACCACCAAGTTTGAGAAAAATCGTCAAAATGTATGGAGAAAAGCAACTGTTTCAGTTTTTGACCTGTGGAAGGTGCAAAAACTACCCGGTTCTTACCAAATTTCATAACTAATATCTTCTTTAAAATTGAAAAAACTTTCCCGAAGACACCTTATTTTTTGGGTTTTTTGATAAAAAGTTATTAGCCTTCGAAAATAGCAATATCCGGGGCTACATAGAAATAATTAATTTTTAAACTCATGTCTGTACTAGCTTGCCTGGCAATGCACTTGTTATGTTGTGCAAAAATGGTCATTTTCGGAAGCTAATAACTTTTGAGCAAAAATCCTTAAATCTCGTTGTCTTATTTTTGATTGTCGAACTTAAGTATGACTCCTGAAGAACCATAAAATAATTTAGAATTTTTAGATTCAAAGTGGCGGCCAAAATGGTTGCCAAGCAATATTGTTCAAATTTAACTCAAATGTGGTTGCAGATGCCGAATTGGATGTTAAAAGCAAGCAAATAAAAAAACGATTTCATTTGTTCATGATTCGATTATCCGAAGTCCTTCAAACTTTTGGATAATCGGCTAGTCGAATTTGGACTGCAAAATTAATAACCCTTCTTTATTTGCATTAAAACCCCTTATCTTTTTGAGGACCTTCATACTCTTAACAAATGATTTTTTCTACATTTTTCAAAAAATGCCATAATTTCTACAAAATATTCAGATTTTGTTTTCAAAATCGAAATCATTTAGAATGAAGAACATTTGAGTGAATTTCGACAATTATCAGAAATACACTTCTAATTTTATCGTTTTGGTTTTTAAAATATGGTTAGTAACATATCTGAGACCTTAGAGAAAAATGCTTGAAAAATATCTGTGTGTATTTTTTATTACTTTTTCTTAATCCTTTTTCCCGAATCCACTCGTCCAAAATGCTTACTTTTGGTCACATTTATTTGTTTCCAACGTAGCCACTCTCCATTTTTTATTTAATATATCAAAAATCGAAAGTTCAACTAAGTGAATCCTTATTATCAACTAATTTTCGCTTTGTGCATGAGCTTGCGATTTTTGAAGCAAGAAATAAAATGATAAAAATGTTCAAAATGTAAAAAAAAGAAGAAAATTATAGCTTCACGCAGAAAAATGTTTTGTAGAATCAGCCTGTACGAGGTTTGAATCAACAATTTTTTTGTTGAATATAATCAACGACAATTTTGCGTTGAAACAAACCTTGATTTTCTCAATTCCACAAAAGTCTTTTGTTGTTTCGAAAAAGCTGCTTTGACGTTTAGCGTTGATTCAACAAAAATAAAGATTTTCAAATCAACAAAACGTTTTGTTGATTCAAATATGCCTTATTTTTCTGCGTGTTGGATTCAAAAACTCAGAAATTAAATTAATTAAACATCATTTTCAAATTTTTAAATTTCTGATAAATAATTCATTTTTAAACTTTTTCGTTACAAATTTTTGGATTTTATGGAACTTTTTCATTTCATATTTTTGGATTTTATGGATTAGAATTTCCATATTGAAGATTGTGAGATATCTTTATTATTATTTTTTAATTGTATTTCATTGTAAATATTTTCCAAAGTTTATGTTGCCACCCTTTTAAAATTGGCCAAACAGCAGAGAGCAAATATAATATTTTTTTTGAAAATAGCTTCACAGCTTCAATAGAAATGGAAGTCTAATCAACTGAAAACAGTTATTTTTTTATTCATAACTTATTTCGATTAAGTCTTTTAAGGAGCAGCGACAACAAATTTGAAATGTTTTTTTCCTGCGTTGATAATCATGTACGACATGTTTGGGCTCGTTTAAAAATATTTGAAATTATTGTAACATTTCGTTGAACCGCGGCATTTTTTTTTCACGAAAAAAGCTTTTCGCCAGTAACTAGATATTTTAAAAACTAATGAAGCAAAACAACTGTACTGATTTAAAGTGAGGTTTTGAAACACTTTTAAAATGATAAACCAATGGCTTGTAATTTTTTTTTTTATATTTTTCATTGTTTGCTCTACCCTGTCGACTTTGGTCAGAGTTTAGTAAAATAAAGTTAAGAATAATATTTGCAACGGTCTAAATGGAGTACCCGACGCGATTGGTAGTAAGCAATGTATTTCTAATGGAGCGAACTGTCAAACTACCACTCGAATCGGGTATTCCATTGAGAATTAAAAAAATTTACTACTTTTAAATTTCTTAATTTTAGATTTCACCACCCTGGGCTCCTAAGTGTATGAAAGTATAGCACGGAGCGACGGCACCGAATACTCGTATTTACACAAATAATTTTAGAGCGCCCGCCGCGGGATTCGAACCGGCGAACTCTGGATTGTGAGTCCTGTGCGCGGTCCGATTGATCCACACGGACGGGATTGTAACAATTACACATAATAATTAAAAAAAAAAACAGAAATTCAATAAAATAAATCAAAAACTAAAAAATAAATGAAATAATCAATATTAAAAAAACATCAAAATTTAAAAAAAAAATACTATTATTGTACCATTGATTAATGTAATGACTTATCTCTTATTTTAAACTTAATTCTGAGCAAAAACCAAAATCCATTCTTAACATATTCGGCATTTTAAGATTCAGCGTTTTGACAGTCGGCTTCATGAGGCCATTCTTCAATATTATTTAGCGAATACATTTTTTTAAACGTTATTCTCAGTCGCATTCAAATAAACAAATCAAAATCTTATCAACACATAAAAAAATATCAAATGCCACTTTTTGTTTCTGTTTCTTTTCAGCTGCGTACCGCTAAAGCAAAATCTTTCCGTAAATCTTTTCTTGACTGTTTCTTGAGCATTTTTTGTATGGAGTTTTAAGAGTCTCCGTATACAGGACTTTTTTTTTAATTTTCATTTGAATGGTTCTTGTAGCAAAATTATTAGATTTCCAGGAATAATCTACTTGGTTTAAGAATTATTACATAAAGTTTTCTTTACTTTTAAAACATCAAAAATTTAAGATACATGATAATTTTAAAAAAAATCAGAAATTGCAAAATAAAAAAAAATACAAAAATAAAAAAATAATTAATGCTAAAAAATCCTGAATTTTTATAAAAATAAATTTGAATCATTTAAAAATAAAGATATTCAATAAAAAATATTCAAACATTTCAATAAATTATGTTTTTTAATCTTAATTTTTTGGTGCTTCAAATATTTTTTGAATTCTAGTGCAGACTGAGATTAGATTTACAGGAAAAATCTAATTGATTTATGAGTTCTTACATACAGTTTTCTTTACTTTTAATTTAGCAAGGTTTCTTAAATATAAAATTTCTAAACCATAAAATGTGCAGGATTTTGTTCCCAAGTCAAGATATTTCTTGAATAAACATCGATTCTAATAAATGGTTACAATTCTATATTATTCAACAAAATTTTTATTAGTTAAATCCCAGAAATCCAAAAAAGATTTCATTTGTGTTTTTTTTGTTTAGAAAGATACAGAGAATCTTTTCTATAACCAGCTCAACCAATTTACTTTTACATTATTTTCCTCCTTTATCTTTTAAAATCATATTGGTTGTCAACACTTATTTTAAAAATTAATTCAGTTTTGACAGTTATTTCAAAATAAAAAAAAAGTAAATTGAAGATTTTAATTTGTTAATCGTGTTCGCATTTATAATTTTTATCGTGCAAGTTTATTTTTTATTTCAAAAAGATGTGTCTCAGGAACTAATAGACCAATCTCCAATAGTTCTTAGTCCTTACACGATAAGAACAATACAAATTTTGCTTGAAGTTGCTGTTATATCATTTTCATTGAAAATACTTGTTTAGCAGTTTGTCTTGTACACTATTTTCAATAAATTTGATAATGTTAATTTTTGCGTTTTAATGAAATAAGTACTTCAAAGCTTACTGTGCATTTATTTTTTTTGCCGATAAAAAAATAAATTATTTCTATGAATTCATAGACTTTAAAATATGTTGACTCTGGATATCTCTGGATAAGAAAGTCTTTAAGCATTTTTTGATACTCGTTGGTTGAAATTTAACGGTTTATTCGATCGGATATTTTTTTTTTGTAATTTCAAAGATAAGCAACACTGAAACGATACATTGAAATTTTATTTAAAAATTACCTTTTATTAAGATCTGTTTTTTTTTCATTTTTTTCAATTCTCAAATTCTGAAACAATTTGCAATATAAACCGTGATGGTCCATCCAAAAATTATCCGATCGAATAAACCGTTAAATTTCAACCAACGAGTATCAAAAAATGCTTAAAGACTTTCTTATCCAGAGATATCCAAAGTCTACATATTTTAAAGTCTATGAATTCATAGAAATAATTTATTTTTTTATCGGCAAAAAAATAAATGCACAGTAAGTAATCACTGTGATAGTGATCACACAGCCTATAACATAAATCCAGACGGTTTAAAATTTGATAGTTAAAATTTACCAGTTTGTTCGTGGGTTTTATTTTAAAATGTTTATTCAAGTTACGTAAATTTTAAATTTAGCGACAATATTTCACGAAATTCAATTACAATTTAAAAATTTCAAGAAAATGTAAAAAAAAAACACTGTCTTCTCTACTCCTTTAATACAAACTAGCTGTATGAACAAAGAAAAACTCTTGACGAAGGAGTTTCTTCAATAAAGACATTGAAAACTAAAGAAGAAAATCTTTTAAAACATTTTTGCACACATTATTTTACAATTTTACAATTCATCTTAATAATTATACCATACACCAAGTGATGGTATAAATAATTTGCTGGTTTCTATACTCTTTGAATTTTTGCACCCAAGCCCCCCCCGAACAAAAATCCTGGTTACGGCCCTGACAATCGCTGACCCCCCTCCCATAAGGTGTCCACGTGGTTTATGGATGGTACCAAAATGGCAAAACTCATAGAAAATTCAGTTTGTATAATTTTTGATGAGAATGTTTCAAACTGGGCGTAATACTCAATGTTTGGCCCTTTTAAAATGTTAGTCTTGATTTAAAAAAAATCAAAATATTTTTTTTTTTCAAAAAGTTCGCAAAATTTCACGGATGTTTCATATATTAACATTGAAAATCGGACCATTAGTTGCTGAGATATCGACATTAGAAAATGTTGGGCTGTTTGGGTGAGACTTCGAATACTTCAATTTTCCTGTTTCTATTTCTTTAAGTCGCTGTATCTCAGCAACCAGAGGTCCAATATTCAATATCTCTTAGACAATTTTATAGCAAATTTTCTGAACTTTAAAAAAATATTTTTAGAAATTGTAACTCAAAAAAAAAACACGAATTTTCCAAAATATGTTGCGTATTTCTTCGGAACTCCTAAAATTTGCATAATTCGCAATATAAGTATCAAACGAAGCGTTATTTTTTAATACATTTTCACCTTTTTGATTTTTTAAAGAATTATTTTTTTACAAAATATCGTATTTTTGGAAAAAAAAACTAAAACTTTTTTAATTTGCAATATGAGTACCAAACGAGACCATATTGTGTGTACATTTTTTTAATTGGAGTTTATTTTCTAGAGAATACGAATATTTTCACAAAAAACGTGGTTTTTCAAATACAAGATTTTTTTTATAATTTGCAATATGGATGTCAAACGGATTTAAATTTTGTATTAATTTTAACTTTATAACAGTGTTTGCAAAATACTAATATTTGCACCAAATTCCGCAAAGTTCCAAAAATACTGAAATTTTATGAAAAATACGATATTTTATGAGCGTGGTATTTTTTGAAATTTTAGTATTTAACACAACGAAATAGTGAAAATACATGCAAAATTTCTCATTATCGTTATACGCTCATAATATCGACGATAATTTTATCAATTACCAACTTTGGTTAAATTTCTGGCTCAAATTAAACTACTAAATGGATTTTTTTTGCTGAATGTTTTAATTGCTTGAAAATAATGCAAAAAATCCCAAATACTGCCAACGAAGAAAATGAAACTGTTCATGTTTTTCAGAATGCAAAACTCCAAAAAAACATTTCCAATGAATCTTGTTCTAAAAATAACTCAAAGATTTGAGATTTGACACTTGCCTTGTTGAAAAAAAAACAATTGTTCTGAAGAAAAATATTCTGTAATTTTTTTTACATTTTTTTACATTTCCAGTTGGCAACCATTTTCAAAAAGACTATAAGAAAAAAATTACAGAAAATTGTTCTTCTGAAAAATCTTTAAATTTGATTCCAAGGAACTACTACTCATGTTTGAAACAAAAAAAAACCTACATAAATAAATGAAAATTACTTTTTTTCAGAAAATGAAGAACTGTTCATGTTTGAATTAATTAAAAAACTCGTAAAAACATGTCAAGAATCAATTTTAAACTGCTTTTTTAATAAGAAATGGACGAATTCTAAACACTACATAACATCACTCAAGTTGTCATAACCTGAGACAAGGTTGCCAGATCTTGAAACATTTCGACTTTTTTGAAGGACTGATGACCGGATGATGGATTCGATTTTAGTTTTCACACAAATAAGTGAGACTCAGAAAAATACATAAAAATCTCTTAAGTGGTCATAACTTCAGACAGGGTTGCCAGACATTCAAACTTTTAAACTCTTTTGAAAAGTCTATTGATTACCTGAACATTGTGAAGAGCGAATGGAACTCAACTCAATTACTTTAACTTGCAAACCTTTTTTTTCACGAATATCAGAGTTATGAAACCTTTTGTCAATCACAACTTTACAAAAGAATGCCACCTCCTCACAATCGCTCAGCATGAAGGCGCCACCAAACAAAGCACGTTTGTGGCGCAATAAATAAATACCGATGCACTTTGCAAACAACAGCAAGTTCAAACTATTATTATAAGCCGAAGAACCAACCGCTATCAGGTCCGTCAATCAAAAGCATGTTCTGAGTAGCTGATTCGGCTCGAACTTCGAGTTCTTCGTGTTCAATGAGTTTACCTCTTTTCACCACCGCCAGTTGTCGCACTGGAACTACTCGTGACCGCAATCGTGGCGGCGCCCGTTCTACCCAAAACGTCCAACCCGGTTGCATAACCACCGGTCACTGTACTGGCTACTGTTGATGTTACTCCAGATGTTGCCGTTGTAGATTCGTGCTTCTGTCCGTCAACAACCGCCACCGAATCAACAACCTTGCTCTCACTTTCACTCATTTTGATCACCCCAAATGGTCCAATCTATCACCAGAATGACACTGAAATGGCCGGAACGTTGATTGAACTTTAATGGCACGATTAAGGGGACTTTGAAACCACCAACTCTGTGCACTGAATGACTCCGCGACTTAACTCGATCGCACCACGCTGGAAATGCGCGGTCAAGCACTTGCAAGGTATATTATTATTCTGCAAATTTGCAAATTTGTCGTCCAACCTGAGCAACAAAAAAAAAAACGAGAACACACCGAGGACCGCGCAAAGGCTCACGTTCTGCCGTTCTGGCTCATTATGGGCTAAGCGCGGCACTTAATTTGGTTATAGGTGGACTAGGGTGCACACAAACCAACACATCGACATCGGATGTGGTAGTATATTTCAAAACAACCCGCGGCCCAGCCAGTCACAGTCAGTGCCAGTGAAAAGTATCGATCACACTAAACCGAGCTTCGAGCCGCGACTGATTTGCTGATGCGAGTCGAATCAGCGCGCTAGGGTAGGTGACCCTATTGAGGGTCTAAGGAAAAGAGACACCTCTTAGGTGATCGGAGCGCCACGCAGTGGTGGGTAGAGCGCACTAGAGACCCAAACATCGATAAATGAGCGGTTTACCCTAAAAGTCCACTTTAGTTCAGAATCTTTTGAGGGAAAACGGCAGGACTTGGCCGCATGATGCTGACGGGTCCAATGTGAAAAGGTCGTCGTGGCTTGTCTCGGTCCCTGTTATCAGCGAAAGTTTTGTTTCGGTTTGTGAGTCTGTGTGTAAAGCATGGGGAAGTATAAGTGAGAAAAGAATCGGGAAAGATTTACTTTCTTTCCAGGTCGGAACTTACTGATTAGCGGAATGCTAGAGGATGTTTTGAAAGCGTTGTATTGGGAAGATTATTTTAGTCATGTCCACTCAAATCAAATCAAGATCTAAGCAAAATTGAACATAATATACTCAATATTTTCATAACATTTTAGAATTGTAGGTAATATAAATTTACTCTTAATTGCATAACAAAGAGTCTATTTAAAGAAATGACTAGCCTTCTTAAAATAGCAATCATCATTTGAAATTGTGACATAATTTTTAAGCAAAACCTTAAAGAAAAAACATGTTTTAAGTTGGTTTCCATGTCATTAAAATGCTTCAGTATTTTTAAATAAAAAAAAATGGTTCTGAACAATATCAGGTTTATCAACAAAAGCAAAAGAAGTTCATGAATAAACTGTCTTAAAATAAGAGAGCATCTATATTAGCAAAATTTAAAAATTAGTGAAATGGTAATCCCGTTCCCACCGTCTAAAACAGACAGGAACACAGTAAAAAAAAACGTTACTTAATCCACCCTTAGGTGGTTGGTGCCTTCCTCACATTTAGAGGGAATGCTATCCAAAATAGATACAACAGGGCGGACCTTTCAGTGATCTATCAACATGATTCATTATTCATACCATTGGGTAGTCAGAACTTCATAATTCTGGGCACTTATCTGGAGTTTTTAGTTTTTGCTTTTCGAGTGTTATTTAATACCCCTGACTCAAGGTGGTTTCAAAAACACCCAAAAAGCAAAAACTGGAAATTTGGTTTATTGGACCTTTTAAAAAAAAATCTCCAGTCATGTGCTTATAACTTTTGATAGGGTTGTCAGATCTTCAATCTTTTGAACTCGTTGGAAAGGTCTTTTGATTACCTATACAACGACAGGTCGCATGATAGATCCGGACAACGTTCTCATCAAAATATCTGAGATCCGGCCTCCAAAAAGTGCATAAATAACACTTAAGTGCGCATAACTTTTGATAGGGTTGTCAGATCTTCAATCTTTTGAACTCGTTGAAAAGGTCTTTTGAATACCTTTCTAAAAATGTATAACATGACGGGGTTTCTTACAAAAACAACTCTTTTTACAATCTTCCGGACTTTTGTTAAAATCGTTTTTTTAGCATAACTTTTGAAGTACTTAACTAAACTTTGTAATTTTCAATAGCGACTTATGGGACCCCAAGACGGATCGAATGAGACCAAATCGGTCCAAATCGGTTCAGCCAGTGCCGAGATAATCCAGTGCATTTTTTTTTTTGATCAACATCCCACCACACACACAGACATTTGCTCAGAATTTGATTCTGAGTCGAGATGTATACGTGAAGGTGGGTCTAGGATGTCAACGTAAGAATTTCGTTTTTCGAGTGATTTTATAGCCTTTCCTCAGTAAGGTGAGGAAGGAAAAAATGTTAAAGATACATTTGGGAAAAAGTTTATGTTTGGTCATGTAATTAAGTTTTTTTTTCTTCTTTTATACATCTTTCAAATTCACACTTAAAAATGAAAAATGGGGTCGAATGTCTGTTCGGAACGGAACACTGAATTTTGTTTAAAATTAAAATTTGTTTTAAAAATAGTTCTGTGAATTACAAATGCCATAGTTTATTTGAAATCTGATTTTTCGAGTTCTTTCAAGTCCAATAAAGGTTTTTTTTTGCTATTTGGGTATTTTTTAAACCGGCATGATTCAGAATATTAAAAAATCACTCAAAAATATGAAAAAATGTTTATTGGACCTATAACAAAACTCCAGAAAGCAAAACAAGTTTATGAAGAAACTGGCTTAAAATTAGAGACCGTATTAGTCAAATTTTCAGTAATAATTAGTGAATTGGTTAACCCGATCCCACCAACTAAAACAGACATGAACACAGTACAAAAACAATGTCAAAAATACATTTGGAAAAAAGTCAATTTTTTGTCATTTACTGTATTTTTTCCCCTTTGTTTATCTTTAAAAAAAATCACAATAAAAAAAACAGTGTTGCATGTCTGTTCGGAACGGAACACTGAATTTGGCTTAAAATTAAAATTTATTTAAAAATAATTCTATCAATTATAAAAGCAATTGTTTTTTTAGAAACCAAGGAAAAAAAATCAGATTTTTCGAGTTGTGTGTTAAGTCCAATGAACTTTTTTTTTGCTTTTAGGGTATTTTTTAAACCGCCTTGAGTCAGGGTAATAAAAAATCACTAAAAAAAAGCTGAAAAATGTTTATTGGACCTTTAAAAAAACTCCAGATTTTCGCATAATTTTAAATTTTATGTAGTTCATACATCAACTTAAAAAATGATTAATTTTTCAGCAGGTGTCAATCAGTTATCCTAAGAGGCTCTGTAGAGTTACAAAAATACGGGTGCTGAGGAAATCGAAATGAACTTTTCAGCACTCTAATGAGTGTTGTAATTTTTTTTTTAGAAGACGGGCCAAGTATTTTTTTAACAACAGTATTGATAAAATGTGCCATATCCAAAAAATATAAAGTCGAATGTTACCATTAAATATGATACTAATTTTGTACCCAAACCAATGAAAAGTATCATTGAATTATATTTAAAAATTTAAATAGAAGTATTAATCTCAATTGAAAATACAGTTATTCGCAATTATTTAAATATTTACAAAATTCGGTAAAATTGGACCAATTTTTCAACTGCTTAAACTGGTACTGACCGAGCCACGTAGCCCAGTGGTAAAGCTTCCGCCTCGTAAGCGGTAGATCGGGGTTCAAATCCCGGCTCGGCCCAAAACAACTGGTGATCTTTTCCCTTCTGGATTCGATTGCTTAGTAAAGGGAAGGTAGTGTATAGTCACAAACTGGACCTTATCAAGACACCTTAGGAAGACAACCTATGGAATGTTAACATTAACCTTAACATGTTAACATTAAGTTCATTAATGAACTGTCACTGAATCCGCTTTGTAAATGCCGGCCCCGATACTCTTCACGGGTGTTCCCCTCAGGAACAGGGAAAGATTTACTTACTTTACTTAAACTGGTACTCTTTTAAACTTAAAGTAGTTTTTAAAAGTTTTACTCAATTTTTACAAATTCTCAAATTGTTTATGTGACTTAGCCAATATTTTTAACAAAATATTTTTCAGGTGACTTAGGCTTTTACCAACATTTCCTATATTTTAAGCAAAAATAAATGTGCAGTATTTTTTCTGATGTCCCAGAAAATGATGAATATTCATCACTTTTTGATGAATATTCATCTGGTTCACATTTTTACACATTTTTAATGTAATATTACTCAAAAAAAGTGGTAATATTCAACCTACTAAATTTTCAACATTCCAAATTTCAACTTTTTTTTTCTGTGTAGGTAAAATTACTCAAAAAGAGGTTATATTCAACAATCCAATTTTCAATCATCAGAAATTCCACTTTTATTAATGTGCACCTCTTCTCACAATTCACTTTAAGTATTTTAATTTGTATTTATACCGTTATATGTAATTACACAGAAAAAAAATAATGGTAATATTCATCAGGAAATGGTGACAGATTTTGTGGCAAAATAAATGATAAATTTTACCCCAGAAAATGATGAATTTTCATCAGTTTTTGATGAATATTCATCAGGTTTACATTTTTACACATTTTTTATGTAATATTACACAAATAAAGAGGTAATATTCAACCTACCAAATTTTCAACATTCCAAAATTCAACTTTTTTTTCTGTGTAAGGGAAAATACTCACTTTGCCACATTCAATCCACGGAAAAACCGCGCGATGTCCTGATCGCTGCTCTGCCAGGGCAGTCCCCGTGCCCGCACTATGCAAGTGCCGTCAATTTCGTCATCGATTGAGCTGAAATGAATAATAGAGAAACATAATGCAAAACATTAATCCAATGCACAGTGGCTCATACAAAAGCAGGTGGTGTTTTCACATTTCGTAACTAAATGAAGTACACAGCTAAAAAAGTAGTAATCAAGCTGCGTGTAAAAGGCCTGGGTGTAAAATAAATATTGCATTATTTTATGCAATTTTATGTGATTTTACACTCTGAAATATGTAGCCCATCAGTATGGGAAACCTACTTGACCGAAATGTCATGCTCATATATGCGTTTATCCCAAAAGCTTTCCATCGGTCTGGTGGCCGAGTGGGCTAAGGCGCCAGTCCTTACTGTTGGTGCTGGGTTTGAATCCCGTCGGTTGCAACTTTTTTTTTGTTTTTGTAAAAATTGTACATGCGGTGTGTAATATTAAGTGTTTATTTTGACGAAGGTGATGTGCACGTTTTTGCATGCGATTTTACCATCGGATTTTTTGCTGTGTAACTTAAGCCACATAAATGAAAACCACACGCAGTACAGCCGCGAAAAATAAAAACAAACTTAGGGTTAAAACACTTCCCACGTGCCCGCACTAACCCGAAACAACATAAATTTGTCAAATTTGTCGATCTACCAGAGCAGTTAATGACACGGGAGACGCCGAGTCGGATGATCAATTGTTGTCGATAGTCATGAATGAGCGTGTACGAAACGCCGTCGTGTTGACATTGGATTAGAACAAACCACGTAAAATTACACTGCATTTATGTACGTCGTAGCTGCACGTCACGCACAGGGAAAATTTGATAAGCGTCATTACACGCCGTCGATGTCGTCGGCAATGACCGAGCACTTTTGTTCAGGAAACTTTAGTTCTGTAATAGCTCTAAAAGCCACCGGAGTCTGGAAGAGGGCGAAAGTGACGTAATTTCCAAAGTCCATATGCGTCACACGTCAGAAGATGATCTTCCGAGCGCCGATGATTGCCGTGGAGATCCGACATAAAGTGTTGTGTGCGGTCATCACGCCGTTTTAACGATGCAGTCGCCAAGTGCAATCGCGCGGAACGCAAAATCTGTGTGCAATGAACACTTGTTGGAGGAGAGTTTACGAGCAGGTCGTTTCTAGGACTTGAAGTATAGAGTTACATCATCAACCATCAACATTAAAATGCTCAAACTAGATTTTTTTTAAATATTATCACAATAGGGCATTCTACCTTAGGCAAATCAAACAAAACTCTAACCTACGTCTATGAAGCAGCAACATCGACCTCAAAGTGAAAAGTCCACCGTCAAAGTCGTTGCACTTTACCCTAGACACGCACCAGACAGAAACTCTACATAAGATTAGAAAACGATTACGGCATGTTCTAAATTACTACCACCGAGAACGTTGTAGACTTGTGGTCACTCACGTCTGTGTTGCAGACCTAACTTTGATTATGTTTGGTGGAGAATGTTCGGCTGCGGAGCGCCATTGCATTTGATTGCTGAGTGATTGACAGCTCACAATCGGGTTGCTTTTCAGAGACAAGGCGCTAGAATATGTCTTAGGAAATTTAAAAAAAAAAACAAAAGATATAAACATATTTAAATTGCGGGGAAATTTCATCAAAATATGCTCCCAGTTTTGAAGATAAGAACTTATTTTTCTTAAGAATTGAAACTATTTTCAATATTCATACTTATATCCACGTGGTTTGTGTTTGGGACCAGTATTAAATTTTGTATTTGAAATGTGTCAAATCCTCGTTTGTTTGGTTTGGTTAAGCACTCGCTATTAACTCCAAACAATTTTCTGACTTCACTATTCAAACAACTTATTATACTTAACTTCTTCTCACTTGATTTCAGTCGAAAACGCTTTTTACGAGCTGTAATTGAACGTTAAAGTACTGATAGGCAACATAAGAGTCAAGATGGAGTTAGATGCTTTCCCCCTAGCTTTAAATTCCAAAAATAAGCAATTCTCCCCAAGATCGTCCGAAGACATTTTGCATCTTTGAGTTGTTCATACAAGTCAAATTACAAATTTAGCAGATACCCATACAAAAATGATAAGTAAATATTTGAAAATCTGTATCTTGGGGAAAAAATTGAGATCGATTAGGTGTCGTCGGCAAAAAAAGTAGTTACACACTGGAAAAATAATAGTTTGAAATAACTTTTTTATACAGATTTTATTCAAAAAAAAATTCTTCCTCGGCTCTGGTTACAGTAAAGGGAAGGGGCGGAAAACACCAAAAATGTAAAATTTCGAACAACAAATAAAAAAAGAAGTGAAATGCTACTACAAAAAAAAATATATATATTAATATCAAAGAATTTATGAAAATGCATTTATTTTAAGTATTGTCTTTTTACGAAACTTGACCCACAAATGTCAAAATTTGGTAAAAGTTCCCCAATCTGATTAAAAAAAAAAAACAAAAATAAACGATATACATATAATAAACTTGAAATAGTTTACAATCAATCGCAGAATGCTTTTTTTTAAATGAAATTATTTTACAGCATTTTTTAAACATATTTTTAATGTGATTTTTAAAATAAAATTTGCATAAGCCATATCACTGATAGTTGAAATTCCACAATCCCTTTTTTGTTATATTTTAGGGGACATCTTTTGATCCACGGAGAAGATCAGGCAAAAAAAATGTTGTGAAATGTAGTGGTTTAAAAAACAGTTTCCAGCAAAAAAAAAGAATATTCGTTATTTTTAAAGTGCACAATTTTTTAAGCAAAACAAAAATATTAAATTTCTTTTTAAATTGTGCTGATAAGTGACCAATTTCTAAGACATTTTATTCAAAAGGTTAAAAGGGTTTTTTCAGAAAGCTTTAAAGATTGATTGATTAATGAAATAAAACAACTTAAATGAAAAGAATTAATAAAATTTATGTTCTTAAATGGGTAATTCTCCGCCAACTCACACAGCAGTTGCCCCGACCCCTCTTCGATTTGCGTGAAACTTTGTCCTAAGGGGTAACTTTTGTCCCTGATCACGAATCCGAGGTCCGTTTTTTGATATCTCGTGACGGAGGGGCGGTACGACCCCTTCCATTTTTGAACATGTGAAAAAAGAGGTGTTTTTCAATAATTTGCAGCCTGAAACGGTGATGAGATAGAAATTTGGTGTCAAAGGGACTGAAAACATGTAAAAAAATCGAAAATCTTCAAAACCGATTTTAGTGGACAGTCAACTCTCCGATAATAGATTTTAGATCACTTTGCCGAAGACACCAAATCGATCGATAAAGATTTTCGAAAAATTTCATTCATTTAATTAAGCGGTTCGAATGGCTTCTTGCGTTATAGGAAACCACATCAAAACATGTAAAATCCAATCCATTTCTGAGTTTTGGAGAATTGCTCACAATAGGAATGATTTAGATTTTTTGAGATAATTTTAAATTTTAAATGAACAACATATTCGAAAACATTTCAACATATTTAAGTTTAGAAAATGATGGGTATTTTTCAGTATTACAGTACAGTTTTAGTATGGACAGAATTAAAATGCAAAAAAGAACAAGTATTTTACTTAAAACGTGTCCAAGTCTATTGGATCATTTCTGTATCAGCTCTCAACAGTGTTTACAAACCTTTTTCAGTTTCAAAAATGTCCGCTAGAATGCAAACAACTGCAGCGGCAACACCTCAAATCTTCCTAATCAGGTCCAACTAGACGGCAAATACGTAACAGCCAAACCCAACCGGCAATACTTCTTCCAATCAATTCAAACACACAACTTATCACCTTACTCTCTCTCTCTCTTCAACTGCGATATGGTTCAGCAATAAAAAATCGAAACACTTGTGCGTGGCGCCCCAAAAAACACAACCTTTCAACACTGTTCACTGTGTACTCTGTCCTGCTTGCTAATCCCAATTTTGGGCTTACTCCACAAAGGTACGTGGCACGACCACGTTTGAAGCCAAGGTGTTCAAACTCCCAAAAAATAAACCACACACTTCAGCCTTCGATTGGATGTGTTTAGCTTTTCGGTCGGTTCGCCTGATAGCGCAGCAATATTTTCACTTGAATCATCAGAACAAAAGCAAAACAACCAAGCACCGCAACGCCTTGAACGCCAAGAACTGTCGAAAAGTGCAGGTCGCGATTACACGAGCGAGGATCTTGTCGGCGGGAAAACGTGTCCAAGCACTGACCACCGGAATGACACGTCCCAAGGTTTACGCGCGCGCGCCAAACACTCCGAACACACGGTGAGGAATCTACGGATAGTCCCTCTGTTTTAGAACCGGGACTGCGGACCGTAACGTGGCTGTGCACTGCGAGAGAACGCGACTGTGAATGAGCAACTCAACACACTGGTGCTGGTATCACCAAGTTGTGGACTCTGCTCTGTACTATGGTAGACCTGTTGGGCTATAGAACACTCAGCTCAAGTCATCGAGCTTGGTGCGACTCAGCAGCGTATCAACAACAGCCTCAACAACTGTTTCTCAACAATCTGGAACAGACGGCGGCAGTACGGTAGCACCCTTGTTGTTTGACATCTTTTTTGTAGACCACTTTGATCTCATGAACACCACATCGAAATAAGGACGATAATTTGAAAGTTGTCAAACTATCACGACCTCACTGTACCACCGTCCCTTTGGGACACTTTGTTACTCAATGTAATAAGTGCGAGAGGTGTAATTGTTACCAGCCAAACCAACCAGTAGCAAACCGTGGGGGTCGTGAACGTAACGTGACTACCCAGTGGTCAGGCTTACAGGCAGGAGCACCGCAACAACATAACTGCATAATGACCACAAAACATGTACCGAGCTGGTTGGCGTACGCAAGAGCTGCGCCTGATCAGTAGGAGAGGGGGAAAAACTGTCAACACGGGCAGTTTTGTGGATGAGCTTCATGTCCGGATATCAGTTTTTGAGATCCGTTCCGCAGAGGTAATTGTAGTAGCGCGCGCATGTTGTGTGAAAAGGGGAAATTCTGTGGTGTAAAGTTATTTTTTTTTTTTTTGAATTAAATATACTTTATTGAATCTTTCTTATAATAATTACATTTGGTTTACATAATAAGTGGTCAGCTGTGGCTCTTCAGCTTTAGTTTGCTTTTCGTGATTTAAACACTGTTCATTTTCTTAACTTTAAAAGTATATGATTTATCATTTTTGTAACACTAGGTACAATGAGGAAAAAAAATGTTAAGAAAACATAACCTAACCTAAAACTAACTTAAACTTACCATAAACTAAACCAATCCTTGAATCAAGGGGTATTCAGATATAGCACATTTTTCCCTGAATTTCAAACATTTTTCTTGAATTTTCTGATCCAACATTTTTACTTCTGATAATTCATGAACCTCACTTGATCTTGTCCAGCCAGGAACATTCAAAACCATTTTGAGTACCTTGTTTTGGACACGCTGGAGCTTCAATTTATGAGTTCTAGCGCAACACTCCCAAACAGGTACTGCATACTCAATAACGGGGTAAATTATTTGTTTGTAAACTGCTAGCTTATTTTTCAAAGATAGTTTTGATTTTCTGTTAATTAAAGGATACAAACACCTGATGAGAATGCTGCACTTGTTCAATATTTTATCTACATGCTGCCGAAACAATAGTTTCGAGTCAAGTATGAGACCTAAATAGACAACTTCCTTTGACCAGGGTATTGAAACATCATTCATTTTAATCAAAACATCATCCTTTGGGGCAAATCTGGCCGATTTGGAAAGTGGAAAAATGATGGTTTGAGTTTTGGCTGCATTTATGCGAATTTTCCAGTCGCCAAAGTATTCGGAAAGAACGTCAAGACCCTTCTGAAGACGGCCAACTAAATATCTGGTTATTTTACCCTTATAAATAACGGCAGTGTCATCAGCAAAAAGTGACAACACACCATTACCAGGAAGAGTAGGCAAATCAGATGTAAAAATATTGTACAGAAGTGGGCCAAGAATACTTCCTTGGGGAACCCCAGCATCAATGTTGAATAATCCAGAAGCAATCCCATTCAGAAAAACCCTGAACGATCTCTCCGAAAGATAGTGCTGGATAATTTTGATAAGATACATTGGAAAACCGTATAAATACAGTTTATGTATCAAACCATCATGCCAAACATTGTCAAAAGCCTTCTCAACATCCAACAAAGCCATAGCAGTTGATTTAGACTCAAGCTTGTTCTGCTTGATGATTTTAGTTACTCTCGTAAGCTGATGAGCAGTATTATGTCCCTTTCGGAAGCCAAACTGTTCATTCAAAATTATATTATTATCGTTGGTAAAATCCAAAAGCCTTGAATAGATGACCTTCTCAAAGAGTTTGGACAGACTACTCAAAAGACTAATGGGACGATAACTTGTTGGCGATGTTGGATCTTTTTGAGGCTTCAAAATTGGTATGACTTTGCCCAGTTTCCAATTGGTGGGGAAGTAACCAAGTTGCAAACATTTATTGAAAATATTGGCTAGATGTTGAAAGAACTGATCACTCTGTTTTTTCAACACCAGATTAAAAATGTTATCAAAGCCAGGAGCTTTCATATTTTTCATTTGTTTTACTGCAACTTTGACTTCCTCACCAGAAACATGGGAATCTGCAGGAAATTCAAAGGTAGAGTCATTGATTGTTGAAATACTATTGGCAACTGATGTTTCTTTACGGCTGGTCATGGAAGCGCCAAGATTATGTGAACTAACAAAATGAAGCCCAAGTGCATTTGCCTTTTCCTCGGATGTAATCAAAGGAGAATCCTCAATAATAAGAGGAGGAATAGGCTTTGGTTTGTTTTTTAGAACTTTTGAAAGTTTCCAAAATGGTTTTGAATAATTCCCAAGCTGGCTTACATGTTTTGAAAATTCTTGATTTCTGATATTGTCAAGTCGGTCTTGTATGATTTTGTTTAAATTGTTAACTGAAATCTTTTTGTCATAGTCCCCAGTCCGTTGATATTGTCTCCTATAAACATTCCTAAGTCTAATTAAGTGTTTAGTATCTACGTCAATATCAGTTACCTTAATATTAACAGGAACCTCCCGAACGTTGGCAGCCTCTGCTTGGTTGATAGCCTGCTGGATCATTTCCAGCGAACAATCAATATCAGCAGAAGTTTCCGGGTGTTGATCATAGTCAATGTTGCTGTCGACCACTTGCTGAAACTGCTGCCAGTCAACGTTGTGGTAATCTTTCCGGGTTGGTTGCCGCTGCGGAGTAACGGAAGCTCCAACCTCCACAACCACCGGATAGTGATCAGAACTCAACTCTTCAAACACCTCAGGATGAGCCACGTTCTCAGCCATATTGGTAATGAAGAAGTCGATGATTGAGTGATTCCCAGACCGAGCCACCCTCGTTGGACGATCTGGACTCACAACGTTGTAGTATCCGTTTTGCAGATCGTTGTGCAGAATCACTCCGTTCCGATTCCTCCTGCTATTGCCCCAAACTTCATGCTTCGCGTTGAGGTCACCAGCGATGATGTACTTTGCGCTCCGCCGTGTCAGCTTCTGGATATCGCTCTTCAGTTTTGCTGCTGAACCATCTCTGGAATTCACCTGACGTGGGCAGTATGCAGCAATGAAGAGTACTGGGCCAACTGAAGTGGGAATTTCCACCCCAACGGCCTCGATGATGTCCAGTTTGAAGTGTGGCAGCCGGCGTGGCTTGAGATCACGATGAACAGCGACAAGTACACCTCCTCCTCCAGAGGTGGTCCTATCGAGCTGCGTCGCGATCTTGTAGTTTTGCAGATAAACTTTTTCACCGGGCTTCAGATGAGTTTCCGTGATGGCAGCTACGTCGATCTCCTTCTCGCGAAGAAAATCCACCAGCTCTAAGTGCTTCCTCCTAATGGAGCAAGCGTTCCAATTCAGCAGCTTGAGGGACCTACGATCCATACTGGATGACGAACGAGGTCAGCACTTCAATCTGCTGGGTCTTGGTTTTGCATCCACGCAGTGCAGCGGACATCTGTTTGAAAATATTGAGGAGTTCGGTTGAGGTGTAAAGATCATTACCATTTTCCTCAACTGCTGGTTCTTGGGTTGGTCTTGGCTCCTGGCTGAAGCCCGGTGGTGGCGGTCTCGGCTCCTGGCTGGAACCCGGCCGTGGATGATTCATCTCAGCTCTCTTCCTGGGATCCAACGGCAACGGTGCCAAGTTCGGGACCTGGCGTCGCGGTTGAAGAGGTGGAAAATTTTGCTCCACCAGGGCTGGAGGAGTTCTACGACGCTGAGGCTGATTCTTCGTCGATGCTTGCTGCCGAATTTTCACGAACTCAGCTCTCTTGGGGCACTTTCGGTCGGTTGACGAGTGCTCACCGTTGCAGTTGAGGCACTTCACCAGCGAATCTTGGATGCACTGGGATGTGATGTGCGCATCGGTACCACATTTGGCGCAACGACGCTTCAGGTGGCAGTTCTTACCTCCGTGCCCGAAACCCAGGCAGTTGAAGCATTGTGTGACGTCACGATGCACTGGTCGGTATCGCTCCCACGACACGATGATGTTGAAAACCGCTCGAATTGCCTTCAGCTCAGGAAGCGTCGTCGATCCCTTAGCCAAATGCAGCAGGTAGAGCTGGTCACGGTACTTGATGTCTTTGTTGCGTCGGCTCATTTTGTGCACGGCCAACACATCCAGTTTCAAAACTTTTAGCTCGGCAGCTAATTCCTCCACTGGCATGTCGTACAGACCTCTGACGACGATTTTGTACGGCTTATCCATGACGACATCATGGGTAAAGTACTCCGCCTCGTTTTCGGTCAAGTAATCCTTGACCAGTTGATAGTGCTGCCTGGATTGCACCAGCACCTTAAATCCGTCTTGACACAGACGAATGTTGCCTTGGACTTTCCCAGACTTGATGAGTTCAACCAGCCCCGCTCGAAAGTCGATCGTTGCTGCTGATTGCCGCACATAAAAAGGAGGCAGTTTCTCCTTTCGCTGTTTCACTTCATTCTCCTTTGCTTCCGCTACCTGGTCCTCGTCAGGCAGTCCAGCAAACTTGTTGTTCTTCAATAGCTGCTCCTCGTGCGATGAAGAGTTCTCCTCCTCCTCATCCATCGGTACAGTACCGTCGCTCTTTTTCGTCTTTTTGCTGTTCGATGTCACTTCCAAAAGCACCTTCCTTTTGGAAATTCCCGGTTTTTGGCCATCAGTTGAGGCCTCAACCTTCCTTTTGGAAATTCCCACTTTTTTGCCTGCTTGAGCCGCAGGTAGGGCAATATTGCCGGCGTTTTGCGCCGGGACGCGACGAGTCATGTTGATTCAGACAACCTTCACCAACGAATGCTCGGATAACAATGGTGTAAAGTTAAATTGACCGCAACTCGATGGGCTTCCGAATGTTGTCCACCTGAGAGCTGTGTAGTGATTAGTCGACATAAGGGAACAATTCTCCATGTTATGATTATTTGCATTTATTCGCATTGAAAATCGTATAGACAGGCTTGCAGAACAATTATGCATGAAACACGAAATTTCTTACAATTCATGATATCGCAAACGGATTTTATCCCGTGTTTTGATGTTTTTTTTAACAATTCATTTTAAATTAAGAGAAAATTTACCAATGCAAATCACGAGTAACAATTTTTTAAAACCAAATCATACGATTTTAGCCCTTTTGAAATTGCTTTAAAAAACTAAGAAAATTTCAAGATACGTAGATTTAAAAACATAAGGTGAAACTCTATTTTAATAATTTACATTCTTTGCAAGTCAATATTAAAAAAACGTTCCTTAATCCACGCTTAGGTGGGTAGTGCCTTCCTCACATTAACAAAAAATAATGAAAATAAGAAATTAAAATTAATATATACCTGATACAGACTTTTCCAGAAAACATGCAGACTCTCATTTGAAGCAATGTGGCAACCGGGCGTTTCGCATCTGGTGCGACTCTCGCACGTAAACAAAAAGACCCGGCCTTTTGAGGTTATGCAAAAAATCACCCTTTTTTGCGTCTACAAAAAAACTTTTTCATGGCAAAACTTTAAAAGTACTTCACTAAACAGAATAAAATTTAATAGGGTCTTAGGGGACCCCAAAACGAACAGAATAAGGCAGATCCGGCCAAAATCGGTTCAGCCAGTTCTGAGATAATCGTGTGGAAAAAAAATCGTGTCTACACACATCCCCACAGACATTTGTTCAGAATTTGATTCTGAGTCGATAGGTATACGTGAAGGTATATCTAGGAGGTGTATTTAAGAAGTTCATTTTTCAAGTGATTCTATAGCCTTGCCTCAGTGAGGTGAGGAAGGCAAAAACATTTTGTAAGCCTGATGTTCAAAATATTGATACAAAAACTTAATTTTAATTTTTTTATTTCTTGTAATACAAAAGCTATAACCAAATGTATACATAATTACAGTTATTCTACCATAATTTTAATTTAATCACACATTTAATATTTAAATTGGGCAAATCTCTGTTTATAATGAACCAAAATTTATACTTTTTTTCGGGAAATTGTTCTGGAAACTATTTTCTACAAAAATGGTAAAATGTTTTAAAATGTCATCATGTTATATGACAGAAGATCAAAAAAAAAAAAGAATTTGGGAACCTTTTGAAACATTTTAAACAAAATTTACAATGTCCCCTATAGAATTTTTGTTGGAAAAAAAATTCAATTTTTATATTTAAAACAATTTTGCAAATATGAGATTAAAATAAAACAAATTTGAAATAAAGATAAATTAGCATGACAAAATTTTTATCAACACCAGAAATAAAGACAGATTTTGCAAATCAATTATGAAAAAAAAATCAGTTTTTCAAAATCGAGTTTTTCAGGAATCATTTTTCAGAATGGAACATGTTTTAAAGAAATATTCTGTAGTCTCCGGAGACACTAAATTTTCAAGAAACTAACTACTCAAGAAACATATTTTCGAATTTTTTTAGCTCTTTTTGATGGGGCGCATCAAATTTGTATGGAGACTTCATATAGGCTGTCGCAAGCAAAACAATGTAAATGACCAAAGACGAGGTGTTAAAATAATGAATTTTGGCAAATTGCTATGTAAACATCAACTGACGTGAGCAGGATGCACTGATTGTTTACATTTCTCGATTAAATTTTCAAAAGCCCTATCTGCATAGGAAACCCATGAGGGATAGGTTGTTTTGAAAATTTAATCTACTTCTTCTTTAGTCCTTTCATATTGTTTTGATTGAAATGATACAAACCGAAGATATTACAAAATGGTATGTAAAATCGATTTTTAAAAACGTAGACAATTTCTGTATTGTATAATTTTAAAAACAGTGTAGCCAGAACACTAAACAAAAAAACCTTTCAAACAATCGTATGAAGAAGTGCAGCTAGAGAATCCTGTACAATATTATCATGCTTCTTTACGGTATAAACTTAACTCAGGTGACACTCATTACAGGGTTGCCAGAACATTAAACACATTTCACAACGATGTGCAAAAAATAATTCTACAGTAAATATTGATAACAATTTAAAAAAAATAAAATCATGTCAATTTCACCTAAGTGCTCACAACATTTGGCAGCGTTGCCAGATTTTCAATTTGTTTGACGCAACGAAATGGTCTTTAAAGTTTCGATAAATCATTCATTCGACCATTCATAATGTTATCATTATTAGAAGTTAGTTAAATTTAAGTGCTCACAGCATAATACAATGTTGCCAGATCTAAAATCTGTACTAATAATAGCTATGGTCTTGTAAAAAACTTCATAACGATACATAAAAAAGACGATTCTGGTTGTTATTTTCATCAAACATTGATCGGCTTTCGATATGTTTTTGAAAAGTTTTTTTATAAGTGCTTATAATTTTAAATAGGGATGCAATATCTTCAAAAACTTTTCTTAAATTGAAGAGTTTAATCCAAAGTTCTCGGAAATTTTTTACATCGGATAATCAAATCTCCGGGTGGTTGAAACCACGAAAAACACGTTTTCTGTCAGTCTGTTGTGTTTTGTTTTCGAGCTCAAATATGACCCCAAAAATGATTTACAGTGATTTGGAAAACATAAATCCAAGATGGCGGTTAAAATGGCAGTGATAAAATATTGAGAAATGCTTGTAACGTAAAAAAAGAGAAAAAATATTCGATTTCGCGAAGATCCAAAGAAATCTTCGGACAATCGAGTCTGAACTATGCAGAATTTCATTTGAGAGAATTGTAGTTCAATATAAATCTCGATGTTTTTCTTCATTGCTTTTTAAATTTTTAAGTGTGAAGTTTAAATAAAATGATAAAATTTCAGCCTAACGTGTTTTGAAAAATACTGCGATCACATTTTATTTATTTATATGTTTTTTGAGCCAAAACATTTAAAATTTAAGATATATAAAATTTATCATCTTCTGGAACATCAACATCTACGTGATGTAGTACACGAAAACGTTACTTAATCCACCTTTAGGTGGTTGGTGCCTTCCTCACATTCATAAAGTCAATACATTTAGTAAAAATAGCAACATTCCCCCTTATCATGTTTAACAAATCAACTTTATTACTCATTTCTTTTGATAGGGTTCGCAGACCTTCAATATTTTTGGCTCACCGGCAAGTTCTGATAAAAAACCTATTCAACGATAGTTCACATGGAAGATTCAGACAATATTTCTATCACAATATCTGAGATCCGGCCTCCAAAAAGTGTATAAATAAAACTTATGTGCTGATAACTTTTGATTGGGTTGTTAAATCTTCAATAATTTAAACTCATTTGAAAGGTATTTCAATTATCTAACTAACGACGGATTGCATAAGGGACCCGTACATCATTTTCATTGAAATATCTGAGATTCGGCCTCCAAAAAGTGTATAAATAAAACTTAAGTGCTAATAACTTTTGATAGGGTTGTCAGATCCTCGATGTTTTAGGCTCATTTGAAAGGTTTTTCGATTATCTAACTAACGACACGTCGCATGATGAATCCGGACATCATTTTTATTGAAATATCTGAGATCCAGCCTCCAAAAAGTGCATAAATAACACTTAAGTGCTAATAACTTTTGATAGGGTTGTCAGATCTTCAATGTTTTGGGCTCATTGGAAAGGTCTTTTTAATACCTTTTTGAAAATGTATAACATGATAGGTTTTCTTGCAAAAACCACCCTTTTTACAATCTTCCGGACATTCGCCAAAATCGTTTTTTTAGCATAACTTTTGAAATCCTTAACTAAATTTGCTAATTTTAAATAGAGACCTATGGGACCCCAAGACGGGTCGAATGAGACTAATACGGTCAAAATCCGTTCATCCAGTCCGGAGATAATCGAGTGACAATTTTTTGTCCACCCACCTACACACATCCACACAGACATTTGCTCAGAACATGATTCTGGGTCGATATGTATACGTGAAGGTGGGTCTACGAGGTCAAATTAATATGTTCATTTTTCGAGTGATTTTATAGCCTTTCCTCAGTAAGGTGAGGAAGGCAAAACTAAAAAAAAATCTCTTGCTTAAAATATGTTATAAACCATAAAGTGTTTATATTTTCTTTAAAAAAACACAACCTTATTCTGCAATAATTACTCTCAACATCTGATTCATCATTTCTCGTCAAAATTATGTCATCCACACAATTCCCATCGACCCAACGCCAATCCCTGTACGTGGGAGAAAGAGTGTCAGCTTACCAGTCGGCGCGCACCCCAGAATGCACAACTCTCAACTACCAGTTTCCCGTCAGTGTCTACAGTAAACAGAGAATCTCAACTCACAAGCTTAAATCGCCACCGTAAAGTGCCGGTCGCGACCGCGGCCGATGTAACGCGCGCTTCTTCCGTCAATATTTGACACTCTTCAGAAGCGAGGTTCTTCAAGAGTCGTCCCCTTCTGCACCTGATGCAGCACCATAGCTTGAAGTTGCATACTGAAGGTGAAATATGCCATTTTTTATACTATCTAGCAAGGTTGAGCCGCCAACGATTGTGACTTGCCGCGGTCTGAGGGGCGCTTATCTCGTAGTAGAGAGAACCTTATATTTGTACCCAGTAGTAAATGTTTACAATCGAAAGCTGATAACCACCGAACCAACCAGGGGTGGCGCTATCTAGTGAGGGACTCCATCAAAGGTGGATTTACTGTTGAGGTTATGTTGGGAAATTGACAGAGGATGCACGCGGCATCTATGGATGAAAATCTGAACTAACATTTTTTTAAATTATTGTTCACTCTCCATCTAAAATGACCAAACAAAAAGTAAAACGGAATGTTTATAATCAACCCATTACCGGAATTGTTGTGCTATCGATACATTCCGCAAAACCTGCCGGAAGAAGTGCTGCGACAAAACCACTTGACGCTGTGTGGTGTTTACTTTTTTTACTCCACCACCACATATCAATTCCCCACTTAACGATTGCCTGACGGGAGTGATCCAGCCATAAACACACTGGGTTGATGATAGGTCCCCTATAGTTTGTCCACTTGAGGAGGTTTGCATTGAAACTTATACCTTCAGAGTGCGCCCTCCTCCCAAAGAATCCCATACGGCGCACGCTTAAATAGCTTGGCAGACCCTCCAGAGTCGACTAATGAATCTCAGAGTCGAGCCGTCATCATCATCGTCGTCGTAATCACACAAGTGGCAAACCGATAGATAATGACGGTCATTATATTCAAAACCAGTAAATTTGGGTTCGTTGGGGTAAAATGATCAACATTATTCTAATTTTTCAATTCAGGAATGAAGACTCAACCCCTCTAAAATCCGCCTAAAATTACACCAAGAGTACCCCTGAAGGTAGACAACCTCAACACGATTGCCTACTTTCAGGCGTTTCTAGCCCAAACTGTCCCTAATCCAGTCATAAAATCTTGAAACAAAGCTTGCGATCATCGCAAAAAAAAAACAATCTGGGAATCTACTAAAGGGAAACTTTCCACACACACACATGAAGGAAACTTGACTCTCTCTCTCTGGGAAGGAAAAATGTGTTTTCACTTACGGCGTCGTCCGACGCCGACCGACTGACGACGTCAAGTGTCACGGCGGCTGTGATTGCATGGCTGAGTTTAAGTCGACTTGATATGGGAAAACAGTATGTGGCTTTGAAGGGTACTGCGTGGTTATAACCAAGTGTGGAATGTAAACAAAGCGAATTTATGAGGGTGTGTGTGTGGTGTAATAAATGAGCAAGTGTTGAAAAGTTATGTGTTTTGGGAAAAGAAGAAAACAAAGCGAATACTCACCATATTCCAGGTTCTAAATTTAAATTAACTATTTCATTTGCTTCGAATTTATGACCTAAAATGAGAAAGAAAGAAAATATATTTTATTTAACAAGTATATTAAACAACTAGGATGCAAAAAGAAAGTTATGAAATAATCAAATGAACTTTTTTGGTAAACGAAAATATTCAAAAAGTAAATATGATTCAATTAAATTACAATAATGATAATATGTTTAACCCTACAGAGTATTTTAGAAAAAAAGTTAATCCAGCTTAAACACTTTTTTTACTCCAACAAAAAACAAATGTACAAAAAAAATATTGCTTGTAACACTATAACTATTCATTTACAAAAATTGATCGCTTATTCAAAAACAAGATGTCACAAAAAATATTTGAAAAATCTATCAATATATTTTGAAAAAAAAAATGTCTCAGTATTCAGGAAATGGCAACCCAAGATCCTTCTCGTCATTGAAAAGTTATTTAAGTGCACATACTTTTTTGAACATCTTTAAGTAATATTTTGTTCTAGTCAAAATTTAAGATGAATTTGGGTTTGAATTATTATATAAATTTCAATAAAGTGATAATAATTTTGTTAACTGTTGATAGATATTTATTCTCGTAAAAAATTGCTTTTTTGTATCAAAATTGATCAACTATTTAGACTAAACTTACAGCTGATGGCTTTGTCATTGGCTTTCAACAATGTTGCTAGAAATGGATTATTTGCTTTTTATGACAATGCCCTTTTAAATAGTTTTCTTAAAAAAATCAAATCAGTCAAAAATTAAGAAAATTCTTATTTATATGCTATTTTGAATATTTATCTTGAATATCAAAATCGAGTCAAAAATTCAAAACAATTGTACAATACTTGGCCAAAAAAGATCTTTGAATTTCACTTATGTGCTCATAGCTTTAACAGTGTTGCCAATTTTTATATTATTTTCTTATTATTTCAATGTCCTTTGCATACTTTTCTCAAAAATATCAAATCAGTCATAAATTTATGTAACTTTTTATCTTAAAAAGTTTTATAAATTTCTTTTGGGGTCTCTTAGCTTTCAAATAACAAAAAATCGTTGCCAGATATTTGTTATTTTTCTTCTTCCTGTATTATTTTTAACATTTTTCTTATGTTATCGAAATTAAGTTGATTGCCGATGAAATATTTAAATTTAAAACAAATCTAGAGTTTTTTTTTTAAAAAAAAGGACCTATAAATTATTGTCTTTTATATGTTTATAGGACCTTTAAAAAAAAAACTAGAAATAAACAATACTCGACATGAAACATTATTTAAATTTCACTGCATTGCTCATAGCGTCCTGGCGTTTAAAAGTGTCGCCAGATATTTGTAATTTGTTTCTTATTTTAATGCTCTTTCTAAAAACAACTAAATCGAGTCAAAAATTCAAAACAAATAAACAGTACTCATCCTTGAAAAGTTAAATAAATTTTTCTTAAGTGCTCATAGCTTTTTATAGTGTTGCCAGATATTTTTATACTCAAATGAATTTTATTTAGAACATTTTTCTGAAAATAAAATAAAAACCACAAAAAAATACCAAATATAAAACTTTTGGCCTTTGAAATTTATATAAATTAGTATTAAATGCTCGTTAACTTTGACAATACTGCCGGATATTTAATATCTGCCTCTTTTTCAAAGTACAGGATTAAATGATTTGAAAATTGGTTGAGATTACAATGCAAAATTTAATTAATTATAAACCGCATTCTTTGATTTTCAGTAAAATTTTCAATATGCTTTTTTAAGAAAAAAAAAATAAGGGAGCGGAACGGCAAACATTTGAAAAATCCTAAATAAAGACCCAAAAAAAAAACTGTTCAATGTAAAGAAAGTGGATGATAGGTGAAAACTTCTTTACGAAATATTTAAAAAAATGCAAAACAAACATAAAGAAAGAAAATTTTTGCAACTATTTTCGTTCACAAAAAAAAACAAAGTTAAACTAAAGCAACAATTTATTAAAGTATTTAACTTAAAAAAAAGATCGTTTTTTGTATTACTAATTTTAAGAAAATTGCTTTATAAGAAAACTAGTACTCACCTAACGATATCATGTGCTGGATGATTGTGACCATATCACGGGCTTCTTTCGTGTAGATTTCACTATCCTGGTATGTGGACAGATCCAGATCTGAAACAATAAAAAACGAGAAAAAAATCGAAGAAACAGATAAGTATCAATTGATAGTCGATGAAATATTTACGTCGCGACAAAATGTCTGCAAAATCACTGTGTGCTTGTTTTAAGAGTTGCTTATCGCTCTCGAAGTCGCCCGTAGACATCTCCCAACTTTTACGATGTCTACGAGACAGGGGGGTAATTCGACACCCTCTACCCAGGGCACGACGCAACTTCAGTGTAAATGACACTTTGCCGCAAACCTAATGTACATATTAGACAAGTTATGGCGAACAAAATGCAATAAAAACTTTCGCCCAGACTATTTCCCACTCTTTTTGGTGGCTAGACAAGGTTGGCTCGTGATCCCGGGCTTTGCCAATTACAAGAGGGGTTGTGTCCAATTTCGGTAGCACTTGAGTGACCGCACCTTGATCCGCGCATTGTTTATCCTTAGTCGACATTTGCGTGCATTTGGAGCGTATTTATTTTGACTCAATTCGCCTAAAGATCTTCCTCGAGAACCTCTGGGAAACCGACTTCTCAAATGCATTTCGAAACCCACAATTTAAATTCACCACTGCAAAACACACTTCACCTTAAAATGGATTGCGGAACTGTCGATGACTTGACTATAGGCAGAGCACATCCGTCACTAAACTGATTCGAGACAGATATAAAATTCCAAAACGAGCAAATAAATAAATAAATAAATCGTGGAATCCCCCAGCGAATGAAAGCAAACATTTACGCGTCGCGCGAGCGCTAAAAATTGCTTAATTAGCCAACTTGGCGCTTTTGGGTGCCTCCAAATTTAGAAAACTATACAGTTTTTTCGTCACAAGCCTATTTTTAAGTAATTTAAAACTCACTTTGATCACAATTCAATCACTACAACATTTAATTCCTCTAATTTGACTGCGCCTAATCGGTGTGATGTGTGATGATCGAGTTGCTCCAAACAAGTGGTTTGTTGACTCATTTAAGCAGCGCTGCAGCAACCGATTGGAGTCGCAGGAGTGTCACCCACATGTGCGCGGGTGTTTGGAGTTTGTGAGCTGGTTTGATTGAGTACTATATAGGCAAGGGATTCCAATGGAGTGCAGTGCATCTTAATATTGTATAATCGGATCTTTATAAAAATAATTTGCATTGCAAATTAAAATTATTTTTCAATTATTTATAAAGTTTTTTTTCTGATTGATATCTTTTAAATTTCGATATTTTTTTTCAATAAACAAAATGTTCCAGCAATTTCTTAAATCCTTTGCAATTATTTCAAGTGGGTATCATAAAACATAATTTGGCACAAATTTATTTATTTTTTTTACAAAACTGCGTATCTTCTAAAACTAGAAATTTGATTGCAGTTCAAACTCGATTATCCGAAGCCTCGATTATCCGAAGGTTTGTATGGGACTTCGGATAATTGAATCATGAAGAAAAAAAATCTTTGCATTTTTTTCATTCTCTAATTTTAAACATTAAATTCGAGTTATGTAACCTAATTTTAGCCAAATTTGAGTTGTTGATTGCCTTTTAGCATACCAAATATATATATTTTTAATAACATCGACGCCATTTTGGCCGCCATAATGAATTTTAAAGTTTTAATTTACATTAAAGACAAAGAAAAAAAAATCTTGATTCGATTATCCGAAGTGAAATTTTTCCGAAGCCTTCGGATAATGGAGCCTGGGACTGTATTTTGGAAATACGACATTTTAGGAAATTTCATGTAAACACAGCAATAATTATTATATTTCACCCATTGCCTGTCGCGTACGTGAGCTTTGTACACATTTTGTACAATAAATAAACAATAACTTCAATAAGTTCAGCAAAATTTTAATTTTAATTAATCTTTTTGTTCTCGGCTCTTAACAAGGTCGTGCGAAAAGTAATAAAATGCAAAAAAAATATTTCTAATTTTTCTTTATTAAAAAACGTTTCACAAAAGTCAAACACATTACTGTTACTGTAAAAATATCAAAATGTAATTAATTTTCGATAAAATCGATTTCTCTGAAGAATCTTTTTTTGGGGCTCCAAAATTTAAAGTTTGTAAATAAGCTTTAAAATGTTTGAATTTTAAAAAGAGGGGAACAAAAACGTCAAATATTTAATATTTATAAATCTCATTATTTGGTAAATTTGAGATGCTTTTATTTTTAATATTATTAAAAATCCGGTAACTACTACCGAAATTATAGGGTTCATTTTGTCGAGATAAGCAAAATTTGGAAAATGATACCGTAGGCCGGGGTGACTTGATAGGATTTCAATTTGTTTCTGGAATATTTTCCAACAGTAAAGGGTTTTCTCAAGATAATTATTTCTAAAACATGTACTAGGGTACGCCACACCAAGTCAATGCACTATTTTGGAAAAAAAGTTCAGAAAAATAGTTACGTTAAAAATTCTTAGTTTAAATTCCAGGGTGACTTTGATAGTCATGAGTTTTCATAATAAAATCATATTTAAGATGTTCAAAATTTATTTGTACGTTAAATGTACCATCAATAGAGTAGCTGATATAGTTTTAAGAAAAAAAAATCCATATTTATATATAGTTAGCTAAGTTTATAAGCTTTTTAACAAAAAAAAAACATATAAATTTCAGGTAAAATTGCTAAAAAGTCGGAATTTTGCAAGAATGTTGTTAAAACGAGTTTTGTTTATAAAACTATCGATTTAAATTGCATTTCATACTAAATTCGAAGCACCAATCACAAGTTTTCCATTTAACATGAAATTTGTTCAACGGAGATTTTTTTTAATCACATATTATTTATTATTTACAAAATTATCAAACATTTTCCTAGCGGAAAATTGTCCACCGAACCCGAAAATGCATTCCGTTTTCCGATTCAAAATCATGTTCATTGAGAAGATCATGACATTTTGAGAAGTTTAAAATAATGACTTTCATCAACATTTTCTCAACCATAGTTAGGGGAAAGTGGGGCAAGTGTAACAAGCTAAGGAAATGCTCGTTAAAACCCATTAAAACGTTAAAACATCTGTCGGATTTTTTCATAATCATCTTATTTCAGGTCTTGACTAAGACTTTGATAGAACAAATTTTGAAAAAATCCTGTTTTTCAATGTTAAAAATTGATTTTAAAATTTTTGATTTTCCGTCCGTTCTACTCAACTAGTGGGGCAAGACGAACAACCCGTTGGGGCAAGAGGAACAATGCATGAAAAAACATGTTAATTTGCTAACAAGTGAACTGCTATCACTTTGAAACATCAGATTTGAATGTATTAGAAACGTTTCTTTCATTTTTAGGTTAAATAATAATATTTTATTAAAAATTTGATCGTTTTTACGAATAAAATAATTACTTAGATGAATAAAGTAAATTTTCATAGTATCACTTAATATTGTGTGGAATTTTTTTTAACAATTGTTTATCAGTTTTTAAGAACTTTTTTTTATTTATTTCCCAATAAAATATGTTGTTGCAGCAGTTCGTATTTTTTTCCATACTAAAAATCCATATGGTACACATGCCCCACCTGAACAAGATTTTTTAAAAGCTCTCAACAAAAATAACCAAAAATCAAATCATACTTTCTAATAGGTGCAAATCATTGGTTGAAACACTACTGATCTAGGAAAAATTGCATTTTGATAAAATGAGCCTTAAAACGAACCCTAACCCTTATGTTGTACCTTCCAAATATTATAAGAAAACAAAGGTTTTTAAAAAACTTCATTAAATCTTATGCCCCGTGGCGTTTACGTTATTTTGGCGGTTATGTGGTAGTAGAATCGAATAATTGCACTGCTAGCAACAATGTCTCATACTGGAAATAATCAAAATTGTAAAAATTACGGCCGTACGAGCGATTGTTCCTCTTGCCCCATATGGTAGTCTTGCCCCACCTTCCCCTAACTAACTTTTTAAACTTTTCAAAATTTTATGAAAAGTTTTTTTTGTTTGAGGTACTTTGAACACTTCTCTACCACGGTCAATATGGTTCTAAACCATTCCGTACGTATTTTAATTGTACTCTTCATTTTGCGGAAAAATCGCAAACCTATCAAAGCCACCCCGGCTATCAAGGTCACCCCGTTTTACGGTACCTTTTTTACGGTGCCTTTTTTAACTAAAATGCGCGAAAATCATCGGAAATTGGAGAGAATTACTTTTAAAAAATCAAATTAGATATTTCTGCCACTAAAGCGATGGAAATGCATGTTGAAAACGGACTTTATTTTTGTCATCATAAATTGAATTTAAAGATATTTTGAATGTACAGTTGGCATAGCCTGAAATTTTATATTAAAACTTGTTTTTAATTGAAAATATGTAGTTTTGTTATTTTTTGTAGAATTTAAAAAAATACAGCAAATAATATTCAACGTGTTTGCGAAACGTAAAATAAAAAGCTGCCTTACCTAACTTACAAAAAAATTGATTTAGTAAAATGCAGACACCAAATAAGGTCATTTTTTTATTTCAAAATTTCAAAGTAAAAAAACATAAAAAAAACACATAATTATTTGTAATCATCATTTTTCATTTAAAAAAATTCGATGGTATAACCTTGAGCCTTAATTTTTTTTTCGGGATGGGAAAGGGGTTGAAGGCTTGACCTCAAGCATGGTTCAGGACTATCACTTTTTGTAATGTTCAAATCGATATTTATCTTCACAACGATGCATACTTCAAAACTTTCCCAAAACCAACATTTTCTGAAACGCAACAAGTGTTCAGACTCTTTCTCTCTCTCCCTCCCAATTCAAACTGCAACTTGCTCATTCCCTTTGCTTTAAAAATCCAAACAGAAAAAAAGAGAGGGAGAGCAAACCTCAAATTAGTAACACCACTGCACAATGATGGTGATTTAATAAAAACGCAACGCCATGCGTTTTCACTAGACTTTAACACCTAAACTCCCAACTTGGGAGTCCCATGGTTAAAAGTAGATGTATTTTTTTACACCGTATCCTGTTGTTTCACTTTGATTTCAATTCATTTAATTTTCGTTTAAAAAACCAAGATTTAAAAAAGATTAAGCTTTTTTTTTGGTTTGAGAGTTTCAAGTCTAGAGATTTTTTCATGGGTCCTATAAACATATGAAAGACAATATTTTATAGGTCCTTTTCAAAAAAAGGTGCAGGTGGTTATGTTCTACATGACCAATATGACAAAGAACTTTGTACAAAACTCAAAAAATCATGCTATTTTTATTTATATTTTTTAATTCTTTGCCAATTTATTTAATCCTGAATACCTAATTAATTCTCATTAAATATTTTTATTCAATGGCACCTCTGTGGATATAAATTGCCCATATTTCCCCAAGTCGAATGGCTCGATAAACGTCCCCCCGGTAGAACCTTCCCTCAGGGCCATGACTACTCCGGGTGTGGCCAATCCTGTCAAAATGGCCATTTTCAATACCAGTATCAAAAACCATGATTTTTGATACCCATATTGCCCCAAGTCGTATGGTTCGATAAATGTCCCCCCGGTAGAACCTTCTCCAAGGCACTGGCCACTCCGGGTGTGGCCAATCCTGTCAAAATGGCAATTTTCACTACCACACCCAAAGTTAAAGAACAAGGGGATAGTCCTCACGTAAAGAAGTGTGAGGAAAGTGCTATTTTGCGAGAGTATAGTCCTCTCGCGTGTTCATTCGCTCATTGGAATAGTTCATCCTACTGAATGGCTTATATGGACAAATGACCACCACTCAGTCACCGAACCATGGTGGCCCATACGGCAAAGGCACGGATCAATATGCCGAAGGTCTTGGGTTCGAGTCTCGGTACCGGTTCGTTTTTTTTTTATGTATGAACTTTTGAACCCATGAGTAAAGTACTCTCGGTAGTTTCGGGATTTATCCTCTCAGTCCGCACACAGTAACATTTTACTACCGAATCGTGCTCTTTATACTCTCGTATGCCGATGTCCAGTTCTGGGTGCAGTATCAAAAACCATGAATTTTGATACCCATTTTGCCCCAAGTCGAAAGGTTTGATAAATGTCCCCCCGGTAGAACCTTCCCTCAGGGCCATGGCCACTCCGGGTGTGGCCAATCCTGTCAAAATGGCCATTTTCACTACCAGTATAAAAAACCATGAATTTTGATACCCATTTTGCCCCAAGTCGAAAGGTTTGATAAATGTCCCCCCGGTAGAACCTTCCCTCAGTTTGGTCCCAACCCCATTTCCTTCTGGTTTTCGAGTGACCGATCTAACAATCTTCGTTAGAACAGAATTCCTCCCAAGTTGGTGCACAACCTGTGTCTTTCAATGTGTGCATGTGTGTGTGAGCAATAAAATTACCACCGTCGATCCGTCTCTGACGGATTTTCGATCAAAACTAAAATTGTTCAGAGGCTATCTGTTAGCTTATATAGTTCGCATGAAATGTGGCAACATGGTGCAAATTTTGCCTCGTCTCCTGCTTTCTTGGAACTGTCACGCGAGAATATTGCACCATGTTGCCACATTTCATGCGAACTATATAAGTAACAGATAGCCTCTGAACAATTTTAGTTTTGATCGAAAATCCGTCAGAGACGGATCGACGGTGGTAATTTTATTGCTCACACACACATGCACACATTGAAAGACACAGGTTGTGCACCAACTTGGGAGGAATTCTGTTCTAACGAAGATTGTTAGATCGGTCACTCGAAAACCAGAATGATTTAAGGCAATGGGGTTGGGACCAAACTGGTAGGATATTGGCCACACCCGGAGTGGCCATGGCCCTGAGGGAAGGTTCTACCGGGGGGACATTTATCGAACCATTCGACTTGGGGCAATATGGGTATCGAAATTCATTGTTTTCGATACTGGTAATAAAAATTACGGGAAGGTTTTCCTGGGAGGGTTCTGTTGGATGACGTTGTAGGGTTTTGGTGTATGGGGCAAAGTTGTAGAGGAGACAATTTCATGAAAGTTTGTCAAAGGTGCCAAATTTGTAGCTCTTAATCTACTCGAGATATACGCCATTTTTGCAAAAATGGTAAAAAAGCACTTTTTTGGTGATAACTTAAAATGTTAGCATTTTAGCGGCCTACTATGTTCTGAAGAGTTGTTTATGACATAAAATTACACATCTTTGCCGAAGACAGCAAAATGTTTTGAACCTTTATTGAGGAGTTAAAAAAAATTTTAAGTGATTTTGAGCCTATTTTCAAGTTGCAATGTTTTCAAATGGCGCATTTTGGCGCATAATCGAACAATGCACCTGAAACACACTTTCAATTACATTTTTTGAAAATATCTTCGTGTTTATTTGTGTCTATTTTCAGATATCTCAATTTGAATTCGTCAGATTTTTATTAAATTTATTTATAAATGTTATTCGAAATCATAATGAATACAAGGTGAAAATCGGTAAATTGAAGGGTATATTGATCGATTTTTATGGAAATTGCATCGTCTATGACAAATTACGACAACTTTTCCAGAGTGACCTAATATAACAGGAAATACTTAATTCTAAATACGGACAATCATTTCAAATTTTCACTTACATAATTTTTGAGAAAACATGTATTTATTCATAATTTTAAAATAAATATCATAGTTTTAAGCATGAACAATGTATTTTCCATAAAAAACGATCAATTTACCGATTATTACCACGTTCCAATAAGATTCCGCTTAAAAATTATAATTAAATTGATTAAAAACCGTCAAATTCAAATTGAGATATCTAAAAATAGACACCGATAGACACGGAGATATATTCAGAAGATCTAGTTGAAAGTGTGTACATTCATGTGCATTGTTCGGTTTTGCGCCAAAATGCGCCATTTTGAAAACATTGCAACTTGAAAATAGGCTCAAAATCACTTAAAAATGGTTATAAGTAAAAGTAAAAATAAATCTTTCCCAGTTCCTGAGGGGAACACCCTTGAAGAGTATCGGGGCCAGCAATTACAAAGCGGATTCTGTGGCAGTTTAAAAAATGATTATAACTCCTCAATAAAGGCTCAACATATTTTGCTGTCTTCGGCAAAGATGTGTAATTTTATGTCATAAACAACTCTTCAGAACATAGTAGGCCGCTAAAATGCTAACATTTAAAGTTATCACCAAAAAAGTGCTTTTTTACCATTTTTGCAAAAATGGCGTATATCTCGAGTAGATTAAGAGCTACAAATTTGGCGCCTTTGACAAACTTTCATGAAATTGTCTCCTCTACAACTTTGCCCCATACACCAAAGCCCTACAACGTCATCCAACAGAACCCTCCCGGGAAAACCTTCCCGTAATTTTTATTACCAGTATCGAAAACCATGAATTTTGATACCCATATTGCCCCAAGTCGTATGGTTCGATAAATGTCCCCCCGGTAGAACCTTCTTCATGGCACTGGCCACTCCGGGTGTGGCCAATCCTGTCAAAATGGCCATTTTCACTACCAGTATCAAAAACCATGATTTTTGATACCCATATTGCCCCAAGTCGAATGGTTCGATAAATGTCCCCCCGGTAGAACCTTCCCTCAGGGCCATAGCCACTCCGGGTGTGGCCAATATCCTACCAGTTTGGTCCCAACCCCATTGCCTTAAATCATTCTGGTTTTCGAGTGACCGATCTAACAATCTTCGTTAGAACAGAATTCCTCCCAAGTTGGTGCACAACCTGTGTCTTTCAATGTGTGCATGTGTGTGTGAGCAATAAAATTACCACCGTCGATCCGACTCTGACGGATTTTCGATCAAAACTAAAATTGTTCAGAGGCTATCTGTTACTTATATAGTTCGCATGAAATGTGGCAACATGGTGCAAATTTTGCCTCGTCTCCTACTTTCTTGGAACTGTCACGCGAGAATGCTGCACCATTGTTGCCACATTTCATTCGTTGCAGACCCCTTCCGCAGTACCAAGCATGCAACATTTTCGTAACGCGCGACATTTTTCGTTTTTCTGGATTGACACCTCACCAGAATAGAGCCCTTAGGACAAAGTTCTTTGTCAAAAAAAAAAACTCTGGAAGTGTTATTAACATATGAGTCCAACAATGTGTCATGCATAATAAGGGGGGAAACACAGACAAAAACGATGCCGGCTTTTCCCTCCAGACAAACACCCACGCAGATCAAGGTATGAGTGAGCACTGCGCGACGCTCGTGGTGTCGTACAATCGCAAAGGGCGCAAGTGTCTCTTAATTACTTTCACAGTGTTCACTTTGAGCAAGGGTGTTTAAGTCTGCGTCTGCATTTGTCATTTTGGTAGAGGGGGAATGCATTGCTATTAATGACCACATTGTATCGTACGAGAGTGTAAACAAAAAATGAACATTTCACTGACCTAGCCCGGTCAACGGTGGGAAATTTTCGCTTTTTAGAAAGTTTGTTGATATTGGTGCAAAGGGACACTTGCCTCTCGTATGATTTATGCCGGTGTTGGACAAACCGCGCATAGGGAGTTCCACATCGCTTAGCACACGTATTAGGGTAATTCTCTACCAACTCACACGAAATCGAGAAAAGTTGCCCCGACCCCTCTTCGATTTGCGTGAAACTTTGCCCTAAGGGGTAACTTTTGTCCCTGATCACGAATCCGAGGTCCGTTTTTTGATATCTCGTGACGGAGGGGCGGTACGACCCCTTCCATTTTTGAACATGCGAAAAAAGAGCTGTTTTTCAATAATTTGCAGCCTGAAACGGTGATGAGATAAAAATTTGGTGTCAAAGGGACTTTTATGTAAAATAAGACGCCCGATTTGATGGCGTACTCAGAATTCCGAAAAAAACCTATTTTTCATCGAAAAAAACACTAAAAAAGTTTTAAAAATTCTCCCATTTTCCGTTACTCGACTGTAAAAATTTTTGGAACATGTCATTTTAAGGGAAATTTAATGTACTTTTCGAATCTACATTGACCCAGAAGGGTCATTTTTTCATTTAAAACAAAATTTTTCATTTTAAAATTTCGTGTTTTTTCTACCTTTGCAGGGTTATTTTTTAGAGTGTAACAATGTTCTACAAAGTTGTAGAGCAGACAATTACAAAAATTCTGATATACAGACATATTTGCTTATAAACATCACGAGTTATTGCGATTTTACAAAAAAAAGTTTTGAAAAAGTTACTTTTTGCGTTTCTCTTTGTTTCGTCGTCCGTGTCTGTCGCGGGTGACCATGAACGGCCATGATCGACGACGACCAACTTTTTCAACACTTTTTTTCGTAAAATCGCTATAAATCGTGATGTTTTTAAGCAAACCCCTTATGTCTATACATCAAAATTTTTGTAATTGTCTGTTTTACAACTTTGTAGAACATTGTTACACTCTAAAAAATAACCTTGCAAAGTTAGAAAAAACACGAAATTTTAAAATGAAAATTTTTGTTCGAAATGAAAAAATGACCCTTCTGGGTCAATGTAGATTCGAAAAATACATTAAATTTCCCTTAAAATGACATGTTCCAAAAATTTTTACAGTCGAGTAACGGAAAATGGGTGAATTTTTAAAACTTTTTTAGTGTTTTTTTCGATGAAAAATACGTTTTTTCGAAATTCTGAGTACGCCATCAAATCGGGCGTCTAATTTTACATAAAAGTCCCTTTGACACCAAATTTCTATCTCATCACCGTTTCAGGCTGCAAATTATTGAAAAACACCTCTTTTTTCGCATGTTCAAAAATGGAAGGGGTCGTACCGCCCCTCCGTCACGAGATATCAAAAAACGGACCTCGGATTCTTGATCAGGGACAAAAGTTACCCCTTAGAACGAAGTTTCACGCAAATCGAAGAGGGGTCGGGGCAACTGCTGTGTGAGTTGGCGGAGAATTACCCATTAGTATTTAGGGGGTAACAGTTAAGCCCCAGACTTTTGGCACTTTTGATAAAATCGAAAACGATCACTGTCACTTTAGACATAATACTCATTCGCAGTCGTTGTCTTACCACCAGAGTTTTACTGTACTAGTATTTGTCAAGTTTTTTCCTGTTGAATCCTCCAGAGATATCTAAAGGTGGTGAAAAAGTTGTTTGAAGTCAAAGCCTAAACTTTGCTTATAATACCAATTCAATGGTAAGCTTCTTTAGAAATATAATCCAGCTTATCCAGCACTATCGGACCAACTGGTTTTAGGCTCCCTTCCCATTGTGAGCCACTTGTCGCTACCAGTGTCGCACCGCAAAACCAGACATTTTGGCGACGGAGTAGACGCGAACGGAACCGGCCGGCATTGGGATTTTCAGACAGCAGATCAATCATTCTGCGTGACCAGCGCACATGGCTTTCTGGGTCACTACGTGCAAATTATCGTGACAAGAACATGGTGTTCAAACTTTAACCACTTCTGACACGGGTTGATAAATGGGCGGTGCGTGCTGTTTCGATTGACGAAGAATCGTTCTGAAGAGAACCAGCCAGCTAGCCAACCTGTACTCTAAACCGGTTCACCGATTCACTCTGAAGCCTGAGCTGAGTAGCTGGCCGTATCCAGCTGAGCTTGAACCAGATATGAATGAATCTAATGAATGGCAAGTATGTGTGATGTGGTGTTTGTGTGCTCGTGTTGTCAGCGCACACACAACTCCCATTGAGACGAGTCGGCGCGATAAGCCCACGACTAGCGCGAGAAATGATGGCATCGACGCCACGGGTGACTGTTGCGGTTACTAGCTGAACTAAATGGGCGTACCGTACTGGAGTAGATGCCGGAGTGTAACAAAATGTTTGATTTTTTTAAAGAAATCTTCTCAATAATAATCTTATTTGGAAAACAAATAACTAAAACGCGCAACCAGCATACGTACGAAGAACTTAAAATTATAACCCTGTGATTTCTTTCCCATCCAACCTTCAACCAGTACCATTCTCATAATTGAGGCAATAAATCACGCCAAGGTTTTTGTCACTGTCCGTAAGAGCTCCACCATCAGCAAAAAGGTGGCCCTGGGCCCCCAAAGTGCCACCAAGTCAATTACGAGAGTCGTTAGGGCTTAGATGAAAACGATGACACTGGAGATTTCTTTCGCACGGAACTGCCTTCCAGATTGAAGTTTGGCGGGGTTCGCCATTGTTATCTACCGGCCAGACATCTCAAATTGATAAATGCCAGTGGAAAACCGGCAATATTTGCCAAAGTTTGACGGGTCTGACCGCACTTGACCCGGGGATATTGACGCCAGTATAGTGTTCGACCTCCTTTGATAGTCTTTTTTTGCAGGGAGAATCCTTCTCTGGGGAAGAATTGATGAGCTATCAATCAGTTGGTACAGTACCCTTTTTGTCTCTGATGGTTCTTCAAAACTTGTCCATAACGCGCCGCAACTCGGTGGGGTCGTTAGAATGTCTCATCAACCATTATCGCGCCCCGCGAATGGACAAATTACCTTTGTAAAGGCTTTTGAATGTGCGAATGTGATAGCAGAAACGATTTTTCTTTCGATTCCTGCAAACTCATCGCCAAGCGCCTAACCTTTGAGCGAAGGAAGTAAATTTGTCATGATTTGACATAGGACTGAGACGATATAAAAATATACACAAGTCACTTTTTCGTTGCTCAGCGATATTGGCGAGATGAGGGTGTTCCTTCCCACAAACGTGTGTTATCTGAAATGTGTTTATGATTGAATGGACGCGCTGATAAGGCGCCGGGCCTTAACAATGATAACACACCAGGTGGGTTCTGCGAAGAGCCGAAATGTACCCAACAGAGTGGATGGAATAATTGACATTGCACAGGAATTAACTAGTTCTGAATACATAATCAGATATCAGCGATTATCTCTTTGTTTACTTTAATTAATAATTTTGTTAACAATATTGGTTGTTTAATAAAGTGTTACAAAAAAATATTTTTAGAGCAAAAGTTCTTGATTTTTTTCTCAATTGGATTTGAGCCTTTTCGGGCATTATATTTGTAGTCAATGAGAACGGATTTTTTTATGTTTTGGGATATTTAGACATATTTGTAAACACCAGACAAAATCTTGCACTGTTTAGCCATAGAGAAGTACAGACAAAAATGTTGTCGCCAGGTATTTTTTTTGTAAAAAAAATGTGTGTTTTTTTAAAATAATAATCTTAGCCAAAACTATTTGTTGACTCCAATTTTCAATGTAAAATTGAATTTGCAATTTAAAAAAACATAACAATTTGCATCATTTTCATGTTATTGCCATTTTAACCCTAATGAATGGTAAAATAGTAATATTTTTCTTTTTTTTTAATATGTGTCCATCTTTGTCCATTTCTCAAAACATGTTTTTCGAAAAGTCGAGAAAATTCCCTATAATTTTCGTAATTGGATTATTAAATTTGGACAATGAGGTGTCGAATTACAGCCTTCCAAAGAATACAAAAATTTAAATATTTTTTTTTCCAAGTTCAAACATCTGTCGGGCAAAAAATCACTGTTCAAAAATAAACAATATTTATAATTTTGAAAAAAAAATGTTTTCGGAAGGATCGGAAAATTTCTCAAATATTTCGTATATTTCGGACATCAAATGTCAACTTTTTAGAAATTTCCAGGTTGTGCAAAAAAACATTGAACGAGTTAGCCTTCATCCTTAAAGTACGTCACGCTAAAATCAGCCAAAATTTACCCCCCTCCCTCCCCTTTGTCACGCTTTCTATATACTTATAACACGCAATGTCACACTTTCTCAGACCCCCCCCCCCCTCCCCCCTAAAACGTGACATACTTTATGGATGACGCCTTACGAATTTTTGAATCAATACTGATTTTTTCCAAAAATCGAAATATTGGGCGCAAAAAAAATTACTTTAGTGAAATTTTGATAAAGTGCACCATTTTTAAGTTTTAGCCATTTTTAAGTAACTTCTTTGAAAATAGTCGCAGTTTTTCATTTTTTTAATCAAGTGCACATGTTTGCTCGCTTTTGAAAAACATATTTTTGAAGAGCTGAGAAAATTCTCTATATTTTGCTTTTTTTTACTTTGTTGATACGACCCTTAGTTGCTGAGATATTTCCATGCAAGTGTGTAAAAACAGGAAAAATTATGTTTTCCAAGTATCACCCAAACGACCCACTATTTTCTAACGTCAATATCTCAGCAACTAATGGTCCGAGTTACATTGTTAAAATATGAAACATTCGTGAAATTTTAAGACCTCTTGGAAAACAACATTTTGAAAAAAAATTAAATCAAGACTAACATTTCAAAAGGGCCAAAAACTCAAAATTACGCTCGGTAACTCGGTCAAAGATTTTTTGCACAACCTGGAAAATAGTGCTTTTTTGCAAATTAAGTATTAGTGACAAAAAGTGACTTAATCACAAAAAAAAAATTACCGTGTATTATTTTTTTCAGTGTAGTCCTTATTCATACCTACAACTTTGCCGAAGATACCAAATCGATCAAAATATTCCTTCAAATTTACAGATTTTTGAATTTCCATACATCATTTTTGTATGGACAGCTACCAAATTTGTATGGAAATTATATTAACGAACTAATGATGCAAAATGGCTTTTTTGGGCATACCGAAGGCACCCAAAAAGTTTCAGCCGGAATAAAAAACACAAAAAAAATCGAATGACCAAAATCTGAGAGAATTGCTCCCATTTTTTGATTTTAGGTTTTTTGAAACCTCATTGAGGTTTGTTGCATTTATCAAAAAAAAAATTAAGTATTTTTCGATTGAAAATTCGACTTTACTCTAAAAACTGAAGTCAAAAATTAATCATGACTTCTATTTTTCCCAAAAAAAAATCATGACAAAATTATGATGATTTAACATTTAACGACCCTTAATAGTTAAAATATTGCTCACATGGCAATCGTGTATCATTTTTCATACCTACAACTTTGCCGAAGACACCAAATCGATCAAAAAATTCCTTCAAAGGAGAATGGGCGAATTTGGTCCAAGGATGTACACGAACGGGACCAACTTTTTTCGAAAAATCTCGCCGAGACATGAAAAAAGTCTTCTGGACCAACTCTCTAGACCCCGGGGTTCAAAAGTTACAAGCTGTTGAAGTTTGAGCATTTTGGGTAAAAATGTACGAAAAATCTGTTTTTTGCTGTCATCATTTATAAAATCTCTATTTTACTATGGATTTCGATCATCTAAACATCATTCGACGCGTATCAGCAAAAACTATGAGTTCTGATAGCTGAGTTGCCAAATACCGTAAACCGGGGTGACTTTGATAGGATTTCAATTTGTTTTTAAAATATTTTTCTACAGGTAAGGTTTTTCTTAAGATTTTTATTTTTAAAACATGTACTGGGGTAGGCCACACAAAGTCCATGCACTATTTCGGAAAAAAGTTTTTTCAATATTGTTTAGAAAAATAGTTACGTTAAAAATTTTTAGTTTAAATTCCGGGGTGACTTTGATAGTCATAGTTTTTCTTGTTAAAATCATATTTAAGATGTTCAAACTTCATTTGTACGTTAAATGTACCATCACTAAAATAGCTGATATAGTATTTAAGAAAAAAAAATCAATGTTTATATTTAGTTAACTAAGTGTATAATCTTTTAAGCAAAATACTTATAAATTTTAGGTAAAATTGTTCAAAAGTCGGAATTTTGCCTGAAATTTGTTAAAACTAGTTTTGTTTATAAAATTATCGATTTATATTGCATTTTATACTGAATTCGAAGCACGAATCACAAGTTTTCACATTTCATATGAAATTTGTTCAACTGAAATTGTCTATAAATTTAGAGATTTTTTATAATTGTGTTTCAAAAACACATATTATTTATTTTTTACAAACTTTTTTAACCTTCTCCTAGTGGAAAATTGTCCAAAGAATCCGAAAATTCATTCCGTTTTCCGATTAAAAATCATGTTCATTGAGAAAATCATGACACTTTGAGAAGTTTAAAATAATGACTTTCATCAACATTTTCTTAACTATAGTTAACTAACTTTTTAAACTTGTCAAAATTTTATGAAAAGTTCTTCTTGAGGTACTTTGAACACTTCTCTACCACGGTCAGTATGATTCTAAACCTTTCCTTACGTATTTTAATTGTACTCTTCATTTTGTGGAAAAATCGCAAACCTATCAAAGTCACCCCGGCTATCAAAGTCACCCCGTTTTACGGTAGTTCAAATTACTATCTTTTTCTAAATTTACAGTTTTCTCATAGAAAAATCAAACAAATATTGGAAATTTGTACACCAAATTGTTGGAAATAATTTTTCTCATCCGAATCTGGCATAAGTTTTATAAAAATGTTAATCATGAAGGAAAAAACACACTTTTTTAAAATCTTATGTTTACGCTATTTGTTCATAGGTGGCGACATGTGTCTTTTAGCTTTGCTGCAAATCCTCTATAGTTAAAATATTGCTCACATGGTAATCCAGAATTATGATAACTGAAAAACCTCAATAAATATGTCCAAAAACCTGACAGATTTTTTTTTTCTTGCTGAGTTAAAGTCACATTTTTCTTAGCCTGACATAAGACTTTTTTTTGCGAAAATGAGCTATAGCAGTAATTTAAGTCATGAAATATTGTGATGGTACCGTCCGAACCTCGGGGTTAACAAAAACGCACTCAGCACACTCACCTTGCATTATCTCGGCGACGGAGCCGAGGGCCGCTGGGAGCCGGGGCATCGCGTGCAGCTTGGTCGCGTCGGACAGCGGCACCAGGGCCCGGGCCAGGTCGCCGGCCTTGCACCGGACGTACTCCTTCCGCAGGTCGCTGAACCGCCAGTAGTACGCCGGGAGCTGAATATCTTTGGCACTTGCTTCTGGGTGGAGACACTGGCGCAACGGGAGCTGCCCGTCCGTCACCAGCCGAAAGTTGGCCCCGTGGGGGTCAATCTTGAGGGACCGGGTGTAGGCATCGAACTGCGGAGAGGAAGAGAGAAAACTTAATTAGTTTGGAGCTGGTGGTGGTGAACTACTTGGGATGGCTTTCCGTTAATTGTTTGGTGCGCCGTAAATCGTAGAGCTAATCTTATCAACCCCCCTGGCAGCAGCACAACGAGAGACTCTTTTGACCGTTCGATGGATGGGTGGCAGCAGCAGCGTGAAGAGCTTGGTAAATAAAGCTTAATTTACGACCGGAGCTTCCGCCGCGAATCGGCTTCGATAAGGCTGTCCTGTTGCTGGCAGGGTGGCCTCACAAATTCCGATGGCCAAATTCAATTAACTGCAGATTTGGGTATGTGGGTCAGCCATGAATTTAGTTGCAACCAGTGTAACAAAGTCCCACCCATTGAAATGTAACAAAATTTGCATCGCAAACCAGCTAACCTGACTAGAGAATCAGGATCATGACTAATGTTGTCAGGTTTTCCGATTGGAAATCTTTACTCAGTCAGCGTTCAATTTGATTACAGTTAGCGCCTCTCGTCGTCCAACTCAAGTATGGTTGAAACTGTTCGAGTTCGAGTTCTTTGGCAATTGCGGTGACAACCTGCCTGCTGCCGGGAGGGGAGTTTGGTCTATAATTAAAAGTCACGCTCACCCCACAGGTTTCCCCACCCAGGGTTCGTCGCGTACCAGTTTGGTAACGCTGAGCTGGTGCCCGTTGGTGGTGGTCGCTAATTTTCTGCCCTGATAGCGCCATCCTGCCCTACTGAGGCAAGATCACTCTCTCTTATTGCTGTGGAGTAGGTTCCCGCACAGCGATCGCTCTCGCCGTGCTGGAGGTGTCGAGTGGATTCAGGTTAGCAGTCCTCCACCTAACTTGCAGAGTATAGGCAAATAAGTCACATCCTGTGATCTTGTCACCACCAGTTTATACCGGCTGGATTTTACCAGTTTCTACGTTCAATCCTTCAATTCAGTTATAATTGTGAACAATCAAATTGTTTTTGATTTCGCTGGTAAGTTTTGAACGAACACGATTTTTTAGCAAAACGTGTCATAAGGATTATTTTTTTTTTCATTTATTTTAATTGAAAGAATTTTTCAGAGCAAATTAGGAGCATTTTTTCCATTATCTACCAACTCACACGAAATCATGAAAAGTTATCCCGACCGGGAACCGTGGTGTAGGGGTAAGCGTGATTGCCTCTCACCCAGTCGGCCTGGGTTCGATCCCAGACGGTCCCGGTGGCATTTTTCGAGACGAGATTTGTCTGATCACGCCTTCCGTCGGACGGGAAGTAAATGTTGGCCCCGGACTAACCTAAAAAGGGTTAGGTCGTTAGCTCAGTCCAGGTGTAGGAGTCGTCTCCCTGGGTCCTGTCTCGGTGTAGTCGCTGGTAGGCAGTTGAACTAACAATCCAAAGATAATCAGTTCGAATTCCGGGATGGTAGAAGCTAAGATGTAAAAAGAGGTTTGCAATTGCCTCAACAATCAAGCCTTCGGACACCTAGTTTCGAGTAAGAATCTCGGAATCGAGAACGCCAAGGCAATGCGAATAATTTGATTTTTTATCCCGGCCCTTCTTCGATTTGCGTGAAACTTTATTCTACACAGAAAATCATGGTAGTATTATCTCGTGACGCAGGGGCGGTACGACCTCCTCAATTTTGGAACATGCGAAAATAAACATGTTTTTCAATAATTTGCAACCTGGAACCGGTGATGAGATGGAAATTTGGTGTCAAAGGGGCTTTTACGTAAAATTGGACGTCTGATTTGATGGCGTACTTCAAATTCCGAAAAAAAGTATTTTTCATCGAAAAAATAAACTAAAAAAGTTTTAAAAATTCTGCCATTTCCCGTCACTCAACTGAATTTTGTTGGAACACGTCATTTTAAGGGAAATTTAGTGTACTTTTACCAACACTAACCCAGAAGGGTCATTGTTTCATTTAGAACAACATTTTTCATTTTATAATTTTGTGTTTTTTTTTTCTAACACGTCTTTTTACGCATGGTCAAAAATTGAAGGGGTCGTACCGGCCCTCCGTCACGAGTTAACAAAAAACGGACCGCGGATTCGTGATCAGGCACAAAAGTTACCCCTGAGGACAAAGATTCACGCAAATCGAAAAGGGATCGGAGCAACTGCTGTGTGAATTGGCGGAGAATGACCCATCAAAAAAGTTGTCAATTTTGCATGCTTTTTAGCCAAAATTCATCTAAACCTGATTTCATAGCTTAAAAAAATCTGATTAGTTCATATTTAATAATCAAAAATCTAAAAAAAAAATCTTTTTTTCCGAATTCCAAATCTTTCAGAGATTTATTTAGCATAGCATAGCATTGGTGTCTACCCGTAGCTGCTACTTCGTTATTGACCAGGACCCCCAACCCCAAACATTGCTCCGTGGACCACAGATGAAAAGTAGGAACCAATCATCACCCCTTCGCAATTTTCAAAGGTCCCTATCGTGCTGATCAATACCGACGCCGGCCACGACCAGAGGTAAGACACGGGGAAGTGGATAGGAATGTTAGCCGATACTTGAGTGATGGGACCGCTAAATCGGTTGCGTCTCCGACAAAGTATCACATGAGTTTTGAGGGGTTAGTAAGATGGGTATGAGGTCAGGATTCACTGTGGTAGGTGATTCGACCATGTGCAATTTGTTTATTGGTTGAAATTTAAAAAATCTTAGGCAGCCGGCTGCGGAAAGATACCGATCTAGGGATTTAAATATAGTATTAATTCGACCGCGATTCTCCAGAAATTCTCCGTCGGCGTGCCTTCCGATCAACGATGCTGTAGGAAGGGCTTCATTCATTAAAATTATTTTATATCATAAGCCTTACAACATATTCGTCGACGTGCCTCCCGATCCTCGATGATATGGAATGGATTCAATCCAGCAATAAGACTTGCTTGTCTCAAAAAACAAAAATCGGATCGTTTCTATCAAAAACTATATAAAGAGAAAAAAAAATAAAATTCATCGGCCAACGAACGCGCGAACTAAAAATAAATGAAATAGAAGAACCCATGTACACAAATAGCGACACAAAAGAGACGGAAAATAACACGAAAAAAAACAGAACTGAGCGTTCCCACAAGCACCGCACTACTGATGCCACTGTTTAATTATAATGACCAATCACCCCATGCGCTCGAACAGCGACACAAAAGAGACGGAAAATAACACGAAAAAACAGGACTGCGCGTCCCCACAGGCACCGCACTACTGATCCCAAATCTTTCAGAGATTTATTTCAGCGAAAACTGGTCCATTTTTAAAACAAAAAAAACACAAAAATGTTGAGATGTTTTAGCCGAATGAAAAAAAAAAATATTTTGGGCTGCAGTTTAATAGTGTTCACAGCTGAAAATGTTGGAAAAAGTTGGAATGTTGAAAATTTGACAGGTTTAATATTACCTCTTTTTTGAGTAATATTACCTGAAAAATGTGTGAAAATGTTAACCTGATGAATATTCAACAGAAACTGATAGCGATTTTCTGATGTAAGATTACACTTTTTTTACATAAAATCTGTCATCATTTCCTGATGAATATTACCATATTTTTCCCCTGTGTACAGTAGATACGATTTTTACCAAATGCTGTTGTTTGGAAAAATAAAAAAAAATATTGTAAATCAAAAATTCATATTAAATTGAAAGTCGAATTGAAAATTCGCCAAAAATAAATTTTTCAACCATTTTTTGATCATTACAAAGCATTTTAAAGAAGAACTCTTAAAATTTTAGAAAATTTTAGGCTTGGTCTGTTGACTATGCCACTTGTTTTATGTGAATATGCCAATGATATAAAAAAATCTAGAGTTTTTTTTTCTTTTTTTAATGGCCTATAAACATATGAAAAACAATAGCTTTTCAAAAAAAAATCTCTCCAAATGTATATTTTTAGGGGACAACTTTGCCTGAGTTTTTTTACTAAGACTTGCTATATTTTAAGTAAAAAGAATTATGCAGTAATTTTTGTAGTGTCCCAGACTATGCCTCTACGCATTTTTTTACAATTCAAATGATGATGGGGCCATGCTATAGCAGAAAATGTGTAAAACAAGCGAAACAAATTGAAAAAGTCTGTAAAATATGAAAAACTAAGAGAGACAAAATGTAGTGATAGAAGGTGGTAGAATAGGGCAAATACTATCAAAACCAAAGATGAACTAAACATGATAAATGCAAATCAAAATACGAAAAACATTAAACAGTAAAGTTTATCGTACAACAAAAAATGGTCAAAATAACCTCCTGAACACGGTAAAAAAAAAATCGAAAGAAATGTGGGCAGTACACGGAGAAAAAAGAGTTCCCAAAATCGTGAACAAGCGTTCATGAAAATGGGAACCTCGAACAAAGTGTTCAAATTTCATGGTACGTTTTTCAAAATCGTACCATGGAATTTGAACACTTTGTTCGAGGTTCCCATTTTCATGAACGCTTGTTCACGATTTTGGGAACTCTTTTTTTCTCCGTGTAGAGGGTCAAAGTTTACACTATGTGAAAATTTTGTTTATTTTTTTTTTGTTGTTATCTACTGCCGCTTGAAGCAAGTCCATCCCATTTATAATTTTGACAATTTTATGGTTATGAGTTTGGTTCGGAGTTACGTAGACTATCAGGTAAAAAACCAATAAAATTGAGTATTTCCCGAAAATCGTAGAAAATTCATTTTTTCGTGAAATCCTAACGCGTAGCCCTTGTGGGCGGGACAAATTTGATTTTCGTTTTTCTCGGCTTACTGTTTTTACAAATGGGTTCTCATTTTTAACTTGCGATAACTCGGAAATATTTTGCTCGAATTTCAAACTTTTGTGAAATTTGATGACTTTTTCAAAGTAACCTTTTGAGTGACAGAAAAAAGAAAAAAAAAACCTTTTGATTGGGAACACTAATTTCGGACATTTTAATTGTTGGGCTTGATATTCAAATTTTGAAATTATTTTCAACTTAAAGAGCAGAAAATTCAACAAAGTTTCATTTTTTAAATTGAAAATCGAAACAACAGTTTCCGTAATTTCGCAAGTTGAAAAAATTCAACTGCATCTTCATCAACCAGCAGTCCGATTAAAAAGTCAAGTTAATTGTAGAAAATTTTCACAGCTCTTCAAAAATACTAAAGCAGGGGGCTGAAAATTTCTCGAAAAAGTCACATAAAATTGCTTATAACTTGTAAATGGTGCACATAATCAAAATAATTAATAAGGCATTTTCAATTGCAAATTTGATATAGAAACCAAAAAATACACTCGTATCAAAAATTTATATCTCCGGTACCAAATTTTTCACCATCTTAACCTTCGGGACGTCGCGTGTTTTGGCATTTCTTACAAGTGTCATTACAAAGTGTGTACAATGTACAAAATACATAATGAAACATCTCCAAAATAAATAAATTTTATAGAATTAAAACACTGATTTTTGGAATAAAAAATTAAGGAAAAGAGACAAAAAATATGAAGAAATATTGTTAATGTCCTCAAAAAATATTAAAAAAAAAAAGTTCATTTTTAGAGCAGGATTATAGCCTTACCTCAGAGAGGAAGGCAAAACCGTTATCCACATTAATTGAACACGTCAAATGAAAAATTACACATTTCTCCCACGAAGTGACCACTTTGAAGCGCAAACCAGACAAATTGTTGCCAATAATCCATAACAGCACGCCAAACAAACAGAAAAAAGAGTGTACAAAAAAAATCGTCAAGCCTATTTGAATGGAAGCAGCCGAGAGTGCTCCTTTTCACTGTTTCATAATGGCACATAATTTGTACCGGTAATAAATTCAAATTAATTCGAAGCGTTTTTTTTCTGTCTCCTCTCTATGTTTGATCAGTCAGTCGAATCAGGTGGAAAAAGCTTCAGCTCGTTTCGACTGGCCATTTGTCAATGAGGATGGGTGGTTGAGTTGGAGAGAAAAAAAGGGGGAGGGAAAATTTCACGATGTTGAGCGAGCTTTCAATCACAGACAAATTGACGAAAAAATCATTTTTAATTAGGTTTGAAAAAATGAGCTAATTTTTATGCTTTAAAACTGAACACACAAAGGTTTATATATTATTCAGAGTTTAAATTGATTGTCTCGATAATGCTTCGCTGTGATAGATAAGTAGAAACCTGAAATCCGCACGGGCGGACAGGTTGAACGGACTGGTCCTCAGGTGGACTTTAGTCCAGCATTGATCTGTCCCGTGTCGCATAATTTATGTGCCAAACCACGGAGGCGGTCTTTTGCTATTTGTTTTGGAGCGATATCCTACTGATTTAGTGTTTTGATTAAAAGTTTGTTTCGAGTTAAACGGACCAATTTTGTATCACGATACATTAACCTAGATTGAAGGTCTTCATTACAAATCAGAATCAAATTGAGAACACTAATTAAATCAAAAATGTCACATCCACAAATCCCCCTGAAGCACCGACCTCCAATCAAAACGCCCGCGACTTCATTCACTTGACCTCATCATCCTGCCCACTACAAACAACACCCCTCAGGCTCTGAAATTGGACACGCCCTAATTGTGGTGCTCACTTTCAATCTTGCAGACTTTGCAGCATAACATTTTATCAGATTATACGATAATTGGCACCCTTTGGCCCCTTCTCATTGAGATTTCCCGTCGTTGAATTTCATTATTACCGTCGCCCCGTTGAATCTCATTGAACCAATTACCTTTCACATTTCGCGAATGGCTCTCGGTGGTGTCCTTTGCGATTCCTCGGCAGGGTAGTATGCAAAAAATAATCAAAAAGAAATTTCCGATCAAACACGGAGAAAAATCGATTTCCAAAATCGCGTATAAGCGCTGATGAAATTCGGTACAGCGAATGAAGTGTTCAAATTGCGCGGTACGTTTTTTTAAAACGTACCTTGGAATTTGAACACTTTTATCCTAGTTATGAATTTCATGAATGCTTTCTCACGGTTTTGGGGACGGATTTTTCTCCGTGCAGGAAAAAATAAATAAAAGAAATGTCGAAGTGAATTCGATCCGGTGGTATAGCGAGTTCGATAAACAATAAGATTAAAGATTCATAAAATGGCATTACAAGTTCATCCTTGGTGTTTTCTGTCAGATTGACTAAAGCGTTTGGTTTATCGGTTTTGGAATAAAGGTTACTGCGAGACAACACAGGTCATGAAAATTTCAATCAATAAATGTTACATTGCCATCCCGGGTGTTCACAACTTTGGGAGTCGAACTAAACCTCAATATTAAGCTACTTAACTTTAGAAAGTTCGATCCCGATTAGCTTCAGCAAAATTAATCTCAACCAAGCACCACATCCTTATCCAATCGATCCCTTCCATTTTCAGCCTCGACCTTCGCCGATTAGTTCTAGCCAGCTATGGTTAGGTGTTTAGGCTAGAGGTCAATCATCATCATCATCAGCGCGTGTCTTCAGCAAGTCCAAACCCCAAGGATCAAGACCTTCACTAATGAGATTGTCCACACACACTTGCTTGTGTGTATGTGTGTGCAAGTTTGTGCACCATCATTAAACTGTAATATTCTAGGGCTTCGTGGCAAACATAATGAACATGATGTCTTAAAACTGGTGGAGAATAAAACACTGAAAAAAAAACATTGAAATTGCTTCACGCCACATTTAAGTGTGCATTTGATACAGACACACGCTCACACACTGAGGAATTAGCTATTAGGTACGAGTGTTGAAAATCTCATTGACTTTGGGGTCTCACTTTAGTCGAGACACAGCACACGGCAATTAGAGGGCAAAAGGGTAGCATCTAAATGAACCATAATTGGTTTGTTGGCGCGCACGCGTTCGAGTTGTTGTTTTTGACCACCCCAACCTGTATGTGTGCCTGCTCACGTGTACGTGTGCCGCAATGACAAGTACATCACTCGATTTCACGTTGATACCCTTCTTTTTGTCACGGCTGTTGATAGAGTCGTCGAGACTAAGAAGGGAATGACATCTACTATAGGTACGTTTAGTATATCTACTAGTGCCAGGGGTCGACTTCTGGGAAAACATTGTTGTTGAGAGTGGTAATTAGCTGCGCTGACCTGGACTAGAATTGCCAGTCTCGCGTGTTTGTCTCTATGCGCGCAAACCGTAATGAGCAAGCTGCAAGTTTGATTGCATGCAAGTGCCAAATGTATGCCGCATGTGTGACTTCAAATTGATGAGGCGGCGTTACGCCAACCACCTCTCGAAAGGTCGACCTCTGGAAACCTCGTTGGGCGCCGGGGGTTGAGGGGTCTCGTGGCCAAGAACAGTCACATGAACGGTTTAGAAGAGTGAATAGCTCAAATTAAGATCAACAATAGCGTACAAGTTTGTAGCAGCACCTTGCTTAGGTACTCCCAAGTTGACATTTACCACAGCAGTTCCCAACCCTCAAACCTTGAACCACTTACTTGTGGAATAAACCGGGGTATTGTCAAAATTCAAAATAAAGGAAAAAGAAAAATGTTTGGGCGATCATTCATTCGGGGTTGCCCGCAAAAGTGAAAGGAACTTTCCTACAGCGCGCGGGGACATCAACCAGCAGCAGCAGCACTGATCGATGATCGTTTTCTTCTCATTTGGTTTCCCACCAAAGAAACCGCGAGTCAAGGGCCGAGTTGTGCCCAGGCTGGACCATGAAGTGAAAATAAAAGGATCATTGCAAGCCATACCGATTGAACGAATCTGTGACGAGAAAGGGCAATTTGGCACCTGTTGTTGACTGGGGGAAAAGTCCAGGTCTTTGATTGATGACTCCATAGTGAGAGTGTTGTAGGTTTTAATATTGCATTTTTTTTCTACAAGATTTTTGGACAAAGCATTTTCCTATAAAGTGTACACAATAAAATAAATTTGGTCCAAAATGATTGTTTCAGACCTAACCAAACAAATTTGTAGGAATTTGTCCAACTAATCGAAAAAATATGTCCTGACCCGAGCAGACGGAAATAACTTGGGAATGACATTTTTTGATGATTGAAAATACTAAGCCAATAAACTTAAACTAAGCAATTCCAGCTCAAATCAGGAATTTTCCTGATACTTTTTACCCGACCCTCTCCGTTTTCAATTAAACTTTGTAGACATGTTATCCTAGGCCTATATAAGTCATTTTTGTATATATGGAGCCAATAGTACTCGAAAATAACATTTGAGAAGGGCGTAAGGTATTTAAATATTTTTGTATTTTGTAATTTAAAAATTACTGCATCTCGAAGCCGTTGCGTCGTATCAAAAAGTGGTCGAAGACAAACTTGTAGGAAATTGGACGGGCTTTCTGAAAAAAATACACTGAAACAAAAATACACGCCACATATATGAGATTTTTTGATTTTTAAGTCTCAAACATAAATTTAAAGGTGATGTCACGATTTTTTTCGTTCAAAATTTTTGAGGAAATAGCCAAAAATATAACCAAAAGACTGACAAAAAATGCAGGATGGTATGTCTCTCCTAAAAAAAATACAAAAATCATTTACTAAAACTGTTTTTTTTTAAGTGGTCTAAACGTCAAATTTTTCGAAAACCGGTTTGGGAATCGATTCTCCAGACAATTTTACATAAAAGTCTCAATATTGATCATTGTCCTATGTCCAATCCTTGGGAAGATACAGCGGTTTTAAAAATAAAAATGTTGAAGAAACGGGATTTTTGGTGGTTTTTGGCAATTTCCTTATGACAGACTCGGTTTTTCAGTCTCGTGAATATTTTTACCGGAAAGCTCGTCCCTATAAGTTTGCCTTTGACAGCATTTCAATTGGATGTAAGGGCTTACAGATATAAGCTTAATTACATTGCTTATAACTGAAAATAGAATATTTTTTTCAGTGTGGTAGAAACCAGGATAGTAAATTTGATTACATAAATATAAAAACGATATAAATCAAAAAGCTGTCAAAGGCAAAAAATGCCAACTTTTAAGAATTTTTTTTGACCAAGCTATGAATTTTTGAATAAAAAATAGTGTTTTTTGCAAATCAATGTTTTTCGAGTGTAGTCCTTATTCATACCTACAACTTTGCCGAAGACACAAAATCGATCAAAAAATTCCTTAAAAGACACAGATTTTTTAATTTTCAAACATCATTTTTGTATGGACAGCTGCCAAATTTGTATGGAATATTATATGGATAAACTAATGATGCAAAATGGCTTCTTTGGGCATACCAAAGGCACCAAAAAAGTTTCAGCTTGATTAAAAAATACAAAAAAAAATCGAATGACCGAAATCTGAGAGAATTGCTCAACTTGGAAACAATGCACTTTTTTTAAATAAAATTATAGATTGCTTTTTGATTTGAATTTTATTTTAAACCTTAATTTTCAAGGTTTTCCAAAAATCATCATATTTGCATAAAGTTGGCCACACTGCAAAATACTGCCTTGTGTTATAGCTCAAAAGGTGGTATTTTGGACATCTATAATTTTGTTTTATTTTTCTAAATGGTTTTTTTCAAAATCTTTTTTTTTTAATAAACTTGTGAAAAACATATTAAATTGTATTTCGATTAGAACAGCAAACTGACATTACTTATAACTTATTTGAAAGGCGAGACACAATAATATTGATTAAATTCTTCTTAATCTTAACTAAAATCCTTATTCCACTTTCTCAAAAAATTTAAAAAGAAAGAAACTCTGCAGTTTTGTTTTCTAAACGGCCCAATACATTTTTTTGCTTTTCGTTTGTGTTTGATTATTCTAACTCGAGGCGGTTTTAAAACACACAAAAAGGAAAATTAAAATTTGGTTTATTGGACCATTAAAAAAATCTGGAATTCTTTCAAGAATAAGATTTTTTTTTTAAATTATTTCTTTTGTTTTTTTTTTTTTTTTAATGAAACTACAAACTTTTCGGTAAATCATTGGGCCATTACAAATATTAAGGTTAATTTGAAATGTAATTTTAATTCTAGGAAAACATTTTTTGAAAAAACATTTTTTTCAAAGTTTTGATTCTATGGTTGTGAAAGTATGTTTTTCGGAAAGCTCAGCAAATTTTGAATAAGAATGAGCCTATGGCATTTTGGTAGAATGACGAGATATTGTAGTAATGAATGGTAAACGGCAATATCTGGTTTGTAACTTTGTTTTAGAAAAATCCCCACCTTCGTCTAATATACGCCCAACCCCAAAGGTTAATTCTGATGCAAAACTTGCTGAACTTAAAAAAATAAATATTTTCTAAAGCACACGATTGAATTTTAGGGGTCTAGTTTCGTTAAAATAGCCAAAATCATCACTTTTCAAAAAACTTACTTTGCCCAAGACATCAAATCGATCAGAAAATCCATTCTCAAGATACACAATTTTTTAAATTATAAATTCATTTTCCTATGGACAGCTGCCAAAATTTTATGAAGTTTTTATAGACGAACTAATAATGCAAAATAAATTCTCTAGACATAAAAAGTACACACAAAGTATTTTTTTCCAAATAAAAAATAATACAATTCCATAATATAATTTGTCTAGTGACACAATTGTACATTAGTAAAGGCCTAATCAAAAGTAGGAAAAAGTAAAAAAACATACAGAATAATACAAAAATGAAAACAAAATACAATAATTGCTCATTTTTGGGAAAATTGCTCAGCTGCTTTATTTGGATCCAATTAAAAGAAAAATATTGATAAAATCATAGCTAAACTAATCTTCTTTTCTATATAGTTACAAGGATAAAAAAGAGTTCTCAAAATCGTGAACAAGCGTTCATGAAAATGGGAACCACGAACAAAGTGTTCAAATCCTATGGTACGATTTTGAAAAACGTACCAAGGCATTTTAACACTTTTTTCGTGGTTCCCATTTTCATGAACGCTTGCTCACGATTTTGGGAACTCTTTTTTCTCCGTGTACACCTCTATTACTACTCTTAAAAAATCGTTGTTTAGTGATTTCGTTTTCAACTAGTCTACCTTCAAACTTTTAATGTAAACAACTTAAATTAAGCTTGCATATCGCAGAATCGCACGATTTACGGTTACGGCTTCCACGTATATCTAGAACAAAAAGAACTTGCACGGCTTCACTTGCACATGACCTGCATGCGGAACGCAACGCTGCTCCACCTTGTTGTCTTAAACTGTTTAATTTAAGGCGTTTACGCCCAATTAACATTCGTGTGAAGTTCTACCGCCAAAATACTTTTTCGAAAGTGACAAAATTTGAGACAACGAACCTCCAACTAATTAGGTTACATCTCTCCAGGTCCAGGTTATGTGCCATTTCTAGAAAATCATTTGCCTCATCAGCTTTTGATAGACGAACCAGCCATCACTTTCCGCCGCGCTCGTTACGTTGATGAAGTGATAGCTTGTCTGCGGCGGCGGCGGCGGCCGCCGTAATTACGATCCGTCCAAAGCCATAAACCTTTTAATTTTTCGGGGGTATGATGGTTTGGGCACTCGCTTCACAGAGCCGTGTAGAGAATGCAAGTGAGCTCATATTTTATGGAACTTTAAAGGTTTGTTGCACACACAACTTGTAGAAAGAAAAAAGACGAGTACTTAAACGTCATCGTCATCGTTGCGACTCAGTTTTGTGTAACATGACAAGTGGAAGATTTTTTGTAAACTCTAACCTGACAGCGCGTCGAGTAATTAAATCAAGATCGTGCGTACCGTCATAGCTGTGTCACGTCGCGTGGTGAACTTTGGAACGCTGGAAAGTCCAGATTTGGATGACGTTTAATGGGACTCTTTATACTTGTGTACCAGAATGGTGTAATAATAACCAGTTTACGAGCAGGTGCGCCGAAGGGGCTTTTCCTTCTCGTTAAACCAGTTGCATCCAGAAGGACGTGTAATTATTAAACTAAATTCAAGTTCCGTCGGGAGAGTTGAAGCGAGGCGAATTTATCAAATGATTGTCATAAATCTTTCCGTAACTTGGGAAGGCGTAGTTCTGTGATAGTGGTAGTGCAGTAGTAGCGAGCGGTAGAACAAGTGGCAAAAACGGCAGCAGCACTTACTATTTTTAGAAGAGCCATAGATGACGAGCTGTTAGCTGTTAGTCGGGGTTGCCGCAAAAAACACAAACAATCTGGGGAGTTCAAGAAGCAATTAGGTTGATGGATGCGCTAAATCATTGTCCTTTGTGGCGCGAGAGCGCGTGTGCCGGACATAATGGCTAGATTTATGAAAAAACACCGGGAAGAAAAGAACTGCCCGTTTGAATAGACTATCTAATTCAGAAATCGAGGTTAATGATGTTTGAACTAAAAAATGGAAATATTCGCTTGTCTGTTACAGGAAATTTGGGACAATGTTTGTTTTATAAAAATAAATCAATTGAAAATTTTGGAAAAAAATATACTTTTCATTCGATGGAATGTTTAGCATAGCATAGCATTGTTGTCTACCCGTAGTTGCTACTCTGTTAATGACCAGGACCTCCAAGAATTGCTCTGTGGACCACAGATGAAGAGTAGTAACCAATCATCACCACTTCGCAATTTTCAAATGTCCCTATCATGCTAGTCAATAACAGCGCCGGCCACGACCAGTGGTAAGACACGGGGAAGTGGATAGGAATTTTAGACCGATACTTGAGTGATGAAAACCGCTAAATCGACTGCGTCTTCGACAAATTATCACGTGAGGTTTGAGGGTGTTAGTAAGATGGGTGTGAAGCCAGGATTCACCGTGGTAAGTGATGTGGCCGGTTATAGTTATTTATAGTCCCTAATTCTTCGTATGTTCTTTTATTCATTTTGGAAGCTTTCCATTTCGGTTCACCAAGCTTTTTGTGATGAATTCTGGTCGTGTTTAAAGTTCAATATTCGCCTAACAATTATGCAATCAGTAAGTGTCCTTGAATTCAACTTTGCATTCAATATTGCATTGTCGTCCTGTTCGTAGTTGCACAGATTCCAATCAAGTTTCTTGGATTCTTATAGCATTATTAATCCATGTAGTTAACTATGCTTCGATGGTCTGGTGGTTAGCATTTTTGTCTGCTAACCCAAAGGACGGGGGATCGAACCCCGCCACGAGCTAATGAATTTTTCGTTCATGTTCAAGTGTTCAGAATTCTTTCTTTCCATAATTTCTCGATCCCTCAAACCCAGAACCTTACGCTTACAAAGCAAACAGTTTAACCATTCTGCCACGCCTGTAATGTTGTAATGTTTTAACTAAATAAGGCCGTTGCAAATATTTTTCAAAGTTTATTTCGCCTTAAGTCCAAATTGACCTGTCCAAAAATAAAATTGATTGTTTTTAAGAGCTCTATAAGTGCCCTGAATATGACTTTCCTCTAAAACTTAACCCTGAATTATCACGTTCAAAAAACTGATTTTTGAAGGTTTGCTCAGATGCTTTCTATAAGTTTGGTCGTAGAAGGCGTAGATTACGAGATAAAATTTTGGTGTTTTCGACAAAGTTGCTTGGATTGGAAAGCCTAACAACTTTCTAGAAGACAAAAAAAAATCCCAAAAATATTCCTGAAAAGTTAGATTTTCAAAATCACTTAAATAGTAAACCACCCTAATTTTCAACCAAACCAAACCCCTTTCTATTTGCAACAACTCTTCTCAAGACACCAAAGCTCCAAAATATCAAAATTTTTCGGAAAATCCGTTTTCCAATTAATTTTGCGATCTGGACCACTGTGCAATGTACAGAACCACGATTTTTTTTTTGCGAAAAAAAATGTCCGTCAATAAATCGATATTTTGAAAACTGATGATTGGAAAGCAACTGGACGCGTGTAAAATGCATTTAAAACACTTTTTTCATCCAAGTGTTGAAACCTACTCAGAAAAAAATGTGTGAATTTACTCGGCACGGGAAAATGAATTACATGTAAACTCAGTTGATGAAAACTTGAGATCCGACGTAAACGGTTGAATCACACGTAAAATCATGTTTTTACATATAATTTGTTGCAAATTTACATCAAATTATATTTAAAATCATAAATGATGTAACATTCGGAAATATTTTTGTGTGTGTAGGCTTGTAACCTCGACTTTGATTAGAACTGAGGGATAAAAACTTGAAAATTATTTGCAACGGTCTAAAAACACAAGATATTGTTTTAATATATCTTGAAATGAATTTTAATAATCTGTATTGGATTATATTTTTTTGTGAATATCAGAAATATTTATAAAAAAATTAGAAGTGCAATTACACATACAAATATGTAAATTTACATATTTTTAAAGGCAATAATAAACATTTTTGCTGACACAAAATCTGTCAAATTGTAAAGTGTAATATAATATAATATAAAAAATAAGAAAAAGATATTCTTTATAAAAAAAAAAAAATAAATTTTAACTGATTTGAAGATTTGAAGATCATTCAGATCTAATCTGCTCCTGTTGGATTCAAAATCAAGCTATAACACTTACCGGAACAGAAAATGCTAATTTCCAGAAAGATGTTTTCGTTTCATGATAATTGTGGATTATTAAATATTCAGAATTTGAAAGGGTTTGACATCAATATTGATTTTTATCAACCGTTGTTATGACAAATTTAAATTCAAAATGTGTTTTTCTTCAAAATAAACAATAAAAATCATTAAAAAAAATCAAATCATCCAATATATATCGGTCACTAAAAAAAATAAAAAAATAGCTTAGCTGCTTGACAATAAAGAATGAATCACGAGCTCTTTGTATTTACAATGCCACAAAAAGGCAGCAGGTGCCTCTAGCAATTGTTGAACTGACCTAACTGAACCGTTTAAGCGATCATCGATACGATCAATATTGAACGATCCATTTTTTTTATTGCGGTGGCAGTTATGTTGAACTGTTTATTCTTATGGAAAATCGAATTCACTGACCAGAAATAAATCACTTCAATTATGAATTGTTTATTGATTCTATGAAGCAGATTTGTCATGATGATTGATGGAGTCGATTTGGTTGGCATAATTTAAGGCGCAACGAAATTGATTTCGCTAAGCTACCAAAACTCAGTTTGATCTTGACCGATATTTTCACTTGTCCCGCAAAACGCAACACAATTAGTTCTCGATCTAAGCACATCAATCACCACTTAATTGAATCGTTTAGGCTCTCACTTTTCTCGCAAAAACTTGCCCAACATTTAATTTAATGCTTAATTTTGTCGCTCCCTCGCCTTCCAGTAGATTTTCCGTTTGTACATGCCTGAATGAATTTCGCTCTATTTGCACAACATTTGAGCTCGCCCAAGAGAGGGGGGAGGCCCTAATGACAGAGCAATTACACGCACTACCTGCCCACAGCTGACTGAGCGACTAACCAACTGACTAAACTCTGCTGGCCGGCGTCGCTGTTTTCGGTATTTAATTGTATCAACATCAGCAAAGCAAACACTTTGTTGCAGAAGTAATTAGGTTGCAACTATGTGTGTGCACTGACTTGGCGAGCATAAGAGCATAGTATGTTTATAGGGGGCAAAACATTAAGTGATCACATAATCCGGTTTGGAACAATCGAGTTTTGAAATCAAGACTCGGGGACAGGTTTGGGAGGTTCGTGAGTTGTTTGGTGTTTTGGATAGAGGAGAAAAATGTGTGAAACCGTTGTCGGAAGCGATCAAAGGAGCGATATAGTACGTCGAGAAAGGAAATTTGCATAATGACACGGAATTCCAACTTTCTGTCTTTCGCCAGGCGGCCTCGAAGGTGGCCTTGGCTTTGAGCGGGTTGGCGAGGTTGGCGGCAGCAGGTTGTTATCGTTAACTTTTCGATAATTTAATCAATAATTAAAATTTATCAAAAGCACCAACTTTCCTTGGTGGAAAAAATGAGCATTTATATGAATCTGACTTTGAATATGTAGTGTTATTTGAAAGATTGCTTTCCTTCATAAAAAAATATTCAAAACAAAATTTAAGAAAAATGCAGCAAACTTGATTGAAATTTTATAGGGGAAGGTGGGGCAAGACGACCGTATGGGGCAAGAGGAACAATCGCTCCTACGGCCGTAATTTTTACAATTTTGATTATTTCCAGTATGAGGAATTGTTGCTAGCAATGCAATTAGCTGATTCTACTACCACATAACCGCCAAAATGACGTAAACGCCACGGGGCATTAGATTTAATTAAGTTTTTTTTCGAAACCTTTGTTTTCTTATAATATTTGGAAAGTACAAAATAAGGCTTAGGGTACGTTTTAAGGCTCATTTTATCAAAATGCTATTTTTCCTAGATCAGTAGTGTCCCTACAAATGACATGCACCTATTACAAAGTATGATTTAACTTTTGGTTATTTTTGTTGAGAGCTTTTAAAAAATCTTGTTCAGGTGGGGCATATGGATTTTTAGTATGGAAAAAAATACGAATTGCTGCAACAACATATTTTATTGGAAAATAAATACATGAAAGTACTTAAAAACTGATAAACAATCGTTAAAAAAAATTGTACATACAAAGTATAGTGATATTATGAAAATTTACTATTTATCATCGAAGTAGTATTTTTTTCGTAAAAACGATAATTTTTTTAGTAAAATATTATTATTTAATCTAAAAATGGAAGAAACCATTCAAATACATTCTAATCTGATGTATCTAAGTGATAACAGTTCAATTGTTAGCAAATTACCATATTTTTTCATGCATTGTTCCTCTTGCCCCAACGGGTTGCTCGTCTTGCCCCAATAGTTGAGTAGAACGTACGGAAAATCAAAAATTTTAAAATCAATTTTTCACATTAAAAAACAGGATTTTTTAAAAACTTGTTTAAACAAAGTCTTAGTCAAGACCTAGAATAAGATGATTATAATAAAATCCGACAGATTTTTTAACTTTTTAATGGGTTATAACGAGCATTTCCTTAGCTTGTTACACTTGCCCCACTTTCCCCTAAAAGCTATCCTGTTATGGAGCACTTCCATTCGAGCAGTTTTTGCTTTTTTCTACAATGTATTCCTTATGGAGCGAACTGTCAAAAACAGCTCGACTGCGGGTGCTCCATTGAAAGGGCTTATACAATGGAGCACTTCAATTCGAGCAGTTTTTGCTTATTTCTACAATTTATTCTTTATGGGAGAACTGTCATTTCTACAACACAGTAAAAAAAACATGGTAAAATTACATCTAAAAAGGGGTACATCTTTTATGTCAGCAAAAAGCTTTAATTTTACCTCTAATAATGTGTAAATTTACATCTGGCAGACGCTAGGAAAACTATCTGCAATCCTAAAAAAAAATATCAAACCGGCGATAGTTATATCTAGCTTACTAAGTCCGCGCCCCAACCCGCACGGCCAAGCTCTATGAGCTCCGTACATTGTATACTGTATTTACTGCATATACGGTACATAGAGGTACATTGGCTTTGATCGTCCAGTTTTCACAGCGGCGAGTTGGTCGTGCGGGTTGGGGCGCGGACTTAGTACCCGGGCAGACGGTAATAACGAAATTCATGTCATTTCAATAACAGATTTTGTTAAAATAACAGAAACTGTTATTGGATATTCTTGAAAATAAATTTCGGAAGAAAAAATAATAACAGTTTCTGTTATTTTAACAAACAATGTTATTGGGATGATATTCAATTGGAAATGTTGAATAAGATAATAATAACAGTTTATGTTATGTGTTTCCATTTAAATCCATAATAACAGAAACTGTTATTGGTTTGATATTCCATTGGAAATGTGAAATAAGATGATAATAACAGTTTCAGATATGTTTTTCAATTTTGTTGTATAATAACAGAAACTGTTATTGGTTTGATATTCCATTGGGAATGACAAGTTTAGGTTATGTCCCACTGAGAATTTTGACTCGAGCCTCGAGTCGATCTGGCTCGAGACCGACCGACCGAAATTCTCAGTGCGGTATTTCATACCCGATACCCGAGCAAGATGTCGTAACAAAACCGTAACAAAAAAAATAAAACATTTTGTTTTTCGTAACAAAATAGTTACTAAATCTGTTATTCAGCGAAAATAAACATGGGAGGGTATCAAAACAAGTTTTTTAAATTTTATTCTACATCAAAATCATATTTTGATCTGTTTTTGATATTCGTGAACTTAGCCGATTTTTTTCACCATGCAATTTTTGCTTGTTATAATGTTCATATTTATAAGCTGCAACGAACGTAAATCCTTCTCAAATACGGTAATGTAGTGGAATTACTACTCATTCCTTTAACTCTTTCAATTTTTTGGGCATATTGGTGGCTATGTTTACCCTGTTTTTATATCATAGAACAAATTTATAGAAAAAATAGCTTTTCTTGGGTAGACTAATGCATTGGATAAAAATTGCTGCATTTCTCCGGTTACGAAACATTTCAATTAAAAATATAAGGCCGACAAACTCATAGTTCATCTTTAAATTTCCACCGATTATAATGTACGACCAAATTTGTCGAACGTTTATAACTTTCGAATAATACTTATTAAACGACGATTTTTGATTGCAATCTAAATTTCAATTTTGCCCTTTGAAAACTCAAGATTTGAAGATTTATATTTTTTATTTCTATCGGAACTTATCAACTACGCTCGATATTGGTCGATTAATTCCAACCGCACTCGAATGATTACGATCGATCGATAACTAGCGTGAATGATTTTATTTCATCAGATATCAGTAGGGGAAAAGCATCTAACTCCATCGAGCCACTAATGTTGCCATATCAGCACTTTGACGTTCAATTACAGCTCATAAAAAGCATTTTCAAGTGAAATCAAGTGATAAATAGCTCAAAAGCAAGCAAGTTTCTATCAACAGTTTTAGAAAATAAGTTGTTTGAAAAGTGAAAATCAACAAATTGGATGGAGTTAGGAGCGAGTGTTTAACCTGCCAAACATACCAGAATTTTCCTAACGAGCTATTTATCACTCAATTCCAGTTGAAAAAAGATGAGATGTAATTGAATGTCAAAGTGCTGATAAGCCAACATTAGAGGCATTCTGTAGTCAGTCACAGACAAACAACCGACCAGCTTCGGACACGGCCCTCTGCGCGTAGCAGCACCGTCGTTTCTCCTTGGAATTCACCGAGGCTCCACCCTACGATCCGATGGTCTGGGCGTCATCTTTAGGCTAACAGCACCAGTAACGGCCGTAACAGCCGCGGCAGCATTCTCACCCCAGTTTCCACCCTCCTCCGGATCACATTAGAAAAACAGATCTGGATTCAGCTCCCACTTGTCGGAGATCTTGCCGCGCAGCTTCAGCACCTCACGGGCCAACAGGCACCACATCAGACCGACCGAGTGCGGCGACTTGGTGTTGCACGGGATGGCAAAGTTGACGAACTTGAGCAGCGTAGGACGCCTCCACCACGGGTTGGTGATCGGTCAGCGGGTCGGTCTCGATCAGCAGCTGTGGCTCACGGGACGCAGGGTGGATCTGATTCGTGAAGTGGCCCGCAATGAGGGTGGCCTCGGTGTAGTGCGCGAACTTGAGCACGGAACGCGGAGTAAACTGGGCGCTGGTGAACATCTCTCCAGGGTACTCGATGCTGGCGATGCAGCGAGCTGCCAGCAGCAGCGTTTCCAAGGTGCGGCCCAGGTTGATGATGTGGACGCCGGCCGGGCGGCGCTTGAACACGCACAACTCCATCTGACAACGATGGTGGAGGGTTTCCGACAACCGTTCCTGCCCGCAAGCTGTACACGGTGATGGTCGTGTGATCTTTGTCCGAGATAACTTGTTACACAGTCCGGGAATGTCCGACAAAGTGGTCACATCCCGCTTCCATTTAAATACAGGCCACACACGATCCGTTCTTCTCTAGCACAGTTTTTTCCATCTGTTCGAGTGCTTCTGACGGAACCGGAAGTTTTTGGATCGAGTTGTTGTGCATCGTATCAAAAGCCATCCCTAGTGGAAGCTCTGCACCTCCAGTTGGCGACTCTTGGTTGGATTTGCTTAAACTCTCCTTGAATTCCTTCATAATGAAGTTAAATTGCCCCTTTGTCACGAATTTGTTTTTCTTTGGAAAATCTGCAACGGGAAGAGATTTATTTTTATTTAAACCTAAACAGCGTTGTAAGCAACTTACCGATAGCGTGGGAATTATTTTTCTTTTTCAAATTGTATTGCCAAAAAAAGACACAGTGCACAGTTCAGGAAGGATTTTTCACGAACTTGTTTTTAATTTGAGTCCAACTTCAAAAAAATGCAGACGATAATTTTCGACAGGACTCCTCCGATTTCTCAAATACAATCTACACTGTAACAGAAAATTCACTTTTTTTTGGAAATCGTAGTCGAACAGAAAAAAAAAATCGTATGGAGAAGTGCGAAAACGAACTCAGCAAAGTGTGATTTTTAGTTACAGTGTATTTTGTGATTTCTACTGTTCTCATTTGAGAGTGTAAAATTTGTTTACATCCAAGCCATCGACAGTCGTGGGTGGTGGGTGGTAACGTTGGGAAACGAATCTCCGGAATCTCTCAAAGAGGTCATCCCGAAATGACGTTTTACTTAGTTTGCTAAACTTTTATATCTATAGATCACTATAGTGTTTTTATAGGTTCAAAGGGATTCCCTGAGTTTATAGGACCTTTTTAAATAAATCTCTAGAACATGTATTTACAAGCCGATCAACACAGAATCATTTTTTTTATATTCGATGTTAAAATAACATTTTCATAGCTGCATGAAATGTGTATTAACATTTAATTATTATTGATTGTTCGTTTTAATGAATTCCAATAAAAAATCAAACTCACGTCAGAATTACTATTTTCAAACTAAATTTTATCTAAACGTTATTCATGGACGCCCCCTGCTGTCTCCGCACTCGCAAACGTCAACAGTTCAATCGTAGCAGGCAGTTGTTTTTTCGTCGTCGCGGCCGGCTGTGTGTTTACAAGTAAAAACACCGTTTTGTTTTCGGGTTTGGTCGCGGAAGTTTGTGTTTATTTGTCCGTAAGAAGAACAATCGTGGAAATTGACCACCGAAGAAGCGAGGACAAAATCTGTCCAGTGTTTTGAGTGGCCTCCGGAAGCAAAACAAGCAGCAGCTGTTTTTTCCTCCTTGCTGTGGGTGACGGCTAACAATCCCCGGAAGGCGTTTTTCGGCAGTCCAACTCCCGGATGTGCAACCTGCGCTTGAATGAGCTGTCAAAAGGTTTGTTTTCTTTGATTTTGTCTTTCGCGTTCAGATTTATTGTGATAGTTTAATCAAAACAATGTAAATGGCAAAGTGTAAACAAAGAGTCTGTCCGTCCTGCTCTCGTTAGTTGATTAATTATTATATTATGAACGAGCAGGATAGACTCTTTGTTTACACTTCGACATAGTGCCATTTAAATTGTTTAGCGTAAAAAAAAGGTCCACATATTTGCAAGAGCCGTTTTAGTGAAAACTGGTCGGATTTAGAGATGAAAAAATTATTTGAATAATGGGCTTTCAGACGTGCGCCAGGAGAACAAATATTAGCAAATCACCTGCTGGAGGGTTAAGTTTTGGCTGACGCACGAAGTGATTTGTTTACCTTTTTGTGGTACCCTCCGCAAACGTCAAATCATACAAAATTGCTGCCGGATCTTTTCCGGGAGAGATCCGGAAAAAGTTCCGGCAGCAATTTGTATTGATATGACGTTTGCTAAGGGTGCCCAAAAGTTTAGTTACGTTCTGGCTAAAGACTGATTCTGACGGAATAAAGTGATTATTTATCACCCCCTAAGATTTTTTACCAAACTTGTATCGTTCTTTTTTTCCAGGTAAAAGTAAAAGACGACTATACTAAAAATGTTCTTCAAAACGGCTGAGCCGATTCAAGCTGCTTTTCTGCTAGCTCAGAAATTAGCCTTGCCAACCCTACCTTCACGAAGATAAGTTTATTTTTCAAAAGAGTTATCAATTGAAATTATAACTGTTTCCTTCTTTTTCCAGAAAGGAGGAGGAGGAAGTTGATTCGCCGAAGTCGGAACGCTTGCTGCAAAACCGGCGGAGATTGTGTCGTTCCCATAGGCCAGGTTTTTGAGGTGATTGGTGGGTTCGATTCCGTGCAAGCACACATCAACCCCCTGCTTAAGAAGGTAATTTGAAAATAAAACCCTTGTAAAATAATCTTAAAGAAATATTTAGGCTTTTAACTCCAGATTCTAACATTCCAGATCGATCAATTGTTTTCAAGGGCATGGACAGCAGCATCATCATCAAGAAGATTCAACTAACCACGTGCCGTTGATCATAAAAAAATTCTCTGTGCTGAAGAATATCACCAGCTAAACCACCTTCAGATAAGTGCTTGATTTTTTTCTAAAAAAGAATTAGACACTTTGTGATAATTTCCAACATTTTAGGTAGACGCTCAACTTGGACCAAAGCAATAGAAAAGGCTGAAGATTGACTCCAAAGTATTCGACCGTACACCGTATTCAAATTTCCGGTAAGTCAAACTAAAAGCTTTCAAAGAATGTATCCCCGATTGCCAAATAAAGCTCCACCGTTTTACGCTCGCTTCTCCCCCCACAGAGCGTAAAACAACAATTTGAATTCAGATTTTGATAGCAACATTGAAAATTTACCCATATTTATAACAGCCTGAGTTACAATGTTATGCTTCATTAATTATGTTTTTTTCTTCACCAAATTCTGCTCGGGTAGCTTTCCATGTGATAAAATAATAATAGTTTTTGTTATGCAATCAATCCATATAAATAACAGTTTTTGTTATTTGTGTGCTCCCCATCGATTGCTCAGAATAACTAACCTTGTTATTCTATTGTTCTGGGTTCTATGTTATTAGTATGTTATTGCAATAACAGAGCAATAACAATTTGAGTTATTTTTCGAACAAATTTTTGTTATTGAAATTTGTTATTTTAACAACTAATCCGATCATCTCAATAACGGATTTTGATCTTCTCACAATATCAAAAACTGACCTTCCCAAGTTATTTCCGTCTGCTCGGGTAAGCTAGATATAACTATCTCCGGTTTGATATTTTTTTAGGATTACAGATATTTTTTCCTAGCGTCTGCCAGATGTAAATTTACACATTATTAGAGGTAAAATTAAAGTTTTTTCTGACATAAAAGATGTACCCCTTTTTAGATGTAATTTTACCATATTTTTTTTACTGTGCACTCGAATCCGGTAGTCCATTGCTATGAAAAGTAATAAAACAACCATTCTCGGTGAGCTTCGTTGAATAAATGTACGTGTCGTGCTGAAAAATCTACAGCTACACTCAACTTTTTTCCAACTTGACCCATACAATATTTCTTTCAATTTGAAAAGCTGAACAACACAATATTTTTCTTATATTTTCTGAATAATCATGGACTGTTATAAATTTAAAGAAGTATTTGAAAAATATCAGGAATAACATGCAGCAATCTAAATTATTGAGGCATTTTGTCCATTTAATGGCAAAAAAGATATGCGCCATTTAATGTTGCCGATTTTTCGAAAAAATGCCAAACTTTGAAGGTCTGTACCGAGCTTCGGGGTGCTCCAAACTTCAATGTTATGCATATCAAAAGATGCGCAAGGCCTTCACGCTAGTGATGTTGAAAAGAAAAGTTTGCGTGGCCAAAATGCCTCAAAAATTGAGATATTTGAAAAAAAATCCTTTTTAAGGGTTGCGTCCCATTTAAAATTCAAATGCAAAGCGCCAGCTCCTGTTACGTCCAATCAGGCTCATATTTTGGATTTGGGCTCAGTATGCCCACCGGAACAAACCCTTGAATGTCCACGAGAAAGTCATTTTTGTTACATCCTAATAAACAGTCAGTTTTAAGAAAATGCATGCAAAATATGTCTTTTTTCAATTTTTCATCAGAATTTTCAAATTTATTTAAAAAGCTGAACAACACAATATTTTTCTTATATTTTCTGAACAATCATGGACTGTTATAAATTTAAAGAAGCTTCAAGTATTTGGAAATTATCAGGAATAACATGCAGCAAATTTTATTTAAAAAAAAACAATACGTCAACTTAGTAGTTCAGAAATTTAATATTATTTTAACTGCCCAATCTCAAAAGAAAACGCATTTCAATTGAAATCCAAGCATTATACCCCTGAGATTGATCAACAGATCAGGCTTAGACACATACATTTTTTAATGCTCACTCAGCTTAGCAGATAGATCAGTCCATATCAGTCAGTGACCGGTGCAAATTGGTCCCCTGTTCGGAATCGCAACATCAATTCAACCAGATTTTCTCCAAAGTAGATTGCATAGCCAATCAAAACCGGCTCCTTTTTCTTCAGCTGTCACCATCACCACATTTCCATTAAACTGGCTTAGGGGCGCGTGTAGAAGTGGGTTTTTCTTCACTCTCTTCCATGATCACTTATGGAGATTAATTGCACGCACGCGTCGTTTGTACGATCGTTATTTGCAGAAAAAGCTTTGATAAAAAGATAAGTAGTTTGAAAGCTGGCAGCACTGCCGACACTTCACATAGACGCCCTTGCTCCCATATTCGCCCGAACGCTCACTAACCTGTTCGATCACCTCCTCGAGGGGTCGCCCGCTGGACGCGATCAGGGACTCGATGGCGGGGATCTCCTGGCTGATGGCATTCTCGCACGGCGCCTGGGACGACCCCGCGGTGAGGCTGCTGCTGGTGGTGGCGCTGGTGGCGTTGTTGACCGAGTTGGCCGAACTGGCCGTCGCCGTCGTCGTGCCGCTTCCGAGGGACTGGTTGTCGAGCGAGGTGTTGCTGGAGCTGATGTTGTTCTGGCTGGCACTGCTGGCGTTCAGGAGGCTCTGCTGCTGGCTTTGCTGGATCGGGTTCGTGGGCCGCACAAAGAACTGCTTGACGCCGACAATCTTGAAAGGGGGAGGTCGAGAAAAGAAAAAAAATAAATCAATATTTAGAAAAGCTCATACGAAATGACAGCATTGCTGACAATTGGAAAGCCCCTCGCGTCGGAGATCATAATCTGCCAATCCCAACTCTGTCACGAGGGGGTAATTGAAAGATTGTGGACCTGCAGCTGGTCGAAGGGTCCGGACGTCAACCCAAATAAAAACATCAATCACCGAACGTGATTACCCTCGGAGCGGGAGATGGAGATCAATCGATCGATTGATTCTGGCCCTCTTTTTGAGGCCCCTCGGCACGACTGCAATCTGCTTTAATCCGGTGGTGGTGATTGGATTCGATTGGATTTTTTTTTATCTGAATCCTATCATTAGATGTCCGTCGTCGTCGGTTGCAGACGCGTCTGAGATGCAATTCACCCCCTTTGTGGACGACGGGGTGAAGATGCTGAGGCTAATCGGTGTGATACGATTAAATGCGATGAGCTACTGGAAATGAAGTTTTTTTTGTGTTTGCCTGCGTTTTTTAATTAGGGAAGTCATTGTTGGATGAGCGGTTTTTTTTTTTTGAATTGCAACGAGGCAGGTGTGCGATGAGTTATGAAAAAGGTTGAAAAAAGGTTGGAGCATTGTAGGTCAGCCGACATTATTCCGGAAGGCACTTTGTAAAAGCAAACTTCACTTGGCACAACTTCAACTACAGTCAACAATAAGTTAAAATATTTAATGTATTTTAGAGGACAATCACTTGAAAAATAGCTAAAAGCTATTGTATAGTGACAAAGATAAATGATTTTTCAACGAGTAAAACTGACATGCCAGTTTTATGAGTGATGGTCAAATGCATTATGACTATGTGACTTTTGAAAATAATTAGGTAAAAACAAAAAGTCAAATCCAGCACATTTCTCAGTTATTGGTAATGCTGATTATTTTTGCATCTGTTGACTTTTATATTTTGTGCAGTTTTACTTTTATATTTACGCTTTATATTTATTAAACAGTAAACAAATTGTTTTCAAAAGTTTTTAAAACAATCCGACTTAAATTTTGTCACGCATATTGTATGGAAATTCCCCCCTTTTCTAGAGCTTGGGTAATTAGGAAAATTTGACCACATTTAAAGATGTTTTGAAATTCATACGCGTAACAAAATTGGTGATAAAGAAAAATTTTCACATTTTTGCATACGATCTATAGTTTTTTTTATTTAGAAAAAAATGCACTAAACTATTTTTTTGCAATTCCGTCGTGAAACTACTCACTTTTCCTGTCATTCTTGAACGACGAAATAGCCTACTTTTCTGTACCAAAAATAACAGAATCGAATAGCAACACTTTTCAAAATAAATGCTGAAAAGTTCTACTTTTCAGCACTCAAATGGGTGCTGAAAAGTTGAACTTTTCAGCACTTGTTTTGAAAAGTAATACTTTTCAACATTTTTTTGATTTGAACGATTTATTGAAAAAATGAATGAAAATTTGACTTAAAATTTCACTCAGTGTGTGTTTTTTTGGAATTGCAAAAAATGTTGTATGGAACTCGTTGCAAAACTTGATTTTTTTCAGCACTCTTCGTATTTGTCCAACTCGGTGAACCTCGTTGGATAAATGTACGACTCGTGCTGAAAAAATCCTCTTTTTGCAACTTGTTGCATAAACTACTATTATTGTTAAAATGGTTTCTACTAGAGAGCTTTATGAAACTTGTTTTTGAAAGATTTTTGTGGAAAAATATGCATTTGAAAATATGTTTTAAAAAAAATCGAAGACATTGCCAAAAAGCGTTTATTTTTTTTTCATTCACGTTAAGTGAGCAATAGACCCGATGTTTTATTCAATTGAATATGAAAATTGGATCTCTTTTTGATATTCCCCAAATTTGCTCAGAGTCAAGGGATATAAACTTCAAAAAATATTTGCAATGGCCTCTTAAAAAGGCATCGTTGCTTCAAAATATTTAAAATTTTGAAAAAATTCAATGTACACGAGCTTTTATTAAATCTCCGGCCGGGCTCAAAATTTTTCTAAGGGTTCTTTAGCTGAATTAATTAGATCGCATCCAAATTTTCTGCTAGGGCGTTAGGGTGACCTACATCGTGCTAGGGTGGTCCCCAAAAACGACAATTTTCGTAAAATTTCGCAAAATCAACATTTTCCAAAAATTCATAACTCCGCACAATTAGAACCGATTTAGATGTCTTGAACGCAAATAAAAGGTGATTAGTTTGCCTTTCAAGTAAAAATAATTTGAGATCCGAAAAAAACAGCCAAACATTTGAAAAAGTCGTATGAAAACTTAAAATGGCGTTTTGACCGTGTCTGAATGTCTGAAAATATTTTTGACGGATTCCTCGGAAAATTTCATATAATTTATCAAAAAATTGGCGAAGTCGAACCGTACGTTTCCGAGATATGATTTTCTGAAAAAAACCGGATTTTTCGACACGCCACGGGCAAAAACGGGAAAATGAAGAAACCTTTTTTCAATTAAACTGCTATAACTTTAAAATTTCAGCGATGACCTATATATATACATGTTCGGGTACCAAAAGTTGCATTTGGGTTTGTTTGGGTAAATGAAATTGCTTAATTGAAATACAACTGTTCTGGTGCATAACGCATGCCATTGCCTTTTTTGTATTGAAATGCTTAGCCAGGTTCATTTTTTTATTATTTTGCCCTTCCTTTTAAAATCTTTGGCTAAATTCTAGGGACATAACCTTTACAAAATATTTGCAATGTTTTTTTTTTGCTTTTATTAGTTTTTCAATTATTTTAAAATTTATTTTCTATTATTTGTCAGTAAGATAATTGTAATCATGTCTTGAACATATATTCTACAAAACCTTGAAATACTGTTTGAAATTCAATTACAAGTTATCTCACTATAATTCTTTTATACAGATATAATCAATCAAAATTGCGAATTCTGCTCTTACTGGAGATTATTTTTAAATATTCTTTGAGTTTGTTTAGTTTTTATTTGAATTGAATTTATATTTAAATATCTTCTGTCGTAATTAGAGGAATCTGTGTGTCTTAAGCATAAGTTGACAAATTACGACCAATTTGAAGTGCAGCTTATGATTTTCAATAAAAAATTAATATGCTTCATAAATTAAAAGGTCGGCAAATTTTCTTTCTAAGATTTATAAGTAAACCAAAGGTCTCGAAGCTTTATAATTGAATTATGTTATTTGTATGTTATTTTTGAATTTTTTTGTTTAGTTCTGTATTTGTATATTTTTATATTATGATACATCAAACGTTCTTCTCGAAACTTAAACAAATCACCATGTACCAATAACAAGATGAATATTTGCCAAAGTCTATTCACGACTTATCTTTTTCAGAAACCTGTGCACTTCTAGGCTTTTTGTGACGCAGTCTATCACCAACGTCATACAATTTGCCCAAAATGTCCACGTAGGTCGAATACATTAGCGTCACCTCTCCCAAAATAGCCAAACATCTTATTTTGGAAGCCGTGTCCGGTCGCAAAAACACGCGTATTCCGGTAGTTAGACGACAATCACCAAAGCATTCATTGAGTCAAAGGTCAAAGACGCCGTTCCGCCTAAAAAACTCAAACTCAACTTGAACAAATCCGATAATCGCGGTGTGGCGGCGGCTTAGCACTTTTGTCGCAAGTGACCCAAGAATAATTGCAATCCGTCTCACCCAGGAGCCATTTGATGCATTCAGCTTAGGGGGGGCTGCATGTCTCGGGATCATCAGCTAATGACGCGAACATGGCGCAAACAATCGATTTAAGGCTTATTTGCTCGGACTCGGCAATAAAGATCATTCGTTTGAAGTATGGGGTCGTCGTTGATGATGATTATTGTATGCAGATGGTGGGAGAGACTCGTAACGATCCCTCGTATAGACCCGGACTTTGGGTCGATCGGGTCCAAAGTCTAATTACTTGGCGTCTATCAGCGTCTATTTATCGAATCTTGGTGCGTTGATCAGTACACAACTTGTTGAACGCGGGATCCCACAAATGAGGTCCAGTCGAAGCTGCGGAAGTCCGCGTAGCAGGTACAACACACCTCGCAAATAAATATGTCAATTAAAGTAATTTTCATATTTTGTTTACACATCTCTCCGACTCTCTGGCAGTGCGGGACTCAAAGTTTCAGGTGTCCGATAAGTACAGAGTACTGCGCGCCGGTAATGAGCGCGGCAGGTTCCGATTCTCGGAACGCCAGGTCTCGCGCCGGAGTCGTATACGAGTGGAGATTGTAAACAACTTTGTAACAAGCTGACGGTTGAGATCGAGCGAGGGATCACGAAAAATCTGGTTCGCAAACAGCTGTCGGAGAGTTGCACGCTTGTCGGATTGCATGTGCGTTACGAAATAGACGGGGCTCGGATTTGCATCGTTGGACAGTCGTCGCAGGGGAATATCAGCTGTCTCAATCGATGTAGGGTTATGACCACGTCGAATCCCACAGTGCACAGAGCTTGATTGAGATATTGCAGCGCACGGCATGCGGTTGACTTCCCGGGGTCTCCAATCCGGGAGCATTCTTCGCTGAACCAAGATCCCCGCAGGGGAAAACCCTCCACAAATGACAACCGACGAGCGGCGTACAAGCAATAATCATCTTGATAATTGTGCAGGCACTCAGGGCTTCGTACTAACGCAGTTAGTATGGGTATAGCGACTCGCCCAAAATCGCTACCTGCATGGTGATAGATGTAGTGACCACCTAACAGTCCAAAGGGCCTAATTTTCTCACTGGAAAGCTAGTAATTACACTTTTCCGAGCCTCTTGGGACCTTTGTGGCACACAGGTAGCAGCGCCCAGCAGTCCCGCAGGGGGGCGCTACCTGCATCCACTCGTAATTAATGATGCTAATTGTAGTTAGTTAGCAGCAGTCTATCTCACACACTCGGGCGCACTTTAGTGTGAATGAAAACAAGTTGTTACAAGTCCTCGTGTGTGTGACTTGTGTAAGAGGTCTAACCTGCAGCAGTCGCGCAATCCATCATCGTGTCCGCGGAATTTGCTGATTGACATTCCGCAAGTGTGCCCGCGCGAGCGCACCATTGATGACGATTTATTGGCGATTCCATCAGTGTGATCTAGCTGGAGGAGGACGCGTCAATTTAGTGGCGCTGGGGCGTTTGGACAGTAGTCACGTGAACCTGTCACTGCTCGATTAATCGTGAATGCGGAAAATCTCGATCAATTATGTCAGTGTTAGCACCTTCGGAACACGGGATTTCCCCGTTTGGAATGCATGTATTGAATGATAAAGTTGGCTATCGATTTCTTGGCTATAAGCAATACTTGGACCGTTACCTTACAAAATACAGTACAAACTCGAATATCCGAAGCGCTCGACAAAAAATAACTATGGATAATCGAATCGAGGCGGTCGATAAATTACTGATCATTACCGGCGCCGGCCTTGTCAAAATATAGGATCACTGGCTAGTTAGAACTAGAGTGCGTTGTTTGTTACAGAGGTCTCCAAATCGAATATATCTTCATCAAAGTATGTGAGCATGTTGTCTACAACTTGTACCGATGAGTACGTGGCGCTAGAAGTCTTGATCGGTAATACCGCCTTCCACAAGAAATAGAACGCATGTAAATTAGTCAATCGCACTTTACTGAACTGCAAAGGTGCTTAGAATTAATTACTTCGATCAGGGACATCACTCGCTGCATGTGTAAGGATATGTGCACTGCGTTGAACTCTCGTCGGTAGCTCGAGGATCAACTCGAAAGGTGTTAACGTATTACCACAGACTGGAGAGTTCTCGACGGTTCAACCCAAACAAACCAGCAGCGGCGGAGAGAGAGGGGGCCATGGCTACGCCGACTGTCTGTACACACCGAGCAAGTCTGCTGACGTTCCCGCGTTGTTTGTCTGCTGTGTACACAAAAATCCATCAACCACTTAATCGTGGCGTGTAATTAGTTGGCGCAGCAGCAGTTGAGCATCTGAGATTTGCACGTTCTTCAAGCCGTTCTGATATCTCGGAGAGATTCTTCGCGATACCCCCGGCGCAGCAGTGCGCTGCCCAACTTCCGGTTGATCCAGTTTCCGTACTGGTGACACAGTGATCCATAAACCAGATCCTGCAAGCCGTCGCAGCTCGTGCCTAAGACACCCTAAAGGCAGACCAATCATCGTGGAACCCGCGCGTGCCTAGTTTAACATACTGATGTTTTATTAATGCTAATTAATGCATGCACTTTACTGCGCGCGGAGATCCGTACAAGTGGGTCGCGGCGGCTCCACCATCGACTTGAAGGTGGGGGGGGGGGAGGGAGGTTGGTGCGTGTTGGGGAGTCGATTGACGATTAAATTTTAACATATATACCTGTTTGCATGTTTCGTGCGTTGGTACGCGGCGATGATGCTAAAAGATCTCGCGCGCCCAACCAAGTGTCTGACTTGCGGGAGGGAAATTTGTGTTTTAGCGCAAGCAAATATTTTCACCCTCAGTCGGACAAGGGTCATCGCCAGTAATGTGGCACGTGTGTACTGTCCCTAATTGCCCCCCTCTTGTGTTGTGTACAGGGAAGACTCGCAAATATGTGCGATCAATAAAGGTACACACGCCGTAAAAGTGTGGTGAGATTTACGACTTGGTCGGAGAACTGTAGACAATGTGAAGATTCGCCTCTTAATTGCACCTACTACTCTGTTGTATTTGCTGCAGGCTTTGAAGTTGCCAGACTGGAAATTTATGAAATAAAACTTTTTGTTTTAGTGAGATTGACCAGATTCGATTAGCCGGGGACTCAAAAATCCGAATTTGATCAGCCAAATAATTTCGGATAATCTAGCCAACCGCTCATGGGATAGTTGAGATCCGAAAATATTTTCAGAATGGACTCAAATTTGTTCTCAGGACACTTGAAAGTAATCTATACTGTTTATTTTTGGTTCAAATGCATTGGCATCAAATAATACTTAATAAAATATTCGTCTGTTTATTCCCGGAATCCCGGAAAATTAAATTTTTGAAAATCTGAATTTTCAAAAGGGATTTTCCGATCGATTTGGTGTCTGGGCAAAGTTATAGGTTATGATTTTGAGAAAAAAAGTTAATAGAAGGAAAAATTCCTCTTAAAGCACGTATTTTAAATTTTCGATTTTTTCATATGTTTGAGACTCACCTGGAGACGGAGCAACTCATCCCACACGAGCAGTTCGGCTTCAAGCCGGGGCACTCAACGGTGCACCAACTCGCCCGTATCTCGGAGATGGTGAAGCGCGGCTTCCTGGCGGGGAAATCGACCGGCATGATCCTTCTCGACGTCGAAAAGGCCTACGACTCCGTGTGGCAGGACGCCGTGGTCTACAAGCTCTTCCGCTCAAACCTCCAGCTGTTCCTGGTCAAGATCGTCGAGTCGTTCCTGACGAATCGGTCGTTTACGGTGATGGTGAATGGCGAGCGTTCTTCCGTCCACAACATCCCCTTCGGCGTGCCCCAAGGATCAGTGCTGAGCCCGACTCTCTACAACATCCTCACCTCCGACGTGCCAATGATCGATGGAGTGTCGTACGCATTCTTTGCGGATGACACTGCATACTTGGCATCGGACAAGGACCCGAAGATCGTAGTCACACACCTACAAGCGGCACAGAACAACCTCGAGGAGTTTCAGCGGAAGTGGCGCATCAAGCTGAACGCTGGGAAAACCCAGTCCATCTTCTTCACCAGGAGGCGTGCTGCTCGGCACCTTCCCCGCAGATCGATCAGCGTCAACGGCCAGCCTGCGTCGTGGGACGACGAGGTCAGGTACCTGGGTGTGGTGCATGACAAGAAGCTGAAGTACGACAAGCACGTGAACAACATCATCGAGAAGGTGGATCGTTCCACCAAGGCGCTCTACTCCCTGCTTAATCGGCGGTCGAAGCTGAGTATTAAGAACAAGTCGCTCGTGGTCAAGTGCATCATCCGTCCAATGCTGACCTACGCTGCTGCGGTCTGGGGCAACTGCGCCAAATCGCACCGTAAGCGACTCCAGGTGAAGCAGAACAAGCTGCTCAAGATGGTGCACAACTTGGACCCGTGGTACCCGACCGACGATCTACACGAGCTGGCCGGCGTCGACACCATCGACGCAAGCATCGAAAAGGCAACGAGAACCTTCAGGACTTCTTGTGGGATGTCAACGAATCCGCTCATCGAAGCACTCCTCCGTCAACAACTGTGATATTAGTCTTAAGCCATACATAGATCTAGGGTTTTTTCTCAAAATTTATTTTCCCTAAAAGAGCACGCAGCTAGCAACATCTAAACATAGAAACATGTACCCTCCCTGTAAAGGCTTATGAATTGATCTCAGTTGAAAGGTTCTCCAAATCTCTGAATTGCAAATGTAACATCCTGGAGCAGAACTGTTAAATTCTAATATGTTATGTTTGAGACTGAAAACTTTTGCGATGGTGCAAAATCTTGTACAGCAGAGATTTCATATCATTTCATTTATATCGCTGTTTAAGCATTACTTGTGTGAAGTTACTTTCCTAAGCTGAGATGTGGACTACCATTCAACAGCTGACCACTGATTTGAATTTCTGAAAAAGTGCTTTTTGGAAAAATTCTAAAATATTGTCGCACCAGATTTCAAAAATCCTCTTTAAATGCAAAATCAAATTTGCAATCGGAAATTACGTTACACATTTTTTTAAACAAAGTGCACCGTTTTCATGTTACAGGCTTTTTAGCAGACATTTTTAAATGTTTTTGCAACTTAAAAATACATTATGTTGAAATGCAACCCTGCAAAAAATATACTCGAAAAGTTGAGAAAAATTTCCACAATTTTCAACTAACGATATCATGAAAACTATTGGTTCGATTTAAAAAAGAAAGTCCTGTGAAATTTTCAGCTTTTTTTAAAGAAAATAATTTAGAAATTAAACTATCTAATCCAGTTATTGAAAATGTTCAAAATAAGTCATTTAAACTCTTGCAAAAATATAATCTTGATTCAATCGTTGATTTTAATGTAAAATAACAGAAAACTTTCCAATCGTTACCTTTTGCAAAGCATACAATATTTTTGCAAGCTTCAAAAAGCGTATTATAAAAAAAATTGCTTTTAAAATATTGCAAAAATGTTGCGTCGTTCCAGAGAAATTAACAATTAAGAAAAGGTAACGCATCTCTGAAAAAGAGGTTTCACTGTATTAAAAATCGAACCAATAGTTTACAAGATAAAGCGAGTTCAAAAATGATTACTCTTAAGATGACAATGAGAATAAACTCAATTTTCTAAGAATTTTAACTTTAAGAGGCAATAGGTACAATCAACAAAGCCAAACAGAGAAAATTGTAGGATTTTTTCTCAGCTTTTCGAAAATGATTGTGACAATGTTTGGACTTTTTCTTCATTATTTATTTTTAAATTGCAAACAACTGGCGTTTTTTGATTCAAAACTTTTTTCAAAATTGTTCGTTCATAGATCATTCTGAGCTTTGATATATCGCGAAAGTGGGTGCGTCGGAAATGTTCTTGCTGAGATCAAGTCATTGTGACGCAGATGTTAAAAGAGAGAATAACGATCAAAGGTGCGCTCTCGAGGGTCAAGTGAATATTTTTATGATTATTTTTGCATGTTTCAAATATATATTTTCATGTCAGACTAGGTTATTTCTTGCTTGTCGCCAGATCTGCTAAAAACAATAAACATTCGCAATACAAAGTAGATCGAACAAACAGGTACCAAATCCGGCACCAACAACATTAAGAGCACCCCTGCTTAAGACCTGTCCCCCATCGTACAATCTCTTGAAACAAGTACCTAATTCCACGAAACCCCTATCATTACGTTGTGCTCGCCAAAATCGGCTAATTTTAGCAACAATCCGACAATCGTTGAAGGAGAAGCTTTTTCAAGTGCATTCGGGAAACCGACCTCCGCTGCGTGATTACTAGGCACAATTTTATTAAAAACAATGACAACTCATAAATTGGTGCGTCCGATGTAACGAACGCAGCGTCGCCGGTCTTTGATTTCAATGCTAGAGATATACATTTTTTGTTTTTGTTTTTGTTTTGCCGTGTGTTCTGTTTTCTTCTCCGGTTTCGGACTATTCTTTTGACGGTTTCTTCTAATGGACCTTCCTCTCTTTCTGCTTTGAACTTGAAGCCGAGATCCGACTTGTGTCGGAGCATAATTGGGTTTCGACTGACTCGATGAAATCATCAATTTCCGATTGATGGCTCCGCGTGCGTACACGTGCGAGATGACTTTGAGTTCTGCCGTGGGGGTGCAATGACGTTCGCAGTTGTAGAAATCCGCAGTGCGTTCAACGATTCAGGAAGTTTTTGGAAAGAGTTAGAAATTTACCAACCTTTGAATTTAGGTTCTTGGCGGTCATAGCGATGGAATGAACGAGATCGCTCTATAGAAACACGATCTACGTGCATTCGTATGAAACATGTTTGCTTCTCAGATTCGCCTTGGCAGCTGTCAATGGTTTGTTTAGGTCTCAACGGATGGTCATCCGTGTAAACGGGAGTTGGTGTGGTACATTTTAAATCTGCACCAACTCCAGTGAGACGTCTCCCACTCTTGGAAGGACCTAATGACCTAGCTTAAGTTTTTTACCAGTACCGATATTTACTTCAACGTCCTACGGAAGGCATTATCAGACAAATCAGGACAATATTTGACTCTTGTTAATGTCACCCCGGTTTACGGTAAACTGCAAAAAAAAATTGCCGGCTTCCTATGACGTTTCAAGATTTAATTAATCGACAAAGTGACCTCTCCGCCGGACACGTGCCACCTCGCGTTGACCGTGAAGATGCGCTCACCTGCATCGATTCAATTAGCTTGAATGAACACCAAAAAAAATCGTGCTTTTTTAGTCAGCAGGGCCAGATGTTGCACCACCTGTAATTAAAATGTTGATTGGCCACCATAAATAACACTTTTGGCAGGTTAAATTATATCGCCAAATTGTGTAATTGCGAGCGCACCAAACACTTTGCGAAAACGGTTCACCCGGCTAGAACGTTGCAAATAAAAATGGACAGCACATAAACAAATCATTCGACAGGGTGGCGACAACACGTGAAAAAAGATTATTTTGCTTTCCTGTTTAGCTTCAAAATACAAAAAAACGCTTTTTTATTTTAGGAATTCATCAAAAATGTAAGAAATCATTCAAACGTTTTTTGCTTTTCAACACGAGTAGACACCATGCCCCCACCTCCAGCGAAAAAGCGTGTGCGAAACTTTTCCCGCCAGCTCTCGATCGATGATCGATGAAATGGAAATTGAAAATCAATTTCAATTTAAAGAAGCCAGAGAGATCGCGCGCCAAGTTGCGCAATCGTGATCAAGCGCGCGCGTTCACGCCCAAAATGAAGGCCTAAAATTACGGAAACCGTTAGTGAGTTTTGCTTTTTAAATATGTTTCACACTTGGCTGGGTGAAACGAGATTAGATCATAATTCGAACGGGAATTCCGTGGCGGCTTGAATCGGATTTGTTTTGTGCTGGATTTGGTTATGCCAGCGAGCGTTCAAATCCTCTCCGTGGACTGTTATTAGTTGATTTTTTTTTTCCTGAAGCAATGCAGAATAAACGATTCACAATGTCAAGAACCGGTCATAAATTGCACACGAGAAGGTTGATCTATTGCACTGATAAAACTGTAAAACCGAGGTAGTCGCGTGAATCGTCAAGTTTCCAGGGACGATCGTGCTCTACCATCCTGAAGAACGACTGCAACACAAAATCTAGTTTACTTTTGTGCGCTAATCGCGACGATTAATCAAGAACATGGTCTTGACAGAATTCTAAACAAGCATTCTAAAATTTTATGACCCCATTGTGTTTGTGAATCAGGCGATGGTGCATTATAAAGGCACACGTTGTAGTTCTTAATTCTTCAATGACAGTCACTTCACGTGAATATTTTTTATCATTTTGTTTTTGTTTTTTTTTTCTCTAAAAAATGTGTCTCATTTTAGTAGGTATCTTTTGTATGAGTTGTTTTGTCATTTTCTTCCATTTTTTACAGCTATTTCCAATTTAATAAATTTAAGAGGCAACAGCAGCAACTTTTTCAAATCAATCATTATGGACCGTTTTTGTCAAATAAAATAATTTAGGAAAGGTTTAAAATGGACACAATTCATAACTGTAATTTTTTTCTCTTAAATGTTTGGAATTTGTAAATAAATGTTAAAACCTCTTTTACAAAAAAAAATCTTAGAAATCTAAAATTTAATAATTTTTTAGGCTTCATGATTACATTTAATTATTATATATTTTCAATGCAAAAACACAACTTCAAAAATGATAATATTACAAAACTGTTTTTTTTGTTTCGCACTAAGGCCATGAAAAATGTTTTCAACTGCTTAAGAAAACAAAAAAAAATGCACAAATTCAATAAAGTTTTGTAATGGCTTTGAAAGCTTAATTTTATATATTATTTATGTTGCGAATAAAGTCAAAAGTTAATCTAAATTGTTTTATCTCTTGCAAAAAAAAAAATCATGTCAGTACAATTGCTCAATATATGTAATACATTCTAAATATTTAAAAGGCTCACTCTTATATATTTTTAATTGTAAAAATAAATCTTAATTGCTTTTATATTGTATGTATGTATGTATGTATGTATGATCCCCATACCCGCAGGCAACTTGGTCCTGGAACACATGTGAGCGCTAGGTGAACAATTCGATCATCTTTTACTCCGTAATCTGTACACCCACGTGCATAAGTTTTTTTGCACGAATTTGAATGCTACAAATACCGGCGCATAGAACAAAATGGTTTCCCTCTTCCCACCCCAAGCGCCGGAAATTTGTAGCGGGTGTAGGGACACTTCGCATAGACGCCCTTGCTCCCATCACGTCACTGAGGGTATGGAGCGACGAGAAATTAATAAGCATGCCCCCTCAGTCGAACCTTCATTAGAGAAGCAGGCAATCCACAACTCACAGCGAACGACCAAGGGAACACCCTACCGCGTATTTAGTGGAAATTGGCGTAGTTAGTCTTGAGTGGAATGAGTGAATGTAAGCGTATAAGTGAAAGTTTTTTTTTGTACTATAACAAGAACGGGCTCACCAAATTATGTATCTTCAATACCAGCTTCATCTTCAGTATCAGGAGTGGTCCGATTTGATTAACTTGAGATCCGTCGACAAACTTGAAACAGCAGATGGTTGATTATACGCATTTTCGCCGACTTTGAAAACGTCACCGACGGATTCAAAGGTTGTCCAAGGAAACGCACCGGATGAAGAGTTGCTACCAGGAAACGTTGACGTTGAAATCCAAAAAGCAGCTCAATTTATGCAACAGGCTCGGAAAATCCAGAAAGATGTGCTCCTGAAGTCACGCTGGAAACCACCGTCAGACGTCTTTTCTGCGACCACCACCTTCTCCACTGAATTTCGGCAGAAATAACCGAAATTTTCGCACTTTTTGAAACGAAATTGAGGGAGGAAATTGACAGCGATTTTTTTTTTTTCGATCCGCCAAATCTTAATTGCTTTTATATTATGCAAAAAAAAAACATTCGTAATGATATGTTGCTCAATATATAAAATACATTCTGAAGATAGAAAATGTCTTCTCATTTTAAATTGATTTTGATCGCAAAAGGAACGATTTTAATCATGATTGAAACATTTTTTTAGACAACCTGAATATAAGTGATTAAAAAAAATTCAAACGATATTGAAGTTAAAAGCAGTTGATAATATTTTTCACAAAATCCCCACAATTTTAAAATTACAGACTTTTCCCAATTTTTGAGGATTTTTGTAAACTACAGACTTTTTCCGACATTCTCGATTTTTCGGCTAGAGTGGCCAACCTGCAAGTCAATAAATAGAACTAACAGCACCAAAAACTTGAAAAATAACACGTTTTTGACAAACTGTTGTTTGGACAAAACTTCATTAAAATTTTATAACATAAACGAAAAGCAAAACTACAGTCGCATAGTCAAAAGTTCAAAAGACAAAAAAATACCAATTCTAGTCTTATAAATTGAAGGAATTCAGTTATGTTAAATTTTTCTCAAAATATTTTTTTGAATATGCCAAAAAGTCTTTCAGTTAACTTAATTAGTACTTCGAACATGTAAAATTTACTGAACTTTCGAAAAACACAATATATAAAACCCTAACATTTGATAAGATCTCAGATTTTGACCCATTTCAAACATCAACCCTACAACTTGAAAAATCTATAAAATATTATTGCTCGAAAGCTGGAATTAGAAATTTTTAAACAGGTTTAATTTTTTGTCATTATCAACTGTTATTTGTGGCAAACTGTTTGTTTACTCTTTGGCCCATTTACATTGTTTTCCTTGAATTGCTCTATAAACGCATCCACAAATGACGTAGCATTTTTCGAGAATTTTTGGAAAAGCAGTGGTAAACTGAACAGTTATTTTTGTCAGAAAAACTTTGTAAATTTACATTAGAAAGATAGAAAATTTGATAAAAATAGGAACCCTTAGAATTTCACACCTTTTAAAACTAAACTGTCAACATCATCAACATTAAATCGATAGTCTCTCTTCAAAATCTCGAAACCAGAAGATACCATGCATAACAACACTACCTACCAGCCAGCATCAGTAACAGATTTTAATTGAGTAACACACTTTTACCATGCACCTTTTGGAACTTACCTGTAATAGGAAAAAGAGAGAAAACAAAACATTAGTTCCATATTGTACTGCAAAGATGCAAATCGTTTGAGAGCAGTGCTCCCAGCAACGATTAAGAGCGAAAGTGTTGAAAATTTGGTACGACCATAGACGAATATTCTACACGAAACACAACTTAAATTATGGTTGATTGTTCCAGCTTTTCAGCGTAGCTTACAAGTGTTCCATCTGAAATGTTATTCCATGACATAAACTCGTTTTTATCTCATTCGGGAAACCCCCAATTCACGCGTCTTTGTCGAGCCGTGCGCCGCCAATTGATCCATCAAACCTCCTAATGGATGCTGTGCGGCCGCAGACTGGTGCACCATGAAATTGGCCATTGCACCCAGGTGTCTTGGTTTTTATCTAAAGTCCGCCAGAGGGCACCATAATTCACAGAGTTTTTCGTCAAATCACCAGCACCATAATCTCCGGTGGCCTGCAGACGTCAAGTTGCAGTGCAATTCGATAAACATCGCACTTAATTAGGCTCCTTGAAGCACACTACCTGCTGCTCGTGGCTTCACGATGACCGGCGATGCAAATTACCTCTGCGAGAAAAAAAAACATCTTCAAGACCTATTGATTCCGAAACTTTACCGAATCTCGACGAAGAATCTCCTCGAACTTTGTTCGAAGCTAATTCGCTGCTCAAACGAATCGATTGGATCCACGGGCAGAGTCTGCGAGCTTCTGTGCCGCTGACATTGCACATCAGCGCATGAAGTTGCAACTTCAACAGCACCAAAGTGCAATCCGCCCAATTTTCTAAAAATCGCCTTTCAACCTTAATGTGCGGAAAATCTGGCGGAACTGGACGATTATCTGCGCGCGCGCACCCGCGTGCAACTCTATTATAAGATTGGGAGTCTCGTTAAGAGGAGCTATGTGCCCTTTGGGAATCGGACGTCGTTATGACCAATTGACCGCCGCAGGTTGATTTTCGCCGATGATAGTGCGCTAATGGGGGCGGGAGGATTGCGAACAACAATGGATCATAAGTTCATGCAAGGTAGTGAAAAAAATGCATGCTGAACATGCATACTTTAGGTTCGGAACGAATTTTCAAGGAATTAGATCCGCAATTGGGATGTCTAGGTAGGAACTACAATTATTCAATGTTGCTTTTTGTTCAAGATTAAAGTTATTTAAACTTACTTACTTACTTTTACTTTTATTGGCGCTACACCATTAGCTTGGCCTGCTGCACGATTCTCCGCCAACAAGCTCGGTCCATGGCTGCATGTCTCCAATTTCGCGGTGTACCCACACTTTCTAGATCGCTCTCCACTTGGTCCACCCACCTCGCACGTTGCACCCCCCTACGTCTTGTTCCTACCGGTTCCGACACAAACACCAACTTCGCAGGATTGATCTTCTGGTTCCGTTGGCTCAATTGCTCGGTACGTTCCGGCATCCTTGCAACATGACCGGCCCACTGCAACCGTCCAGCCTTCGCGACCTTCCGGATGCTTGGTTCGTTGTAGAGTTGTGCAAGTTCGTGGTTCATTCTCCGCCGCCATCCGTCGTTCTCATATACGCCACCAAAGATGGTCCTTAGCACTCGACGTTCGAAGACGCTTCTCGTGCCCGTAGAGGACGACCGGTCTTATCAGCGACTTGTAGATGGAACACTTCGTATGTAGGGAGAATTTCCGGGACCTTAGGCTCTTGTGGAGACCGAAATAAGCACGACTTCCAGCGATGATGCGTCTCCGAATTTCCCTGCTGCAGCTGTTGTCCGACGTCACCAACGATCCGAGGTACACAAACTCCTCTACCACCTCGAATTCGTCCCCGTCGATTGTAACGCTTGGTCCAATGCGAGCCCTAAGGGACTCGGTTCCTCCTGCCAGCAGGTACTTTGTCTTCGCCACATTCACCCTTAGCCCAACCTTCTCTGCTTCCCGCTTCAAGCCGGTGTACGCATCCGCAACCGCCTTGAACGTTCTGCCAACAATGTCCATGTCGTCAGCGAAGCAGATGAATTGGTTGGACTTGCTGAAGATCGTGCCCCGCATATTGAATCCCGCTCGTCTCATAACACCTTCCAGTACCACATTGAAACAGAGGCAAGAAATCCCATCGCCTTGCCGAAGCCCCCCGAGTGAAGGAAACGAGTCCGAGTTATTTAAACATTCAGCATAAAACAAAAACCTTTTTTTATTTTGCTGTAAATGATTTATCACAAACGTAAATTTTGCAAATTTGTGTAGGTTAGTTTAATCATATTATCAGCTTGACGAGCCAAAATTGAATAGAGACTTGTATGAACGTACAAATAATGCAACATAGCTGTTTTGATCATTGGAAAAGCCAAGTGTACAATTTTCAGTTCTCAGCGACTTCAATTATTCCCGAAATTCCATATCCCAACTTTCACTGCACTCATTTCCGTCGCACCAATCCCTTGTGACATTCTCTTTTTCTCTCTCATTTCCACATTGACAATCGTCCCTCCTTAATGTAACGTAGCCACAAAGGCAGCCGCAATTCAACATTTTCCAACGCAGTTTAACGTGTCGTAATACGTGGTTCCTAATCCTCTTTTCACGTTTGAGGTTGCCTGAGAAGACAAAATAATCTTCGGCGAGTATGCGTGAAAGAGGAAAAGAGAAGGAGTGATAGAAAGATAATGCTCTTGCTAGATAAAAGAAAAAGCAAAACTCACAAGCTATAACGACGCTCGCTATACACTCTGATATTTTGTTGCAAGAATCATCAAATGATAGTTTTTTCCATCACTAATTTAAAGGCCTCTATCACTGGAAAGGCCCCTACAAAGCTTTTGCAAAAAATAAAATAAAAAGTTAACCTGAAACCTTAGGTATGAAAATTTTGCGATTATATAATATTTCTCGTGGTACATAGAAACATTTTTTTTTCTTTTTGCCTTCCTCATTTACTGAGGAAAGGCTCGAAAAACGAACTTTTTAGTTACACCTCCTAGACCTACCTTCATTTGTACACATCGACTCAGAATCACCAGCTGAGCAAATGTCTGTGTGTTTGGCTGTATGTAGACATGTGTACCAAATCAATGTCACAGGAATATCTTGTCACAGGCTCAACCGATTTTGGCCGGAATGGTTTTAATCGATCCGCCTTACCGTTCCCTAAGTTGCTATTTAAATTCATGCGGTTTTATCATGTATTTAAAAAGTTATGTTAAAAAAACTGTTTCATATTAAATTAAAATTTTGGTAAAAAGGGTGGTTTTTTCATGAAAGCCTCACATGGTATATATTTTTAGAAAGCATATTGGACCATCCATAAACCACGTGGACACTTTAGGGGGGGGGGTGTATGGCGATTGTCCACGATCCATACAAAAAAGATTTTTTTTATATGGACAATTGTCCACGAGGGGGGGGGGGGGGTTAGATTTCCAAAAGTGTCCACGTGGTTTGTGGATGGTCCCATATGAGAAGACCTTTCTTGTGGATTAAGAATTTTCAAGATCAAATTACAAGCATTTTAAATAATGGTCTGAATTTACATAACCTCAAATGGTCCCGTCTGATCGCCACGAAAAAAGCCTTGTAGAGGGATGCCATTTTCCTGAAAGGCGGTGTCTGTATAATCTTGACAAAAAGTCTGTAGGAAGTCATTTTTTTTACTCGTCACTTATTTTTATTAGGACCTCTTAGGTGCTGCGATCACGTTAGGGGAGATCCATAAACCATGTGGACACTTTAGGGGATTATAATCACTCTATAAATGAGAGGAAGGGACCAACCACCTAAAGGTGGATTAAGTAACGTTTTTAAAGATATTTTGAAGGTTAAAAATTTGTCAACATTCCCTGATGAATATTACCATCATTTTTTTATGTATTGAGGTAAAAATTCTTAGCAACTTTTGTTTTACGAAAAACTTTTCTTCTTTTTTATTCGTTTTTCTACACAGAAAAAAATATGGTAATATTCATCAGGAAATGGTGACAGATTTTGTGGCGAAAAAAATGTGTAATATTACATCAGGAATTGGTGAATTTTTATCGGTTTCTGATGATTTTTCATCAGGTTCACATTTTTACACATTTTTTGGTTAATATTACCAAAAAAATGAGTAATATTCAACAAACCAACTTTTCAACATTCCAAAATTCAACTTTTTTTTGCTGTGTAGTTTGTCGTTTTATGTGAACTGATATTCGTTTTATTATTCATCTTTTGCCGGTTAAATCTTTTTGAATTATTTACAGATATTAAATTTGTCGATCTTTTGCATGAAGTTAGATTTCACAAAATATACCAAACAACTACAGAGAGAAAAAATATGGTAATATTCATCAGGAAATTGTGACAGATTTTGTGGCGAAAAAAATGTGCAATATTACATCAGGAATTGGTGAATTTTTATCGGTTTCTGATGATTTTTCATCAGGTTCGCATTTTTACACAATTTTTGAGTAATATAACTCAAAAAAGAGGTAATATTCAACCAACCAAATTTTCAACATTTCAATTTTTTTTTTTTGCTGTGTAGCATTCAAAATGTAATAAGTTGCGTTAAAACATTTCGATTGTATGAAGTATTTTGAAGAAAATAATTTCAAAATAGTAAAATTACTATACAATTGAAATAAAATAAAAATACGACAAAATAAAAATTACTGATCCAAGTACAGACTCGATTATCCGAAGGTTTGCATGGGACTTCGAATAATCGAATGTTTTGTTTTTTATTATCTAACTTTTAACATCAAAATTCATAACTCGACCCAATTTTAACCAGATTTGAATGATCTATTGGTTCAATAATTCATCACCGCCATTTTGCCCGCCATCTTGGATTTAAAAATTCTAAATCTTTTTAGTTTCGATTATCCGAAGTGAAATTTTGCCAAGACCTTTGGATAATCGAGTCTGGACTGTAATACCTTTCAATTTCTGAAAACTTTCTTTAGTATCTTTTTCAAACATAACTTGTGATATCTATTTACCTTCAAGATCCCAACGACAAAACGATACAACAAAGTCCGAACCCATAGAAATCATTGACAGCAAACTCCCCGTTGTTGAAATCAATTACCGATTAGGCCATTGTGTATCTCTACCCTTGGTGTTACAAAATTGATCGTTATACCTGCACCTGTGCTACGATCGAGGCATTCAGAGCCATAATGCATCTCGGGAGGGGTAGGAGGTTGGCCAGGCCATTCCGTGACAATCCGTCCTCCTCCTCGCTATCCATACAAACGCGATGATCATCATAATCATCTCCGCCGATCATGAGCCGTTCGACACTAATAGACGCTCTCTTAGAAATTAATGTTTCTCCCAAGTTGGTGGATAGATATAGCCGTAGTAGCTGCCACCAGAGTAGCTTAGTAGCCGGGCAGAAGCAGCCGGGGCAACATAATCGAAGATAACGCTAATGATAGGTTCCGAAAGGGTTCGCAATTGGTGATGATGGCGGCGGCAGCACCCTCACGAAACACCAACCGCGGGCCGAAAGGTTTGTGGGATACACCTATTATTGTGGGTATATATTGTATGTTTGAGCGAGGAAAAATATAAGGAGGGAAACTACCTTCACCTTATTTTGATTCGTTTATTGTTGTGTGATGTGCGGCTGAAATTGACGTTACTTACACGCGATTTGCAATTATTTTATTGGCCCCACCGAACCGGCGTTCATCACCCAAGTCACAGATGAACAGAACTAAGATTGTACTCCAGCGAGATTCGAACTCATGATCATTCTAGAACTCCAATTGGATAACTTTCAAGTCTGTTAATCTGTGGTATCAGTTATCTACCCGCAAACCAAACGTTTGAGGGCACCATTTTTCACAAGAGTTCAACTAATAACCATACTCGAATGTTGTGCTCAAACAGTGAGAAATTCTTGCGCCGGTTGATGAAATTCCGAGTGGGGCCAAGGGTCTGAGAAATGTCAGTGGGAAAGGTTAGCGGCAAATTTATTGCCACTGATGGAGTTTTAATAAGGGATTCGTGTAAGGTTTCAAGATTTTCTCTCGAAAGCTGATTTGATTTAGACCTCTGCCCATGAATCTACCGTGTCACACTCAGGGGGCAATTTGGAATGTCGGCGTACGCACTACTTAGAGAGCCTCAATGTCAACGACAACGCCAAGTTTAGCTCAATTAAGGTAGATCGTGTTTTTTGCAAATTTCACACCTTCAACTAATGGGGTAATTAAGTCGTTATAATGCCCCTGTGTGTGCCTGCTTTTTTTGTCAGTCAAACCGCGACATATTTGCATCTCGGTATACATAAATTGATGCATTTATACTGGCGCAAGAAAGGACAAAAAGTTGCTCCTTGGACCAGCGATATGGTTGCCAAATGTTGCGACGTCATCGGGAATGACTCGGTTAAGGAGAGCGATTAGCGTTTAATGACACGGTCGTTTTAAAAATATACGCCGCTCGTTGAGGTCTTTTTGATTGCGGAGATTCGTCATGGTGGAATTTCCCATTGTGCTGCTAAAAAAAGAACATTGTAGAATACGATAAAATTCAGAAGGACCTCGTTGCATGGAACTTTTTGGAAGAAAAAAACCAATAACTAGATGATATTATATTAAAGATCCTGCCGATTTCAACATCTCAACATCAGGTGAAACACCCTGTTGCTCAACCAATCCGGACAAAGTTGTAAACACCTATTTAGTGACTTTCCCACCAAGCGATTATCGCTCTCGGTGGAAAGTTTCCGTTTTAGAACGGAAGCAGCGTTTCTAATCGCTAATTGCCGAGTGTTTAGTGTGCGCTGTAGTCTTAATGACACCTTCTACTACTAATTGAGAGTCTTTTGCAACAACCCGTACGGTCAAAGTTCCATGACCTCCTGGAGCGCACGCGCACACTTTCGGTGTTGATAAAGTGGTCAAACTGGTTTTAGAATTAGTTTTAGCAAGAGACTGTATTCCAGTATCAGTTCAAAGTGTTATTCATCAAATCATGGTCGAATCCAACCCAAATCGACTGATAACGAACCAGCGTGATTAAGCCTTATCAAACGTCTCAAAATCTACCAAAACTTAGTCAATTTCCTACCCATTCATGCCACGACGGCGCCGCCGTATCGTTGAAATTAAGTACACGCCGAAATTAGCGCCACTTAAAAGGCGATTTTCATTAGACGTGCTCGAAGCTTAAACTTAACCCACAAACGTCTACTTCACCGCAGACACTTAAACGCGAGAAGAAATAGGGAAGCGTCCGATTCCCATAAATCGCTGCCGAACAACAAACAACTCGGAGTTTTCTCCGATTCCCGAGTCGCGATACATTCCCCGAGACTCCATTAGTTAAGAGGAGATGTATCACAACAAAACAAATCTTTTGGACGAGCCTCTTCCGACTCCGAATCTCGATTGATGTCCCGAGCAGACGGAAATAACTTGGGAAGGTCAGTTTTTGATATTGTTAGAAGATCGAAATATGTTATTGGGATGATCGGATTTGTTGTTAAAATAACAAAAATCAATAACAAAGATTTGTTCGAAGAATAACTTAAACTGTTATTATGTTATTATTGTAATAATGCAAACAAATAACAAAGAAGGAATCATGAAGGAATAACAAGATTTGTTATTTTGTGCGGAGAGGTGGAGCAGCATAATAACAAAAATTGTTATTGAACTTGTATGTCTCCATAACAAAAAAAGTTATTGTTTTGGTTTATTTGCCATTTGCAAATAAACCTGCAGTTGCCATAACTCTTCTGTACTAGTCAGGGCTGCAGAGTCGGGTTCCTTCAAGCGACTTTGAATCCATACTTTGGAGACAACTCCGACTCTGAATGCAGGATATGACGTCAACGCCGACTTCAGCTCTCCAAAAATACCCGACTTCACAGATTCCGACTCCAAGTGAAAGTTGCTGAAAATTAGCTGAATCCGATGCCGTCTCCGAGGTCTCACTCCAGCTCAGCTCCAACATCCTCGCTCTGTGAAAATAATAACTGTTTTTGTTATTCACATTTCCAAAATTCTCAATAAATAAATCAAATCCCTTAGAGAATATAACAAACTTTAAAAAACAACAACTTTCAAAAGTTAATTTTATCAGATTAATTTAAGAGGCAGTATTTGTAAATATTGCTCGGTTTGTTCTAGAGGTCGTATCGAGGTGCTCCGATTTGGATGAAACTTTCAGCGTTTGTTTGTCTATACATGAGATGAACTCATGCCAAATATGAGCCCTCTACGACAAAGGGAAGTGGGGTAAAACGGGCTTCGAAGTTAGAGGTCCAAAAAACCTAAAAATCTTAAAATTGCTCGCATTTCCGTAAAACTTCATCAATTCCAACTCTCGTAGATGCATTCAAAAGGTCTTTTGAAGCACTTCAAAATGTGCCATAGACATCCAGGATTGGTTTGACTTTTTCTCTTAGCTTTTGCAAATTACTGTCAAAAATGGATTTTTTTAAAACCTTAATATCTTTTTCCAACAGCCTCCAACACCAAATTGTCCGAGGATTCCGAATATGACAAAATTGAGACCAAAAAGTGCCGCTATGGACGCCTACAGGGCAAAAACTAACGTTGTAAAATGTTTGTTGCAGAAAAATCGAAAAACTATGAGAAAAACTGCGATTGGCCAAAAAGTTAATACCGTAGGCTTATAGTCCATGAAATTGCCTATCTTTTGACCTATGGGAGTATGGGTGTTGGAGGCTGTTGGAAAGAGATATTAAGGTTTTAAAAAAATCTATTTTTGACAGTAATTTGCAAAAGCTAAGAGAAAATTTCAAACCAATCCTGGATGTCTATGGCACATTTTGAAGTGCTTCAAAAGACTTTTCGAATGCATCTAAGAGAGTTGGAATTGATGAAGTTTTACGGAAATGCGAGCAATTTTAAGATTTTTTATGTTTTTTTGACCTCAAACTTCAAAGCCCGTTTTACCCCACTTCCCTTTGTCGTAGAGGGCTCATATTTGGCATGAGTACATCTCATGTATAGACAAACAAACGCTGAAAGTTTCATCCAAATCGGAGCACCTCGATACGACCTGTTACACATTGGTGAAAAACTCGCTCTTAAGTTTAAGGACCCCATTTCATGGTTAAATAAATGAACACGATTAAATTGTTCAAAATTATTCCATAGTTCTAGCCAATTTTAGTAAAGTCCCTTAGGGGGTATATATTAAAAAAATCAACTTTCAAAATTTCAACTTTTTAGAATAATTTCAGCTTAAGGACCCCATTTCATGGCCAAAATAATGACCCCGACGAAAATGGTCAAAATTATCCCATAGTTCTACAAGCCAATATAAGCAAAGTCCCTTAGGGGATATATCAAATAATTTTAAAAAATCAACTTTCAAAATTTCTACTTTTTAGAAAAAAAAAATTAGCTTAAGGACCCCGTTTCATGGCTAAAATAATAACCCCGACGGAAAAGGACAAAATTATCCCATAGTTCTAGCCAATATTAGCAAAGTCCCTTAGGGGGTGTATCAAATAATTAGAATAAAATCAACTTTAAAATTTTCAGCTTTTTAGAATAATTGTAGCTTAAGGACCCCATTTCCTGGCCAAAATAATGACGAAAATGGTCAAAATTATCCCATAATATTAGCCATTTTTAACAAAATCCCTTAGGGTGCATATCGAAAAAAATAAAAAATCACCTCTCAAAATTTCAGCGTTTTTGAATAATTTAAGCTTAAGGACCCCATTTCATGGTTAAATAAATGACCACGATTAAATTGGTCAAAAATATTCCATAGCTCTAGCCAATCTTATTTAAGTCCCTTAGTGGGTATATCAAATGATTAAAAAAAACAACTTTCAAAATTTCAACTTTTTAGAATAATTCTGGAGTTTTTTTTAAACGGTCCAATCAACCAAATTTTCAGTTTTTGCTATTTGGGTGTTTATGAAACCGCCTTGAGTCAGGGGTATTAAAAAAATCAAAAAATCAAAAACTGAAAATATGGTTTATTGGACATTTTAAAAAAAAACTCCAGAATTGTAGCTTAAGGACCCCATTTCATTGCCAAAATAATGACCCCGACGAAAATGGTCAAAATTATCCCATAGTTCTAGCCAATTTTAGCAAAGTCCTTTAGGGGGGTATATCAAATAATTAAAAAAAAATCTACTTTCAAATTTTCAACTACTTCGAATAATTTTAGCTTAAGGACCCCATTTCATGGCCAAAATAGTGACCCCGACGAAATTGGACAAAATTATATCAAAGATCTAAACATATTTAACAAAAGAAAAAATAATAACAGATTTTGTTATGGACACTTAAAAACCTTTCCATTTGTGCGATTAATGGTAATTTTATTTTTAAGTCAGAATACCAAACGAATAACAAATCTTGGGAGAATTTTTGAAATGTATAACATTTCCTCTTATTAGCGTGTTATTAAACATTTTCAGTATAATATCACTTCAATATCAAATCTTGTTATTTTATCAGAAACTTTTATTATTTTTTCTTCTTGAAGTTGAAGTTCAGGATAAAATAAAAACACTTTTTGTTATTTTAACAGGATTTCTTACAAGAAATATTATTTGAAATATTATTAATTTTGTTATTACCGTCTGCTCGGGGAGCGTAAATTTACTAACATTCCACACCTAACCTCACTTTCTGGTTTGGTTGCTCAGGCGTGATAATAGGCGGGCCCAAAAGGTTGCACGTGCCACACCGAAAAACGATGCAAGATTTACGTGCCGACGCATAAATTTTCTGAATAAGGGGTATCAGGTGGAATTTGGACTAGTGAGGAGAAAATATTTTGAGATTCCTAATGTGGGTATTCCAGTTTCGTGATTTGCATACTCTGGGGCAAACCTGTTGGGCGACCACGTGGATTCATTAGTGGAAATCTTGCTTAGTTCTGGATTTGAAATCTTAAAATGTAAGATTGAATCGTATGACTCATTTGTCAAAATTGCCCAGCGTTGCCAGTTGTGTCACCTCGACATAAAACATATGTTTCTGTCTACAATCCCTAAAAGGTCACCGGGCAATCCGACAGAAAGTGTTCAACTCGTGTGACATAAATCTTTCTAATGCCATTGAATTGCCCAAACCGGAGGGGTCCAACAAACAATCTCCTGCTTTGTAGAGATGAAAGATCGCAACTATGGCGCATCTCATGTGTATGAAACGACATTTCCAAGACATTCCAAGGAGTCATAAAATCTCGCTGTTTGCTTTGGGTACATATTTTGGGGTTTTTCCGTGCTTTGAGCTTCTGGTTCATCTCGTTGCGAAGAGCAAGTAAGGGTATCATAGCATAACCTCACTCTTGAGTGCGGCCCACAAATGATGCGATCTTGTCCTGGCGACTAGTGCCGGACATAGAGTGACTGACTTGAGGGTGGTCCAAAGTTCGAGTTGCTTGGGCGGGCAGTCTCGGTACGTGGTGAACAATTCCGCAGAAGGAAGTGACTTGCGATTTTGCGTTGTGTCGTATGGTAATGATAGGTAAATACGGTGACGGCGAACAGTTTATCGGCGATGGTCAGACGATCGTTTGAACGGGACGGGAGGCGATGTATCATAAACTATCACCGTTTTGCGTGTAGTTTGAGAACATAATGAAATTTGAATATGTTGTCATTTCGTGGGATTCAAACTTTATTTTTGAAGCTGTTCAAACATATCATAAACGGTTGATTTGAACATCACAGAAAAAAAAAATCAATTCCCGTAATCGTGAAATGTGTTCATGAATTGGAGAACCACGAAGGAATTTATTCATGAGTATGATGTAGAGCGTCCAATTTCCCGTCCCGGGAATTCTCGGGATTTCCCGGAAAAAAATATATTATATAATATATATATATATTTTTTTTTTTTTTGTAATTTTCCCGGGAATTCCCGAAAAACAAGCAGAAGTATACATTTTCCTACCTTTTTGGCACCAATGTTTTGAAATTATTTGATTTTATTTATTTCAAAATGAAATTGTCAATGTTTAATTCACGTAATATTTATTTCTGAAGCATTCACCACTAGGAATATTGTTTGCTTATATGTTGGACAACAACAATTACGCTGTTACGGAATAGTTATCTATTTTATTTTTACAACCTTTTAAACGTTTTTTTTTTTTGTAAGATAATTTGAAAATAAGATATTTACATCTTCCGGCCAAGATCAACATTGAGATTTGAGGATGAAAATTGAACTGATAAACTGTCAAATATGAAAAAATATCGTTTAATTTCAACCACTTTTAAATGCTCAAAATTATTTTATTCCAATGAATCTATTAGGCTAAATGCCTATAACTAAAATCATATTATAAAACCATGAAAAACCATTAAAAACCACTTCGTATTATATGAAATTTACCCAAAGAATGCCACTATATTTAAAAAAAACTCGCTCCAAATATTTGAAAACTATGAGTTGTGATTTTATAAAATAGTGTTTCAAGTTAAGAAGCGCTAGAAATAACATTTTTAAGGTAAATTCAATGATTATTTATTTATTCACAAGTTGAAAATACTTGTTCTGAGATAAATTATTTGTCATGACAAACAAAATTTCCGCATGATTTTTTTTTTCATTTTTTCTTGACAAATTTAAAAGCAATTTTATGGTTGTGGAGCATAGATTTTCATTTCAACAAAAATACCAATATTTTTTTTTCTTTTATTAGGGACGATTTGAAAAAACGGCATACAAATTAGAAAGTTTATATATTTTCTTAAAGTTGCATGATTTTTGACAAGCAGTCAAGCCATTCATTGATCCTCACACTCATTTTGACCATTAAAGTTGCTGTTCTATACAATTTTGTTGCAAAAGATTTATCAGAAATAGGATCAGAATAATTTTCGTTAAATTTCAAATTTCCCGGCATTCCCGCGATTTCCCGGGAAATTTGTTAAAAATTTCCCGTTTTCCGGGAATTTTGTAACCCCGGGAAATTGGACGCTCTAGTATGATGTATTTGCACTATAAACGTGAATATATTCCTTCGTTTTTCTCAAATTCATGAACACAATTCACGATTTCGAGAATTGATTTTTTTTCGTGAACAAGCTTTTATCAGAGACAATCTTTGTCGATTAAAATAAGATAATTCGATGATTAAATAAGAAATGTTAATAAATTTCTCGCTCCAAATTCTGATAAGTTGTGTTTCGTGAACTTCCGCCCGAAGAATCGATTTTGATTAAATTATGTAGAAAACTGAAGCATAACCAGAAAACAAAAGTAATACTGTTTCAACTTCATGTTTCCGATCGAAACCCTGGGTCAAACCATAAACACTTCATTACCTGGCACCCAAGCCGTAAACCAACGTTAGCTGCTTCGCAAATCGATACACCCGAAGCGAAGTGCGCGGTCTACGAGAATGAGCGCACTTTCGTATGCACATTCATTAAAGCAGTGTCTCTTTCAGCAGCGCCCCCCGTCAGTCAGTCAAAGTTCTGACAGCGACTTCTTCTTCTTCTTCCAAGTATTTGTAGCCGGTATGTGGTACGTAGGCAAACAAAGTGAAACTTGACCCCTGCACCATTGAACGTCGCGCTTCGGGGTCAAAATCGGAAATGAATTTTTCATTACCCCTTCTGGCGTCGTCGTCGTCCTCGTCACTGGCAGGCTAGTCCGACTTGAAGAATTGCTGTGAGGAAGCTCGGAACGACACACGCGGCACATGAAACAGAACCACGTGGTAATCCCACAGGAAGCGGGTAGATTTGGGACGGTTGATAAGACTCTGGGTGACCCAGAAAGATGAAGAAGGTAGAAAAAATGGTTCGAGAACGGAAGCCGTGGGTTGACCTGTTGAGCTCTGATCTCGTCTGGCGATTTGATCGAAGTTTGAGGAAGTGTTGCCATCAATTGTAATTCAACTCACACTCACAGCGCTCGATTTGGCAATACCACCACCGGTCCTAATCGGTTTGAACTGCAACCATACTTTGTATCAAACTCCTAACGACTGACATTAGCCGCGTAACACACACATACAGTGATACATTTGTACGTACAACTGTGTGTGCGTTGCACAAACATTGCTCGAAACGCGAATCATTTTCTCTTTTTCCACTTGATCAGCTTTCGGATTGGCTACTTTTTTCACGCACCGCGGCCACAGCTGGAAGCGCCACCGAACCTCGGTGGAAGCTGAGCTGCAATTGCATCATCGTGCCCACGAGGGGCTCTCCTGGCAACACTGGCGCGATTTCCCGATTTCGTGAGATGGTATTGTTCGTTTGAACGAAAAGTTACATCGCAATCTACGCGGTTGTCAATTAGCGGGAAATCCCGCCCTTTTGGGCACCCCTCGGTGAGTTTAAATATCGATCTTCATCAAACGGATCTTGCGTGAACCAGTCGGAGAAATGTACTCGTATGTTTGCGTAATTAGCGCTGGTTCGCGCGATCGATAAGGAGATTAATTTCTCGTTCGGCGTTGCCAGATCACGCGTCAATTCTGAAGAGCGAGGGCCATCTATACAAGCTGAGCACTTATCTCTCAATTAGGTACCGTACAGGTGCCCATTATGGGCCAATCGCGAGACGGATTACGTCCGGACTTTCTGGTTTTGTACGTGCTGGTTGCAATGTTGAAGATTAGGGCCGTACATTTGAGACAATCTCAAAATGACACCAATCAATGCAACACTCTTGGACTTCAGGTTCAAAAATTCTATGCGCATGCGCATGTCGTTTTAGCAGTCCGCGCCTCCTGATTGGTCAGACTTGGATGGCCAATCCGGGAGAAGCGATTCGATGCACTTGTTAATGGCAGTTGAAGTTGTTTTTCTTTGGTTTGGTTGAGTTGGTAGTTCCAGTTTTGCCTTTGTTGTTGTTGAAATACATTTGAAAATTGTCTATGAGACGTATTTGCCACCACAAACGTCGTACAAAACATTCAACTGAAAGTGAATACCGGATAACCATCATCATAATCTTCGTTCGTTCGCTCAAAAAGATGATAGCCGCCGGACGCCGCGCCGCACCGGTTGACCACTGGCCCGTGGCCAAACGGAGAGAGGGGCTCGTCCGGAACCAGCCAGAGCCCAGCATCATGCAGATCTTCACCAGCAATAATACCGACCCACCTTTCCGCGCGAATCGTGCCGCAAGCCAAACAAAACTTATCGCCGTGAGAGAGAAAATTCGAAACGGAAATTCCGATATTGAATTTTCCTCCACACACAGCTTAAGGGGAGACTACTTGGTGGTGGTGGTGGCGTCTCGTGTTGCCAAACTGACCGCGCTGGCATCACTGGGTTGGCTACTGTTTAGTGGCGTCGTCTTTGTATCGCAAAATTGTGCACGGACCCCCCTCTTCTTGGAAGCCAACCCCAACTCCACCTACACCCAACTCTGCCTGTCTGCCATAAATGGGCGTCTATTTCGCTGGACGGTTTTTTCTTCTGTTTTTGTTTTGAAATGAAATCCCTTTGTTTATACACACAGAAAGACACACACTTTGTGTGAGCGCCAAGAGAAACAAATCGATTTCTAACGTCCTCCATCATTGTAATACTGACTACCGGCCTCCATATTGGGCATTATTACAGTGCACATAAGCATTTTAAGCACCACTATGGGGTTCGCAAAGCAGCATAAAGTGCTGCCGGAGTTTGGTTTCGGTTTTGTTTACCAGCTTGGTTTCTGATTTTTTGCTCATTGCGCCTCCTTTTGTCTGCTCGACTAGGCGCGAAATTGGAATGGAACTAGTCGCGGCGCCATGAGTAAAGTTGGTCACACACACAAAAAAAGTTAAAAATATATGAACCATGTTTAGAATAGGTTTTGGATTACCAAATGAAAATTCTGACAACTTTAGAAAATATGGTAATTTCGATCATTTTTTGATCTTTTTTTAGGAAATTTATTTCATACGGAAACAAACGTGCACTCGATTTCAAATTTTACTCCAACCCTTAAAATAAAACAAAAATCTAAAAAAAAGCGTGTTTTTTTTTCCTTCGGTGAAAACATGGAAAGTTCGTCAATATTATACAAAATTCTACTTTGACCACTTGATAAGATGCAACGAATTTGAGATAAAGTAATATTAAAATTAATACAGTCCAGACTCCATTATCGGAAGGCCTTGCAAAAATTTCACTTCGGATAATCTAATCTTCGGAGAGACGAATAAAAAAAATCGCTTTTGATTGTCGAGCTAGGTATGACCCCTAAAATACGCTGAAGTTATTAAAAAAAATCTAAATCCAAGATGGCGGCTTAAACTTCGGTGACAAAATATTTAAAAAAAATGCATTTTGTAAAATGATAGGCAATCAACTACAGTTCAGACTCGATTATCCGAAGGCCTTCGAAAAAAAATCCTTCGGATAATCGAATCACGAAAACAAAATTCTTTGTCTTATTTTTTATGGTCGGGCCTAAGTATCACCCATAAACTACTTTAAAATTATTTAGAATTTTTAAACCCAAGATTAAAATTAATTTAAAAGCCTTGAAATATTCAAATTTGCCTAATTGGGGTCGCAGAACACGAATTTGATTTTAAACAAGAAAATAAAAAAATATGAAAAAAATAATTCAGGTCATGATTCGATTATCCGAAGTCCCATACAAACCATCGAATAATCGAAACTTTCCAACTAACATCCTTTTCAAATGTAATTTTTGAGTATTTCAAAAGTCATCCGTTGCTCAGTTTAAGAGGCAAATAATATTTTGTGGACCCAGATTCTTAGAATATGAAGATCTGGCAACCTTGTCTCAAATAATAGAAATTACATACTTTTTTAAGCCGGATTTCACTGATCTTTATGAAATATTTGCCCAGATCCATCATCCGACCTATCGTTGGATAGATAGGTAATCGTAAGAGCTTCCATACGAGTATTAACGCTGGAGATCTGGCAACCCTGTCTAAAGTTATGGCCACTTAAGTGTGATTTGTGTACTTTTCCGATGCCTGATTTTACTTATCCTTATGAAAACTATGTCTGGATCCGTCATCCCACCTGCCATTAGATCTGTAATCGTAATCCTTCCAAATGAATCTAAAAAATTAAGATCTGGCAACCTTGTCTCATGTCATGACCACTTAAGTGTGATTTGTGTTTATTTTTTATGTCGGATCTCATCTATCTGTACGAAAACTAAGTCCTGATCTACCATTCATCTAATCGTGGGATAGTTTGTCGAAAGATCTTTCAAAAGTGTTCTGGCATACGCCCCTTTATTGGTAATTGAAAAACCTTTTCGAAGAGTTGAAAAAAAATGATCTTGACAACCCTGTACAAAAATGTGATAAGGGTACGTTATCCATTAGTGGACCCCTTTCCTATAGTGGACCCTCTGAAGAGTTTTTGATGAAAAATTCAATAAAATCCCAATTTCAAGCGTGTTAATGTCTGCAAATCTTTTATTTGACATGTTCAGCACCATTTAAAACAATGTTGACTGACATTGAAATGTCCTTTTTGCCAAAATATTGTCCGTTTCTTTCGAAGGTACACGCCGCGCGGCATTCCAGAATGTGCCGCAGACACTGTCGCCAGCGATTTTCTGCACTTTTGGTGCAATAATATACATTTCCGGCAACAATGCCATGCAATTCGAAGAAGAAGATCAACAAAAACAAAACGCACAGTATGGGATTTGACAGCGCGCATTTGCCGAAAGTCCGGCGCGTCGTTTCGTGGCTGGTATGCCGCGTGTCTTTTTCGGGAATGCGCGCAATAAGTGTTTTGAGTTCGACATCAGAAATCAGACATGGCCACTAGCATTTTCACAACAAAACAGCTTTTCTATTTTATGGTTGAATTAACTATCCAATCATTTTTTGACTGGTTATTTAACTTCAGGAAGTCGAAATAATGTTAGTTTAAGGAACTATACTAAAATAAAGCGAAGAGCTGCTCATTTTCATAGCATAGCATAGCATTGGTGAAGAAAGCGAAGAGCTGCTCATTTTCAAGCAAAAAATAGGGGGGTCCAATATAGGGCAACGAAAATCCTAACTTTTCCAAAAGTGGACCCCTGTTAATTTAACCTTCAAAAATGAAGAAAACTGTGTATTTAAGCAAAAGTTTCTCTTAAACATACAATAAATGCTTGTTGTAGTCAATCTTATTGCATATTTTTTTCAATTATGAGTATAAATATAGCTGTTTTCATGTTAAAAGTATCAAAAATGCTGAAGCCGTAAGAATTCATAATTATTAAAAAACTATAGTTAATTGTACTTAACTGAAGCATCATAATTAAAGTTTGAAATGTTATTTCATAAATATAAATCAATAACAAAATATTTTTTGAAAATAAACATGCGTAGTTTTATCAGCAATCGTAAACAAATCTATTGTTTTGTTTCGGTCAACTATTTATGTAATTAATATGGAAAATGTGCATCAAAATTACTTGTTTTAATCATTTTAATGTTTACAGTTGTTTTTGAAACGTTTTCTTTGATTTTTTTTGGAAAAAAAATGTTTTTAAATGTCTGTTAGGTTTTTTGTTGTTTTAAGCAAAATTTGTTAAGAAAACATATTGGTTTATGATGGAAAATCCATCTTATATTCAATATATGTATCATAAGACCTCCACCATGCATCAAAACACCAAATATCCGTTAAATTTGGTATAAAAATAACAGTTTTCCTATAGTGGTCCCGGGTCCACAATCGGATTATGGACCCGGGTCCACTATAGGAAAAGGGGGTCCATAACAGGCAAAAAAAAACCTTTTTTTTTCAAATGGCTATTTTTCTGCTCAAAAACAAATTACTGATGAAACAAATAGTCAAAATTGTTCAAAAGACATCAGCTTTCATTGTTTTGTACATAGGGTTATGAAAAAGTGCTTAAAATATTGAAAAAATTGTGAAAAATGCGCGTCGGCTCTACTAGGGGGTCCACTAATGGTTAAAATACCCTATTTAAGTGATGTTTACATCTTTGTTTTACGCTGAATATTATTAATTCAGATGAATATTGTGTCCGAATCCATCATATCAACCATTGTTGGAAAGGAGTGATAAAGTCACCAACCAGTTGGAGTTGGATTAGGTTAACAAAAAAAATCGTTTTAAGTTTGTTTTTGTTTTATAAATTGTTTTGTAAATCGAGTTACAATCAGTGTTTGATTCCAGACTAAAACAAATCATTTAGATTTTATTTATTTAGAATTTGATTGCAATCGAGTCAATGTAAATAACAATCAGTGTGAAAACAGCAATTAAGAAATTACCAGAACACATATCCTATAAATTCACATCAATCTCATAAAATTCTAAACCCACTTCCAGCCACGCTGCTCCGCCATCAAATTTCACAGTTCACGCAACAATGCGATAGAAAAAAATATATTACCAGTACCGGCGTTAGTAACATCATAATCAAACGCACACTAATCATGCATCAATTTGAATACAATTAACCTGCGGTGCTGCCGATGCGATACGATACCGCTCGACGGACCCTGAAACTGGCGTTCGTTCCCAAAAGTCAAACCTTCAATACATCTTCATACTTCAAAAAGTACTGGCGTTGATGCTTTTTGCCACATCCAGCCGTGCTCCCGGATGCCTCCTTGAAGTTGCGCGCTGCTGGTAATTACGCCGATGAAGCCCCAGAGGGACTCCCGGTTCGGAGAAGGAACATCAACAAAAAAGAGAGAGAGGAGAACAAGAATCGAGGAGAATCCGCCCCGGCAGGGGTCGAACCGTCATCATCATCATCATCGCCGTCTCTGGTGGTACTTACATTATTTGTCTGCACATCGATGATTACGTAAATCAGCAGAACAACCTCCTTCTCGTCGGAGCCAAGTGCGGCCCCGTTATAGCCGCTCGTCGCCACGTACAGTGACACCACATGTCCCGGAACTAGCATCTTGGGACGTCGTCGTCTCCTCTTCAGCGGGCCAGGGAATCTGCACTCTCTTCACCGTACACAAACACACACGCGCACTTCTAAGGAGGCAGATGGCTCAAGTGTCCAGATATTGGCCCGTTAGCAATTGGGGCTACTTCTCTTCAGGAGGGCCTCACCAACAAAAAAACAGACGCACTCCACCTCAAACACTTTTAGTTGTTTTATTGCTACTTTGTTTAATTATTTGCCCCGCCGCGCGCGCGCGCACAAGTCTCCGGTACAGCTCTCTCCCCGTACCGTCGTTGATGATGGTAATCTCACTGAATTCGTTAGCTCCTTTTTTTCCTGTGCGGGGATTGCCCAACTTCCTACCGAAAATTTAATTGCACTTGAACCTTTTTTTTCACCTTTTCCTTTCGCACTGCTCGCTCCAAAATCGGACGCGGGTTCGTCGCTTGTGGCGCGAAACCTCTCTTTTCGACGGTTCCAAAGTCGAAATTCGAGCAGCTAGAAGCTGTCCGGTTGCATAACTCGGAGGTTCTCGACACGCGAGCTTGATAATGAGTAATTGTTCACGCGCGCAAATGTGCTATTGGTTTGCTGCTTGCAGTTTGTATTGCGGATTTAATCAGATTTCTCACGGCGCGCAAATGCGTTTGATGATTGCGGTGGAAGTTGTACCTGCAAATGAAGAGAGGGAGGAAAAAAAGCGCTTGATAATCACTATGATTTGTAAAACTAATCAGCTACCGTTAGTGTTAGTGGTGGTGGTGGTGGTCAGTCCAGGGTTAGGCAGCGTTGTTGTTCAGCGTTTGAAGACGACCCCCCATTGATTGTGCGTACACGAACGCAGCCGTGGATTAAAGTGGATTAAGATGTAATTGATTCGTGGAACGTGTGTGGTTTTCGGTTTGGATGGGAGGAGTCAGGCGAAACTTTCGATCGGATCTCGGTTGAGTTTAATATCCATGTTCGCAGGTGTTTGATAAAGGGCACGCAGATCGAGCAATTTGAGGTGAAGAAAGTTATGTAATTTTTCTGCATGTGTCAGTTATTATCGACGAGATTTATTTGCTGAAAATCGGTGTGAAATTATAGTTATTGTAGAATGTACACAACAAATCCGTTGAGAAAGCCATGGTGTTGGATATTGATGGATAAGTTAGGTTAGGTTTTGGTTTGTTGCCTTGAACAACATTACTTATCCAAGAAAACAAACCACTAGAATCCCTCATGATGACCGCGAAACGTTGAAGTAAAAGTACATACATTTGTATACTTGCTAAAAGCAGAAATGTTGCCAAACATAACCTCAATCTAGATTAAAAAGTGTTCATTAACAAAATGTTTGCAAAAAGTAATAGATAGAACAGATATTCCAAGGTTTAAACATTTAAAGCAAACAAATAGTGTAATACATCAGAACAGCTCTTGATTTTGTTTTAACCAAAATAATGTTTAATACCCCTGACTTTTAAAAGGCAGTTTCAAAAAACCCAAAGAACAAAAAAAAAATTTTTTACAGGACCTTTAAAAAACTCTAGAGTTGTTTTGTAATCATCAAGGAGGTATAAGACTATGACAAATAATCAAACTTGTACTTTTTACTGTTTGATAGTTTGTCAAATTCACAAATAATGCAAAAAGTTTGCAGACTGACGTTTCTGCAAACAAATGCAGGCAAACTGTCAAACTTTCAAATGGTGCGCGTTTGTTATGGTTTAGAAAATGTTGTTTACTTAAATTCAAAACATGTTCAAATATGCCCAAACATGCTGAAAGTGATTATTGATGCAGAAAAATGGCCTACTTATCGACACCAACAAAAACAGTGCTGAAAAGTTTATTACTAAAGTTTAGAACTCATTCGAGTGCTAAAAAGTCTTTTCAGCACATGCATCGAAAAGTTATATTTTTCGATACAGTTTTGTTAAATGAAAAAATCCTATTCAAAAATCTGGAGTTTTTTTTAAGGTCCAATAAACCAAATTTTCAGTTTTCGGGCGGTATCAAAAATACCCAAAAAGCAAAAACTGGAAATTTGGTTTATTGGACCTTTTCAAAAAAAACTCCAGAAATGTTCTTCGGAATTTCAAAATTCAATATAACACTTTTGTCACATCAATTTTTTTTAGGAGATCAGAAAATTTCAAAAATGTTTCATTTTATATCACCTAAAATCGGACCATAAATTGCTGATATATTGGTACTGGTATTAAATGGGGGCTGTTTGAGTAAGAATTAGATTTTTTTATCTTTTTTTCTGAATAGTCCTACAACTTTGCCAATGGCAACAAATCGATCAGAAATTTCCTCCAAAAATATAGATTTTCAAATATTTACGATCCATTCTTGTATGGATCGCTACCAAAATTGTATGGGCAAATCATTGACACAAGTCGATTTTGTAAAGCTCAAGTGTCACACCCCAAAACAGTGTCGAAAAGTTGAAATGGATGTCAAAAAGTAGTTTGCAGCTCTGTTATTTTTTGCGATGAAAATTAGACAGTCCGGGAGCATGTAGATCACAAATTGAACGCACCCACTTTTTTGTGATTTAATGTAATTTAATAAAGCCTTTGCCTTGGTTTGGTTTAAAACGACAAAATAAGCATACTGGATTAATTTTCTTGGAAAATTTGTTTAGAGATACTCCATATTCAAATAGAGGGAGCGTGCTCAAATCGACTCAAATCAATTAAAATATTATAAAATTGTAAAAGGTTGAAAACATTTAAATACGATGATTTCAATAAAATTATCAAATAGTTGAATCAAAAATTCGATATATTATTTCAAAACACAATCTACAATTCATTAACCCTGAACGGAATAACAAATTGTGTAATACCTGAGTTATCTAATCAGATATCCGCTCTAGCCAAAGCCCCTACCCTAAATGGTTGTTTCACGGGCTTATCAATTACCTTAAGAGCAGTTCTCTAGGATTTCGGTCATTCGATTTTTTTTGTATTTTTTAATCCGACTGAAACTTTTTTGGTGCCTTCGGTATGCCCAAAGAAGCCATTTTGCATCATTAGTTTGTCCATATAATTTTCCATACAAATTTGGCAGCTGTCCATACAAAAATGATGTATGAAAATTCAAAAATCTGTATCTTTTGAAGGAATTTTTTGATCGATTTGGTGTCTTCGGCAAAGTTGTAGGTATGGATACGGACTACACTAGAAAAAAATAATACACGGTAAAAAAAATTTGGTGATTTTTTTATTTAACTTTTTGTCACTAAAACTTGATTTACAAAAAAACACTATTTTTAATTTTTTTTATTTTTTGATATGTTTTAGAGGACATAAAATGCCAACTTTTCAGAAATTTCCAGGTTGTGCAAAAAATCATTGACCGAGTTATGAATTTTTTAATCAATACTGATTTTTTCAAAAAATCGAAATTTTGGTAGTAAAAATTTTTCAACTTCATTTTTCGATGTAAAATTAAATTTGCAATCAAAAAGTACTTTAGTGAAATTTTGATAAAGTGCACCGTTTTCAAGTTATAGCCATATTTAAGTGACTTTTTTGAAAATAGTCGCAGTTTTTCATTTTTTAAAATTAGTGCACATGTTTGCCCAGTTTTGAAAAAAATATTTTTGAAAAGCTGAGAAAATTCTCTATATTTTGCTTATTCGGACTTTGTTGATACGACCTTTAGTTGCTGAGATATTGCAATGCAAAGGTTTAAAAACAGGAAAATTGATGATTTCTAAGTCTCACCCAAACAACCCACCATTTTCTATCGTCAATATCTTAGCAACTAATGGTCCGATTTTCAATGTTAATATATGAAACATTTGTGAAATTTTCCGATCTTTTCGAAAAAAATATTTTCAAAATTTTCAAATCAAGACTAACATTTCAAAAAGGCCAAACATTCAATATTACGCCCTTTTAAAATGTTAGTCTTGATTTGAAAATTTTGAAAATATTTTTTTCGAAAAGATCGGAAAATTTCACAATTGTTTCATATATTAACATTGAAAATCGGACCATTAGTTGCTGAGATATTGACGATAGAAAATGGTGGGTTGTTTGGGTGAAACTTAGAAAACATCAATTTTCCTGTTTTTAAACCTTTGCATTGCAATATCTCAGCAACTAAAGGTCGTATCAACAAAGTCCGAATAAGCAAAATATAGAGAATTTTCTCAGCTTTTCAAAAATATTTTTTTCAAAACTGGGCAAACATGTGCACTAATTTTAAAAAATAAAAAACTGCGACTATTTTCAAAAAAGTCACTTAAATATGGCTATAACTTGAAAACGGTGCACTTTATCAAAATTTCACTAAAGTACTTTTTGATTGCAAATTTGATTTTACATCGAAAAATGAAGTTGAAAAATTTTACGACCAAAATTTCGATTTTTTGAAAAAATCAGTATTGATTAAAAAATTCATAACTCGGTCAATGATTTTTTGCACAACCTGGAAATTTCTGAAAAGTTGGCATTTTATGTCCTCTAAAACATATCAAAAAATAAAAAAAATTAAAAATAGTGTTTTTTTGTAAATCAAGTTTTAGTGATAAAAAGTTAAATAAAAAAATCACCAAATTTTTTTTACCGTGTATTATTTTTTTCCAGTGTAGTCCGTATCCATACCTACAACTTTGCCGAAGACACCAAATCGATCAAAAAATTCCTTCAAAAGATACAGATTTTTGAATTTTCATACATCATTTTTGTATGGACAGCTGCCAAATTTGTATGGAAAATTATATGGACAAACTAATGATGCAAAATGGCTTCTTTGGGCATACCGAAGGCACCAAAAAAGTTTCAGTCGGATTAAAAAATACAAAAATTAAAATTGAAGAAAAAAGACCGATTTCGTAGAGAATTGCTCTTAAGCACCCTGCTCTTGTCATCGTCGTCGAAATCACTGAACAAACGTAAAATGCACCGGTAATAAGATTTGTAATAATTGTGGGTGACATAACCTTGATCGTTAGATGACCTCCATTTTTTTTAATTAATCTGGATTTAGAAATAATATTTAATCAAACTTGTTTTCTACAAATCGTATGCAGAATTTATTTTCTTCAAGCTCATTTGAAAAAAAAATGCAAAATTTAGTTGTTTACCAGTGCTTACACGCATTTTTGTCAAATTCTCCGCAAGTCAACAATAACACACTGAACAAAGTACACATACCAGACACACGGTAGTGGTAAACAAACCACGCGTCCAAGTTCATACAAACAATATCGTCACATCAACTACATTGCTACGTACGACACACATACAAACCTACCACTAACACTGACCTAATCCGTTTGCGCTGGACGGACGCTGATTTTCTTTGAGTGCAATAAAAATTACACCAAAAAGTAAAGATAGCAAACTTCTTCCCATTTTTGTGGTCCGTCAATACACAAAAAGGCACTTCGCGGGGTGCTTTTTATCAGTGCTAACGAATCGCTCCACGCTGCTGCTAGCAATAAATGAAAAAGTCACGAATTACTCTCGCAGGAGCAAAAAGATCCAAAAACTTGGTGAAGCGAAAATTCACCCGTCTCAAAGCCATTCACTTGTCCATCGAAACGAGTTTTAAAAATAAAATTGGACGAGCCGAAAAAAAACTGTTTTTTCTCATTTTTGCCACAACTCACAATCACAACAACAACCGAGTAAAAAAAACTTACCCGCAAAAATCGCACTCCAGCAAAAGTTGCGGAGCCAAAAAACAATCGCAAAAATGTAAACACAACAAAACAAAAGAAAACCCCGAGTGACCGCACGAAAACGTCCGCGTCCGTCGAAACACAACTCTCTAAATGCCGAAGCTTCCGAAACCGAACTGACTGACTGAACGTGGCGCAACCAAACAACGTTATTATTATACACACACACACAAAAGCTGATGACCACACGAACACACCTATTTTATCGCACGCATCGAAGCAACCATCTACGCACACAAACACACACGCACACACCTGTTGTCGAATACTGAACCGAACGCCAGAATCCCAAATCGGAAGGTATGAGGCTTGCGGGATTTGTTGGTGTGCGATGTGGTATGGCCATACCACAACAAAACTCTCATATTTTGATACACAACGACGCGAAACAACAACAATCGGTGGGGTAACAAAAAGCTTGGATCGTCGAGTGAGGAGGTCACCTCGCAGGTACGAGGCTTAACTGATGTTTAGTTTTAGCGCAAGTTTAACGTTTAACTCTATACTCTTATTTAACTCTTATTTAACTTATACGTGATCATGAAACTTGTAAAAAGGTCTTCCCCTTAGTTAGCTGTTTAGTAGTTCTCATCATTGGAATGATTATGATGAGTAATCGCCATGCACTTTGGAATTAGTATGTGTTGAGTAATCAGCCATTGTTGACATCACTACTAGGTGATTATGCTAAGTTATGAACTCATGACAGGTTTCAATGGAAAAACGATGCTTAATAGTAGTTTATGCCACAAGTTGCAAAATCATGATTTTTCAACACGAGACGTATATTTATCCAAGGAAAAAGTTCAACATTTCAGCACTCAAAGTAATAGTTTTCGATACTGTTTTGAGAAAACCAATTCAAAGAGTGTCTCACTTGTTTCATAAATTTCTACATCAGCGTCGTTATGTATGGTGCTGATAAGTAGGCCATATTTTCACTTTAGATCGACTGAAAAAGTAAATATTTCAAAAACACAATGCATTTTTTTCAATTCCGTCGGTAAACTACTTACTTTTCCTGTCATTCTCGAACGACGAAACAGCCTACTTTTCTCTACCAAAATAATAGAATCGAATAGAAGCCATTTTCAAAACAAATGCTGAAAAGAACAACGTTTCACCATTGAAATGGGTGCTGAAAACTTCAACTTTTCAGCACTTGTTTTGAAAAGTAATACTTTTCACTTGTTTTGAAAAGTAATACTTTTTAACATTGTTTTAATTTCAACGGTGGATTGACTAAATACATGAACATTTGACTAACAATTCCATTCAAAGAGTGTTTTTCAGAATTGAAAAAAATATTGAATGGCACTCGTTGCAAAACATGATTTTTTCAGCACTCGTCATTTTTATTTTTTATGAAAAAAATCTTCTTTATGCAACTTGTTGCATAAAGTACTATTCCTGCTCTGATATTACTTGATAAATTTTGGTGTTTTGAATCCGCCTTTTTTGGAGACCATTGTTCGATTTTTAGTGTTAAAAATATAAAATTCTGAAGTTTTCTGCTCTTTCTTTAAAAAAAAATACTAAAAAAAATACCTTTTGGAAAAACTCTAGATTTTAGAATCAAGAGTCACATTTTGAAAAGGCTGAAAAAACACTTATTTTGTACATTTCAAAAAGTTGAGCTTTAATCTAAAATTTCAAACTTATTTTTAATAATAACTGTTCACAACAGTTTCATTTTTTTCACTTGACATTCAAACCAATAGTTTCCGATATCGTGAGTTTGAATTTGTTTGGCCCTAAAAATCAGGGGACAAAAAAAATCAATAAACTTCAAAATTTCAGTGAAAATTTAAAAGCAATTAGCTGAAATCAATTTAATATGCATTCCCCTGCGTTTAGAATTATTCAAAAAAAACACCTTTTTTCAAAGATTCATATCAAGACCTAGACAACAAATCATTCAGAAAATATCTTCTCATACTGTCTTCCTTTGACTAAGGGAAATAATTGACAATGTCCAAAATAAAAAAAAAATCAAAATCTCTAATAAAAATGGCGAGATTCCAGACAGTTACTAAATTTTGGACGAAAAAAAATTGCAACGACCTTCAAATAGTAAACAAACAAAAAAAAATAACTTGTTGAACAAAATTCGACCTTTTGAGATTCTTTTGGAGCAATAAAAAATGTAAGGCACGGCAAAAAGTGTTTTATCGAGGATTTTTTTTATTTAATGCTAAGATTTTACAATCATTACTTTAAAAAACATTTCTAGATTTATTTTTTAAACTGATTTTTTTTTATTTTCAAGCATTTTAATTGTAAGAAAAATTTAAATTTTGTGAAGTTTCCGGTTCTTTTTAATAACAATAATTTTTAAAACTTTATAAACATGAGTAACTTTTTGAAAGGGTTGAAAACAGTTGTTTTTTACATTTTTTTAAAAAAGTAAATCTTTCCCAGTTCCTGAGGGGAACACCCTTGAAGAGTATCGGGCCGGCATTTACAAAGCGGATTCAGTGGCAGTTTCATTCTCAACTTAATGTTAACATGTTAGGGTTAACGTTAACATTCCATAGGTCGCCTCCCTAAGGTGTCGTGATAAGGTCCGTGATAAGGACGATACACTACCTTCCCTTTACTAAGTAATCGATTCCAGAAGGGAAAAGATCACCAGTTGTGTTGGTCCAAGCCGGGATTTGAACCCCAATCTATCGCTTACGAGGCGGAAGCGTTACCACTGGGCTACGTGGCTTTTTAAAGGTTGGACTTAATTATAAAATTTTGGACCTATTTTTTCAAAGAGCATAATACTGTGAGTTTTTTTTAACCGCCTTTACATTGAAAAGTGCACCTTATTCAAAAAAATATCAAGCATCATCAAAATCAACCTACAGCAGCAATTCTCAACGGGGGTACCAGGCCTACTTACCTACCCAAGACATCAAATCGTTCTAAAAATTCTTTCACATACAAATAAAAAATACAAAATTGAAAATTCTGTAGAATATGCAATATTTTTAGAACCATTCAAATTTTTAAAAATTGTTTGCATCGGCCTCAAAAAAAAACGAATAAAATAACGGGTGTTCATTGTTTTTTTAAGCTTAAGCATGATTAACTATAATTGATTTGTCATTATACAGTATATTTCACAGAAAAAATGATCTAGAAACATGACAGAATTTACTTGTTATAATAAAAAAAACAAAGAAAGAAAAATAAAATAAATTTGTCGAAAAAGCGAAAAAAAAAATTACAAATAAACAAAACATTCAATATCGAAACAACATCTTAAATTTAAAAAATCAATCGAATAGAATAATTTAAAAAACAAACTTAACAAAAACAAAAGGTTTGATTAATGTTTTTAACACGACATCTTAAAACTAATAAAACGAAAGAAAAAACAAAATACAATAAGTAGATCGAAATGAAAAAAAAATCAATAAAAGGCCAAACCGGCACTTTATTGTGCAAATATGTAGAGAAACTATTAAATATAAATAAAATATCACCAATTGACTAAGTGTGCGAAATAATTTATTTTTGTCTTTTCTTACTACTAAAAGCTCTTGATTTTTGCTTGACATTCGGGTAGCAAGATTTTTTTTGTAACACTTCACATTTTTGTTTCTATATTCCACCAACCACAGCACTTTTCCTCCCACACTCACCCCTCTAAAAGTCGGGGCAACCCATTTCGTTATCTTTCGTGTTTCTGTGTTCATATTTTTCCCTCCCGGTGAGGCAGACAAACGAGACAAGAGAAAATTAAACCCGGTGCGGCACACACCTGTGGAGTTGCTTCCCCTCACACTCACACAAGCACCGTTTCGGACGCACGCACGCACCACAAACTGACCAATGCCAACAAGATAATATTTAAAGAGAAGTCGCGGTTCCCCCCTTTCTTAACCACAATTAATACCTCGAAGGTCAACCAGGAATAATTGACGGTTGATTTCGGTGGTGTAGTAAGTTTTTTGAGGGGTTTTATTCTCGTTTAGTTTATACTTTCTATATTTTAAAAGTTCAAAATAGTTGAAGAACAATTAAAAATAATTAAAAGTTAATTTAAAAAATAACTAAGGTTATTTACGGTGTTTTCAAAAAAATCATTACATCAGTTTAGGTTTACAATAAAATTGCAAAATAATTCATGACCTCTTTTCGAGACTCATCATAATAAACCTGGCCGGGCACTTTGACAGCCGACTTATTGACTTTCGCGCCGTCTGTCATGCATTAAGCGCATCTACCAGATTTGCGTTCCTGTGTTTATCCTCTTCTCAACCTGTAAGTCTCCCTTTAGGATCTAATTTAGAATTAATTATCAAGTAACGTAATTCTGCAAAAAAAACTTGTAGAGCTGCAAAAAATTCAACCAAAGGATTTAAAAAATAGAAAATAACAAAAAACCTAAAAAAATTAACAAAACACAAAAGAAACCATTGAGAGAATAGATTTAAAAAACAAAGAATATTTAACAAAAGAACAGTCAAATACAAATTTCAAAGGAACATAAAAAGGTAAGTTAAAAACGTAGAGTCAGTAACAAATAAAAGAGAAGAAAGATTATTAAACGGCCTTGACAGGGTCGACTGACAACCAAGAAAGGTAGAAAGGGGCATCAAGTCGAAGATGATGCACCTCGCACGCACTCACACACCAACAGGTACACTCTCACCTGGTCATTAAGGTGGTGCGACTACCTTTCTAGATTGTGCGATGCGAAGAAACGAGACAGCCTAACCCGGTCTCCTCCTTTCGTCTGTTTTCGTTTCGGCGATGTGCTCTTTCGACAGCTTCGAGCATAAAGGTCCGGTATAAGTCAGTCAGTGGGTAAGTCCACGTGTCACTCGGGTTGGTTGAAGTGGACTCCCCGCGACGAGGAGCCGAGACTCTTGGAATTTTAACCTCCTCTCACACTGGTGTGATTTGCACACACAACACATTGACATGGTGGCGTCGTCGTCGTCGTCGTTTTGGCATATATCGCAAATGACAACCACACTATAGTCGGGAATCATCGCGGACAAGCAAATGTGACAAGTACCGGGAAAACGGGTCCGGCTGCGGACTCGGACTCGGACTCGGTGAGAGACACGTTTTAAAATTTCTGCGAACTCTCTACAAGCCATCCGTCTACACGGGAGAAAATCTAAAAAAAAAATCATTTAAATTTGGTTTGTCTCTTAAAAAAAGCATAAAGAAAAACTCAAAAAAATCAGAAAATTCGGAGATTACCAGTTACACCTGTGCTTTTACCAGTGTTCCTAATGTATAGTCAACTGACGCAACCAGAACTGACTGTTTGTTTACACATCGTCTTTAACCCATCAACATCGTTTTGCTTGATATTTTTACCAACTTTGGAAGTGTTTTTGATAAAAGATTAGAAGCAACAAATATAATGTTTTTGAAGAAATCTGACAGGATAATTCTTTTAGTGCAATTCTCTACGTTTTTGCAAATTGACTTTTCTTTGAATTTTTTTTTTAGCGAAATTTTGTCCATGCATTTCCTATGCCAAAAGAAGCCACTTTGCATCATTAGTTTTTTTTTAAGTTAGGTATGCGAATATTCGAAAATCTGTTTATTGAGAAGGAAAACTGATGACAGTTTGGGGTAAAAAAGCAAGCTCAATATTTTAAAATGTTCAAAATAAGTTTTTTAGCCATTTCAAAAGGTTACTCATGGTTCTGATTTTAAAATAGTGTTTATTGAAAAAGCAGAAATCTTGCCCATGAACATGCTACAGATTACCACTGGCCAATTACAGACTCGTAAATGTGTTTTGAGACTTGCCCATGAAAAAACATGAAGTTTGATACCCATATTGCTATGATAAGTGGAACTTTCCGAATTGGCCAATTTCCCCGGGGCACCCGGAACCTGCTACAGCTTAGTGAGGCCAATTAAAGATCCGTAGTTGTGTTTTGAGACTTGCCCATGAAAAAACATGAAGTTTGATACCCATATTGCTATGGTAAGTGGAACTTTCCGAATTGGCCACTTTCCCCGGGGCACCCGGAACCTGCTACAGCTTAGTGAGGCCAATCAGAGATCCGTAGTTTTGTTTTGAGACTTGCCCATGAAAAAACATGAAGTTTGATACCCATATTGCTATGGTAAGTGGAACTTTCCGAATTGGCCACTTTCCCCGGGGCACCCGGAACCTGCTACAGATTACCCCTGGCCAATTACAGACTCGTGAATGTGTTTTGAGACTTGCCAATGAAAAAACATGAAGTTTGCCACCCATATTGCAATGGTTCATCGAAGTTGCTATAATAACTGTGGCCAATACGTGTCCTCCCGGTCCGATTTTACGGAAATGGCCATATCTCTGCGGATTTTCAACGGAATTCAATGCTTCCGGTTGCATTCGACTGGTTATTAGTTGTACTTTCAGGAAAAAATATTGATTAAATAAAAAGCTCACCACAACTAAAATGGCACGCCGCAGAAAAACTTGCTTTTTGACATGACCTCGGGAAATCCGGAACATCTCCGGTGGCCACGGACCGTACCCTTAAACGGGTCCATTTTCTAAAACTGGAATAATTTCCCTTTCACCTGCTTCTTGAATCATCAAAATCGGTTAATTTTTCGAAAAGTTATGAGCATTTGAATTTTGAAAAAAACTTGCCTGTCCAACCCCTGTATCTTTGCCGAGATATAGCTATTTGAATTGAGCAGTTTCAAAAAACGGGTGCTACGATATCTCTACACTGTTTCAACCAAATCGGCTCAAAATGTTGGTGAAGACTCGCTAAACCGGTTCCGTGTACATGACGAAGGCCGATTTTCAAAAAGTTTATTTCAAAAAAAGTTAAAAATATGTTTAAGTTTTTCATATTAAAAATCGTCAGTTTTTGATTTTTGTATTTAAAAAAATCAAAATTTAAAAATCGGGCTTCGTCATGCACACGATGTATGTCTTGAGAGTCTTCATCCCAAATTTCAGCTAATTCGGTCCATCCCATCTCGAGATATCGTGGCACCCATAAATCTGGAGTTTTTTTTTAAAAAAGGTCCAATAAACCAAATTTTATGTTTTTGCTTTTTGGGTGTTTTTTAATACCCTTGACTCAATGCGGTTTCAAAAACACCCAAAAAGCAAAAACTAGAAATTTGGTTTATTGGACCTTTTCAAAAAAAAACTCCAGAAAACGCTCACAAAGTTTGACAGTTCGCTTTGCGCATGGCAAAATTTTAAACTTAAATCGTCTATCACTCACTTGAATCATGAAATATTTTCATGAAACTTTCAAGAGTGATTGGAAATCATCTTTTTAGTGGAATTATCAATTTTGCCGTAATATGAAATTTTGATATTTTCTACATGTATGTAACCCCTTAAGAGGCTGTATCTGACCAACCACCATATTTGTAGATGGCAAAAAATTGAACATTTTTTGAAAAAAAATCAAAAAAAGCCTAAACAAACGGTGAACTCCGTAGTAACAGTTCAATAGGGCGAATCTGCGTTTGTAAACAAGCAGTCTATCCCCCTCTTACTTTACGTGAACTGTCACTTGTGCAAAAGGGATAGACTGCTTGCTTACAAACGCAGATTCGCCCTATTGAGCTGTTACTACGGAACTTTAGGTCGTTGCAAATATTTTTCATGCCATTTTTATCTATCTTTATCGGATTTGCCAATAAAAAAGTGTTGTATCTCGGTTTTAAATGTCCGCAAATAGCTGAAAAACCTTTTTCTTATTTAAAACTAAGAACGTTTCGATTTTGTTTGTAAGTTAAGATCAATAAAAATCCAGCTTTATCCACATTTTTACCGATTTGCATGAAAAAGTTTATGGGATTCCTAAGGGCAAAGGATTTAAAATGTCTTAATTATCCGAAGCCTCGATTATCCGAAGTTTCGATTATCCGAAGGTTTGTATGGGACTTCAGATAGTTTTTTTTTTGTCAGTTTTGACATTAAATTTAAGTTCTGCGACCCGAATTTAATCGAAATTGTGTTGTTCATTGCCTATTAAATCACTAAAAGCATTTTCCCAATATCTCGTCACCGCCATTTTGGATTTAAAAAATTATAAATCATGTTTGAGTAGTAAAGGCGTTTAGGAGTTTTTTATCTCAAAATTCCTCACAAAAGGTGGATCCCCGAAAACAACTCCCGCCAACACTCTCTGAGCGCAAAAGAATCGTAAAGATCCCCGTCCAACGACATCAAACGCAAAAACGAGCCTCGAGGTTCGATTTATGAATGAGATTAGGAATGGGAGAGAAAACGAATTCCGCCGGTCGGTCGTACCGGTGGCTCGAACTTCTCCGTCCATAACGGCGAAAGGTCGTTTGTTGACCGCGTCGTCAGCCACCGTATTCGGACCCCAAGCTGAAAAATCAGGTCGTACTAACGCGTCATCGCGCTCGTGTTGACCATACTCTGCGGAACCTGTATTTTGCGTCGCGATACGGATGGATGAAGGTTGAGGATAGGTTTAGGAACAGGTACTTGGAGGTTGGTAAAGATGATACTTTTAAGAGAGTAGCGAAAATTTCAATGAAGAATTGATTAAATGTGATATGATAATTTATAATGCATACTGCAAATTCCATGTTAATGCATGACAGATGAAAGATGAATTCGCAGAAAAGTCAGTCTTCCAATTTCGCAAACCTCGAGAAAAATGTAATTGTCATCTTGGCAAAGATTGATGAAGCTTACTAAACCCAACTTGAGGTGAAAAGATGTGAAAACTAACACCTAAATAAAATAAGTTGTGTGCCAACATTGGAGCCGGATTTGCATAAATCTATGTTTATTGGGTTTAAAACAAACAAATTCTTTGTTGCATAACCTTGACGCGATACAATTTAATCATGAGGATTGTTGCCCATAAATCATAGTTGTCCCATGAGAATTTTTCGTATTTATATTTTTTTTTTTCAAATCGAAAAACTTTCATTTAATATGTAATTAACAATTATTTGACAAAAAAAAAACAAAGTTTAACATTAAAAAGCTACAATTCTAAATTTTCATGGCAGAAAAAAACGAAAAACATCACGAGACTGCGATTTGGTTTCAGTTTCAATCTATCAAACTCGGAGAGACGCGCTCTCCAAATTTGGCAGCGTTCCATAAATTAACAACAACGCAGATTGAGTGTGTTCAGCGTGTTTGGGTTACACCATTACTCATTATTGGCCATTGATTGATCTGATTTGTGTGCGTCTTTTTTTATGTTTCAATTTTTGCCACGAAACTCGATACACCGGATGTAGGCAACTTTTACGATCCACAGCTGATTGAGTCGATTCAAAAGTTTATTTTTGGAATTTAACAGCTTGCACTGCCTTAGAAACTTGAAAAATATTGGCCTAAATTTAGCACTAGAATAGCTCTACATTTGCACTAAGGGCTTAGCTGACATTTAAAAATATATACTTATAAATTTTAGTTAATATCTCAATCAAATCATCACCAACAACAACGAATGAATTTCTCACCTCCGAAATTCGATTACAACTCAAAAACTTCAAAATCAGGAAGCATCGATGTGGTCATCTTCATCAACGCGCCATCTTTTCGGAGGTGCTGCATTCAATCATCTCCGCACACACACACACGCTTCATCATCAATCGCGTCCACCACACTCAGACTCGATTGAATGGACTGACGGACAGGTGGAATGATTGGCAACGTCGAGAAGGAAGGAAGGTAGAAAAACAAAATAAAAATCGAGAAAATATGATTCAATGGCCGTACGGCTGCTGTTGTAAACGGCAGGCATTGAAAGCATTGAAAATCAATTCCTTATTTTTATTTCGTGGTTTTTTTCATTTCAGCAAAGAAAATGTTAATTAATAATCATATTAACAAACGATTCGGAAGGTTCTTACCATCACTGCATAAAAATTGTTGTTCTTAAACAATTTATAATTTCTTATTTTTAACTAAATTTAAAGATTACAGAATGACTCAAAATCCCCAATAGGTGGATTCAACGCAAAACATAAGCCAATGTTGGCAGTGATGATTCCATCGGGTCTCAGAAAGAAGCAACACCCAAAAAAAAAGTGGAGGAAAAATCAAACATTTTCGTCGGATCGGAACGCGACGGAGTCGATTTGCTCATGTAATCATCATACAAATAAGCTTTGAGCTGGCTAGCCTTAAGGCCCCCGGCTCTGCTCAGAAATCAACAAAAGAGAGCTACTGTAAGATGGGAGTGAGTTTGGGTTTAAACTCATTGGAAAAAAAAATATTTAAAAAAATCAAATCATTTGCTCCGGGATTCGAGCTGACGACCTTTGGATTGCGAGCCAAGTTTATTATAACTTTTCCAGGGAAAAGAATCCTGCACCTGGACTGACCTAACGATCGTAGGTTAGGCCAGAACCAACATTTACTTCCCCATCCGATAGTAGGCATGATCAGACAAATCTGGTCTCAAAAAAGCCAGCCGTGGTCGGCTGGGATTAAACCCAGACCTACTGGGGTGAGAGACATCTGATCGATTTGGTGTATTCAGCAGAGTTGTAAATTCTGAAAGAGAGTTTTCATAAAAATTAGTACACGGGAACAAAAATTCTCGTTTTTTTATTTGTCATTTTATCAATATCAGTTGATTTCCCGCGGAATACGTAGTTTTTACTTGCGATTTTTTTATATATTTTTTCAAGGGGGCTAAACTGACATTTTTTGCGCTAGAGTTTTAAGGAAACTGGTATAGGAGTTTTGATTTCCTTGGAAAAAAAAATGTTATTTGGAGAAAAAAAATATTGCCAAACAAAATTTAAAAAATCATATTCGGAAATTAGAAAAAATGCAATCAGCGTAACTCTACAGTGTAGATGTAGAGTCTACACACTTTCTGATAGACTACAAAGTTTTCAAGATATTTAAGGTGAAATAAAAAAAACACTTAACATAGAAAAAGCACCACAGCGAAAGAAATTTTCAAAAACCTGAGAAAATTTAATCAAAATTTTCGTTTTTCAAAGGTTGGTTGAAGTTTAAATTTCGAGAAAAAAAAAGTTTCTCTCAGTGTCCATTATTTTTCAACTCGCGGTATCTCGGAAACTATTGGTTCGATGTTCAGTGTTAAAAAATAATACTGAGGATAAAGATGTAAAATTTAGCAAAAAAAAAAGATACTTCCTAAGATCTTTTGATATTTTGTATTTTTTCTGACAATAAAATACCATGCCTCAACCATATTGTGAAAACTTTTACTTCAAAACTTGTTTTAATTCTTCCAGTCGTCACTCACGTCATAAAGAAAACTGTGAGATGAGATAAAACAATTACAGTCCAGACACGATTATCCGAAGCCTCATTTTTTTTTATTTTCTTACTTTTAACATCAAGTTGGAGTTCTACAATCCCATTTTAGTCAAATTTGAATTGTTGAATGCCTATTAAATTAGAAAATGTATTTTTTCAATATTTCATCACCGCCATTTTGGCCACCATCTTTGATTTAAAAAAAAATCACTTTAGAGTAGTTTATTGGTCTCAACTATCAAAAATAAGACAACAACACAGTTTTTTTTTTCGTGATTCGATTATCTGAAGTTACGATTATCCGAAGTGAAAGTGTATAGAAGTGAAGTGACTGTATAGAACTTTTGATTGGGTTTGACCCAAAAGTTGTTAGATATTTAATTAAATGCGAAAAAAATGTTTCCAGTGCTCTGTTTTTGACTTCTAAACTATTTTTATTTCTAGCGTAAATCACAAATACAGTCCAGACTTGATCATCCGAAGGCCTTGGAAAAAATCACTTTGGATAATCGAATCTTCGGATAATCTAATCACTATTTTTTAATTAAATTATTTTTGATTGAAGAGCTTAAAAATTACCGCTGAACTACGATAGAGTGATTAAGAATTTTTGAATCCAAAAATATTTAAATATTGAAAAAATGCATTTTGTAAACCAATAGGAAAACAACTATATAAAATTGGCTACAATGGGGTCGCAGAACCCGCATTTGACGTTAAAAGCAAGAAAACAAAACAAAAAAACATGTTTTGTTAGTGATTTGGTTATTCAAAATCCCATACAAACCTTCGGATAATCGAAACTTCGGATTATCGTTTCTGGACTGTATTTGTTTTTTTTTTATCAAAACATTAGAAAAATCAAATGCAACAAATAAAAAAATATTAAAACCAAAAAAAATAAAGTATGTTTATTGTTGGCTATATTTAAATTTCTGAAAAAGAAATATAACAAAACGCTTATACATGTTACTGTTTTGAAGCGTAGCAAGGAGTTAGCGAGTATCTCTGATCTGATAGTGTTATAGCACTGAAATGAATCAGTCATCAAAATAATCAAAAAACCAAAAATAAGTTCCGTTTACTGCACCACATTCATAACCCTCGTACGAAATTATTAAATCGACTCAAAGTAGATCCCCGTGCGGTAACCAAGGACCAAATTTAAGCACTTGTTTCAAAATTATCATAAAATTTCCCACTTTTTCCTCCGTACAGTAGCAAATTGGCTACTAAACGTCCCCGTTCGCATCAACTTTCATTAATTTTAAGCAATTCTTAAGTGGAACCACGGAGCTAAAATCGCGGTTCCACCGCGTAAACTCACCAAACTTGAAGAGAAAAATTTCACATTCCTCCACCCTACTACCGGCCCGACGGTCCCCCAGTCCAGCCAAGCGGATAAAACCACACGGAACTCAAAAAAATTACTTGTTTTTGTGTTGTTTAAAAAGAGAGGATAATCTCGAATCTTTCGACTTACCGTGCGCGGAGCTGTCACTGTCACTTGTCTCGAACCCGGACACCTTCTGAAAACCTGTTGCCACTACGGTAATTTTTACAAGGGGATTTCACTAGGGCCGCACGGTTCTTCCCACAGGTTGTTACACACCAAAATATAACGGAACGTGCTCGCCAGCAGTTCTCGAACAACACACCCGGGCCAAGCCTACTACGACCACACTGTGGATGTGTATGGCTGGGTTGTCTCGCGAACCTCGCAAACTTGTTTTCCAATTTCCAAAAACAGCAGCACGCACACACACGCAGAAAAAGAAAACTCGCTGTCAAACTGTGATGTCTCTGAACTGCTCCGATGGTCTCGCGAAAAACGGGGTTACACGCACTTAAATTTTACTGTGCACACGCGCTTATCGCGTCTAAACTACTACTAAGCTAGCTCGCGAACTCGCACTCACTGACAGTTGTTGTTGTGTCTCACTTGGCAACTCTTTGCGCAACACTCAACTCGCGCACTCTCTCCGTCGCGAATTGGTGAAATTCCACGAAATTCCCAAATCGGGACTCTTCAGACTGACCACCGCTTCTGCCGTCCTGCTCGCACAGCCAATCTAGTAGCCGCGGCCACTTGTTGATGCGCCAAACCTTCTCAACTCCCCTCGCGGTAACCAATAGCGAAACGTCAACAGAGCTGTCAGCTGGTCCCGTTATGTGTCCGAGAAAACAATGCGCAACAAACACTCGACCAAATAAACGCCACAAAACCAATCGAAGATGGTGGTGAATTTCTCCGCACGACCGACCGACGACGAGACACCTTGTGTGTGTCTGGAATTGACCAATCGGGGAAGAAACGCAACGCAACCGGAGTCCTAAAACGTCAGAATAGCTACGGAACAGGCACAAGACTGACGGCGACGGCTAGCTGGCACCGTCTCTAATATGGAGAGCACCCTGAGAGCGATACCTTCGCTCGCACCACGACCATCAACAGGTAAAACGCTCAGGTACGGACACGGTAGGCGCTTGCGTCAATTCGTCGATTCACCTGTGTGTGCGAGCTCATAAAGTAACCCTCCGATCAGGAGGAGTTGCGCGAACGCGCACCAATACACCGCGAGAACCGAGCTCACCTGGGCAAGATGCCACCAATACAGATGCCATCGCAGTAGGCTCAGTCACCAGGTATTTGTGCGTTCTCCAGGTGCGTAACGGTGGCTGGAAAGAGATAGCGATACGTAACGCAGTGTGGCTATCTTGTTTCAGTGTGCTGAGCTGTCATTGTGACACCCTAGCTCAGGTGAGCTGTAACGGGACACCGCTCTGTCACGGTCGTCTTGGATGCGTTATCTCAGGTGAGAATGGTGTAGGGTTGCCATCATTGTTGTTACAGTAATTTTATTTAATTAATATGTTTCCAATATCACGGAAAATACGTCCACTATTAAAAACTGATTTATTTTTAATTAGTTTCAAATGATTACAAAATTTCTTTAACCGGAAATAAAACGTTCCAAATTATAACATTTAAATCGACCCTACTTTCAAAATAAAAAATCTCAGAATATAATAATTCCCAAAATAACATCAAATTTAAGAAACAAGGTTCCTCGCTCGTCCATCTTTCGTTGCATTCAAGTCTTTCCCGTGTTGTGTGTGTCGACGGGAGAATTTTCTTCCATTGCTGACGCCTGCGCAACCACAAGCAGATGCTCCGCCTACTGCTGCCAGGCGATCGGGTTCGTCGTCAGAGCATGGCGTTGATAAGAACAAAGTAATGGCTGAGCTGAGTGTATAAAAAATTGAAATTGGGAGTTTCTTTGATCAAAAAAGTTATTTTATATAATTGGGTTTTTCGTACCATTGTGTGGGTTGGTAACACAGTCCAGACAATTTTCCGAATTCAAGATTCGGTTTTTCAAGAAAAATATTTCTATGAATTTTTGCCTCCTTTGGATCATGAGCAATTCTTTGAATTATTTCGATGCCAACATTTAAAAAGCACACCATCCTTTTTGAGAAAAACGTATTTCAGTGTTGAGCATCCATTTTCAATGGAGCACTTCCATTCGAGCAGTTTTTGCTTTTTTCTACAATTTTTTCCTTATGGAGCGAACTGTCAAAAACTGCTCGACTGCGGGTGCTCCATTCCCATTTTCTTTTAAAAGCAAAATAAGATGTTCTAAGACTGGTTGCAACGCGGCTCTACTTTGTTCTAGCTGTTTCATTTTTCAAATAGAACTGAAACAGACCACCCGCAACGCGGAGTTGCAGTTTTATTTTTCGAGCAGTATTTTGAAACCGGAATAAAACTGCTCGACAAGTTTGTTTCAAACGTGAGACGATTTGGAACTGGAATAGAACTCAGTTTCAAAAAAAAATCAGACATATAAAGATATCCACGTATTCTTACACACACACTATGATGCTGTGTTGATAATCATACGCACACAATTAAAAGCATTTTTTTGAAACAACATTTAGATCAGCGCGTTGCGAGCATCGTGTTCTAGTTTCATTTACGCCAGTTCTAAAAATTTAAAACTGCTTGCAATTTGAAACAATTATAAAACTTCGCGCTGCAGACAGTCTAAGACTGGTTACAACGCGAAGTTTTATAATTGTTTCAAATTGCGAGCAGTTTTAAATTTTTAGAACTGGCGGAAATGAAACTAGAACACGGTGCTCGCAACGCGCTGATCTAAATGTTGTTTCAAAAAAATGCTTTTAATTGTGTGCGTATGATTATCAACACAGCATCATAGTGTGTGTGTAAGAATACGTGGATATCTCCATATATCTGATTTTTTTTGAAACTGAGTTCTATTCCAGTTCCAAATCGTCTCACGTTTGAAACAAACTCGTCGAGCAGTTTTATTCCGGTTTCAAAATACTGCTCGAAAAATAAAACTGCAACTCCGCGTTGCGGGTGGTCTGTTTCAGTTCTATTTGAAAAATGAAACAGCTAGAACAAAGTAGAGCCGCGTTGCAACCAGTCTAAGACTGTCTGCAGCGCGAAGTTTTATAATTGTTTCAAATTGCGAGCAGTTTTAAATTTTTAGAACTGGCGGAAATGAAAATAGAACACGATTCTCGCAACGCGCTGATCTAAATGTTGTTTCAAAAAATGCTTTTAATTGTGTGCGTATGATTATCAACACAGCATCATAGTGTGTGTGTAAGAAAACGTGGAAATCTCTATATATCTGATTTTTTTGAAACTGAGTTCTATTCCAGTTCCAAATCGTCTCATGTTCGAAACAAACTCGTCGAGCAGTTTTATTTCGGTTTCAAAATACTGCTCGAAAAATAAAACTGCTTTTCCGCGTTGCGGGTGGTCTGTTTCAGTTCTATTTGAAAAATGAAACAGCTAGAACAAAGTAGAGCCGCGTTGCAAGTAGTCTAATGATAACAAACGATGAAAAACGTTGCTTTTTTGATACTTGATCATCCAAATTAAAAAAAAAAACATTTTTCCGTATTTTTTTTTTGAGAAAAACAAACATAACTTCTTTTGAAATCACCAACGTCTATATCACCCTGCTGTCATTGAGGGGGGCGCTTTGTTATGATTCGTTTTTCTTCGCCGAATGTACATGGCGCTTTTTTCATGATGCTTTTTTTTCGTCACGAGGTTCATGTAGTCTTTTATTTGACAGGTTGACAGGGCTATATAAACAGGGACTGCTGATGGCAGAGATTTTGTTTATGTTACTTTATTTAAAATCATGATTAAACTGACTTTACTGAAGTAACTTTTGTTCATTTTTGGTGGAGAGGTAGCTTATTAGGAGTACTTTCATAATATGCAATAACCCAGAAAGTGTAAAATGTACATGATGCCTTTTGAAATGCTACCGTCGATTTAACAAGATAATGTTTTTTTGCCTTCCTCACTGAGGTAAGGCTATAATCCTGCTCTAAAAATGAACTTCGTATAAAAACGTCGTAGATCAGCCTTCATGTATACATATCGACTCAGAATCGAAAACTAAACAAATGTCTGTGTGTGTATGTGTGTGTGTATGTGTGTGTGTATGTGTGTGTGTGTATGTGTGTGTGTATGTGTGTGTGTATGTATGTATGTGACCAACAAACTAGCTCATGTTTTTCGGCACTGGCTGAACCGATTTGACCCGAACTTGTTGCATTCGACTTGGTTTAGGGTCCCATAGATCGAGTTTTATACAGATTGAAGTTTCGATAAGTAGTTCAAAAGTTATGTATAAAAATGTGTTTTCACATATATTTGGATCTCACTTAACTGTATGTAAACTGTATCCGGGTCCATCATCCGACCCATCGTTGGTTAGGTTATCAAAAGACCTTTCCAACGAGTCCAAAACATTGAAGATCTGGCAACCCTGTCTCGAGATATGGCCACTTAAGTGATATTGATGTACTTTTTTGAAGCCGGATCTCACTTAAATGTATGTAAACTATGTCCGGATCCACCATCCGGCCCATTGTTGGTTAGGTTATCAAAATACCTTTCCAATGAGTCTAAAACATTGAAGATCTGGCAATCCTGTCTCGAGATATGGCCCCTTAAGTGATATTGATGTACTTTTTTGAAGCCGGATCTCACTTAAATGTATGTAAACTATGTCCGAAGCCATCATCCGACCCATCGTTGGTTAGGTTATCAAAAGACCTTTCCAACGAGCCCAAAACATTGAAGATCTGGCAACCCTGTCTCGAGATATGGCCACTGAAGTGATATCGATGTACTTTTTGGAAGCCGGATCTAAAAAATAGATGAAACTTGTGTACAGCCATTGTTGTGAGGAAGGCTCCAACCACATAGGTGGATTAAGTTAGTTTTTTTCTCAGAAGATAATTTCTGTGAGTTTTTTCAGTCTTATGACCATGGTGCACTGCACTGCCCCTGTTTGCATAAATGTCCCTTATGAGCAGTTTTCTACAAAATCGGCCAATTTCGACCATACATTTATATTTTTTGTGGGCGCCTTTTCTATGACCAAAGAAGTCATTTTGTGTCATTGGTTCACCCATACAAATCTCCAAACAATGTTGGCAGCTAAGGGACCATCCACAAACCACGTGGACACTTTTTTGGTAATCTAACCCCCCCCCCCTCGTGGACAATTGTCCATACAAAAAAATCTTTTTTGTATAGAGCGTGGACAATCGCCATACCCCCCCCCCCCTCCCCTAAAGTGTCCACGTGGTTTATGGATGGTCCCTAATGGCTATGGCAGAAATGGTACGTAAATATTCGAAAATCTGTAACTTTCTAAAGATTTTTTTGAGTGAATTGGTGTCTTCGGCAAAGTTGTAGGTATTGATGAGGACTATTCAGAAAAAATCGGTACGCGGAAAAAATGTGTGAAAAAAAATAATATAAATATTTAAATTACCTACAATCCATATTAGTTGCGTTGGAGAATTTGAACGGTGCGCGTCGCGGTCATCACGCAGGATTTTCGTTGCCATTTCCGTCTTTGTTGTCCCCCCGATTGTGTGTGTATTTCGGTCCGGGCGGTTTCGCGTTTTCGCATTTTATTTGGTTTTATCTTTCCACAGCCGGCTGTCTAAGGTTGAACCAAATAACCGGGAATAGTCTCATCCGCATACTCCGACTGTTTGCCTTGAGAATGCATAATACATCACACCATTAAACAAAATTTATTGATTATTGGGTCGCATCATCATCCTCTATGTTGAATCCTGGTCATTACCCTTAACCGATAACAAAATCCCAAGTAGAAGTAGTTTTCCGGCACACGTGGGGGTGTGGATATTTTATAGAACCTACCCTTTGTAGCAACCTGTGCTAACTAACATTCCCGTCCCAATCCCCCGAGATCTACAAACTGACATGGCGGGCGCCGTTGGTGGCCAACGACTGTTACCTATTTGCTCCAGATCTAGTTTTAATGATCTTGATGTTTTACACTCAAACCCCGATGGTTTGACACCAACTGTTGTCAAACGAACGGGGTCACTTTTTAGTTTAACACCCCTTTTACACGGAGTTCACCCACATTGTCAAACGTTTGTTTTGATAGTGTGCGGGAGCGCCGTGTAAAAAGTGACAGTTCGTCATTTTGCCTTCCTCACTGAGGTAAGGCTATAATCCTGCTCTAAAATTGAACTTTTTATTTAAAGCTCGAAAACCCACCTTGATGTATACATATCGACTCAGAATCGAAAACTGAACAAATGTCTGTGTGTATGTGTGTGTGTATGTGTGTGTGTATGTGTGTGTGTATGTGTGTGGGTATGTGTGTGTGTATGTGTGTGTGTATGTGACCAAAAATGTCACACAGTTTTCTCAGCACTGGCTGAACCGATTTTGACCAAACCAGTCGCATTCGACTTGGTTTAGGGTCCCATACGGTGCTATTGAATTGTTTGAAGTTTTGATAAGTAGTTCAAAAGTTATGTATAAAAATGTGTTTTCGCATATTTTCGGAAGATGAATAAATAGCAGTAAACTGAACCAAACATCATCATGCTATACATCGTTATTTAGATAATTGAAAGACCTTTCCAACGAGTCCACAACATTGAAGATCTGGCAACCCTGTCTCGAGTTATAACCACTTAAGTGATATTTATGTACTTTTTTGTAGCCGGATCTCACTTAAATGTATGTAAACAATGTCCGGATCCATCATCCGAACCATCGTTGGTTAGGTAATTGAAAGACCTTTCCAATGAATCTACAACATTGAAGATCTGGCAACCCTGTCTCGAGTTCTGACCACTTTAGTGATATTTATGTACTTTTTTGTAGCCGGATCTCATATAAATGTATGTAAACAATGTCCGGATCCATCATCCGACCCATCGTTGCTTAGGTAATCGAAAGACCTTTCCAACGAGTCCACAACATTGAAGATCTGGCAACCCTGTCTCGAGTTCTGACCACTTTAGTGATATTTATGTACTTTTTTGTAGCCGGATCTCATTTAAATGTATGTAAACAATGTCCGGATCCATCATCCGACCCATCGTTGCTTAGGTAATCGAAAGACCTTTCCAACGAGTCCACAACATTGAAGATCTGGCAACCCTGTCTCGAGTTCTGACCACTTAAGTGATATTTATGTACTTTTTTGAAGCCGGATCTCACTTAAATGTATGTAAACGATGTCCGGATCCATCATCCGACCCATCGTTGGTTAGGTAATCAAAAGATCTTTCCAACGAGTCCAAAACATTGAAGATCTGGCAACCCTGTCTCGAGTTATGACCACTTAAGTGATATTTATGTACTTTTTTGTAGCCGGATCTCACTTAAATGTATGTAAACAATGTCCGGATCCATCATCCGAACCATCGTTGGTTAGATAATCGAAAAACCTTTCCAACGAGTCTAAAACATTGATGATCTGGCAACCCTGTCTCGAGTTCTGACCACTTTAGTGATATTTATGTACTTTTTTGTAGCCGGATCTCACTTAAATGTATGTAAACAATGTCCGGATCCATCATCCGACCCATCGTTGGTTAGATAATCGAAAAACCTATCCAACGAGTCTCAAACATTGAAGATCTGGCAACCCTGTCTCGAGTTCTGACCACTTAAATGATATATATGTACCTTTTTTGTAGCCGGATCTCACTTAAATGTATGTAAACAATGTCCGGATCCATCATCCGACCCATCGTTGGTTAGGTAATCAAAAGATCTTTGCAATGAGTCCAAAACATTGAAGATCTGGCAACCCTGTCTCGAGTTATAACCACTTAAGTGATATTTATGTACTTTTTTGTAGCCGGATCTCATTTAAATGTATGTAAACAATGTCCGGATCCATCATCCGACCCATCGTTGCTTAGGTAATCGAAAGACCTTTCCAACGAGTCCACAACATTGAAGATCTGGCAACCCTGTCTCGAGTTCTGACCACTTAAGTGATATTTATGTACTTTTTTGAAGCCGGATCTCACTTATATGTATGTAAACAATGTCCGGATCCATCATCCGACCCATCGTTGGTTAGGTAATCAAAAGATCTTTGCAACGAGTCCAAAACATTGAAGATCTGGCAACCCTGTCTCGAGTTATGACCACTTATGTTATATTATGTACTTTTTTTGTAGCCGGATCTCACTTAAATGTATGTAAACAATGTTCGGATCCATCATCCGACCCATCGTTGGTAAGGTAATCGAAAGACCTTTCCAACGAGTCTAAAACATTGATGATCTGGCAACCCTGTCTCGAGTTCTGACCACTTTAGTGATATTTATGTACCTTTTTTGTAGCCGGATCTCACTTAAATGTATGTAAACAATGTCCGGATCCATCATCCGACCCATCGTTGGTTAGATAATCGAAAAACCTATCCAACGAGTCTCAAACATTGAAGATCTGGCAACCCTGTCTCGAGTTCTGACCACTTAAATGATATTTATGTACCTTTTTGTAGCCGGATCTCACTTAAATGTATGTAAACAATGTCCGGATCCATCATCCGACCCATCGTTGGTTAGGTAATCGAAAGACCTTTCCAACAAGTTCAAAACATTGACGATCTGGCAACCCTGTATCAAGCTATGACCACTTATGATGCCACTTATGAGCCCTTGAGTGATATGTGTGTTTTTTTCAGGGGGTAGCGAAGAAGCCGCCATCTTGGAAGTCCAGATAACAAACACTCAGAATCAGTATTATTTATATTACTTTGGTAACACGAAGTGTGTTATCCTGGTTAAACTCAAAAGTCCCATGCAAATGTGTAAAACCAAACTAAAAAATGTGTAATGCCGATTCACAGTGTACGAGCGCACTGTTTGATCGACCAAAAGAAAAAAAGCAAAAAAAGGTAAACAGAAAAATCACTTTTTTCGACATGAATTTTCAGCCAATATTGGGATGGAATCTCCAAGGATATGATAGAATTTGCCATCAGCAACACAATTCACGTGTTTTTTCAGGTATTTATCGTTTGAATTGCGGGAAATTTGAAAATCAAAAACCCAAACAATGGTTTGTTATGGGCTACCATTTGACAGCTAGTGCTTTTGTTGTGGGCTCTCATTTGACAACCGTACTAATGTCGACTGTTGTCAGTTTGCTTTGGTTGGAATAGGGTTGCCATCCCCCCGGTTTTTTTGGACCAAATTTGTGTTCAAACACATCATTTCACATATCACCCATTGTTGGAAAAGAGTGAGGAAGGCACCAACCACATAGGTGGATTAAGTTAGTTTTTTAGTTTGACTTTGACCAACCAACGGGGTACAAACTAAAAAAGTGTCAAACGAAAAAGTGACCAACCACCGGGGGTTGAGTGTATCTTTTCAGCGCATTCATACATGCTGTTGATAAGGGAAACACCATTAGATCGTTTAAGCGTATGGTCGGTTGTATTGATAGGATATTACGGTCCTGTTCAGCAACGGAGAAAGACAACCATGGGTGGTCTCTCATGCTCATGCTCATAGAGATTTTTGTCAAAAATTTAAATCTTGTACGTAAAATTGTTTGACCCCATTTTCCGTTTTGTTTTTTTTTTAATTTTTTCAATAATTAAGTAAGTTTTTTTGAACTTTTTCTTTCTTTTGATTAAGTTTTTTTTAATTTCCAAATGCTCAAAAATGAATTATGATTATTCACCAATAAAACTGAATTGAATTGAATTTTTTCATTGGTGTCCATGATTGTCCATTCCTGATTTCTTTTTGTTTGTCAAAAGTTCAGAAATTTTCCTACAATTTTATCTAAGAAACATTGAAGATTGGACCACTGGTTGCTGAGATACAGCGGATAAAAGAAAAAGAAACAGGAAAATTGAAGTTTTCTAAGTCTCACCAAAACAACCCTTTATTTTCTAATGTCAGCAACTCAGCAACTACCTAATGGTTCATTTGTAAAATATGAAACATTCGTGAAATGTTTCGATCATTTATTGATCCTTGCACTGTAACTTGGATTTTGCCCGCACTTTTCTTTCGCACTTTTGACAACAAGAATTCAAAAAACTAGGCAACCAGTTGTTTGTTTACACTGCCAGTCGCAGTTTCCACCCAACTGGACAATCGCACTTCAAAATTGCGATTGACAGCTGAAAAACAAGCGAACACTTTGATCATTTTTTAGGAAATTTAAATTTTCCCAAGGCAGTTTGACAAGTCGCAATAGTGCGATCGATAGCAATAATTTAGTGCAAAGTCCAAGTTAGTGGAAATTGCGCAATAGAAAACAATAAATTGTTTTTTTAATCAAGACTAACATTTCAAAAAGGCCAAACATTCAATATTACGCCCGGGCAAAATGTTCTTTTGAACATGGTTCAGCCACTCACTTGAAAAATAATCCCGAAACATGTAATTAATAAGCAAGCGCTATCCAAAAAAAATCAAACACACTGAGTCACTTGACGTTTACCTATTCTAATCAAAGGCTGACGAAATCCGAGCGAAAGCAAATAAAGAACAAAGGGTGGCCATCAACACCACCAGAGTGATGCCAGGAAACTTTCTCTATACTCTATAAATGCCACTTTTCGTGAATGTACTTGGTTTTAGTAAATTTTAAGGAACACTCCAGATTATCGTGCATCACGACCGCGTAGTAGGCTGGGAATGGGTATATTTCCCATACTTAAACTAGCTTAACTGTTACGATCGTTGAGACGGGCGCACTGCCAGACGGTGGAAGACCGACGGTGTAATCGATCGACTGTGTGACACTGTGAACTGTCAACGCGCGCAAAGGAAAAACGGAGAGAAGAAAGGTGCGTGTGGGACACACAGGGAAGCCACGTTTTAGCAAGTTACCGAAACAAAAGTGCGATCGTTCGAGAAGCTTCACTTCAGGATTTTAGGAGGAATAATTGGTGTTGAAGTAGTTTGAGAAAGAGGAATTCGGTGGAAAAGAAGACTAATAAATTTTGTTGCTGTCACTACGACTGTTGACAAACAGTTTTACTGACAATCACCCGAACATAATCCTTAAAGCAAACTTCTTCCAGCTGAACAAATGAACCTTAACGAAGCAATGGAGCTAGCTGACCAAGCAATCAACAGGCTGCAAAAAAAATGCGTGAGGATTCTTCATTTGACAAATTCGCGTATGTTTGTAAATAGCAGTAAGGATAGATTATAAATATTTTTTTTATTTTAAAGGTTCAGAAACATGTAGCACACTGACTATCAGTCTCCCTAGAAAGAAGTCAATAGTCACGGACGATCCAAAGTGATTCTACGAAGAATCGCTCTAGAACTCATTTTTTGACGAACTTTTAGAACATATTGAGGAAAGATTCACCGAGCATAACAAGCTACTAAAAGGTGTTGATTGTGTTTGTTTCAACACAAGCAACCAGCACTTTATTTGGACCAAGTAAGTGAACTATATGCATTGGCGACGAATGAAAAGGAATTGGAAGCAATATCACTCAAAAGCTTCATAGTTGAATTTGTGCTCTGGCGGGAAAAAAACGTTGGACATGATCTTAACTGTTGGTGAAGCCGTAGATTTGAGCCTGCGGAGTGGTGCTTTTGTAAACGTAAATAAGCTTTTGAAAATATTAATGGTAATGGCGTCAGTCGAGAGGTCATCCTCGGCTTTACGAAGATTTAATTCGTATTTAAGAAATACGACAGCAGAAACGCAACTAGTCTAGTGAACAAGTGCTTGAGGAGTTTAGTTCATCTAACAGAATTGTATTGTTGGAAGATGAAGAGGATAGGATTTTATATGGCATATAAAATTTTGCATTCTTTTTTTTAATTTTTAAAGGGTGAAGAGTGAAATCAATAGATAGTACCGAAAAATATACTTTATAAAGAATCAATAATAAATAAGATAGTAAATTGAATGCTACAAAAATTAAAAACTTTATTTCGTAGTAGATGAAGTAAAGGACAATTTTTACTTGACAAAAAAAGGATTTTTTTATAAATAGCTAATAAAACAAACGAGCTTAGATTATATTGATGACAACTTATAGGACAGATGAAAAATTATTCAAAAAAATAAATAAAGGATAGAACACAAAAAATAGAAGATAGATGGTAGCTAAATGTTACGATGCCACATTGATACAACATGTTGCGAATTAAAACAATACCGTCTACAATCACAAATTACTTCCCTTTGCCACATCAACACGACCCGCTCGCGCCTTTGATCAAAGGTTTACGAGCATTTTTTTTTTTTTTTTTGTTGCATTTTTTCTACAATGTATTTCTTATGGAAGAACTACCAACGAAGGTCTTTCGGATCAATAAACTACTTAACTTTTGTTCATTTCGGAATGATGCTTGGGTAAACTTTTATAATCATATATAATACGTTCATTTTTAGGGGATAAATAAAGTGAGATTTTGATCTAAAATGCTTTCAACACAATAAACGGGATGGAAATTACCTTGCCTTAACTTCACATGCGAATCTGGAACTTCCCAGCCTTGGTAACGTACTTGACCCCCTTGAAGGGCTTATACTTTTCACCGTACATGTCCAACCGGTTCACCTTCAGCCCGGAGACGGCCAACTGGGAGATGGTGAATTGAACGCTGAAAAAAAGATCGAATTCAAGTGTTTGAATTTGAAGAGAATATGACTCAAATAACCGATCGATGCTCGTCTCCAGCGAAGTGCACCCGGACGCCACCGACACCGTTCCCCGAATGTTCGGCAGCTTCGTCACATCGATCCGGCCCACGTCCCAGTGCAGCGTCTTGGTGACCGGATCGAACGTGTACTTGCCCTGGCTGGCCAGCAGCGCGCACGTCAGCACCGCCTTGGGCATGCGAATCTCCAGCTTGACCCCCTCGACGACCCGTCCGAGGGTGGTTTTGGGGCCCACGGTGATGTCCATGCGGCCCTGCTCGCCCGGTTTGAGACTGAGGTTGTGCCGCACGTAGATCGGAATCGCCACCACACTTTGCGACCCGACGTGGTACGACATCAGGCGGAAGCTGCCGTCCGGGGGGATGAACGAGAGGATTCGCTCCGATTCCCAGCGCTTGAAGCGCACACAGGGGTGGAAGGACACGTCGTCGAACAGGCGCGGGTTCATGAAGGACAGCGTCAGATCGGGCATTCCGCTGAGCTTGATGCAGCAGTCGATCTGAGGGTGGAATCGTGGGATTAGATTTGGTTTGAAGAAAGATTTCTCAGCTTACATATCCCTGAATCTCCGCGAAGATCGTCTGGCCGTTTTTGTCGATGATGGCGTCAACTTCCTCGACCACGTCGAAATAAGCTTCGTTGTTGGTGTACTTGACACCGGTTCTGCGCCACGGAATAGCCGACAACTGCCCTGTTGGAAGAGTTCCGCTTACACTGAAAGAAGAATTAACATAAGTTTCAAGTCTAAAAAAAATAACTCTCTCTTACTTTGACTTCCCCGTCACCGAGTTCGCAATTGTCCGCAAAATATTCGGCGGCTTGATCAACTCCTTCAAAATGTTACTCTCCGTGGCCAGCGGGAACCCATTGTCCAACATTTCGTCCAGCAGCTCGTACACCACCACGTAATTCTCCTTGATGATACTCTCGGTACACTCGGAAAAGTAATCCTCAAACGTGTCCACCACCCGGTGCAAAAACTCAATCACAAACAACGGAGGGCATTCCTGCTTGCAGGCGGCCACCAGCGACACACCGCCGCGCTGGATCGACACCAGATAGTGGTGCGGCGTCGAGATGACCGGGGGGACGTCCTGGAAAAAAATTCAGTTAGAACAATTTCATTTGAAGGGTAAAAGGTGCAACTTACATTTGGCGATTCCCGCTGGACGTCCAGGAAGTACGAAACGCATGTCCGGGAAACGACGCTGCGCCAGTGCTTTTCTAGGAAGACATCGCTGAGGAAGATATTTTGAAAACATTTAAAACACTACTTAATAACTTGGAATTATGTCTTTTGTTGGTTAAATTTGGGTAATTTCATGCACTTCCTTTAATTATTTCATTTCTTTGAAACTCGTTTTATTTCCTCGTCTATAAATCATAATTTAGCATTTAGTTTTGTGTTTTTTGCATTTTTTTTATTTTCATCAAGTATTATTGAGTTTATGAAAAATAACGATGACATAAAAAACTGGCAACACTTCTTCTCCTTTTCATACCAAAATCAAAACATCACTTTTCACTTTAAAAGAATTCCATATTTCTCTCAATTTAATCTTCAAAACAACAAAATTTCACTTACCCACTCGCGTTGACGATGAACAGGCTGTGAATCATCACTTTTCGCGCGATTTCCGGCAATATTTCACTGAATTTCGAGGCAAATTTCTCCTCACAATCTGGAAAACTGCTGATGTGGTTTTTTAAGGATCTTGCGCTATTTTGGTTTTTTGTTTACCCCAGGAGCTGTCAAACTGACTGCGGTTTTGAGTGTGTGCGTTGGAACAGAATTCGAGCAGTTTTTGTTGTGTGGATCGCGTCGCTGTCAAAGTGCACTCGAAAAAACTACTAACCAGTCAGTTTGACATTTGCTGGGACAAACATAAAACCAAAACAGCGCAAAACTCCTTCAAAACACTCATCAGCAGTTTTCCGGAATGTGAGGATAAATTTGCAAAAAATCAGCGCCGGACGCTTTTACACACATTCGAGTGGTGAACGCCGTCGCGTAAAGGTGTATTTTCTAAAGGCAGTAGGTCTTTATAGTTCGAGGGTTAGACAACGAATGAATAGTTTTATTGCTGCACTCCAAGTCATAGCCTATTCTAATTAATAATTAATTCAACGGTTGCTTCGCCAACATCCCCCCTCAACCGTGAATTCCAAAAGACTTCCGTGCTTCAACAAATTTTGAAACAGCTACCGGCTTCGTGAACACGTCCGCCTTCTGCGCCTCCGTTGCGACGTGCTCCAGCTTGATCAGCTTCTCCTCGACATTCTCGCGCACAAAGTGGTGCCGAATATCGATATGCATGCTCCGGGGCGAGTAGCCGATCTCCTTTTCCGCCAGGTGCACCGCGCTCATGTTGTCACAGTGGATCGTGACCGGTTGAGCGACACCGGACAGCTCGTTCAGCAGTCCGCGCCACCACAGTGCCTCTTGGGTAGCAGCTGAGACGGCCATGTACTCCGCTTCCATCGTCGATAGCGCCACCGTGGGCTGCTTCCTGCAGCTCCATGAGATCGAACCACCAGCCTCCATGTAGACGTAGCCAGTGATCGATCGACGGGTCTCGGGATCGTTTCCCCCGTTTCCCCAGTCTGCATCGCTGTATCCGACGAAGCCCTGGTCTCCGTGCTTCGAGTAGGTCAGCTTCATCATCTTGGTCCCCTTCAGGTACCGCAGCACTCGCTTGGCCGCAATCCAGTGTGCCTTCCCTGGGTTGCTGCTGAACTGGCTGACCGCGTTCACCGCGTAGCAGATATCTGGCCGGGTTGATAGCGCCAAATACTGCAGTCCGCCTACCAGTTCACGGAACGGAACTTTCGCCATCTGCTCCCGTTCCTCGACAGTGCTCGGGCACATCTCCTTGGTCAGCTTCTGAGTCGGATCAGCAGGCGTCGAGACGGCATTACACTCGGCCACGTTGAATCGCTGCAGCAACTCGTTGATGTACTGCTCCTGGTCCAACATCACCTTGCCGTCGCCTCTGGTCACTCGCATGCCAAGAACTTTGCTCGCCATGCCCAAGTCTTTCATCCGGAATCGCGCCATCAGGTCCTTCTTCAGCTTGGTCACCCACTGCTGGTTGTTCGAGAACACCAACAAATCGTCCACGTAAACGGCAACGATAAGGACCGTGTTGCCCTCCAGCTTGAAGTAGACGCACGTGTCGTACGCCGAACGCTTCAGCCCAGTTCGCTTCAGCTCGGCATCCAGCTTCTGGTTCCATACCCGGCTGGCTTGTTTCAGACCGTACAGCGCCTTCCGCAGCTTACAGACTTTCGTGGGGGCACCTGATTCCGTGAAGCCTTCCGGCTGCTCCATGTAGATCTCCTCTTCTCCCAGGTCACCCTGCAGGAACGCCGTCACTGCATCCATCTGGTGCACCTTGAGATCCAACTTGGCAGCCAACGACATCAGGTATCGGACGGTAGCGTACCGGACTACAGGTGAGAACGTCTCACTGTAGTCGACGCCCTTGATCTGCGAATAGCCCTTGATCACCAAGCGGGCTTTGTAGCGCTCAACAGATCCATCCAAGTTCGTCTTGAGTTTGTAGACCCATTTGCAGCGTAGAGCTTTCCTCCCCTTCGGCAGATCGGTTAGTTCCCACGTCCGATTCTCCACCAGCGCTCCGAACTCCGCTTGCATCGCACGTTTCCACTGGTCGCTGTCGTCTCGAGCAATCGCCTCACGGTACGTGTCAGGCTCGACCATCATCAGGATGGATCGGTTCTGTCTGGGTTGGGAATCTTTTTCAGGTAGGGTACTGCACACATAATCTTTATACTTGCCTGGGGGCACGTGCTCCCTACCACTGCGCCTTACCAACACTTGTGGGTCCTCTGGTTGTGGAGGGAGCACCAACGGTTCTTCCTCCGCCTCAACCAGCGAATCGGCATCGCCTTCGACCGACTCGTAATCGCTGAAGTCCGACTCGTCTTCTTCGGGCTCAGCTTCCTCTTCAGCAGCTGGACCGACCTCGATCGGAATACTTGGCACGATCAGCTCCATTTCTTCATCTCCGACCTCAGGCTCCGTCAAAGCAACGTCAGTCCCGGTCGACTTCTCGTCCAGGAAGATGACGTCTCGGCTTGTCACAACGGACTTGGTCCTCTGGCTGTAGACCCTGTACGCCTTCGAGTTGTCGCTGTAGCCGACGAAAATGCAAGGTTCCGACTTCTTGTCCCACTTTCGTCGTCGCTCCTTCGGTACGTGCGCCATGCACTTGGTCCCGAACACGCGGAGATGCGACAGATCCGGTCGCTTGCCCGTGAACTTCTCCTCCGGTGTCACCGACAGTCCCTTCGCCGGTGATCGGTTGATCACGTGCGACGCAGTTGCCACTGCTTCCGCCCAAAATCTCTTGTCCAGGCCAGCGTCGAACAGCATGCTTCTCGCTCTCTCGACGTACGTGCGGTTGCGTCTCTCAGCCAGACCGTTCTGTTCCGGATTGTACGGAACGGTCTTCTCGTGGTGGATACCAGACTTGCGCAGGAACTCTTCCATCTCGCGGTTCACGTACTCACGACCGTTGTCGGTACGAATCCGCTTGATCCGCTCACCTGTCTGGTTCTCCGCAAACGCTTTGAAGTTTTGAAATGCTTCCAGCACCTCAGTCTTCGACTTCAGAAAGCACACGACGGTCTTGCGGCTGGCATCGTCAATGAAGGTCAGAAAGTAGCGTCTGCCTCCGATCGACTCCGTCTCCATCGGGCCGCACAGATCCGAGTGAACCAGTTCCAGGACTCGCTCCGCTCTCTGCCCTCGCGCGTTGAACGGTTGACGCTGGTGCTTGCCCTCGATGCACGGTACACACTGCAGCCCGTCCTTCACGTCGAACTGGGCGCCGGTCGTCATCTCTCGTAATCGCTTCATTCCGCTAGCAGAAAGATGTCCCATCCGGCGATGCCACAGCTCGAACTGGTCGTCTGCTTGCACCAGATTCGCACGAGATCGCTTGGTTTCGGTGAGCTTGTAGAGACCGTCCGTTTCTCGACCAATCGCTACCACCGTGTCACTCGCGTCCAGCACCGCACACGCGTCCTTCGTGAACTCCACACGAAAACCTTTCTTGCACACTTTACTAACAGAAAGCAGGTTAATCGCCAGGTCAGGAACGCACATCACGTCGGTCATCGTCAGGTCCCGGATTTCTCCATCACAGTCAGCTTCCAGCTTGACGGAACCCTTTGCGACGACAGCAACCTCTGCGTTGTTGGCCACATTGATCTTGGCCGACACACTCGATGGGTTCTCCAGGATTGCTTCGTTCCGGCACATGTGAGTTGTCGCACCGGAATCGATGATCCAGTCACGACCGGCTCCTGCCGGTGACTCCACCGCGTTGAACGCAGCAAAGAACGAAATTGCATTCCCCTTGTGGTTACCAGACTTCTCCTTGCTCTTCGCGCTCGTCCCGTTCGTGCACTCCGATGCGTAGTGTCCCAGCCTCTTGCAACGGTAACACTTCACATCGCACTTCTCGACGGGCTTCTTGAACTTCTGCTGCCGCTGCTTGCTGTAGAAGGCGCCCTCGCTCTCGCTCGAGCTCGATCCAGCCTCGACCTTCACCTCCTGCATGATCGTGGCCTTCACCTTCTCCGCCGTCAGCTTGACCCCGGACGACTCCAGTCCGAGAATCATCGGCGCGTACTTCTTGGGCAGACCCTTCAGCAGCAAACTCGACACCCAATCATCGTCGACCTTGAAGCCGACTTCCGCCAGCTGGTTGCAGGTCACCATTATCTCGCTGACGTACTCCTGGGTCGACTGGCAGATGATCTCCTCCACCTTCTCAGCTCCCACCAACCGAATCCCGGTCAGTTTTCTCAGGAGACCGATCCTCCGGGTGGAACCGCTGTCCTCGAACGTGTTGCGTAAGATGTCCCAAGCTTCCCTTGCCGTTGCCGCATTCTGGACCATGCCACGTAGGCCCCGGTCCATGCTGAGGCAGATAGTCGCCAGTGCCTGCTCCGAGGTATCCGCGTCCACTTCCGGTTCTCCTTCTACAGGATCCCGTACGGCGCGCCAGGTCCGTTCCTTGATCAGGACCATCTTCGTGGCAAACACCCAGGAGTTGTAGTTCTCCGAACCACGCAGCACCTCCTTCACTGGCAGCGAAACGGAACTTCCGGGTAGCCTTGGACCGCCAGGTTGAACCGCCGCCACGCCTCGTCCAGCGCCAGGAACTCGGACTTCTTCATCGGCCATCGTTTCAGGACAAAACTTCTTCCAAATTCTTCAGTGAACTTGTTGAGTGAAAATTTTCTTCTGTTATTTTCTCCAAACAGCCGTTGCTACGGAACTGTCTGGGCCCATAACCTAAAGGCAGTAGGTCTTTATAGTTCGAGGGTTAGACAACGAATGAATAGTTTTATTGCTGCACTCCAAGTCATAGCCTATTCTAATTTATAATTAATTCAACGGTTGCTTCGCCAACATTTTCCAACTCGGTTTTTTACCACGTGCTTTTTTCGGGCGATTTCAACAGAAAATAATCTGTTTCGTCGGGACGAATCGAATTCTTTGGAAGTAGTGAAGTAATAGAAGATCAGTGAATAGAAAATCGGAGAAAAGTAGGCGGTCGTCGAAAGTGCAAACATGGCGGATGAGTCTGGTGGCGGAGCGCCACCCGGAAGAATGAGAATGAACGGTTACAAACTGGATAACGGCACGGAAACGTTCATGTACATGGCGCGCGATGTCGGACCTTACCGGGTTTACGTAGAAACGAAGAACGATAACGTGAAGATCAACAAGTTCTCGGTCGGTTCAGTGCTACGGAAGATCCCAAAGTACAAAAACGCGGTCACTGATCTGAAGTACCTTGGTCGAAGCAAGATCATCGTTTTCTTCAACTGCTGGCAAAAGGCTAACATGTTCGTCGGGGAGAAAATCCTGAACGAGAAGGGTTACGTTGCCTACATCCCGAAGCATGTCCTGTGCATCACTGGTGTGATCAACGGGGTACCGGAAGATCTTGACACGGTGGAGATTTTGGAAGAAATCGAGAGCAGCGTGCAGGTTGTGGATGTGTATCGACTGAACAGATGGAACAAGGACGAAGAGCGAAAGGAACCAACGAACCGGGTGAGCGTCACGTTCAGAGCGCAGATTCTACCGGAGAAAATCAAGCTCTACGGATGCAACGTTAAGGTGCAGCCTTATGTTCGTAGAACCATCCTCTGCACTAACTGCCTCCGTTACGGACACAAAGCGGCCAACTGCAAATCGAAGAAACGCTGCGAGAAATGCTCCAGGGTCCACGAATGGAGCCAGGAAGAATGCCAGAACGATACGAAGTGCCTGCACTGCCGCACAGCCGACCATCGAACGACTGACCCGACCTGCCCAGCAGGACCAAGAGAGGCGAGCATCCAGAAGGTTATGTCCAAGAAGAACCTGACGTACATCGAAGCTAAGGAGTTGATTGCGCCGATGCCGATCAGTAATATGTACGACGTGCTGGCGAACAGCGAAGAATTTCCTACGATCCAGAACAGCTTTGCCAAGAAACTAACAGGACAGCAGCCGAACAACCAGCAGCAGAAGCAGCAGAAGACCCAACAAACCCAGTCAGCCGCAAACAAATCGCAGAAAGTTCCAGCTAAGACGAAGATCCAGTTCGGAGAAAAGCGAATCAGATCGGACAGCTACAACGAGTTTCTAGCTGAAATCGAACCAAGCAACACCTGTGGAGTCGGTTTGAACAACCCATTTGCGTCCACCGAGCAAGAAAAGTGGCAAGCGATGTACAAGCAGGCAATGGCAGACGCAGAAAGAAAGGCGACTAGCGAAGTACGAAGTGATCTGATGAACTTCTACTCGGCTTTGGTTCAGAACCCAGATGTCAGCGAAGCCGTTCAGAAACATATAAAGGACTGTTCTAAAAAGTTTCTCAAGTTTGACAGTGTATTCAAGTAAACTCAACGTATAAATTCAAATTCAACTCATCTTTGAAGTAACAACATAAATTTAAACCTAGTTTTCAACACCCCCGTGATAAGTGAGTTTAAGCTTCTTCAATGTAATATTCAAAGTTTAAGCAAACACAAAGATGAGTTGAATCGAATACTCATCACCGATAACTATGCAGCAGCATTTGTATCGGAAACATGGACTAATCAAACATTCGAGCATACTAGTAAGTACAATATTTACCGTTACCACAAGTTTTTACATTCCAGAAATGACCACTACGGTGGTTCTGCTATATTTCTACATCAAGATTTCTCGTATTCAAACATAAATTTACCATCAGTTTCAGAATTAACACAAGTAATAGCTATTCGAGTAGTATCGTTAGACATTGTTTTAGTATCCATCTATATTGCACCTTCAATAACTAAACCCAATCTAATCGCTGACTTAAAAAACATCTTTTCTGCTTTAAGATCTCACAAAAATGTAATATTGGGAGGAGATTTTAACGCTCATCACCAGGAATGGGGTAATGATAATAACGATGCTAAAGGGCAAATTGTCATGAACTTGATTAATGAATTTAATGTGATTTTATTAAATAAAAAAGAAAAAACTTATATTCCAGTTCAATTAAACAAAACTTCAACAGCTATTGATCTAACTTTATGTTCGCCGACTATTTTTGGAGATTGCGAGTGGAAAACATTAGATTATGGAATTGGTAGTCATCATTTACTTATTCAAATCATTTACAGTTTTAATTCAGTAGAAAAAACACAATATGTATACAACTATAAAAAGATTAAAACAGAATTGCAGCAAATAGATTTACCTAACAATACCAGTATTGAACATTTTCAAAATATAGTTTCAGATATTCACAAAAAGAACAGATTCAAAAATAAACACACTCCAAAGTATTGGTGGAATGAGGAAATAAATAGGGCATGGATTGAAAAAAGAGAAGCAAGAGCTAATTTCAACAGACAGTCTTCTGTTGAAAATTTGATCTTATATAAGAAAAAAGAAGCCATTTTTAACAAACTAAAAAATCAAGCTACAAAAGAAAACCTTAAAAATTTTGTTTCTGACATAAACCCTTCAATGTCATCTAGCGAACTTTGGTTAAAAATAGGAAAACTAACAGGGAAAAAGAGAAAACAACGCACAAATAATATTTTATATGAAGATGCAAAACTAGCAGAGCAATTTTTAGATAAACACTTTGGCAAAAACGACATAACAGGGAATTTTAACTTTAATATTACAATAGATTATGACCTTTTGACATTGGAGAAATTCAATAACATTTTAAGCAAAAAGAAGAAAAGATCAACTCCAGGAGAGGACAAAATTACATATGAAATGTTAAGTATTCTAAAACCTGAAACAAAACTAGTAGTAATTAAAATGTTAAATGATTTCTGGAGGAATTGTTTTTTACCAAACGTGCTTAAAACTATAAAAGTCATAGCTATACCAAAACCAGGGAAGGATCAATCTACTGTAGAAGGTAAACGTCCCATTTCATTAGTTCCTACCTTAACTAAAGTGATGAATTCAGCAGTTTTAGAGAAATTTATCAATTTTACAGAAGATAACAACATAATACCAGACACATCGTTCGGATTTAGAAAAAATAATTCTACTATCACTTGTACAAACTTTGTCGTAAATATGATAAAAAAGAACAAAAGAGAAAACAAACTCACTGCTATAGTATTTATCGATTTATCAAATGCATTCAATTCAGTTAAAACAGATATACCCTGGGCTTTGTCATAATGAGTGTCATAGGTTTGATGCTTGTTTGGCAAAGAGTATGATTTGATTCGATGTGGAATTAAAATCGAAGTGTTCAGTATATTGCTGAAGCTTCCATTTTTACACATGGACACCACTTCATGCTGCGAGAACCCACTTTGGCGTAGTCTCAGGGCTTAATCGATGGCCGGTAAGCTGTCATCGAGACAAGGAGGTTCTCTGATAGTGGAAATATCACATTTGTACAATGAACCGCTACATATGTGATTTTTCCCTATCTTAATGTGGGTGTCAGGTTAGGATACAGGTTTTTAAAAAATCAGTTTTTGTAGAATTTAGGATTTTAACTATAAATATCAACTGTTTATACTTTGCATTTAGTTATTTAGGGACAAAATTAGTAATAGTGAATTTAGTAATTCTATCAGAATCGGTGATTTTCATTCAAGTTGCATAAAAACCATTCTGATTTGTCAAAATTTCCATAGAGTCTCGATCAATCAATAGTGAAATGATATCGGACTAAATTCGTTGATCTGTTGAACTAACGACTGTCGGATTATGATTGTATCGACCATTGTTGCGAATCGAGGATCTATTGGAATTCTGACGATCAAATGGTCGTCTCTTTTTCAATTCACGACTTGTAAAATAACAACTGTTATTTTTTTTTTTTGTTTTTTTTAAAAGAAGCCAGACAGGTTTTAAAAGAAAGGTTTTTTTTGGTTAATAATTAAAATGTCGGGGATTTAAGATAAGAGTAGCTTTCGGATAGGTTGCTTTAAATCTTGTATTCAATTCAAGTTAGGTAGTTATTCGCAAATGAATATTTGGACTTATATGAATAATTGAACATTTTGGACTTATGAATAACACACAACTGTGCATTTATTCTAGAGTCAGATCCATACAGCGTCAGTGTTTATTTGGTCGAAGTGTACTAATTCATTGGCAGATCTGATTCTAGTTGTAATGTACGACAAGACTACTGACGGACGTGACAGGACGAGGGCCCAGTTTAGAGGTTTCGACATCAACGATGTGCGGCTGGATCACCCTCCCAAAAAAAAAAAAAAAAAAAAAAAAAAATGCATTCAATTCAGTTAAAACAGATATTTTAATAGATATAATGAACGAATTTAATTTTCCGTGTGAGATTACAGCTTGGATTGCAGAGTTTCTTAAAAATAGAAAAATTACGTTTGAGAGTAATAATCAATCTATTGTTAGAATATCTTCAAACGGATTACCGCAAGGTGACGTACTATCTCCTTCATGTTATAATGTATACACAGCAAATCTCCACAAAATAGCAGATGATAACGTTTCCTTAGTACAATACGCGGACGACTTTTGCCTGATAGTTAGTGATAAGACTTTAGAATCGCTTAATCACAGAACCCAAATAGCATTAAACAAATTAACAGAAAAGCTTCAAGAATTAAATTTCTCAATAAATCCAGATAAAACTAAAGCCATTTTATTTCAAAATAGTAACAACACCCTTTCACTCCAAATTAACAATAAAGCTATAGAAACCGTTAAATACTACACATACTTAGGGATAACTTTAGATCGGTTTATGAGTTTTGGTATTCATATGAAAAACACAAAATCCAAAATAATTGAAAGGCTTAACATGATAAAAGTAATTAATAGTATAAAATACGGCGCACATCCTCAGACAATGATTTTAGTTTATAAATCCATTTTCAGAAGTGTATTAGAATATGGAGCATCAGTATTTAACAATGCAAAGAAAACTAACAAACAAATACTTAACACAATTAATAATCAATGCTTGAGAAAAATAACAGGGTGCACCAAAACAACTCCATTAAATTCTCTTAATGCAATAGCAAGTTCTCAACCTTTAGATAAGCGGCATCATTACATCACATGCAAGGAAATAGCAAGGTCATTCAATAATCAAAACATCATTAGTAAACAACTTTTATCACTAAATTCTAATATAGACAATAGCAAATTATCGTATCTTGAAAAAGTTTATCTGGAAGAGAAAAATGTATTTTCAAAAATAGCACCTACAGTTAAATTTACCTTGAACCAAAAATCATTAGATATTAAAACAAAACTAGGAGACATTGACACTACCAAGAAAAACACCAACCCATTCGTAATAAAATCTTCATTCTTATTTTTGCAGAATAATACATATAAAAATAGGCCGTCCATTTACACAGATGCTTCAAAAGAAGAACGACTAGTCGGAATTGGTGTATATAATGCCTACAACAATCGTAGATATTCATTCAAACTGCTTAATGAAACTTGCATCACCACAGCGGAATTAATAGCAATTAACACAGCACTTAACTTGATAGACGAAGACGAATTAGCTAACGCAGTTATCTATACAGACTCTAAATCTTCCTGTTTAATTATACAATCTAGTTTAAATTACAAAAAAGTACCTACACTCATACAAGAGATTATTAAAAAAGCAAGTAAATGGAATACGACAATACAGTGGATACCAAGTCATACTAACATAAGTGGGAATGAATTAGCAGATAAATTAGCCAAACAAGGTTTAAATAGTTCAGCAACATTGTCTAACGATATACTCATTAAAGATGCATTTAATACATTCAAAATTAATTTAATGGAAAAAACAAACTTGTGGTATCGGGAATACGCTGAAGAGAAAGGAAAAACTTTTTATCAATTTCAACCAATTATTGAAAAAGAATCATGGTTTTTTAACAAAAATCTCACGAATGAACAAACAAGATTACTCAATAGATTATTAGTTGGTCATGATTACTCTAAGTATTGGAAAGCTAAAATGAAATTAGTAGACGAAGAAAACTGCGATCTTTGTGATGAACCAGAAACTGCAGAACATATTATATCCCGCATAAAATTATATGATGATTTGCACTGTTAAAACCATGCAATTACAATACATATTATAATATTTATTGTAAGTTTATTGTTGACTTTTTCAAACCTTACTGGAATGGTGATGAAGCTACTATACAATTCATGGTTACAGCTAATTGGAAGGTTTTGTTATTGGAAGTCTTATAAAGTCATAACAAATAAACTACCGTAAAATGTATGGATACATCAAATTGCATGGTTTTGACATTAGAAATATGGTGATGTATTTATTTTTATTTTTTAGCAATAGTAAGATCCATTGTAATGTCTTAGTTACGTACTGAAAAACTGCTTTTATTTTTTTTTATTTAATTGAAGGACCACTTAACTCAAGAGGTATTCGGATCCGGTGTTATCTTTATAAATTTAAAATTTCTACTCAAACACAATACCAAAATTAAAAAGTATACAAAAAATATTAACATTAAACATTTCAAAGTAAAAAAAATAAAAAATAAACATTCAAATATAAAAATATCAAAATATTTAAATTACACAAAAACATTGAAAATTTTAATAATTTTAAAATTCTAAAAAATAATATTTTAGGATTCCAACATTTTAACATATTACTAATTAGGAATTAAAACATTTAAACATTTTGTTTTGGTGGACCTTGGACTGATCCGACGAGGCAGAACCGAGGAGAAAGAAAACACGCCGGAAACTTTAACTAAAACTAAACCGCTTTATTTACGTCCGATTCGATTGTGTTTATGTTCGCGACTGAGCTGTTGTCACGGTGCACTGTGGGAACTGTCAAATGCACAGGGGTGTGCATTGCCAGTTGGGGGAATAGGGATGGTCAACCGGAACATACTCCCCCGCCTTGAGGCACAAGTGCCTCAACCCAATAGGGTAGAGGACCCAGTTTTCGCCCTGCTCCAGTTTTCGCCCACCTACTGGATTTAATCTGTATTTAGCTAACTTATACCATTTTTTGGTTGAATTTATTATGCAGGTTTGCATATTCATTCATTTCTAGCTCTAATTGAAACATTCCTAGTGAATTACTATTGTTTATTAAGTTTTTATAAGCATTTAAAAAAAAGCCTTATTGCAGCCGCCATATTTTTGTCAATTCCGACTACAGTGGGTAATAATGTTAATGAGGGAAAACAACTCATTTCGTCCGAAAATAATGTATCTGAATAATTTATTGCTTCACTGCACGTCTGAATTTCATGAAAATATAGTGATTTACCTGTTTCAAAAGTTTACCAAAGGTTATTTCAATAAAATAAAGTGGGCGATTATTGGGGTCATGAAAAAACATGAGATCCAATTTTCGTCCAGGGCGAAATCTAGTATTGTGTTTTCAGATTTTAGCTAGAACCAGTTTTCGTTTACCATAAAAACTTTTCTAATCGCAGCGAAATGTGCTTGAAAATATTTTTGGATCATTCCAGATTATTTTTAAATATTAATTATTTATTTTATTTTATTTCATTCATCAGGGTGTTTTGGTAAAAACATCAGTTCAAAAATTAACCTAAACTCAGATATGGGACACATAGCTCAAACGTGGTAAGAGTTACCAGTAAACATTGTAGAACAAATTAAGTAAAGGAGGGAAAAGTAGTTACACAACATCTTTACAAATAGCACATGTGCTAAATATTTTTATTTAAGAGGTACTCGAAGTTTTCTATTGAGTCAATTCGGGAGCGAATGACCCATAGGGTTCAAGTTCCCCTAATAAAACCAACAACATGGAACTAATTGTAACTGTGTGCCCTTATCTTGGATGAATCGGGACACATGAGTTCTATTAGGAATTTTGTTTAAGTCATATTTTTTATGAGTGCGAACATGTTTTGGTTTTAGTTAGAACCTCAAAATTAGTGGGATATCTGTTAAAAAAACAACTAGGGTTTTTTGAATTTCAATTTAAAAATATTGCAACAAAATTGTGCACATCAATGAAATTGAGCTTCGGGAACATATTGTAAATCAATAGGAGACCATATTTACTTAGTTTTGAGCCATAATTTTATTTGATTTCTTGATTTTTGTCGTGGGCGAAAACTGGTTCTAAGGGTGGGCGAAAATTGGATTTAGGGGGGCGAAAATAGGCACTTCAGAGCACTTTATTAAAACGCAAAATTTCAACAAAAATGAACTTGTAATTGATAAAAACCTTGTGGAAACTTAAAAGCAAATAGTTTGTCAAAGTTTTACAACAAATAGAACCGAAAACCATAAATTGTCATTGAATTCTAGTCAAATTTCTATGATTCCCACTATAAAGTGGGCAATTTCTGGGTCCTCTACCCTATCCGCACGCAGACCCTTCAAACCATTCGCACGTGATTCGCCTTTTCACTCCGCAGTGTCGCCATCCGGTCGTCTCCTGTCTTGTCCGATTACTCCTCCTCCATCGTAGCTTATCTGAATCCGAGGTCCGCCTCCCTGAACGCTGGCATGCAGGACATGCCATCGACTCTAGATCTCGCTTGATGGGCTGTGCATGAGTTCCCACTTGTTCTGCCGCCTCAGCGGGATGGGAACTGCGCCTGATTTCCCGATGAATGTGTTTCGCTTCGGAATCTCGCTGCCCTTCCGCTTCGCCTTCTTTGTTTGTTGCTGAGCTTCATGTATCTCGACAGGAACGCGGTGTCGGTCCATCACAACCACCAACATGTGCCGGCGACGATGTTTTCCTGCCGCAAACGTTACCTCCACGCTTGTTGCCAACCCGTTTTTGCTCGTTGGTTCCTTATTATCCGGGTGGTTGGTCTCCGATACAGTATGCTCCGAATCGTCGACCGGAATTCGCACGATAAAGCATTCATCCTTGATCCGAGTGAGCACTGTGGCTGTCTGACTAGAAGGAGTAAGCTGCTGCGGCTTCGGAACCTCCTCCTAATCCCCAAAAGTGAGCAATGATGCTTCAAAATCCAAATCGTTGTGAATCCGCGCTTGGGGAAGATTGCCATCGATTCCCCGAAGCGTCTCCGCAGGCACTTCCGCACTATTTCCGTTTCCGGATTGAGCTTCCGGTTTGTTGTTGTTGTAGGCAAGGTTGTAGGCCGGATCCTCCTTGGCATCTCCCGATGACAGCAACCGCTCAGCTTGGTCGAGCATTTCCTCCAAATCCGGCCTTAGCTGATCTTTTATCGTGGCGCGTTGCGTCTCGAGAAACAATTGCATCGTATCTCGGATGTCGCGTTGGATGTTGGTGGTTTTGCTTCCGGATGTCCGGATACCCGATTTTGCCGGTTTGTTGGCCGTAACGTACCTCTCCATGATGTTCATCGCGCTGTAGTAGGACTCGTTGAACTCCTCCCGATAGTCGTGCATTGCCGGGTTTTCTTCTTCTTCCTCGATGGCCGTCTGCGTTCGCCGGAAGTCTCAAAAAAATACTGAAAAAAATATCGAGTGCGGCACTAGAGTTTCAGTTCCAAGATGGCGGCGAAACTCGTGCGGAACTAGCGCGAGTTTCTTCAAAGAAACACTTTGACAACTCTGAGTGCGGCACTTAGTGTGGAACTAGCCATCAAACGAACGTACCATTAGCTGTTGTCACGGCGCACGCTGGGAACTGTCAAATGCACAGGGGTGTGCATTGCCAGTTGGGGGAATAGGGATGGTGAACCGGAACACATTTAAACATTTAAACATTTAAACATTTAAACATTAAAACATAAAAACATAAAAACATAAAAACATTAAAACATTAAAACATTAAAACATTTAAACATTTCAACATTTAAACATTTAAACATTTAAACATTTAAACATTTAAACATTTAAAATTTCAACATTTCAACATATCAACATTTAAAAATTTTTGATTTTGAGTTTTGATTATCTACTTGCGTATGTATTGCGTGTACGTACACGAAAAAAAGTGAGGTTAAATTTTGTCCGGCCAGCAAAATCATATGGTGCGCTAGTATGCGTACCCGAAACGTCATAAAGCTCTATATGTATAAAGCGCGACCTTCTTGTACCGAACCAGGGGGGCGACATCTATATCTCACTACAGGCAGCTCGCCCGCAGCCAACACAAGCTGTCAACTTCGGCACCAGAACAAAAGGGAGCTGTCAATTACGGCGCCAGCACAAAAGAACAGCTGTTCGTTACGGAACCAAAACAAAGCAACTGCGCACTGTAAAAAAAGTACAAAAACTGCAGGCATAAAATGGAAATAAAGTAATTATTGTTTTTATGTAAAATTTTACCGCAATGTACGTTTAAAAGTTAGTGTATGTTTTTGAGGTGATTTTTATCAATTTATTTGCAAAATAAACTACTAAAGTTGGGATTATTAAGCACACATCGGGCCGATGACCTCATTTAAAGTTGTACTTTTATCACATGAAACGTTTAACTTAACTACTGTGTAATTTGACTTTTACTACAGTAATTCTTATAACAAAAATTGAATTATTAATAAAAAAAATATTTTTGTTTTCACTGTGCGCAGTTTGCGCGCGTTATCAATCTCAATCACCCAAGATGGCGGCTTTAAGCATCCCCCTGTACCGAACGCACCATTACACCGAAACCGTGCGACCCTCCTCAAACAAACACAACATGGTTGAGCGAGCTGTCATTTGTTTTAATTATAAAGTATACAAAATAGTCCACCTACTCGAGATCTTTTTTGTATCTAATGTAAATCAAGTAAAATAATGTAAATTAGCCAATGTGGATTTGTAAACAACAGTCTATCCTGCTCATTTTGTATGTAAACACGAACTGACGTGATCAAGACAGACTGTTGCTTACAAATCCACATCAGCCCATAACCATTGTTTTGCTTGGAATATCAACTAACGTAATGGAGTTGCTCTTTGTTTACGCTTCGACATTGGCCCAATTATATTTGTTTGCTTGATTGTAGATTTTTCAAGGTATTTATTTTTGTATGTCTACAAATAATTGGGTCCTGAAATGAAGCTTGGATTGCTGATATTATTAATTACAGCGATAAAGCTTATTTTTCTGAGTACAATGACCCTTTGTACGACCACAAAGAGTTTAAAATGGATTTTTAAATCAATTTTGAAAAATTAACCTCGCGGTCCTTCTTGACAGAAAAGCTTCTACTTGACAGCGTTCCAAGGGGACTATAGTTGAACCATCGAAAAAATGTTGTCTTGTCAACATTTTTTTGCATTAAAATGAAAAAAAAGTGATCAGAAATGGTTTTTAATCGTGTTTTTTACCGTTGTACATCAAAAATGACATAGGGCTTTAGTACCCAATTGGGTCCTAAAATGAAACTTAGATTGCTGATATTATTGTTTACAGCGATAAAGCTTATTTTTCTGAGTACAATGACCTTTTGTACGACCACAAAGAGTTTAAAACTAGGTTTAAAATGGATTTTTAAATCAATACTGAAAAATTAACCTCGCGGTCCTTCTTGACAGAAAAGTTCCTACTTGACAACTCGTTCCAAGGGGACCATAGTTGATCCATCGAAAAAATGTTGTCTTGTCAAAACAAAAAATTGCATTAAAATGAAAAAAAAGTGATCAGAAATGGTTTTTAATCGTGTTTTTTACCGTTGTACATAAAAATTGACATAGGGCTTTAGTACCCAATTAAAACAGAGTGAATCAGCTACCAAAAAAAAGCTTTATTGTGCAGCACAAGCTTACCAAACGAACGCACCAATGCAAGTGACATGTAGCGTACTGAGCGTACTCAAACGAACGCACCATCGAGCTGTCAAACTTTTTCACTCACGCGTGTTCGATCATGTCCGCGTAGTTGTTGGTTTTGGTGTCGAATTTTCCGCAATAAATCGCGTGTGAAAGTTTATTGGGCGCTTGCCCAAGCATATTTCGATTTAGTTCCCGTCTTTTGTTGAAAAGGCCCGCCGGGGACCAAGCCGGAATCACTCCGAGATTGTGACTAGGTGTGGAACGACGATTTTCAGCAACTTTGGTAAGTATTTCGAGAGTGGAGAAATTTGGATCTTGGAATTGTTTCCAACTGTGTTCGTGGGGGAGACCGGAGTCCCTCCCCACTTTTTTTGCAAGCAGTGACATTACCAAACTTTTCGGCACCTTCCGCAAACGTCAAACCAGTCCGAAGTTGGTGTCGGATCTCTTCCGGAAAAGATTCGGCAACAAATTTGTATGGTTTGACGTTGCGGAGGATGCCGAAAAATGTCAACAAATCACTTGTTGCATTGGAAATAGTAGCAGCAGGCATTTTTCTTGCTTGGGCAGCTCGTTTTAACAATCTTTTGTATTTGGTTTCCAACAGGGAATATTTCGACCATGGATCATTTGAAGCTGTTGGCGCTCTATTTGGCCGAGGAACTACACCAGCGACGAACTCCAACCACAGAGTAACCCTCTGCACCTGCCTACACTCAAACTCCTTTCTCCATTCATGTCGTTCATCACCGGCCGATTTCGTCACTGTTGGCAGTATCCGTCGCACCGTGCCCTGTGAAACCTGTAACCAGCAGAATGAATCCCTTCTACCCACACCAATGCTGTTTACGTAAGCGGTTCTCTTTGTGGTAAGCTGATTTAAATTTTAAAAGAATCATTTGTTGAAATCATAACGAGGATAAATTCTCTAATTCCAGCGGACCAGTATGTACAACAAAATTGGACATCCGTCTCCGGATGTTCTGGTCAGACAGGAAGCAAGAAGAGGAACCTCAACCAGAGCTAACAAACGATGTGCTCATCGTTGAGATCTTGGAAGGCACGGATGAGGTCGTCGAGTACAAGAACAATGTAAGCTTTTTCGATAATTTTGAAAATAATTCTCCACATCAACTAATTTATTATACTGTTCCTCAGGTACTCGTCTATGTACCAAAAGATTAATCCGGCCTTTTCCTTGAAGACGGTGGCTCGCGGCAGGCTTGAATCCCATTTCTCGTTGGGTAAGTTTCACCGCAAAGCAGCGGGAGTTGCCAAAAAATAATTACTAATAATCATTCGCAATCCACAGAATTGAATAGAAACCCACACCGGAACACAAAAGCTACCAGAGTTTCCCGAGCTCATTATTCACAACGAGAATTGAGAACGAACGTGAACTAATCCCGGCTCCAGTATTGAAGATAGATCTCCAAAGAAAAAAAAAGTCACTGGAGTTGCAGTTTGGAGTGTTGGTAACGCAAATAGAATTAAAACAAAAGTGAAATGTAAACAAAACGAATTAAAATTAAAATAAATTCTAATGTACCTACAATTCATTGTACTGTTTGAATATAGTTTTTACAGTACCATTTAGTAGGAAACAAACGATAATAAACTATAATTTTACTGTGAAATTCACTGCAATGATTATTTATTTCAATGTACGGATAGAGTGAAAACAGTACTACAGTAGTTGTTCGGTAACTGGGCTGAGAATGTAGCCCAGTCACCGAATTCTGCTCGCTAACTGGGCTGAATAGAAAATTTCGAGGGGACCACCTATGCATAACATTTTCGTGATAAAACATTAAAATAAAAGTTACTCAAATTAATTTACAATACTTACTATTCATATTTCTATAATTGTGAGTTAAAATTGAATAAATTTTCGAAAAAGTCTTTGTATTTTTTGAAAACGACTTTTGCATCCATTAACCCCTCGGTCATTTTGTTTTGTTTTGGTTTTTTGACGTTTGTCTGCTTTTTAACTGGGCTACGGCCCAGTTATCGAGCGCCCAGTTAAAAAGCAGCCCAGTTAAACAGCGCCCAGTTACCGAACAACTACTGTATTTAGTAGGAAAAAAATGATAAAGGACTATAATTTTACTGCGTAATCCATTGTAATGCTTGCTGTTTTTATTATAAATGTATGATGTTTTCTATAGTCAGGGCAAGTTTTTGAATGAAAAATGCAACATTAGATTAACAGTAAAATGCGTCGTATTTGGAAAAAAAATGTATGGAAAAATTTCGAAATTTTTATGGTACCGGTGCATAACAACCCCCCTTTTTTATGGTAAAATCCCAAAATACGACGCAAATTATCTTAAAAAACGATGCTGTCTACTGTTAAAACACTGTCAAAATGACAATATATTTTATCGTTTTGTAACGTTAAAATTTACTGTAAGTTCATCAGAAATCTTTATGCGGGATTACATTGTTGTAAGTTTGGACACACTCGTACAAAATACTCGTTCGACTGTCGTTTTAGAAACCTTTTAGATTTATTTAAAACAAAAGATTTGAATTTATACGTTGAAGTTTTTGATTTTTTAAAAGAAATTAAAGCTGATATTTAGATGTTTCTGATAAGATTAGTTGACAAATGGCTATGACTAAACCGGCGAATGATTCAGTGATCTGAGTATTAGCGACATCGTCGTGCTTGCGTCAAGCGGCAAAAAAACCACAGGGCATTATAGTCACAGCAACTGAGCCCTCCAAATGAGCTGACAGCTGTTGGCTCGCACAGATAGGAAGAAGAAGAAGAAGAGGATAAATTTGGCCCGAAATTCAGAATTTCTACCGAAATATAAGAGAAAGAGAAGTCAATCGGCTAACCGAAGCGGAGCCAGATTTGGAAGCCAAAAAAGAAGCCAATTGACTTCTCTTGCTTTTGGACCGAAACCTGTTGAACAATACAGCTGGATATGGAATGGAATTTCTAACGTTTAAATACGGGTCATTCCATCTCAACTGTGCACGAAAAAGTGCAAATTTGAAAATTACCCTCTCCGATCCTGCTCAAATTTGGCAGAGCTGTTGATACTATCAAAACATGCAAAAATCCCGAATTTCATCCAAATCGGACCACCCCCTCCATTTTTGTACCTCCCCAAAAAATCGACTTTTTGGCGATTTTTGACCAAACCTCCTAGTTTCATACGGCGATAGCTCAGGAACCACAAATCTTAGAGGGTCGGTCTTAGACTCAATTTTGAAGGAAATTGGACGTAGAATCCATTTCCGTGATCAAAATTTAGATTAATTTATTTTTTCTACCTGTATTGCGCAATTGAAAACTTTAAACGGCCGTATCTCAAAACACCCCAACTTATTTTTTTTATTTGACCTCACCATCGTGTTCCCCGGCCAATTTTACATAAGAATCACTTATCGACAGAAATGAATATGTTTTGTTCCAGAGATATCGAATTTTAAAGTTTTGTGTTTTCGAGATTACCTACATCAGCTTCATTCGCCGCATCTGCTAGAAGCACACAGGCGGGCTGATCAATAACTGCTACCTGGTGTTCTGGGAGATAGTTAATTTAATTTATCTTTTTATAATTTTACGCAAATATTTATTCAAATGGCTAATAGGGGAAATTCTCGTATGTTTGGCAGGTTAAGTCAAAAAGCCGTAATTGCCAATGGTAAACAAAGCCTATTTTGCATCGGTATCCGACCTACTTACGAAAAAACAAATTTCAAAAATGCTTAAGATTGTTCATCAACTCGTCTCTCAAGTGCCCCAAACTGAAAAAAAAAATTAAATTTTGTTACAATTGGGAGAAAAACAAATATTAGTGTCGGAGGTCACGGTGGCTCTTACGGCTTTTTGAAAACTCACCCGAGATTTTCACTATTTAAACAACAAATTTTGCAAAACTTTTGGTAGAAACTTGCTTGTTCACTTCTTTCTTATTGAGCTATTTATCACTCGATTTCAGTTGAAAACGCTTTTAATCAGCTGTAATTGAATGCCAAAGCGCTGATATGGCAACATTAGAAGAACGCTGGAATTAGATGCTGTTCCCCTACCTTGATCAATCTATTTTTGTGAAAAAAATATTTATTGGGTTATTTTGAATGCACCGTTTATTTACGTGTTGCTAACCGTTTTAGAGAACCTCCGAGGCCATGACTAGGGCCTTTATCATGGGCGGTAGCAAAATAGTACCATTCAGCAAAAACCCCAAAACCTGCTTTATTATTATTATAGTTTATTATTGACACTTTACCATAATTTGGCAAATCTCATTTATGGGTTAAAAGATTGATCATATTAAATCAATTTTTATATTGTGAGCCAGCTTCATTTGATTAAAAGATGATTTTGGTCAAGGTACATTTTTTTAAATCCTTTATACGTGAGGACAGCAGCCGTATTGTGTTCCAAGAATCCAAGAATGACAGAAGAAAAAAAACACTGTTGTTCGGACGATGTCGAAATCATCGCAACAAAATTTGGGGAATTAGCCGCTTTGCAGCAGATCAAACTTTGTGATTTTCTTACATTTTTCAGTTTTATACTTTACAGAAATCCTTTTCCTACTCCTTGTGATCGTCCTTCACTAGAGTACAACAAATCAACAAATTTTATTCATTTTAATTCATATTTATAACTCAATAATGTATCGTGCACTTATTGTTCAGTGTTACTAACAAGATTAATTGCATTTTGCATCGGAATCCAATTCTGCCCTTTACTGTGTGTCGTTATTGCTCTGTCCTGTGGGTTAGCACAGAAATTCACTTCATTCATTGTTTTTAACAGATAAACATTCGCGATTAAACTCCAGTTTCCTACAGTGTTATACAGTTATTTTTTGCCCAATTTGATAAAGATTATTTATGATGAAATATTATTTCAATAAATGACCAGGTAGCAGTTATTGATCAGCCCGCCTGTGTGCTTCTAGCAGATGCGGCGAATGAAGCTGATGTAGGTAATCTCGAAAACACAAAACTTTAAAATTCGATATCTCTGGAACAAAACATATTCATTTCTGTCGATAAGTGATTCTTATGTAAAATTGGCCGGGGAACACGATGGTGAGGTCAAATAAAAAAAATAAGTTGGGGTGTTTTGAGATACGGCCGTTTAAACTTTTCAATTGCGCAATACAGGTAGAAAAAATAAATTAATCTAAATTTTGATCACGGAAATGGATTCTACGTCCAATTTCCTTCAAAATTGAGTCTAAGACCGACCCTCTAAGATTTGTGGTTCCTGAGTTATCGTCGTTTCAAACTAGGAGGTTTGGTCAAAAATCGTCAAAAAGTCGATTTTTTGGGGAGGTACAAAAATGGAGGGGGTGGTCCGATTTGGATGAAATTCGGGATTTTTGCATGTTTTGATAGTATCAACAGCCCTGCCAAATTTGAGCAGGATCGGAGAGGGTAATTTTCAAATGCTGTTCCGCTTCAGATGGAATGACCCATACTCAATTGCAGAAACGAATCCCCCGGCAGCTCAGAACTCATCACAAGTCAAACCCGAACAAATGGATTCCGACGAATCAGAACTCTGCTTGGAATCGTTCGCACCGTCACCGCAGCCAGATGATATCGAACCGAAACCAGCTTCACCATCCCCGGATCCACTGGACATCAAGGAAGAACCGATAGAGTTCGAACCCAGCCCCCAGTTCCATGTGGCCGCTCCCGATCCGCTGCAGATTCAGGGCTGTCTGTTCTGCTTCCGCGAACTGGCCAACGGACTCGGCGCCGAAGATCCGTCGCTGCCCAAAAAGATCGAGTTCGTGCTGGTGGCCAAGTTCAACTTCCGAAAGGCGCCCTACAAGGTCCCGTGCTGCACCAGCTGCGTGAAGATGTTCAACCTGTTCTACACGTTCAAGCGAAGCTGCCTGACGGCACTGGTCCGGCAGGATGAGCAGCAAAAGGCGAAGGTTTTGGAACCGATCGAGCTGGAAGCGGCAAAAAAGAAACCTGCTGCCGTGCGGGAAAAGGAACCGGAAGCGCTCGCTGAACTTCAACAGTTGCTGCCGGAAGTGACGCTCGTGAAGGTAGCGAAGCCGACGGTGCAACCCAAGAAGCCATCGGTGGCCGTTTTCAATTGTTCGATATGTCCAGCGAACTTCATCAACAAAAACGAATATGGCTATCACATGAACGGGCACAAAGGTGGCAATATCGAGGCGTGAAGGTGAAGTTACTGATTGATTTGTTTTTTTAGACATAAATCCCTTCAAATGTGGGATCACCACTTGCCAGCAAGCGTTTCCCAGTCCAAAGGCGTGCACTCAGCATGAAGCCATGTGCGCATCAACACCCAAAACTTGCAAAATCTGTTCGTTGGAGTTTCCGACGGCAGCTGAACTTGAAGCTCACAATACTGCCCACATTCCTTCGGTTTGCCCGCGATGTAACGGGATGTTTGCGCTAGCGTATGTTTGGTGCTTTGTTTTTTAAAGAAATGCTTTATTAAATCTACATAATTCCAGTAAGGACTGCCAGAACCACATGACGGTTTGTCAGAGCGTAGAAAACGATCCTCAGTCAGACACCAGCAGCCAACAATCCAAGAAACCGCACTCCGAGAATAACCCCGAAGGGTCCGAATCCTCCGACCAGGATGAAGCCTCCACCGGTGCGCGTTCCTGCCGCAACTGCGGTCACAAATTCCCACTGGCCGGCGATATTTTGTTCCACCACCAACGCAAGTGTGGAGCGCTGCGGAAGCGTGTCAAGTGCCCACGCTGCGATAAGCATTTTACCCGGAAAGGAACGCTGGAGGCGCACCTCCGGCGACACGACGGCATACGTCCCTTCCAGTGTGGCAAGCCCGGCTGCGCGAAAACTTTCTTCAACCAGGGGGCGTGCGCCAACCACGAGGAAGGCTGCGGAACGCTGGGATTCGTTTGTGACGTGTGCGGAGCTACACTTTCGACGCAAGGTTCGCTCAAGCTGCACCGGGACAAGCACGAGGAACCCAAGATGCAGTGCAATCAGTGCGAGAAGCGGTTCCATGACAAGTTCGTGCTTCAAAATTTCAGCAAAAACCCTATTTCAATACTACAATTGCAGGCGGAGCCTCCTGAAGCACATGTCGGTGCACTCGGACGAGCGCAAGTACGAGTGCAAAGTGTGCGGCAAGCGGTTCAAATCGGGCGAAGCTAACCGCGTCCATCAGCGGATTCATACCCATGAGAAGCCGTACGCATGTCCGGAGTGTGACCAGCGGTTCACGTACAACTGCTCGCTGAAGGCGCACCTGGAGAAGAAGGCGTGCCTGGTGCGATGAGCTTTTTGAGGGTATGGAAATAAGCGTTTGGAAGTGTTAAAAGCGCATTCTCTACTTCGAGCAGTTAAAAAAGTTTATTGTCTCACTCATAAGACTGTTTCTCTCTATGCTAAACTATGAAAGAAAAGTTCAAACTTTGAGGTTGACAAAGTACGCTCCTCGAAAGGGAAGGGAAACAGCTTTACGACTTTGTCAAACCAACATGGTACAAACTAAAAAGTGGTAAATTAACACTATTGAATCACCGGATGTGTAGTTTATCTGAAAAAAGGTGCAACTAGCTATGTTACACTTGACCAGAGCCGTACCTCGAGTCCACGGCGCCCACGTTTGTATAATTTGATATAAATTTTCAATGGTTGCTTCAAAGAGTTTGAATTGAAAACCTAAAATAAGAGTTATAAATATGATTTCTTAAAAATAAAACAAAAATGCTGGTGATTTATCGTTATTAAAGTGTTTATTTTATTTTTCTAAATCATATTGATACTCTTAATTAAAATTAGTTTTATACAAATTTAAAATCTGCCAAGGATTGATACCTAAGAGCATGCAATGGCACTGACCTTGTTGTGTGCTCTTCGGTTGACGTCCACGTAAGGAACATCCTGGAAAGAGCGTAACTAACAACATCCGTAGTTCTGTTAGATCATCCGAATTATCTTGATCAGAACAGTATAGCTCTGGTTCCTTGCGAGTGTCCTATTTTCTTACCTCCACGTTGGCTTGGTTTTCATGATGACCTAGCTGGTGGCCTGTTGAAACGGATCGTAAACTTTTGACCACCGCGGGTCAGAGTCGAGACGGCTAAAAGAAAGGGGCGCGACAATGTGGGAAAGGGAAGTAATTTGTGATTGTAGACGGTATTGTTTTGATTCGCAGTATGTTGAGTCAACTGCTGTGGATGTACCTGAAACATCGCACAACGGGGTTTCTCTTCTCTTCATTCTCAGCTACCACCTATCTCCTATTTTTATTATGCTCTTCTGATTCCCAATTCTTCACTGATTCTTCTATTTAATATCCAACATTTGATTTTAATTTTACTAACTTTTGATTCTCTTATCTCTCAAAGCTTTTCCACTCTTTTCTATCAATTGATACTGCTGTAACAAACTTTGTTTTGTTTTTTTTTCCTTAAAAATATACTTTTCTTTAATGTACTACACTCAGAAAAAAGAACTGGCAAAATCCATAAGAACGTCTTATGACCTTTCGACATCAGGATTTTATTCGGATGTCATAAGATTTTCTTATGGCTGGGAGGGGAAATTTGACAAAGCCGTTACTTAAGATTTCCATTGAGTTATCTTATGACATTCATAGATGGAATTGTGTACAGAATATATGGCAATGCTCATGGAGATCATATTAACAAACATCGTTTTTCATAACCATTTTTCTTATTTTTTGTTGAATGAAAACAAAAATTAATTTCAATTTTAAACGTATATATTTTTAAACTATCGTTTTATACCCAAAACTTCATTTCCTTTTTTGCTTCGAGGAGATGTTTTCTCCGACCTTCGACCAGTCGCTGCACGGAACTGTCGTCATCGATGCTATTCTCCGGATCCTTCTGGAGGATGCTGAGCAGGGCCGCCGTTGGAACCAACGGTCGTTAATGTTACCTGAAAATACCCAAATAAAATATTCAACTTCGAACCAAAACCCACGAAACACCCGCCACAGAACTTACCTGAGCCTTGGAGGTCGCGGTAAACAAGAAAATTGATTCGTCCGATCAGAAACTCATAGCGGCGGCAACAGCTTTGTGTAGTTGTTACCGGAACCGGTCTGCAAGATCCGTCTTTTCGACATCTTGAAATGTCAAAAAAATTCACACTAGCATCTTACGCGAAAACCATTGACAAATTACAGATGAATTCCATAAGAATTTCTTATGAAGTCCATAGTCTATCAACAGTGGACCAAATTCATAAGTAAAGATTAGTTATAACCATATGAATTTATAGTGACGGTCATAAGATTGTCTATGAAAATCGCGAGAGGCTAGTGGATACTCAAATCAGGCAGCACATAAGATGTGGACTTATGAAAATCTTACATTCTTTTTCCTCAGTGTAGTAATATCAAGTCTATTTCAAGCAAAACATTGTAAAAGGACCCAAGTCAAAAAAGTAAACAAACAGCTTTTTTGTTGCAAACGATGCTAAGAACCTTTAACTAACGCTACATATTGAATAAAGAATAAAAAAGAACACTTTTGTGTGAAAAAAATAGAATTTTACAAAGGCCCAAACCCATGACTTTTTGTTTGTTTCGAAGATTTCTCATAGACCATTTGCTCCCGAGGACCAATATGGAAACTGGGTTGTTTTGATTTTGAAAACGTGTTAGCTCAGGGACGAAAACAATATTTTTCAAAACAAAGACCAGAACGTGTATGGCCCTTTGTTTCAAATATTAGGAAAATAACCAGCGGCCGGGACAGAACGGAGCAGCAAGGCCACGGAACACATTACTGTTTCCGGCTGCGACGATAAAGACGGCCTCATCAACCTGGAACACCGGAACGCCCAATAGTTCACACAGCTAGCTTAGAAGTCCATGCAGTACTGGCGGGAATGACGTTCCATTAAATTTTCATCTTGTCTTCGTTCATTGACGGAGGTCGCGGGGGAAGTGAAAGTGGTGGCGGCGGATGGGGACTTCCGGATAGTGGTCGCAGTAGCTATTCGAACTCTTCGTCTCGCTACAAGCAGTTCTCCTTGGCCAGTATCGAAAATTACGCCAAAACTTTCGACCAGATCGAGATCACTTGCCAAAATCTGTTTTGTCCATTTCGAAGAAGCTGGAATCGGGTGAGTGGAAAAATTTGAAAGTGCAAATTCCAAAACATTAATATTTGTTTTTGAATCCCTCTGTTAGAACCCAAAACCCTGCTGTCCCTCTTCTTCAACTCTTTCACGGAGGAAACCCTGCGGATACACTCAGGTCGCACGTCACCAACGGGCGTCTACCCGACTTCGGCAGCAACGACGTGTACCCCCGCAAACGTCTATATCGGTAATCAACCCAACTGACGACGTCCTGAACAACCTGGCAAAGATGTTAAATGCTGGTGACGATTGCGGGACTGACCACACAAGCAAGCTCGACGACATAAGCGCCAATACTTCGTGCCGTAGTCGGAGCGGTCGATGGTTTATTATTCGAAACAAAAATATGCTGGCCCTGGGCACGATCATAAAACTAGGTTGCTGTGATTGCTGCGACGAGGAGGAGGAAGGGTTTGATGGAGAACCGATACAAGTCAGCGCTGTTCCGGAATCGAAAAATGAACATCGAGCGTGCTGGTCGACATAAAAACGACGTCGGTTGAGTTGCCCACGGAGTTTATCAATTTTTACATAAGTAACTGTAATTCATGTCATGTGATGAGTAAAATGTTGGAGATTTAAGCTGTCCACTTGTCTGTGGTAGATTAGTAAACAAGAAGAAATGAGTAAACGCCCTTTAGCGTGTAGCTCAACTCCTGTCAGATATTTTCACTCTGCTGTAAACACTCTCGAATATAACTTTGACAAACGTACACGCGGTTTTATTTCTACTGCCGCTCCACCTTTTACAGGTTATGGGCCTGTTCGAACGCGTTTGTTCGAGTTAAAAAAGTTTTTCGCCGCGAGTTTTCGGAAGTTTCGCGATCGAAATGTCCACGGGCGGGGACGGAGCTGATGCTCCCGGGCGCGCTGCCACAAAGCAAACCCTGTCGAATCTGCCGCCGATGGAGCTCCTGATGGGCCGTGAAAACTGGCCGGATTGGAAGTTCGCTGTGCAGACGATGTTGGAGGTTGAAGGCCTTTGGGACGCAGTTGAACCGGCAGCAGGCGCCGTGGTCGACCCGGTGATGGACAAGTTGGCCAAGGGGCGGATCATCCTCATGGTCCACAAATCGAACTTCCACCACCTCAGGGGGGTGCAAACGGCGAAGGAAGCTTGGACGAAGCTCGAAAATGTCTTCGAGGATTCCGGATTGACTCGACGGATGGCGCTAATCAACAAACTGACGTCGACGAGGCTGGACAACAGCGAGTCGATGCAAGCGTTTGTGTCCGACATCCTGGAGGCCGCACACCAGTTGCGCGGAATCGGCTTTGACGTGACGGACGAGTGGGTCGGATCGTTCCTGCTCAACGGATTGCCAGCATCGTATCGTCCAATGATTATGGCCTTGGAAAATTGCGGACAAGCAATCACAGGGGATCTAATCAAGACGAAGCTGCTGCAGGAGGTGTCTGTTCCGTCGGAGGGGGCCGCGTTCGCAAGCAACAAGCAGCACAAGAAGTCGACGAAAAGCCACCAGAGCAATCCACCCAGCAGTCACCCGAGCACATCCAAAGGACCGAAATGTCGGCGCTGCCACAACTACGGTCACATCGCTCGTGATTGCAAGATGAAGGAGCCGAAGAAAGACGGAAGTGCTTGGTGCACCGTGTTGTCGGCACTCAACGAGGAGGATGACAACTGGTACTTTGACTCCGGCGCATCGAACCATTTTTCGAAGTCGGACGCGATGCTGGAGGATCTTCAGCAGTATGGAGGAACCGTGGTTGCAGCCAACAGAGGGGCGATGAAGGTCGTGGCGAAGGGGCGGATGCAGCTCACCCCGAAAAGTTGCCCGGATTCCCCGATCGTCGTGAATGACGTGCAAGTCATCCCGGAGCTGTCATCGAACCTGCTGTCAGTCAACCAGATCGTGAAGCGAGGCTGCACGGTAATCTTCAACTCCGTTGGAGTGAAGGTGCTGAACTCGGACGGTGACGTCATGGCAACTGGAACTCGTTACCGGGAACTGTTCAAGCTCGATCTGCGATCGCAGGAAACGAAGAGCGCACTCGCTTGCTCGTCTGCGGTTGGTCTCGAGGTCTGGCACCAGCGCCTGGGACACCTGAATTTGCCGAGCGTTCGAAAGCTAGCCAGTGGACTCGCCAACGGGATCAAGATCGTCGGAACCGACAAGGAGGACTGCAAGGTGTGCCCGATGGGGAAGCACACACGACAGCCGTTCAACAAGAAGGGTTCGCGCGCTACCGGGATGCTCGATGTGGTTCACACCGACATCTGCGGACCGTTCGAAGTGCCATCGATGGGCGGAAGCAGATACTACATCCTGTTCGTGGACGACCGTTCCCGAAAGATGTGGGTGTTCTTCCTGAAGACGAAGTCGGAGGAGGAAGTCTTGAGAACCTTCAAGGAGTTTCACCGGATGGTCGAACGCCAGTCCGAGCGCAAGCTGAAGGTGCTGCGAAGTGACAACGGGAAGGAGTACGTGAACAACGGTATGAGAAGCTACCTGAAACAGCACGGCATCGTGCACCAGACGACGAACCCCTACACCCCAGAACAAAACGGCATGTCCGAGCGCGGAAACCGCACAATTGTTGAGCGCGCTCGATGTCTACTGTTCGGAGCTGGACTGGAGAAGAAGTTCTGGGCGGAAGCCGTGGGCACAGCTGTTTACCTGCTCAACCGGTCTCCCACGCAAGGTCACGAATCGACGCCGGAAGAGGTTTGGACAAGCAAGAAGCCGGATTTGTCGCACCTGAGAATCTTCGGCACCAAAGCGATGGTCCAAATCCCCAAACAGAAGCGACGGAAGCTGGACCCGAAGTCGCACGAGTGCATTTTTGTCGGCTACGACGAACACGTGAAAGGGTATCGGTTCTACGACCCGCAGTCACGGAAAGTCTTCAGCAGCCGCGAGGTCCGCTTCATCAACGAAGGCGTACTGGAGAAGCAGGAGGATCAACGTCAAGAGCAAGTGGTGCGGCTGGACATCGAACCGTACGTGCCGCCGACAGCAAGTGGTTCGCCGAATCGCTTTGTGGAAATCGACGACGCCGCCGAGAACGAGCTGAAGAATCCCGACACGGACCGTGTCCCGGATGTCGACAACAGCGAGGACGAGTTTCTTGGGTTCGAGGAAACAGCTGGCTCAGTGACCGACGTGACCTCCGTGCTCCCACCGCAATCATCTTCAAATCCTCCGTTGTCACCGGAGTTGAGGCGCAGCGGTCGGGAGCACAAACTTCCAGGCAAGTACGATGATTTCCATGTTTCGCTCAGAGGTTTGCCGCGTCCCAATCCCTTACAGGAGGTCGAATCAACCGATACCAGCGACGACGACGCCAGCGAGGACAACTCGTCGGAGGAATCCGATGACCCGGTCCCGCCGAGTCGCGACACGAGCTGCGTGGTGGCCACAGCCAGGAGTCTGGCAGTCGACGGCGATCCCTTGACCCACAAGGATGCGCTGTCTCGAGAGGACTCTGCAAGCTGGAAGAAGGCCATGTTCGACGAGTACGAGGCGCTGATGGCGAACGACACCTGGACGCTGACGGAACTACCGAAAGGCAGAAAGGCCATCAAGTGTCGGTGGGTCTTCAAGACCAAGCACGACGCGAGTGGTAATGTAGATCGGCACAAGGCGCGGTTGGTTGTGAAAGGATTTTCGCAGCGAAAGGGGGAAGACTATGACGAAACCTACTCGCCAGTCGTACGTCACAGTTCCCTGCGATATCTGTTCGCGCTCTCCGCCAGATATGACTTGTCGATGGACCAGATGGACGCCACAACCGCCTTCCTGCAGAGCGAGTTGGAAGAGGAAATTTTCATGGAGCAGCCACCCTGTTTCCAGGACCCGACCAGACGCAACCTGGTCTGCCGCTTGAACAAAGCGCTCTACGGATTGAAGCAGTCAAGCCGAGTGTGGAACGGAAAGTTGGACGCCGCACTGAAACGTTTTGGTCTGCATTCCTCGAAGTACGACCCGTGCCTGTACAACCGGATCGCCGACGGAAAGATACTGTTCGTCGCAATCTACGTCGACGACGTCGTGATCGTTTCCAATGACGAAGGGGTGAAGAACGAGATCAAGGCCAAGCTGAGCAGCACATTCCGGATGAAGGACTTGGGACCTGTCAGCAGCTGCCTGGGCATCCGCGTCACCCGCGGACAAGGCTGTGTCGCGCTGGACCAGCAAGCATACATTGAATCGATGCTCACCCGGTTCAACATGCAGAACGCCAAGCCCGTGTCGACACCATCGAACCCGTGCGTGAAGCTGATCAAGGAGATGGCGCCGAAAACGGCGGACGAGGCGGAGAAGATGAAACGAGTTCCCTACCCCGAAGCCGTAGGAAGTCTGATGTACCTGGCCACCTGTACCCGGCCGGACATCATGCACGCAGTGAACCAACTGAGTCGTTTCAACGCAAATCCTGGGCCGAAGCACTGGGAAGCAGTCAAACACCTGTTCCGGTACCTACGAGGCACGTGCGGGTTGAAGCTGCGTTACAGGAAGCACGGCAACACAGAGCTAGTCGGGTACGCCGACGCAAGCTGGGCATCGGATTTGGACGACCGGAAGTCAACAAGTGGCTACATCTTCATGCTGCAAGGAGGTGCAGTTGCTTGGAGCTGCAAGCGACAGCCGACTGTCGCGCTGTCAACCTGTGAAGCCGAGTATATGGCTCTGGCTGCCACTGTTCAGGAAGCTTCGTGGTGGCACGGATTGTTGGCTCAACTGGGACGAAAGCAACCGATCGAGCTACGCTGCGATAACCAGAGCGCCATCTGCATCGCCAAGAATGGAGGTTACACGCCGCGTACCAAGCATATCGACATTCGTCACCATTATATCCGTGACGCCCTCGACAAGAAGATCGTGCAGCTGACCTACGTCAGCACGGACGAACAGACGGCGGACGGCCTGACAAAGTCTCTGGAACAGATCAAGCTGGAGCGCAACCGATCAGCGATGGGGATCAGCGGATCAGCTTAAGGAGGTGTGTTGGAGATTTAAGCTGTCCACTTGTCTGTGGTAGATTAGTAAACAAGAAGAAATGAGTAAACGCCCTTTAGCGTGTAGCTCAACTCCTGTCAGATATTTTCACTCTGCTGTAAACACTCTCGAATATAACTTTGACAAACGTACACGCGGTTTTATTTCTACTGCCGCTCCACCTTTTACATAAAATAATGCTAATTTTTCGATATTTAGGTATTTTATTTAAATGTAACTAACATATTTTGCTTATTGAATACGATCCGATTTGTTGATGAATTTTTTTTTTTTTTTTGAATTAAATATACTTTATTGAATCTTTCTTATAATAAGTACATTTGGTTTACATAATAAGTGGTCAGCTGTGGCTCTTCAGCTTTAGTTTGCTTTTCGTGATTTAAACACTGTTCATATTCATAACTTTAAAAGTATATGATTTATCATTTTTGTAACACTAGGTACAATGAAGAAAAAAAAAAATTAAGAAAACATAACCTAACCTAAAACTAACTTAATCTTACCATAAACTAAACCAATCCTTGAATCAAGGGGTATTCAGATATAGCACATTTTTCCCTGAATTTCAAACATTTTTCTTGAATCTTCTGATCCAACATTTTTACTTCTGCTAATTCATGAACCTCACTTGATCTAGTCCAGCCAGGAACATTCAAAACCATTTTGAGTACCTTGTTTTGGACACGCTGGAGCTTCAATTTATGAGTTCTAGCGCAACACTCCCAAACAGGTACTGCATACTCAATAACGGGGTAAATTATTTGTTTGTAAACTGCTAGCTTATTTTTCAAAGATAACTTTGATTTTCTGTTAATTAAAGGATACAAACACCTGATGAGAATGCTGCACTTGTTCAATATTTTATCTACATGCTGTCGAAACAATAGTTTCGAGTCAAGTATGAGACCTAAATATACAACTTCCTTTGACCAGGGTATTGAAACATCATTCATTTTAATCAAAACATCATCCTTTGGGACAAATCGGGCCGATTTGGAAAATAGAAAAATGATGGTTTGAGTTTTGGCTGCATTTATGCGAATTTTCCAGTCGCCAAAGTATTCGGAAAGAACGTCAAGACCCCTCTGAAGACGGCCGACTAAATATCTGGTTATTTTACCCTTATAAATAACGGCAGTGTCATCAGCAAAAAGTGACAACACACCATTACCAGGAAGAGTAGGCAAATCAGATGTAAAAATATTGTACAGAAGTGGGCCAAGAATACTTCCTTGGGGAACCCCAGCAACAATGTTGAATAATCCAGAAGCAATCCCATTCAGAAAAACCTTGAACGATCTCTCCGAAAGATAGTGCTGGATAATTTTGATAAGATACATTGGAAAACCGCATAAATACAGTTTATGTATCAAACCATCATGCCAAACATTGTCAAAAGCCTTCTCAACATCCAACAAAGCCATAGCAGTTGATTTAGACTCAAGCTTGTTCTGCTTGATGATTTTAGTTACTCTCGTAAGCTGATGAGCAGTATTATGCCCCTTTCGGAAGCCAAACTGCTCATTCAAAATTATATTATTATCGTTGGTAAAATCCAAAAGCCTTGAATAGATGACCTTCTCAAAGAGTTTGGACAGACTACTCAAAAGACTAATGGGACGATAACTTGTTGGCGATGTTGGATCTTTTTGAGGCTTCAAAATTGGTATGACTTTGCCCAGCTTCCAATTGGTGGGGAAGTAAGCAAGTTGCAAACATTTATTGAAAATATTGGCTAGATGTTGAAAGAACTGATCACTCTGTTTTTTCAACACTAGATTAAAAATGTTATCAAAGCCAGGAGCTTTCATATTTTTCATTTGTTTAACTGCAACTTTGACTTCCTCACCAGAAACATGGGAATCTGCAGGAAATTCAAAGGTAGAGTCATTGATTGTTGAAATACTATTGGCAACTGATGTTTCTTTACGGCTGGTCATGGAAGCGCCAAGATTATGTGAACTAACAAAATGAAGCCCAAGTGCATTTGCCTTTTCCTCGGATGTAATCAAAGGAGAATCCTCAACAATAAGAGGAGGAATAGGCTTTGGTTTGTTTTTCAGAACTTTTGAAAGTTTCCAAAAAGGTTTTGAATAATTCCCAAGCTGGCTTACATGTTTTGAAAATTCTTGATTTCTAATATTGTCAAGTCGGTCTTGTATGATTTTGTTCAAATTGTTAACTGAAATCTTTTTGTCATAGTCCCCAGTCCGTTGATATTGTCTCCTATAAACATTCCTAAGTCTAATCAAGTGTTTAGTATCTACGTCAATATCAGTTACCTTAAAATTAACAGGAACCTCCCGAACGTTGGCAGCCTCTGCTTGGTTGATAGCCTGCTGGATCACCTCCAGCGAACGATCAATATCAGCAGAAGTTTCCGGGTGTTGATCATAGTCGATGTTGCTGTCTACCACTTGCTGAAACTGCTGCCAGTCAACGTTGTGGTAATCTTTCCGGGTTGGTTGCCGCTGCGGAGTAACGGAAGCTCCAACCTCCACAACCACCGGATAGTGATCAGAACTCAACTCTTCAAACACCTCAGGATGAGCCACGTTCTCAGCCATATTGGTAATGAAGAAATCGATGATTGAGTGATTCCCAGACCGAGCCACCCTCGTTGGACGATCCGGACTCACAACGTTGTAGTATCCGTTTTGCAGATCGTTGTGCAGAATCACTCCGTTCCGATTCCTCCTGCTGTTGCCCCAAACTTCATGCTTCGCGTTGAGGTCACCAGCGATGATGTACTTTGCGCTCCGCCGTGTCAGCTTCTGGATATCGCCCTTCAGTTTTGCTGCTGAACCATCTCTGGCATTCACCTGACGTGGGCAGTATGCAGCAATGAAGAGTACTGGGCCAACCGAAGTGGGAATTTCCACTCCAACGGCCTCGATGATGTCCAGCTTAAAGTGTGGCAGCCGGCGTGGCTTGAGATCACGATGAACAGCGACAAGCACACCTCCTCCTCCAGAGGTGGTCCTATCGAGCTGCGTCGCGATCTTGTAGTTTTGCAGATAAACTTTTTCACCGGGCTTCAGATGAGTTTCCGTGATGGCAGCTACGTCGATCTCCTTCTCGCGAAGAAAATCCACCAGCTCTAAATTCTTCCTCCTAATGGAGCAAGCGTTCCAATTCAGCAGCTTGAGGGACCTACGATCCATACTGGATGACGAACGAGGTCAGCACTTCAATCTGCTGGGTCTTGGTTTTGCATCCACGCAGTGCAGCGGACATCTGTTTGAAAATATTGAGGAGTTCGGTTGAGGTGTAAAGATCATTACCATTTTCCTCAACTGCTGGTTCTTGGGTTGGTCTTGGCTCCTGGCTGAAGCCCGGTGGTGGCGGTCTCGGCTCCTGGCTGGAACCCGGCCGTGGATGATTCATCTCAGCTCTCTTCCTGGGATCCAACGGTAACGGTGCCAAGTTCGGGACCTGGCGTCGCGGTTGAAGAGGTGGAAAATTTTGCTCCACCAGGGCTGGAGGAGTTCTACGACGCTGAGGCTGATTCTTCGTCGATGCTTGCTGCCGAATTTTCACGAACTCAGCTCTCTTGGGGCACTTTCGGTCGGTTGACGAATGCTCACCGTTGCAGTTGAGGCACTTCACCAGCGAATCTTGGATGCACTGGGATGTGATGTGCGCATCGGTACCACATTTGGCGCAACGACGCTTCAGGTGGCAGTTCTTACCTCCGTGCCCGAAGCCCAGGCAGTTGAAGCATTGTGTGACGTCACGATGCACTGGTCGGTATCGCTCCCACGACACGATAATGTTGAAAACCGCTCGAATTGCCTTCAGCTCAGGAAGCGTCGTCGATCCCTTAGCCAAATGCAGCAGGTAGAGCTGGTCACGGTACTTGATGTCTTTGTTGCGTCGGCTCATTTTGTGCACGGCCAACACATCCAGTTTCAAAACTTTTAGCTCGGCAGCTAATTCCTCCACTGGCATGTCGTACAGACCTCTGACGACGATTTTGTACGGCTTATCCATGACGACATCATGGGTAAAGTACTCCGCCTCGTTTTCGGTCAAGTAATCCTTGACCAGTTGATAGTGCTGCCTGGATTGCACCAGCACCTTAAATCCGTCCTGACACAGACGAATGTTGCCTTGGACTTTCCCAGACTTGATGAGTTCAACAAGCCCCGCACGAAAGTCGATCGTTGCTGCTGATTGCCTCACATAAAAAGGAGGCAGTTTCTCCTTTCGCTGTTTCACTTCATTCTCCTTTGCTTCCGCTACCTGGTCCTCGTCAGGCAGTCCAGCAAACTTGTTGTTCTTCAAAAGCTGCTCCTCGTGCGATGAAGAGTTCTCCTCCTCCTCATCCATCGGTACAGTACCGTCGCTCTTTTTCGTCTTTTTGCTGTTCGATGTCACTTCCAAAAGCACCTTCCTTTTGGAAATTCCCGGTTTTTGGCCATCAGTTGAGGCCTCAACCTTCCTTTTGGAAATTCCCACTTTTTTGCCTGCTTGAGCCGCAGGTAGGGCAATATTGCCGGCGTTTTGCGCCGGGACGCGACGAGTCATGTTGATTCAGACAACCTTCACCAACGAATGCTCGGATAACAATGATTTGTTGATGAAGATTTTGTTCTTCAAAGCGAGTTCAAAGTCTTGAATTGTCCAAGCAGCGAACATTGATGGCAACGCATGAGAGGAGTCCTCCTGGCTGCAGCACAAGGATGGCGTCGAACATCTCGATCAGGGTGCTGGCACGGGAATGCTTCCACTCGCTCAGGTCACGGCAACCTTTCTGGGATTTGAGCACGATGCGGTAGATAGAGTTGACCTAAAATAAAGTAACGGTAAGTGAAAATGTCGAAAACCAACGGAGTTGAAGTTACCTTTATGTTCATGAATTTGATCTCGGGGGTCATCATCAGCTCCTGGTCAACCTAACCCTCAAACGCTTTGTACCCGCTGGCTTTGAACCCGTTTCCGTACACTCAACGATCGCAAACTTTTCGAATTGTGCCATGTAGTCCACCTTCACGTCCAGCTGATATGTTGTTCGTTCCAGATAAAGGTAAAACTCCCAAATCGCTTGCTCTGTAAGCACCTTTTGTTAGACAGGACCAAATCCCGGTCGCCACTCTTAAGCGTGATGTAGCTGACACCCTCCGATTCGGCTCGAATATGCACCTCAACATCCTGTAGGTAAATTAATTATTAATTTATTCAGGTTTATTCAGGGCTGGAATCTTGGAATTTGTTTCTACAATTTGTGCTCCAGAGATATCGCAGTTTTTAAATTGTGGTTAAGAGAATTTTTCGAAAAATACGAAAATATGAGGTTGGATAAAAATCGCGAATCTCTTCTCAATGCACCAAGCACGCCTTCTTCTCCAGGTGCGCCTTCAGCGAACAGTTGTACGTGAACCGCTTGTCACACTCCGGACACGCATACGGCTTCTCCTGGGTGTGAATCCGCTGGTGAACCCGATTTGCTTCGGCCGACTTAAACCTTTTCCCACACGTTTCGCACTCGAATTTGCGCTCCTCCGAGTGGGTCGTCATGTGCTTCTGCAGGGCGGACCTAGAAGTTTACAAATATTTCGATTTTTTTCTGAATCTAAACCGACATTTAAAGGTATTTTTTTCTTACTTGGTCTTGAACATCTTATCGCACAGCTCGCACGGAATCTGCGGCTCGTCGTGCCTGGCCCGGTGGATGCGTAGCGAGGCCGGCGACGTTAACGTTTCGCCACACATGTCACACACGAAGCCCTTGCTGCCGCAGGATTCTTCGTGCGAGTACCGCGCCGGATATCCGAAGAAGGTTTTGTCACAGCCGGGTTTACGGCACTTGAACGACTGAACTCCTGCGTGCTTGTTGAGGTGCGTTTCGAGCGTCATCTTCTTGGTGAACGTCTTTTCGCAGAGCGTACACGGATAGGTCTTGTGATTGCTGGGTCTACATTTCCTCTGGTGCTTGTGGAAGGTGCGGTTGGCAAGCGGGAACGTTTCGCCGCAGCGCTTACAGAGCCTATCTACGGGTGGTTGTTCGAACTTCTCGACGACGGGGATGTGTTCGGTGTTTCTGGAGCCATCGGAAGTATTGTTCGATGACTCTTCATCCAGATCTTCTAGGGAGTCTTCCAACTTGATATTTTGTAGGGGATCTGCCGCCTGGATGCGACAGTCTCTCTCGTGGTTTTCGCAGTCAAGTCTAAAATTTAGCGTTGAGAAAAATAGTAAATATTTAAAGTTAAATCCACCTAAACTTACGCATAAAAGAACGCTTCTCCACATCGGCCACACTGGAAGTTGGGCTCACTGTGCGTGATCTTGTGCGCCTCGAGCTCCGCCTCCGTTGCGAATCGGAACGCACAGACTTCGCACTCCCTGGAAGGTGGCGGCACTACCGAGCACATTGCTTCGTGCACGAAGCAGTCTTTTGGGTTTGGGAACGATTGTTTGCATCCTGCGACCTTACATTTGAACGGTTTGACCCCTGGAAATGGTGTTGGTCAGATTTACATAAAAAAATATTCCTAAAACAATCTCACCAAAGTGCTGATTGATGTGATAGCGGTGCTCGTCCTCGTCCGTAAATTCCCTCGTACAAACGGAACATGTGATAATCTTCTTTGCCCTCGGCACCTTCCGAACCTTCACCATTTCCGCATACCTGCCGTCGGCACTCTTTTGCACCAGTGCCTGTTGCAGTTCCTCCTTTTTGGACAGCGCCAGCAGGCAGCTCTTCTTGAAGTTGTAAAACAAGTCGAACATCTGCGCGCAGTTCCGGCAGCTGGGAACCTTAAGGGACCGTAACCGCGCCGCGAGCACGAATTCGATCTTTTCCCGCAAGGCTGGCCCATCGGAGAGCAGCCCGTCGGATTGGACGCGGAAGCAGAAGACACAGCAGGGAGATTCGGAAGGGTGCTGCGGATTATCCTCCTCCTCCTCGGAAAGTGAGTCCTCGGGGTCGCATTCTTCTTTTATGATGATTGGTTGCAAGGAAATCGATTCCTGCGGAAGGTCCATGGTTCTTGTTTCTAGCCGCAGACTTTATGAGCAGATATCTATCAATAATCCGTGTATTGAGAATGTTTTATCATTTAGATTCTCGTTCCATTTAGAATTTTAGAACCATCTCCTTTTCCATACAAATATATGAGCACATAGGGTTAAACCGCAACCAGATTGGCGTTCCTTTTGATCTTACCCACGTCCAGGAAGATGAACCCAGATTAAATTATTTATAAAATCAAATTTTCCGTAAACAACAACGAAGGCAAGCTTGTTGCTGTCACTTTAACTGAAGTACTAGATTGACTAGATTCGAGTAGTAGAAATGACAGTTCTCCCAAAAGAACAAAACAAAACATCAAACTGCTCGCATTCAGCTATCCCCGTAGATAATGAGGAGCGAACGTCGGGCAAGCTGCTGGCTGTTGCTTTCGGATTCAAACAAAAAACAAAACTTATTGAAAATTGTTTATCAATCTTTATTTTAACAATAAAACGCTATTTAATTTTAACCCTAAAAAATCTGCACTAATCCTTGACTGCAGTTGGTTTCCTGAAAATAAAAATCATGAGTATTTTTCCAAAAAGCCCTCCACTCAACCCTGCTACCTGTGTCCCTTCATGTGAACCCGCAGCGATGCCGGCGTTCCGAAGGCCGCCTGGCAAATCGAACAGACGTGCGTCCCGCCCCTCCCACAGCGATACAGCTCGTGCACGTTTCGCCCAGCCGTATCGAAGAACATCTTGTCGCAGCCCTCCTTCCGGCACGGAATCGACTTGATGCCCTTGTGCCGGCTCAGGTGCTGATCGAGCGTTTCCTGCTTGTGGAACGACTCCGGACAGAGCGGGCAGAGCAGCTGGAACTTGCGGAATTTTTTGTTCTTCCCGCAGTACACCTTGTGACCGTTCAGAAGCTCCGGCGTGGCGAATTCTTGCTCGCAGGAATCGCACCGGAAGTCGGACGGAACGTCTTCACGGTGTTGTTCCTCCGCCGGGGTTTCATTCCGTTCAAAGTGTCGCATCATGTGGGCTCGGAAGGTGGTCAAATCGCCGAACTTGCGATGGCAAACGGCGCATTCGTACTTCGGTGCCTCGTGCGTGATCATGTGGCGCTGCAGATACAGCTCGCACTTGAACGCCATGCCGCAGCTTGGACAGACGACCTGGTTGGACTCCTTTTGACAGTTTTTCTCGTGGATGATGCGTACAATTGGGCCGGCGAAAGCCTTCGTGCAGCCCTCTTTGCGGCACTGGAATGGGGTTAGGCCTGTAGAATGTTTAAGCGATTAGTTTTATGTTAAGTACCGAGTTGATGTAATTTCATACCGTTATGCCGGTTCAGGTGCACCTGCAGATCCCAGTTATTTTTGAACACCGCCGGACATAGATTACACCGGGGTGGATCCTTTGGCGGTAGACAGTTGAGCTTGTGGTTGGCCAGTACGAACCCGTCGTCGTACATTGTACCGCAATTCTTGCAACGCATGCGCTCCTCTTTGTACCCATCGGATGAGGGCGATTCTTCCGGGTCATCTTCTACGTCGTTTGGTACGTTCGGGTCCCGTTCATCGATCTTGGGGTGGATGGTTACCACTTCTGACTTTCTTTTTGGCGCTGGACTAATGGGATGGTTTGCTGGACGCTTTGCCGATTTAGATTTGATCAAATCCAGTGGTTTGGCAAGGGCAACGAGGCAAGACTTCTTGAACTTGTAAAACAGTTGAAACATTTGTTTGCAGCTACTGCAGCAAGGATAGTTTGGGGCTTCGATCGTCTTTGCAAGGACGTATTCCACCTGGGTTCGGAACGTGCTCTCCTTGTTGAAATCCGGTAGGATCTGTTCCTTTGGGGGAAGTTCGTTTAGACAAAACATGCAACGGTTGAATGAAATTTGACAAGTTTGTTTTTTTCGAATGAATTGAATTTCCTCCTCGTCATTCAGAATCTCCTCTTTAATTTCTTGTGCGACTTTTTCAACGGGCTCAACAGCGTTGCTCGTTTCTATTCGCAGAACCCGTTGTTTCTTTGGAACCACTGCTTCGATCACTTCCACGTCCAACATTTCCTCTTTGACTTCGACCTCCTCCGGGATAGGTTCGGCTTCGTTACTAGCATCGGCCACTTCCACGTCTAGTACTTCCACTTTGACTACAAACTCCTCTTGAAAAGGATCGGCTTCGTTGCTTTCTGCCAGTCGGACAACCTTTTGCTCCTTGAAGTTCACCTGCTCTGGCGGTAGAACGCCATCCTCGACCAGCGGCAGTCCGCCGCTAGTTTTGACTTGAGGTGCCACCCGGCCCGGGCCCAGGTGCAACGTCGGAATCCAGTTGACCTCAGAGGTTTCCGTGAGCTTGGCTGGTTTACCTAAAAACAAATTTGGCTTAGTCCAAATCTTCTTCCAGGGTGGCGGACTCGGATATTTTTTTGACGACTCCGGTATGGATGCCCAGCAAACATTTTTGCTAGATTGGACATTTCAGAGACACATCCTCTAGACATCTATAGAAAATTAATTTAGCGACTTCTACTTCACAGAACTTAGCTTGAGCCATAACGTTCTCAACCGGTCTCGCCATCACGGAACCGTGCGTCTTTTTTGACGAAGAACTTCGTCTTAAGGCAAAATGAAACGCCTGAAGATGAAACACTCTTTCCCATCTCGGCACGTGCTATTCAAGTATCTAAGGTTCTTCGTCATGATGGTTATCCTTGTAGCATTAACACTGCACCTTCTTAGATCGAACCAAATCTTACCCGTTACGAAGTGCTTCCCGCAAATCTTGGTATTTTTCAAGGCGATTCGGGCGCTGTCCTTCCCAAACACGGCATCGTGCCACAGCTTCCGCCGAAAGTTTGCGATCCGCAGCTCACTGGCCACCGGAAAGGTGTGGAACGAGTAGCCGGAGGCGTCCTTCCGAGAATCGCACCCGGAAACACAACATTTCTGGCCGCATCCGGCCATTGCGAGCGTCGATTCTGTTTTAAGTTATTTGAAATAAATAAAAATTTTGTGATTTCAAAACAAATGCCTCTGTTTATTTACCTTTATGCCCTCAGAATGAGTGTGGATCACATTGTGGACTTGTGTGAATCGAACTCCTTTTTTCCGGCGGCTCCTTTTTTCACCCAAGCACCCCTAGCGGCCAATGAGAGAACTATGTACTCCTAGACTCAAACCTGAAATAACGCCATCTGTGTGCATAGACAAACAAAAAAAAACGTGAATCTAACTCCTTATTTTCAATCCTAGAGTTTTTTTTATTAGGTCCTATAAACATATGAATGACACCTTTCAAATATTCAGCTAGTTTTTTCGAACCTCCACACATTTTTCCTTTAAAGCCCAACTAATACCCTCCCCATAATCAAAAACCATCGGGGGAATAGTCCAAACTATATCACTACTAAAAGAGATGTAGTTACCATATCGAGAAATTAAAAGTGAGAGTGTGTGCGTGCAACATGGAGTTAAACTTTTCGAAGTGCCATGGGAACCTTCACAGCAACTGCACAGAAAGTTTAACTCCATGTTGCACACACTCTCACTTTTAATTTCTCGATACTTAACAATTATGATGTCGTTACGGCACTATTCAAAACCTTAACAAACTGATCGTCAAATGATGACGTTTTGTGGAGTAATTCTAATGATTCCAACTGTTTTTGAACCTTACACTAAACAGTTAGGATTGCTAAGACTTAACTTAACTTAACGAAAAGTTTTACAAGTCAAAATAGTTTAAACAATTTAAATATCAACTTTATTGATAACAATAACAGCAAAATTTTTGATTTTTATGGTAAGAACCCTTGGCTGTATATATTCATTGAATATTTAATATTTCAAAATGTTTTTATTTTTCAGCATTGTCTTTGGAAGAGTCGCGTTGTTTGGAGTTTTTTAAAAGTGTCCTTACAAAGCGTGTACGAAGTCCAATCGAGAAATTAAAAGTGAAAGTGTGTGCGTGCAACATGGAGTTAAACTCTATGAAAACCCTTGGTAAGCTTCAAGCAACTGCACAGAAAGTTTAACCCCATGTTGCGATTTGACAGCTCGATTAAACCAATTTGGGCATTATTGGCGTTTATGCCCAATAATTCGACCTCCTTGTCTAACTCCACGAAATTCACATTCCATCATCATCTGGCGCCCTGTGATTGGTTGAAAAGGTTTGGCGTTTGACAGACATAATCAACTATGGTAACCGTTGGCAGAGCTGCCAAATAGTCAAAAAACAAAACCGGCATCCCTGAAATCAACATCAAATCATTTGTCGTAAGGAAGTATTTCAATCCGGTTGTGGTGTTGTGCTCCGTGCCAAATTTTTTGTGCGAACTGGTGAATTGAAAGTTTTTGAGAAAAAGGTAAGTGGAAACAATTTACCGAGAAATTAAAAGTGAGAGTGTGTGCGTTCAACGATCAGATGTAGAAACAGGTTTGATTAACAAAATGACCCGTGAAAAAAAAAGGAATAAATGTGGTAGTGTGACGCTCACTCAATACGTGTTTTTAAGGGTGCGTTCCTTAATTACGCTACATTCAGTTGGGACTAGATTTCAAGCAATTTTGGTGTCAAACTTAAATAGTTTTTGATTTCGGCAGTGCTGGCCACAATCCGGAGTGGCCGGAGCCCTCAGGGGTGTTCCGATCGAGGGACATTTGTGGAACCATTAGCGTTTAAGCAATTTTGGTGTCAAACTTTAATAGTTTTTGATACTGGACATGAAATTCAACATTTCGGCAGTGCTGGCCACAATCCGGAGTGGCCGGAGCCCTCAGGGGTGTTCCGATCGAGGGACATTTGTGGAACCATTAGCGTTTAAGCAATTTTGGTGTCAAACTTTAATAGTTTTTGATACTGGACATGAAATTCAACATTTCGGCAGTGCTGGCCACAATCCGGAGTGGCCGGAGCCCTCAGGGGTGTTCCGATCGAGGGACATTTGCCGAACCATTAGAGTTTAAGTAATTTTGGTGTCAAACTCTAATAGTTTTTGATACTGGACATGAAATTCAACATTTCGGCAGTGCTGGCCACAATCCGGAGTGGTCGGAGCCCTCAGGGGTGTTCCGATCGAGAGACATTTGCCGAACCATTAGAGTTTAAGTAATTTTGGTGTCAAACTCTAATAGTTTTTGATACTGGACATGAAATTCAACATTTCGGCAGTGCTGGCCACAATCCGGAGTGGCCGGAGCCCTCAGGGGTGTTCCGATCGAGGGACATTTGCCGAACCATTAGAGTTTAAGTAATTTTGGTGTCAAACTCTAATAGTTTTTGATACTGGACATGAAATTCAACATTTCGGCAGTGCTGGCCACAATCCGGAGTGGCCGGAGCCCTCAGGGGTGTTCCGATCGAGGGACATTTGCCGAACCATTAGAGTTTAAGTAATTTTGGTGTCAAACTCTAATAGTTTTTGATACTGGACATGAAATTCAACGTTTCGGCAGTGCTGGCCACAATCCGGAGTGGCCGGAGCCCTCAGGGGTGTTCCGATCAGGGGACATTTGCCGAACCATTAGAGTTTAAGTAATTTTGGTGTCAAACTTTAATAGTTTTTGATACTGGACATGAAATTCAACATTTCGGCAGTGCTGGCCACAATCCGGAGTGGCCGGAGCCCTCAGGGGTGTTCCGATCGAGGGACATTTGTGGAACCATTAGCGTTTAAGCAATTTTGGTGTCAAACTTTAATAGTTTTTGATACTGGACATGAAATTCAACATTTCGGCAGTGCTGGCCACAATCCGGAGTGGCCGGAGCCCTCAGGGGTGTTCCGATCGAGGGACATTTGTGGAACCATTAGCGTTTAAGCAATTTTGGTGTCAAACTTTAATAGTTTTTGATACTGGACATGAAATTCAACATTTCGGCAGTGCTGGCCACAATCCGGAGTGGCCGGAGCCCTCAGGGGTGTTCCGATCGAGGGACATTTGCCGAACCATTAGAGTTTAAGTAATTTTGGTGTCAAACTCTAATAGTTTTTGATACTGGACATGAAATTCAACATTTCGGCAGTGCTGGCCACAATCCGGAGTGGTCGGAGCCCTCAGGGGTGTTCCGATCGAGGGACATTTGCCGAACCATTAGAGTTTAAGTAATTTTGGTGTCAAACTCTAATAGTTTTTGATACTGGACATGAAATTCAACATTTCGGCAGTGCTGGCCACAATCCGGAGTGGCCGGAGCCCTCAGGGGTGTTCCGATCGAGGGACATTTGTGGAACCATTAGCGTTTAAGCAATTTTGGTGTCAAACTTTAAAATTTTTTGATACTGGACATGAAATTCAACATTTCGGCAGTGCTGGCCACAATCCGGAGTGGCCGGAGCCCTCAGGGGTGTTCCGATCGAGGGACATTTGTGGAACCATTAGCGTTTAAGCAATTTTGGTGTCAAACTTTAATAGTTTTTGATACTGGACATGAAATTCAACATTTCGGCAGTGCTGGCCACAATCCGGAGTGGCCGGAGCCCTCAGGGGTGTTCCGATCGAGGGACATTTGCCGAACCATTAGAGTTTAAGTAATTTTGGTGTCAAACTCTAATAGTTTTTGATACTGGACATGAAATTCAACATTTCGGCAGTGCTGGCCACAATCCGGAGTGGTCGGAGCCCTCAGGGGTGTTCCGATCGAGGGACATTTGCCGAACCATTAGAGTTTAAGTAATTTTGGTGTCAAACTCTAATAGTTTTTGATACTGGACATGAAATTCAACATTTCGGCAGTGCTGGCCACAATCCGGAGTGGCCGGAGCCCTCAGGGGTGTTCCGATCGAGGGACATTTGCCGAACCATTAGCGTTTAAGCAATTTTGGTGTCAAACTTTAATAGTTTTTGATACTGGATATGAAATTCAACATTTCGGCAGTGCTGGCCACAATCCGGAGTGGCCGGAGCCCTCAGGGGTGTTCCGATCGAGGGACATTTGTGGAACCATTAGCGTTTAAGCAATTTTGGTGTCAAACTTTAATAGTTTTTGATACTGGACATGAAATTCAACATTTCGGCAGTGCTGGCCACAATCCGGAGTGGCCGGAGCCCTCAGGGGTGTTCCGATCGAGGGACATTTGCCGAACCATTAGAGTTTAAGTAATTTTGGTGTCAAACTCTAATAGTTTTTGATACTGGACATGAAATTCAACATTTCGGCAGTGCTGGCCACAATCCGGAGTGGCCGGAGCCCTCAGGGGTGTTCCGATCGAGGGACATTTGCCGAACCATTAGAGTTTAAGTAATTTTGGTGTCAAACTCTAATAGTTTTTGATACTGGACATGAAATTCAACATTTCGGCAGTGCTGGCCACAATCCGGAGTGGCCGGAGCCCTCAGGGGTGTTCCGATCGAGGGACATTTGTGGAACCATTAGCGTTTAAGCAATTTTGGTGTCAAACTTTAATAGTTTTTGATACTGGACATGAAATTCAACATTTCGGCAGTGCTGGCCACAATCCGGAGTGGCCGGAGCTCTTAGGGGTGTTCCGATCGAGGGACATTTGTGGAACCATTAGCGTTTAAGCAATTTTGGTGTCAAACTTTAATAGTTTTTGATACTGGACATGAAATTCAACATTTCGGCAGTGCTGGCCACAATCCGGAGTGGCCGGAGCCCTCAGGGGTGTTCCGATCGAGGGACATTTGCCGAACCATTAGAGTTTAAGTAATTTTGGTGTCAAACTCTAATAGTTTTTGATACTGGACATGAAATTCAACATTTCGGCAGTGCTGGCCACAATCCGGAGTGGTCGGAGCTCTCAGGGGTGTTCCGATCGAGGGACATTTGCCGAACCATTAGAGTTTAAGTAATTTTGGTGTCAAACTCTAATAGTTTTTGATACTGGACATGAAATTCAACATTTCGGCAGTGCTGGCCACAATCCGGAGTGGTCGGAGCCCTCAGGGGTGTTCCGATCGAGGGACATTTGCCGAACCATTAGCGTTTAAGCAATTTTGGTGTCAAACTTTAATAGTTTTTGATACTGGATATGAAATTCAACATTTCGGCAGTGCTGGCCACAATCCGGAGTGGCCGGAGCCCTCAGGGGTGTTCCGATCGAGGGACATTTGTGGAACCATTAGCGTTTAAGCAATTTTGGTGTCAAACTTTAATAGTTTTTGATACTGGACATGAAATTCAACATTTCGGCAGTGCTGGCCACAATCCGGAGTGGCCGGAGCCCTCAGGGGTGTTCCGATCGAGGGACATTTGCCGAACCATTAGAGTTTAAGTAATTTTGGTGTCAAACTCTAATAGTTTTTGATACTGGACATGAAATTCAACATTTCGGCAGTGCTGGCCACAATCCGGAGTGGCCGGAGCCCTCAGGGGTGTTCCGATCGAGGGACATTTGCCGAACCATTAGAGTTTAAGTAATTTTGGTGTCAAACTCTAATAGTTTTTGATACTGGCCATGAAATTCAACATTTCGGCAGTGCTGGCCACAATCCGGAGTGGTCGGAGCCCTCAGGGGTGTTCCGATCGAGGGACATTTGCCGAACCATTAGAGTTTAAGTAATTTTGGTGTCAAACTCTAATAGTTTTTGATACTGGACATGAAATTCAACATTTCGGCAGTGCTGGCCACAATCCGGAGTGGTCGGAGCCCTCAGGGGTGTTCCGATCGAGGGACATTTGCCGAACCATTAGAGTTTAAGTAATTTTGGTGTCAAACTCTAATAGTTTTTGATACTGGACATGAAATTCAACATTTCGGCAGTGCTGGCCACAATCCGGAGTGGCCGGAGCCCTCAGGGGTGTTCCGATCGAGGGACATTTGCCGAACCATTAGAGTTTAAGTAATTTTGGTGTCAAACTCTAATAGTTTTTGATACTGGCCATGAAATTCAACATTTCGGCAGTGCTGGCCACAATCCGGAGTGGTCGGAGCCCTCAGGGGTGTTCCGATCGAGGGACATTTGCCGAACCATTAGAGTTTAAGTAATTTTGGTGTCAAACTCTAATAGTTTTTGATACTGGACATGAAATTCAACATTTCGGCAGTGCTGGCCACAATCCGGAGTGGTCGGAGCCCTCAGGGGTGTTCCGATCGAGGGACATTTGCCGAACCATTAGAGTTTAAGTAATTTTGGTGTCAAACTCTAATAGTTTTTGATACTGGACATGAAATTCAACATTTGCAATATAAGTCATTTCATTTCTGAAGATTCTTTTATTATATTTTTCAGATCACAATGTCCAACTCCAACGACCAACGAAACAAAGATGGGAAGCGGTCCATCATAATGGTCGCCACAGCCGACTTGTTTGGTTTGCTGCAATCAGCAAATAACTTGGGGAAAGCGATCAAGGATCACGGATTGGAAGCCGCTTGCACGGTTCCACGCCGCGTCTCCATCACGGCCGAATTCTACGACCATCTCCGAGCCTGTGAGAATGACCTAAAGAATCTGGTCGCTAACCGCCAGGTGCGCTCCACGTACCTTGAATCATGCGTATCGTACCTACCTTACCCGGTACAGTACAACGATCGCCGCGCCCGTGCGAATAAACGCACTGATGGGTCCGAGCGTGACTTCTCTCGGGATCGGACGGACCATTCGGTGGAACGGCGCCACGGCGGGAACGGTGTTTTGTTGCCGACCACGGGTGGAGAAGCTGCTGAAGGAGTTGGTAGCGGTGGAGCAGGCGGTGGTTCGGCCATTCAACCTGGTGGCGGTGGATCCGCGGGCGCTGTACCGGCCGTTCACCATGATGGAGTGGGCGGTAGTGGAGTGGGCGGTAGTGGAGCGGGCGGTAGTGGAGCGGGCGGTAGTGAAGTGGGCGGTAGTGGAGCGGGCGGTAGTGGAGTGGGCGGTAGTGGAGCGGGCGCTAGTGGAGCGACCGATGTATCGGCCATTCAACATGGTGGCGGAGGCGCGGGCGTTATTGCTACGGTTCACCATGTTGGTGGGGGAGCCGGAGGTGTTTCGGCCATTCACCATGGTGGTGGAGGCGTGGGCGGTACTGCGCCTATTTACGGTGGTATCGTTGGAGGTGCGGGCGGCGCTCTGGCGCCGAATAATGGAGTGAACGTTGGGGGCAATGGCGGACATTTTTACCAGGCTGGACAGTCGAATTGGGCTAATTACCCAACCGTAGAGAACGCCCAGTACGCTGGATACGGCGCATTCCCGGCCCCGTCGCCGTCGCCGTCGCCGCAGGTAATGCAGGCACTGCTGCAGTTACTGTACCCGGCCAACCAGTACAGATATTAGCGAAAATACAGCTATAAACTGATTCCTTACATTTTGGTTTTTAATTTCTGTATATCCCTCCCCTTATCTTGTCTTGATTTCTCCAATGAAATTGTCCCCCAGAAAACGATTTCGCAGTCAAGTTGTTTAATAGGTGCCGGTGTAAATAAAATATTCCATGTGTTCTGCCCCTAGGAATGGAAAATCATAACGGAGGATCGTGATCACGCCAAAAATCATTCCTTTGTGGACCATCATTCAGTGAGGTACTCCTGGATTTTAGCTCCTGAAAAGTGCTTAAAAAGTGCAAAAATGCCTCAGGGCAAGAAAAAGAGGCGGTCCTCACCAGCAGGATCGGCAGATTTGAAGAAGCTAAAGAATGCCGAAGCGCTACCTGCAAAGCCAGGCAGTTTGAGCAAGGACGCTCAAAAATTGTCTGGAAACCAGTTCGCTACCCTCCCTGTGGACGTGAGCGAGAAGGAAGAATTTGAACGACGGGAAAAGATGCCACCCATTTTTGTGAAAACATCGTCATCGGACTCGGTGCGAAAGTGGCTGACCGGATTTATCAAATCTGGGCTCTGGCGCTTTACGAGCTTCCATTCGCTTGTGTGCTGATGGACTCAAAATTCTGCTACCTACCAGAAAGGATTACAACTATGTTCGGGATTTCCTGAACAACACAAGATTTGAATACTACAGCCATGACGATCCAGGTAAACGGTCCTCCGAGGCCTGTATGACATGGATGTGAGTGTGCTGAAAGAAGAGCTCAAAACTCTTAAGTTGAACGTGATCGAAGTCTTCAAGATGACGAGACACAACAAGGACATCAAGTATCGTGATCAACTGTACCTGGTTCATCTCGAGAGAGGATCGACAACGCCGTCTGAGCTGAAAGCAGTTTGTTACGACCGCTGAGATGGGCGCACTGTAAGACGGTGGAAGGCCGACGGTGTAATCGACCGATTCCATCTCAAATGTCAATGCGCGCGCAAAGCAGAGAGAAAAACAAAACAAAGAAAATTTCCCCATTTTGGAGGTGTTGTAACCGAAAGTAGTTCGCGGTAAATTATCGTTTAATCTCTGCAAAGTTAGTGCTTGTAGGGTCGAATCAACGTTTTACAAGAAGCGTATCCCAAAAGCACACCTGTAAGTAGAGTGAAGAAGAAATTAGTGTCAATTTGTTGAATCTAATAAGATATACTTACCAGCTGCGCACGACGATTGAAGAACAGCACCGTTCACCGTACCGTCACTTGGCGCCACCTCGGACGGTGATGATAAGCTGTGAGTTTACCTGAAAAAGAAGAAATATGATTAATTAACGAAATATAAACAATAAACAGGAACTGGCGAAGGAGAAGGACTGTAGGAAGGTCAAGGAAGGAGGTTTATTGTGAGGAGGAAGACTATTTGAGTGAGTAGAAGAAAGGAACTGAAATCGTACATATACTTACCCTGAAAATATATTTTTAGTTTTAAAGCTGCTGGAGACAGCTGCTACGAAAAATTTAGTTTTACTCTGGTTCATCCGAACAAACTTTAAAATCAAATAGTCTTCCTCCTCACAATAAACCTCCTTCCTTGACCTTCCTACAGTCCTTCTCCTTCGCCAGTTCAGCTTATCATCACCGTCCGAGGTGGCGCCAAGTGACGGTACGGTGAACGGTGCTGTTCTTCAATCGTCGTGCGCAGAGGTGTGCTTTTGGGATACGCTTCTTGTAAAACGTTGATTCGACCCTACAAGCACTAACTTTGCAGAGATTAAACGATAATTTACCGCGAACTACTTTCGGTTACAACACCTCCAAAATGGGGAAATTTTCTTTGTTTTGTTTTTCTCTCTGCTTTGCGCGCGCATTGACATTTGAGATGGAATCGGTCGATTACACCGTCGGCCTTCCACCGTCTTACAGTGCGCCCATCTCAGCGGTCGTAACACCCCAGCCCGTAACATCCTTCGGACCATCCGGTTCACAGGATTTACCAAAAACTCCAAGCACCGCTGTTCTGCTCTCCTGCTTCAACTGGTCAGCCGTTTCCGGCTGCTGCGATTGCTCGTTGTTGTCCACCGCGAAGCGATCGCTTTTGACGACATTCGGGTTCGTCGTCCTGCTAATTCCGGCCGTCAGCCTCTGCACGCCGTCCAGTCCTATCTTTGCAGTGCTTCCCAGAACTCGTTCCGGATCCATTTGCTTGTGCGCATTCACCGTCGATGAGACCACCAAGCAGCGTGGATTTGCCACGCCATGCGTTGCGTTCTCGTGCCCATCGTTGTCGCGAATTTTGCAGCTCTTGGCCGCTAACAGACCGATGTCGGGGTGCCGTAGTGGTGTTCCGCCACCCTTGTCGTGACCAGCACATTGATGATCTCTCGTGTCATCCCTCAGCTCTCTTCCACTCTGAGGCAGGTTTTGCTCCTTCATGCCTCTCCATAGCTCACCACCCTTCTTGGCGATCTCGGTCACCTTGATGCCGGGGTTCTCCTTCTTGATTCCCTCGCGGGCAGAGTTCAGCCACAGCATGTACGCGGATAGAGGACGCTTCGGTTTCTCGGCCATTGTTTGTGTGTGTAGGTTTGTTTGTTACGAAAAAGAGATCGGAGCAAGTTGTCGGAGAATTTCACCCTCGAAGTAGCACTAATTTATGACCAACTTATTTCCTATGGCGGACACTTTCACGGAACGAACTGCGCTAGCTGGCTATCGAACAGAGAAGAGTGAAAACAGCGACGGAAGTTCGAAAAGTAGCGCAAAGAACACCGACGAGAGCGGTGCGAAGCTGAAAAAGGGATTCGTTAGCAGAAGTCCAAACGGGCGGGGGCAGCAGTGTTCCGGACTTGAAAAGCCACGACTGGCCGCGGGCGGGGGGCTCACAAGACAGCCTTCTTGCTACCCGAACGACCCAGAAGTGTGGCCAAAGTCTTTTGGAACGCGAGAAGGATCCTCGAAAGCCTATGGAGTGACGGACGAACGGAACCTTGCGGGGCTTCGAGACTGGCTCAAAGGTGCGGCGCGAGATACTGGACGATCACTGGTGGATTGTCCGGAACTGCTGCCACTAAGCCACCCGGAGAGTGCGCGCGGACTTGAGCATCCGGAAGCGGACAAGCGTGTGAAGATTATATCGATCGAAAGCGCAGGGGAACAACTGTGCGAGCACATGGAGGCGACGGATCTCACGCTGTTGAATCCGTTCGCGAAGAAAGACCCAGGTAGCGTACCTCCGGACGGGGGCGAACGGCACTGGGCAACAAGGAAGACGGAAGCGACGAACTTTCCGTCTCAAATCAAACCGGTCAAAATGGCCGGAGAAAGCAGAAGAAGGCAGCAAGAGAAACCGTCACTCTGCTGCCAGAAGGAGGACAGCACGGGTCTGGACAACGCCAAGAAGCAACATGTAGCGTGCCAGTTGCGGTTCTGTGCGGAGATCGGGAAGCTGTCCGACAACGAACGTATCAAGATTATCGCAAGATGGGAACCCGGCGACGACGTGCTATGCAACCAAAGCGACGCTGATGTGGAGTCTCACATCCTGGTAGCTCTTCCGGTCGCAAGCGCCGTTCTCATCGGCAACTTCGGCAGCGCGAACGCGGTCGTTTTCGATTCGGCTCCTGATCAGCGCTGTAGAGTCGTGCTATTTGTAAATACCATTACACATACCATCGTAGTTCCAAATGTTGGATACCTCTATACATCGAGTACTTTGACAGGGAGGAAGTGTGGAGGAGACAGAGAGTGTGAGTGAGTGGATGACGCAGGACGCGGTTCTGGAGATTATCCGAAACCTCCGAAACCTTACGGGCCGGAAGCGGCCTTCTTGCACTGTCGGTAAGCGGGTGGACGGGAGGATAGACCGGCATCTACAATGCGCATCCGCGCTACTACATCTGGCGACGAGGATTAAGCGGTAAGAGGATTGAAAAGAGATGTTTTCTTGGGGCGAGGGCGTAGCGCTCAGTGATCACAGTTTTTTTTTTTTTGTTTGATTGCCATGAGTCCACTGCGACCATTTATTTGATCTATTGTCGACCTGCTGATCTATTTTTAGATCTGCAGAGGCTGCCAATTTGCTGTTCTTGGGCATTTGGGGAACAAAGCACACGCGCTATTGTTGAGCAAGTGTGTTGATCTGTCCACACGCCGTAACATTTTTCCTTTCCTCTGTGCTGTTGTACTTTCCATATGTGTCGCTAGAACTGAAGTGCATTTTTTTTTTTTTTATTACGCTACTTAGGATGTGTTCCCAGTGAAATCCCAAAAGCCCGGGACTCTTGCTAAGCAGTTTTTTTTTTTTTTTTGTCCCTCCAAGCACATTTTGCGGTTGGGCCCAGCGCACTCCGCAGATGCAAATATACAGAGCACAGCCGGTCCTCGAAACATGTGAAAAGTACGAGGAAAGGTGGTGCCAAGCCATGTGGGTTTCAAACCACGACCTTCCGTTTATCAAACGAAACCTGTAACCAATAGACCACAGGAGCTCGGCGTGATCACAGTTGCTGCGGGGAGGATGAAGGTTGACAGGAAGGAGAGATTTTCAGTGTGGTAGTGCGGTTTTTTTTTTGGTTACATTTCTGGATGAAATTTTGGGGCACTGTTTGTTTTTGTTTGCAGTTTCATGGCAGACGAAAGATTCAACGAAAGATTTATTTTTCTCTGTACGAGATATTTGCAGACTTTTGCTTTGAATTACCCAATGTTGGGTATGATTATTTCGTTCTAAACGTTCTTACAATTCTGTAAAAAATGGGGTAAACTTTCAAGCTATGCAATTCACGTTTTGCTTCGATGATGTAGACATTCATGGGAGTTTTCTTTGTCCATTTGAAAATAGATATATTTACTACGACTCGATGAAAGTTTATGAGTTGAAATTATTCGAATCAATACATTCTTTTTCTTGAAGTGTTAGTTGAGTACAAACTGAATTGAAATCAGACTCTGAGGAGCTGGCTGAATAGAAACTCTGAGGAGTAGAATTACTATTTTTCTTGTGTCTTGTGTCAATTTTAGAAGTTCAGATATTATGTTTCAAGTAGAATTTTGTTTAAGAATTATAATGTACAGAATTGCTTTCATAATATCATATATTTTTCAGAAGTTTTCATAGTATCACATATTTTTAGGAACATTAACAGTTTTTTCAAGTTTCGTTTCAGATTTACTCTAGACTAGCCGTGGGAAATCTGGAATCCCGAGTTCGTGTAGCCGAAGAAAATTCAGTATTATGGAGTTTTACTATTTCGGGTGAAATGAATCTCCGAAGAGTTCATGGAATGAAGTTTGTGCATTTTCTGAGGAGTTTGCATGAAAATTCGAGGTTTGTTTTTACAAAACTCTGAGGAGTTAGAGCATTTTCAGAGGTACGCGCATAAGATGTTCAAAGATAAACAAAAAATCGAGGATGGTGTTACAAAGCTCTGAGGAGTTGTACTTACACAATCTGAGGAAATGTACTTTCAAACTCTGAGGAGTTTTACTTCTAAACTCTGAGGAGTTGTACTTCCAAACTCTGAGGAGTTGTGCTCCGAAACTCTGAGGAGTTGTACTACCAAACTCTGAGGAGTTGTACTTCGAAACTCTGAGGAGTTGTACTTCCAAACTCTGAGGAGTTGTACTTCCAAACTCTGAGGAGTTGTACTTCCACACTCTGAGGAGTTGTGCTCCGAAACTCTGTGGAGTTGTACTTCCAAACTCTGAGGAGTTGAACTGAAAACTCTGAGGAATTAAACTGCCAAACTCTGAGGAGTTGAACTGAAAACTCTGAGGAATTAAACTGAAAACTCTGAGGAGTTGTGCTTTGCGGAGTTGTACTTCCAAACTCTGAGGAGTTGTGCTACGAAACTCTGAGGAGTTGTATTGAAAACTCTGAGGAGAGGTACTTAAAAACTCTGAGGAGATGTTATACTAATTGTTATGATGAGAAACTCTGTGGAGTTGAGCTGAAGAATTTTTGCTGAAAAATAGAAAATAGTTACTGAGCAAGTACTGTAAATGTTATTTGTGACTTAATAGTTTTTGATGCTCAGCGGTAGAGTTTGGTTGTTCTAATCAATACATGTTTTTGAAATAAACGTTCATTCTGACCTCACTTAAGGTTCATTTTTGACAGGAAATACACCATATAAGCTTTGCAATTACTGAATAGTGAAGTTACGAACTCTGAGGAGTTGTAACTACAAGCTTTGAGTAGTGAGATAAGATTAACTACTATGAGTTGCAAGAGAGTATGCTCTGAAGAATCTTCATCGAGAAGCTGTGAGAAGTTGTTTTATATAAATTCATCCTGTACAAACAAAAAAAAAAAACTCCGGGCGAGGAATAGAGCTGAAGAAGGACGGCTTACTTCTGAAGTGAAAAACGACGAGCGACCGGAGCAGGAATGACTTAACGCCCTAACAACAACCAAGGCCGGGACCGACGTTCTACTTCCCCATCCAATGGAAGATTGTAGCAGATGGGAATCAAACCCATGATCATCCGCTTATAAAGAGGACAGCGTAACCATTCGGCCAAGCCTGCTATCGAGAATATTTTCAGCATATGATATGCAGCATCTGTATGCAGTAGTGATTGCCTTTAAATTTTTGAGGAGTTTTTACTGACTGAAATCTGAGGAGTCAATCTCAAATGTTTTAGAAAAAATTATTAATAATTGTCCTCAAATATTACTAATCTATGGAATGTGCTTGGAGGAGTTGCATGAAAATTATGGATGTGAAAAATTGAGCAGCTAAAATAAGTGTATTTAAGAAACAATTAAGGTGATATCCTGATGAGTGTAATTTAAAAAAAACGAGTACAATTACTAGATTAATTCTGATTTCGATTATTTTTTCCAATATAGTTTTGCATTGAGTGTGTCCTCCCCATTTTATAATATAGTCTTATATGAAACAAAGACGACATATTGAACGAAGGCGAATAAAAAAAAAAAAAAAAAAAAGTGGCAGGGAAGGAGTATATTACATACAAAGATTTATAAGCCTAAGGACAACAGTCTGATTACGTGATTCGCCAAAAGTCAGTGTAATTTGAATTCGTTCGTTTCGGCGGTTTACAAATTGAACTGAATATTTGGTATTTTAAATCAATGCGATTAAATGATTGTACCTAAATTTTGAGGTTCTCTGACTACGTTTAAGGACTAATAAAGTAAGGGGGGGATGTAGAGTCGTGCTATTTGTAAATACCATTACACATACCATCGTAGTTCCAAATGTTGGATACCTCTATACATCGAGTACTTTGACAGGGAGGAAGTGTGGAGGAGACAGAGAGTGTGAGTGAGTGGATGACGCAGGACGCGGTTCTGGAGATTATCCGAAACCTCCGAAACCTTACGGGCCGGAAGCGGCCTTCTTGCACTGTCGGTAAGCGGGTGGACGGGAGGATAGACCGGCATCTACAATGCGCATCCGCGCTACTACAAGCGCCACAAAGGAAGATCACCGACTTCGGACGCAGCTGTGGCTATCGCACTGATTGCCAGGTCGCCTGCAGTTCGACCGGGACTAGGAACCGTACAAGGGATACTCGCCGTGCAGCAAACGACAGAGGCGCATCGTACGTGGCAAAGATCCACGTTGTTAAATGGGTTGGACTTCGCGGTGAGTGTGACCTGCGGCAACGGTGTGGAGGCCAACGACGATCGATTGGAAGGACGCTTCGGAGACCTGAGATGGATGCAGCCGGCAGGAATAGCTGCGTCAGGTCAACACCAAGCGCCTGTGAAAGATCCGGACAAACCGAACGATCACAGTCAGCTGCAAGATTCGATGGCAAGTGCTCAGCAAGGTCCGGCAGATACCGACCGGGTGGAATTCCGTCGGCGAGCGGAAAACAATCTGTGGAGGCAGGCACAGGTTGACGATTTCCCGGAGGAGCAAAACCTGCCTCAGAGTGGAAGAGAGCTGAGGGATGACACGAGAGATCATCAATGTGCTGGTCACGACAAGGGTGGCGGAACACCACTACGGCACCCCGACATCGGTCTGTTAGCGGCCAAGAGCTGCAAAATTCGCGACAACGATGGGCACGAGAACGCAACGCATGGCGTGGCAAATCCACGCTGCTTGGTGGTCTCATCGACGGTGAATGCGCACAAGCAAATGGATCCGGAACGAGTTCTGGGAAGCACTGCAAAGATAGGACTGGACGGCGTGCAGAGGCTGACGGCCGGAATTAGCAGGACGACGAACCCGAATGTCGTCAAAAGCGATCGCTTCGCGGTGGACAACAACGAGCAATCGCAGCAGCCGGAAACGGCTGACCAGTTGAAGCAGGAGAGCAGAACAGCGGTGCTTGGAGTTTTTGGTAAATCCTGTGAACCGGATGGTCCGAAGGATGTTACGGGCTGGGGTGTTACGACCGCTGAGATGGGCGCACTGTAAGACGGTGGAAGGCCGACGGTGTAATCGACCGATTCCATCTCAAATGTCAATGCGCGCGCAAAGCAGAGAGAAAAACAAAACAAAGAAAATTTCCCCATTTTGGAGGTGTTGTAACCGAAAGTAGTTCGCGGTAAATTATCGTTTAATCTCTGCAAAGTTAGTGCTTGTAGGGTCGAATCAACGTTTTACAAGAAGCGTATCCCAAAAGCACACCTGTAAGTAGAGTGAAGAAGAAATTAGTGTCAATTTGTTGAATCTAATAAGATATACTTACCAGCTGCGCACGACGATTGAAGAACAGCACCGTTCACCGTACCGTCACTTGGCGCCACCTCGGACGGTGATGATAAGCTGTGAGTTTACCTGAAAAAGAAGAAATATGATTAATTAACGAAATATAAACAATAAACAGGAACTGGCGAAGGAGAAGGACTGTAGGAAGGTCAAGGAAGGAGGTTTATTGTGAGGAGGAAGACTATTTGAGTGAGTAGAAGAAAGGAACTGAAATCGTACATATACTTACCCTGAAAATATATTTTTAGTTTTAAAGCTGCTGGAGACAGCTGCTACGAAAAATTTAGTTTTACTCTGGTTCATCCGAACACAGTTCGGGCAATTTTCAACATCATCGTGACTTGGGAACGTTATCGCCCAGTGCACCGTGACGTGACACAATGTTCGAATTGCTTGCAGTTTGGACATGGTGGAAGGAACTGTTTCATCAAGAGTCGTTGTGCAACCTGCGGAGGTGAGCACAAAACTCAAGCTTGCAACACAATCAACGAGAACATCGAAGCGAAATGCTTCAATTGCGGCGGCGACCATTCTGCCAAGAATCGTGGCTGCCCAAAACGAGCTGAGTTTGTGAAAATTCGGCAGCAAGCGACGACGAGGCACCACCAAATCGTCGCAAAACACCACCAGCATACACGGACGTGGATTTTCCTGCTTTGGCGTCACCAGGAGCAGGATCTACTCGAGTGGTTCCAAATCTGCAGCCATTGCCGTTGAATCAGCGGCAAAGAGTTGCAGAGCATACAACACCTCCAGGCTTCAGTCAGCAACCGAGGGAAAACCAACCAACATCAACGGGTGAAGGCAGTAGTGACCTGTTTTCACCACAAGAACTTCTGAACATTTTCATCGAGATGGCAACAAAACTGCGTGGTTGCAAAACTCGCCAGGAACAAGTAAGAACTCTTGGAGCATTCATCTTAAAATACTGTTCGTAGTTTACTCGTTCTAGTGATTTTGAATATTTCAATGGATTTTTTTTTAGTTTTAGGTTAGGATTAGTTGTTAAAGTGATTTTTTTTTTACCCAAATGTATTCAATTCAATGCAATAATGTAAAACAATTTGAAGCAAATAAATAAATGTGAGCAGTTAATAATAAAACAAAAAATACAACAAAGATGAAGAGCATTAGGGCTTACCACTTATCATGTAAAAGAAATGTAATTATTATAAGAATGTTCAATAAAGACAAATTTAATTTCAAATTTCACGCCAAAAATGAAGCAGTTGCTCCGGCATAACGAAACTCGGAAGTGTTGGAAGTCATCCCTAAGTGCGACCCTGGTGATAAGGTTTAGTTTAGCTTTAGGCGCAGTATGATTTGACACGCGCATTCTTGTACATAAACACAACCCACTTTGTGTTAACCCTCTTCGCTCGAATAAAAGTCAACTCGTCAGGTTGTGTGGCCTAGCAAATCGCATTGCGCGTCACCAAGGAAACCGCAAACGGAAGGAAAATGTTTTTTCATGTACGCGAACGAACGAAGAAAATTAGGATCTTTTTCGAGATCGAAATTTGATTTTAGTTTTTCGTGAAGTACCTTAGACTCGTAAAGAACATTATCTCGGTGTTCCATGGGACGAATTTCTCGTGGAGTTTCCGGATGGCTACACGCACCCGTCATAAAACTCAAGTGCAGAGAGCTCCAGATGCGAGCTGATCCAATCGCCAATTTAAATTTCGGGGATCCAGGGATTGGAAACTCGAGACGTGGATGTGTAAGTCTCTCAACGATGGAAGCGACCGAATTCTTTACAACGAATTGTGGCTCCGCGGTCTCGAAGTCGTGGCGCTGCAGGAGGTGTGCTGGAAGGGGAAGGATCACCGAGAGTACGGTGAGCGGAATAAACGCGAGCTAGGGAGAGCTTTTATCGTGCTGGGTGAAATACAAGTACACATAGAGATCACCAAGGTAATGGGTAGCCCTCCAGAGCATCGTCAACACAACGAAGTGATCGGCACGACCAGAGAACGCAAACCCAATTGCGGAGTGCCAGTAAATATCGGACGAGAAGAACGAGGCCCGAAAACATATGCTGGTTAAGGGTACGCGCCGAAACTGGTCACTTTTTCTTATGACTCTTTTTTAGTTTGTACCCTAAAAAACTAAAAAGTGACGAACTATGACAACAATTGGTGTCAAACCATCGGGGTTCTGTGTACAATGCGAACGATAAGCGAAGGTTTTACGCAACTGTCAACGGTGTATGAAGGAAAACCACGCCTTCCCCGTGATGTGGAAATGGAATTGTCCAAACAGGTTGAGGAAGATGGAAAAGGTGTGGACCCGCCAACGCTGGAGGAAGTGGCTAAGGCTGTTAAGGAGCTCAAGAACGGGAAATCCACGGACTTCCGCCCGAACTTTTCATGCGGATGACCGAGATCCTGCACCAAATCATTCTTCACATTTGGTGCGAAGAACAACTTCCGACCGACTGGTTAGGCGGGCTCGTCACCCCAATCTACAGAAGGGGCAAAGATTCGATTGTGCCAACTATCGAGACATCACAATCCTCAAGTCAGGGTACAAAGTACTATCCAGAATCCTATGCAAGCGGCGACCAAAGACCGAGACATTTGTCGGCGAGTACCAGTGCGGGTTTCGAGCGGGTAGGTCAACGCAACACTGCGACAAATCCTCCTCAATGAATCCTGTTTGAGTCCGCTCTTTTCGGACAGCGAGCGTAACGAGCCGATGTGCACGATGTACAACGGTTGCCGCTTGAACACCGACGGCTTCCCGGTCCGGTCAAGCAGAGTCAACACGAAGAGTCGAACCCTGACCTGAGTAGCAGAAGAGGTTGCCAGGCGAGTCTCACGAGCCTGAGACTCAACCCGCAGTGCACGAGATGCTGCCACCCGCGGTTGCCAGGAGATTCTCGCGAGCCCGAGAATCGCCAAGAAGAGTCGTCCGAGGAACCGGAAGTGGTTCCGCATGAGGCCTCGTCAGAAGAACGAGGTAGTGCCAAATCGGACGACCCAGAATCTGTCCCCGTGCCGGAGCCAGGTGAGCACGTCGACATTGAACAGAATGTTTGACCCGGATTTGCGCCCAGTGTGCGTGAGTCCAGCCCTGCGTCGGCAACGGCGCTGCCAATGTGACAGCACAAAACGACGCAACGGACGAAAACGGCCCGAGCCAAAGCGCGTTTGAGTAAAGACGTGATCAGAATTATAAAAGTTTTGTTAGGAAGGTGAATTCCAAAGTGTTTTTGATCACCCGGAGAAAATCCCCTATCCAGATTTTTAAGCGAAGATGGCGTTCGAATTGTGAACGCCCGAAATGTCAAAGTCATGCAGTGGTACCAACATTACGAAAAAAGTGTGCCATTGCAAGACAGCCAAAGTTTTTTTCTAATGTTGGTGCTACTAAGCGATTCTGACATTTCGGACGTTCACACTTTGAACGCCATCTTAGCTTAAAAACCTGGATACAGTCGAATCCACGCCGAGGGCTGAGGCAAGTCGATGGCTTATCCTTTGCGCTGTTCAACATCGCCCTTGAGGGCATCATTCGATGAGCGGGCATCGAAACGAATGGAACGATTTTGAACAAGTTCTACCTGCTTGCTTTTGCCGATGACATCGACATTGTGGGGATGGGATCGCTGGTAACCGCCGACAACGATACCAGAAAAGAGATCCGGAATTGTTCGATTGGGAGAGGACCCGACGCCTGCTGCGGAAACTTCCGGCCGTGTTTGTCTGGATGGTGAGCTCGTCTCGCCTGGAGGCGAAAATCGTTAGGTGAGTTCTGTTTTGGGGCTAGTGCACAGCTCTGAAAACTTTCAAACGTGAAGGCAATTTGGAAATTTCGGATTTTAAGAATTTTGTAATTCAGGAATTTAGGAAATTAGGAATTTAAGAATTTAGGAATTGAGGAATCTAGGAAATTATGAAATTAGGAATTTAGAAATTTAGGAATTTAAGCATTTAGGAATTTCAAAATTTCAGAATTTCTGAATTTAAGTACAGCTAATTCAATAGAAATTTAACCGAATCCTTAACATGCCAAACATATGTAAATTTTCCCTATGTCTAATTTAGTGTTTTTCTTATTTCACTAAGGATTGTGCTTCTCGATTACGCCTCGATCTGATTACCCCATCGTGCACGCTGTGCTCCTGCTCTTCGGCCTGTGCAGCCATCCGGTCGCGCGCGGTCAAAGAGCATCCTGACAGGATAGTCTTCGTCCATTCTCGCGACGTGGCCGGCCCACCTGAGCCTCCCGATTCTCGCCAAGGTGACGATGGTCGGTTCTCCCAGCAGCGCGTGCAGTTCGTGGTTAATACGCCTTCGCCACTCGTTCTGAGCTGTACGTACTCCACCGTAGATCGTTCGCAGCACTTTCCGTTCGAAAACTCCTAGGGCTCGTTCGTCCTCTTGCTCCAAAGAGAAGAATATGTCGGTGCTCTTTCACTCACATTTTATCAAGCGTCTATGGCACGGTGCTAGCGTGTCGGATCAATAACCAAGAAGTTGATGGTTCAATCCTCGTTCTGTTAAGGGGTTTTTTTTTGTGAAATATATCCAAAAAAAGTTCAAGATGGTATGTCAGAGACATAACCGAAAGACATAGGACCAAACAATTTGAATGTTTTTTTGGATTGCTAGTGAAATCTGAAATAAGATTATTTCATTTTGTTTCATAGATTTGTCGGCAAAATTGTCATAAATGTTCTCCCAAGGTGAACCTTCCATGAGGGCACCGGCAACTCCAGGTTGTGGCCACTACGGTCGAAATGTCAATTTTCATGTTCAGTATCAAAAACCATGAATTTTGATACCCATATTGCCACAACTCGTATGTTTCTGTAAATGTCCCCCCAGGCCCCGAGGGAACCTTCTTTGAGGGCACCGGCCACTCCAGGTAGTGGCCACTACGGTCGAATTGTCAATTTTCATGTTCAGTATCAAAAACCATGAATTTTGATACCCATATTGCCACAACTCGTATGTTTCTGTAAATGTCCCCCCAGGCCCCGAGGGAACCTTCTTTGAGGGCACCGGCCACTCCAGGTTGTGGCCACTACTGTCGAAATGGCCATTATTATGTTCAGTATCAAAAACCATGAATTTTGATACCCATATTGCCACAACTCGTATGTTTCTGTAAATGTACCCCCCCCCCCCCCTCCTCCGTCCCGAGGGAACCTGCTTCGAGGGCACCGGCCACTCCAGGTTTTTTCCACCACTGTCGAATTGGCCATTTTTCATGAGAACCGCCGCATCATAGCGACTTCCATCGGTCCGCTTCGCTCAAATTTCCTCCTTCTGCTGCTGGTGGTTCTTCCTTCTGGTTGCTGGTCCTCTTCTTCTATTGGCCGCTGCTGCTGCTGCTGCTCCGCGCCGGCCCGACGTGCACAGTTCGAGTGCTCGTTTCAAAGTGACTTGCTTTTGCGAAATTTTCTGCTTAAATAGCCGCACAGCCGGAGAACGGTACAAAAGGGGCGCGGCCTCGAATGCATACGCTCGCTCTGATTGGTCATCTGTCCGATTTGTACTGAAAAATTACTCATTTTGATTGCATGTTTTAAGTGCTTTAACTATGTTTAGTCCGACTATCTATGTAGTTAAACAATAGCTGAAGTCTTCCTCTTTCGATTGGTGGTCCAACCGTCTGGATTGATTCACAGGGAAAAAAGATATAAGCGTTCAAAATGTCCCCTTTTTTAACGCTTAAAAGTGACGCTTTCGATCGAATTTCTGAACTGGCCCCCCAATATAGTAAGTAGAGACATAGTCCTATGTCAAAAATAAAAAATAAATCGTCGGTAATGTCGATAATTGTCGGTAACGGGCAAAAATGTCATACCCCTATATCGCAAAAAAATGCATGAGGACAGTTGTCATGCAGATTCTGATATACTTTCATGCCGTCATGCATCACAATCATGCGACCGCCGTTTGGGTGCAAGTATACGAAATCGCTCACCTCCTCCAGCACATCGCCATCCACAGCTAAAGGGGTGAGTCTTGGGTGGTCAACGTCCTTTGAGCCCCTCCCTTTCAAGTACTTTGTTTTCGTCGTATTCATGGCCAATCCAATTCGTCTTGCTTGCGTCTTAAGGGCGGTGTAAACCCTTTTCACCGTCTCTAGCAAGAAGTTGGACTGTCCTGTTGCAAATCATGCCTCTCATGTCTATACCCGCTCTTCGCACAACTCCTGCAAGTCTGATGTTAAACAGCGCATTGGATAAGCTGTCATCTTGTCGTAGCCCTTGATGCGATTGGAAGGGGTCCGCTAGCTCCCCTGCCACTCGCACGTGACTCATCACACGATCCAAGGTAGCCTTGATCAGCCGAGTCAGTACACTGCCTTGAAATCGATGATGATGTGATGTGTGGACACGTTGTACTCACGGCATTTCTCGAGGATCTGCCGGAGCGAGAAAATTTGGTCCGTGGTGGCCCGAGCGCCAGTAAACCCCGCTTGATAGGGGCCCACGAAACTCCGTGCGTACGGTGTCAGCAGACGGCAGAGGATCTGGGAGAGGATTTTATAAGCCGCGTTGATAAGCGTGATGCCGCGGTAGTTGCCGTAGTCCAGCTTATAGTCCTTTTTGAAGATGGGACACACGACACCATCCATCCATTCTTCTGGTAGTTTCTCCTCCCTCCAGATCTTAGATCACCAAGTGGATCACCCTCGCCAACTGCTCTCCTCCATATTTGAAGAGCTCACCGGGTAACCGATCTTTACTGGCGGCCCTGTTGTTCTTCAGCTGCCTGATCTCCTTCTTCACTGTCTCCAGATCAGGTGCCGGGAACTGTTGGTCAGCAGCGGGCGGTCCAAGCTGGGCTTCGAAGCCGTCTCCATGCGCTACATCGCCGTTGAGGTGCTCGTTGAAGAACTGCTGCCACCTGTTCAACACCTCGCCTTTGTTCATAAGAAGGTACCCCTCGGCGCCCCGACAAGTGTTGGCTTGCGGCGCATAGCCTTTGCGGGACCGGTAAACACCTTCTCGTACTTTTTTTTTTGAAATTAAGTTTCTTTATTGAACTTTCTTATAATAATTACATTTCATTTACATTCTAAGTGGTATGGCTGAATGCTCTTCATATTTGTTATATTTTTTGATTTTGATTTTTTTGTTCACATTCATTTATTTACTACAAATTGTTTTACATTTTTGCATTGAATAGAGTAGAAAAGAAAAAAAATACTTCAACAACTAATCCTAACATAAAACTAAAAAAATCATTGAAATATTCGAAATTATTAGAACGAGTAAACTACGAACTGTATTTTAAGATAAATCCTCCAAGTGTTCTTACTCGTTTCGCACGAGTTTTGCAACCACACAGTGTTGTTGTCATCTCGATGAAAATATTCAGAAGTTCTTGTGGTGAAAACAGGTCACTACTGCCACTACTGCCTAGCTACTACCTCGGTTGTTGAATGAAGCCAGTAGGTGTTGTATTCTCTGCAACTTTCAGCCGCTGATTCAACGGCAATGGCTGCAGATTCGGAACCACTCGAGCAGATCCCGCTCCGTGTGATGCCAAAGCAGGAAAATCCACGTCCATGTATGCTGGTGGAGTTTTGCGACGATTTGGTTGGTGCCTCGTCGTCGCTTGCTGCCGATTTTTTACAAACTCAGCTCGTTTTGGGCAGCTCCGATTCTTCGTCGAATGGTCGCCACCGCAATTGAAGCATTTGGATTCGATGTTTTCGTTGATTGTTTCGCAAGCTTGAGTTTTGTGCTCACCTCCGCAGGTTGCACAACGACTCTTGATGAAACAGTTCCTTCCACCATGCCCAAACTGCAAGTAGTTCGAACATTGTGTCACGTCACGGTGCACTGGACGATAACGTTCCCAAGTCACGATGATGTTGAAACTGCTTGCCCGAACTGCTTTCAGCTCAGACGGAGTTGTCGATCCTTTCTCGAGATGAACCAGGTACAGTTGATCACGATACTTGATGTCCTTGTTGTGTCTCGTCATCTTGAAGACTTCGATCACGTTCAACTTAAGAGTTTTGAGCTCTTCTTTCAGCACACTCACATCCATATCGTGCAGGCCACGGAGGCCCTGTTTCATGGGGCGTTTACCTGGATCGTCATGGCTGTAGTATTCAATCTTTGTGTTGTTCAGGAAATCCCGAACATAGTTATAATCCTTTCTGGTAGGTAGCAGAATTTTGAGTCCATCAATGGAAGCTCGTAAAGCACCAGATTTGATAAACCCGGTCAGCCACTTTCGCACCGAATCCGATGACGGTGTTTTCACAAAAATGGGTGACAACTTTTCCCGTCGTTCGAATTCTTCCTTCTCGCTCACGTCCACAGGGAGGGTAGCGAACTGGTTTCCACACGAATTTTGAGCGTCCTTGCACAAACTGCCTGGCTTTGCAGGTAGCGCTTCGGCATTCTTTAGCTTCTTCAAATCTGCCGATCCTGCTGGTGAGGACCGCCTCTTTTTCTTGGTGTGTGAGGGACGCACGTCTGACTCGCTTCTCTGCTAATCGCAGACCATAACCTTCTCGTAGAACTTTCACGTCTCATTCTGCCGGAACAGCTACTCCATTTCGGCGCGATTGCGATCTTCCAGCTGGCGCTTCTTGAGCTTGACGACCGTTCTCTGCTGTTTCAGCGCTTGTTTGTATCTGGCCACGTTCTCATCAGTTGCGGCTCTCAGCTTCACCGCATAAGCTGCTTTCTTCTCGTCAAGTATCCGCTGGCACTCCTCGTCGAACAAGCGCTGCTTTCCAACTCGGACCGTACTACCTAGCGCGGCTTCATCGGCACTGCCGATACCGCGGGAGGCTGCGAAGTTGATGCACCGCTGGGTGTTGTCGTTCGTGACGGTGTGCAGGCTGTTCGGCCCGATCACCGGTTTGTACATCTCCTCCCTTCCTATGCGGTCGTTCATATCTCCGATGACGATATTGACGTCCCTCTGCGGGCAGCTGTCGTACTTTTGCTCCAGCTTCGCGTAGAACGCTTCCTTCTCGGCATCGGATGATTCCTCGTGTGGTCAATGTACATTGAAGCTGTGATAGTTGAAGAAACGGCCTTTAATCCTCAATCTACACATCCTGTCGTCGATCGGCTCCCAATCTATCATACGACTCCGCATCTTGCCCAACACTATGAAGCCGGTTCTCTGCTTGTTTTCGGCTCCGCCGCTCTGGTACATGGTGAGCTCCAAAGCATCATCTTCCCACATCTTCGCTCCCTTTCAGCACATCTCTTGCCGCGCTACAACATCGAAGTTGCGGGGTTTGAGCTCGTTCAACAGAGCGTACTCATACCCATCGAAACGTAGCGATCTGCAGTTCCATGTTCTGAGTTTCCAATCGGTGTCCTTTTCGTGCCTAGTTCTAGTCCGTTTGTTCCGGATCCTTATTCCTTCTTGATTGTTCGTAATACTTGAATTTTCGGTATGCAGCCGGATTGGGGCTGCGAATACCTAGTCTCGAGGTGGTGCTGCCACCTTGAAGCTACCGAGACCCAGCTCCGGTTTTCTCTCGTCACCGTAACGGGGGCCTTTCTCACGAGGCCTATCGGCATAGCTACACCCTCCGAAGAGGATGGAGCCCCCCTTCTCTGTCAGCATACTACCATAGTTCCCACCGGGGTTGGTTACCCGATCTCTCCAATGGTTACTAGTATCCTGGCTAGCGCTGCGGGGAGCCCAGAGTATCGGAGTTACTGGACAAGAGGCTAATGGTCCGCTTGGTGGGTCTATTTTATTCCTGCGGTACTCGAAGTACCTATGGCACGCCATGTCCAGTCATTCGCCAACCAACCAACCGTCTGACAGATCTTTCTGATTATACGATGAACTTGTTTACATATTTTATGTGTAGGTTACGGTTATGGTCCAGAGTTTAAGGCTTGAGTGTCTGTTCGATTCAAGAGTTCTAAAAGAATGATGTTAGGAGGGAATCAAGAGTTACACCGATTTTTCTTATATGTTTACTCGAATCGGGGTTTTCGAGAGAGTAAACGACGATTTTGGCGTAAATCGAGGAGCTTAAAGCGCATTAGGCGTATACTGAAACGTAAAAAGGGGTTCTTGTGTATTCGGTTTGGGTCACTCATCTTTTCCGGGCTTGTGACCGGCAGTTATACAATCAAAATGTACTTGGGCTAACAGTATTCTTTTGTTGAACCAAAGTACATTTCATAACTACATCTCAAGAAACTTTAGAGATACATAAGCTCTACATGATAGAAAAAAATAACTGGCAGATTTAACCCAAACCGGTTTTACGACATTATACGTTAACGAATATGTTGGATTTTTTGGTATGGGTTTCTTGTCCGCCTTGGCATCATTTTGAATATCATTTATGTATCCCTTTCAGTGAAATAGGGTTGGTTTGTGATTAGATAAAAATGTTATAAGATGAGTTGACTCAATCGTTATGATTATTTGTTTTGTACATTACATGCACTAACATATCGACATATACACATGCACTAATACCTCAACACTACATATACATACATGCACTAATAAATTACCACATACACACACACACACACACGCGCGCACGCACACAATACCTAAACACTACACATAAGGATGTAGAAAAACGGGTGAAATTTCCTGGCATTTCAAGGCATGATCCTCTAGGTGAACTGAGCTCGAATCCCAAATATGAGCTTGATTGGTTACGATAGGACCTGGCGCTTTGACTTTGAATTTTAAACGGGACTCAAAACTTAGAAAAAACCAAAACGCGCCGCACCGAAACTTCAAAGTCAAAGCGCCAGGTCCTATCGTAACCAATCAAGCTCGTATTTGGGATTCGAGCTCAGTTCACCTAGGGGATCATGCCCTTAAATGCCCGCAAAAATGACCCATTTTGTTACATTCTACTACACATGCAAACATGCACTAATATAGTAACATTAACACAAACATACACATAGTTCTTTGCATTAATATTCTATGCATGTATTAGTTCCAAGTAGATTGGAATTGGTGTTTTTATAGATATTCGTTTAACATAATAGTCAAACATTACTTTTTTTAACCATCCTTCGTAAAAGTGATTTATTTATCAAATTTATCTAATTTTACTTACTGTCATTTGATCATTGGTTTCATTGGCACATTAAGCATGTAAAAGATGACATATTATATGGATCATGCTTTCGACGAGCGCAAGATGTATGCCAAAATCTCTTACAAACTACACATTCTATCCAATCATTTATACTAGTGTTAATGGACAAACTCATAGGTGATAATGGGTTTATTTCAACGAAAGACTTTTCAATTACTGAGCACCCCGGGCAAATGTTTAACACACTATCTGAATGCGTGATGATGACGTTTATCAAGTGTTTTCGATACTTAGTAGGATTAAACGAACCATCGTAAAGTGGTTCTTTTGCTTGCAAAATCATTTCAACATTATTAAGTAAATAAACTCCACAGTTATAATCATCTGTTTGATAGTTATTTTGTCTATATATTAATTGAAGTGATTTCATATTTTCTATAAATGCATCAAAGGTTCCGTGGCAATCTTTTAACATGTTTGAAATGTTGTTGATAAAACTTTCTTTCAGTGAAGTTGCTTTAATCATAGTTCGCTGTTCATTGTTGAAAAGTAATGAATCTAATAAACAGAACGTTTTTGCAGTTTGATCAATTATTACACAAGTGTAATGTTCGTAACGCAATAACGGAAGAATCACTTGATTACAGTTAAAATGATCTGTAAAAATATCAATTATTTGCTTTTTTCTATAACTATTAACTTCAGGATCTCTTGATGGTCTCAGAATTCCCAACATTATGTCACTATCAGAAAGTTTCAAAATTGAGATTGAGTTCTTGTACATTGATGAAAATATAAGCATACAAAAATCAACCAAAAAGTTGATCAATTTAGTTTGGTAATTTTTTTTTGACAGGCAAAAAATTTCTTCAAATGTTAGTGTTGTTTGTTGCTTTACTGCCACATTCAATATATTGCATTGTTCAGGTCTAGGTTTTGTATAGTAATTAACATTCGAAATTAAGTAATTAGGTTGTACTTGATAACTAATTCCATAGCATGCTGCAGTGCTATCCGGGAAATAGTAAAGATCACTTTCTTTAGCTTTAGAAGATACATCCACTTGTTCTGGTATAACTTCCAAAGCGCTTATCGTACTACTAGTGGGTTGGGATTCACTTGTTGCTGAAGCTGTGGTTATTGGGATTAATTTATTTTTTTTGGTTTTCTGTTCTTGCCGCGACGTTGATATCGCAACTTGTAGTTTAGCGTCATCTTTAAACTCTAGTTGTTCTGATTGTTCCTCCGGAATCACTTCTAAAGCACTCAATGTACTGTCATTCGGTAAGCTCTCAACGGTTGTTTGTTGAATCATTCTATTTTTATTTATTATTTGTTCATTTTTCGGTGTTGATGCTGCAACAGGTGTTTTTGTCACATCAGGAATAACGGAAATAAAGTTAGAATTATGTTTAACTGATGGGGAGAACAACTTTCTATTCGTTTTTTTAATTGTACCGCTCAAGTTAGTATGAGAAATAGGTTGAATCCTCTTAACAAAAGTCTCTCTAGTATTTTTAATATCGGACAATCGCATTTTAGACATCATAATAGAGTTGGATATAGATGGCGTGTTATTTCTTTTTACTTTCGCAGGAGTTGTTTCTAAACTTCGTGACTTTCTTTTTCTAGTAGGAGTTGTTGTGGATTTTTTCTTCTCGGTTGATCGACAATTTCTTGTAACTCTCGAATTAGGAATCTGTAATTTGAACGAAACTATTTTTGCTTCAATATCTTTCTTGAAAACGAATTTTATATAATCATCCAAACGTATAGGTGGTTTCCCTACCAAAAGCTCCATAGATCTTATATCCTGCTTGGTATTTTTGTGGTGCGCTTCAATCACACCATTGTTTGCGCGATTAGCTGCATCGTTGTCATCTTTACTCAACCCATCATATTGTTTAAAAGTTAGCGTAGGTGTAAAAAGGACTAGATATGTTATGTACCTACGAATGATCATCAAAATGAAGTCACATGTAGGTTTATTCAAAACTTCAAAATCTGGATTTTTTTTGTTCAAAATAGATTTAAAGTCTAAAAAGGCCCTTTTGTAGAAAGGACTGTTACCGTAAATAGTGTCTGAGTTAAACTCTTCTTCATTCTCATCATTCGGTTTGCTCTGTTCTTCTGTACTCATGTCATCTTGATCTGAACAACTAATATCCACAACATGTTCTCCATACAATCGTTTTCCCGTAACTTTGAGTTTGTATTCATTCAGATTTTGGTAAGTAGCAATTCTCTCTTCTTCACATTCTGACAGCAAATATTGCCAAAGTTTTTTTAATAGTTTGTATATTTCATCAATATTGCGAATATTATACAATGCCTTCAAAATTTGTGAGACAACAAGACCCGTAGCTTCATTATCTTTGAAAAACCCCCATATTGCCTTCTCAAAAAGTTTAGATAAGTGAGAGGAACAGAGTTTTATTATTACAATATCTATTACGGAGCTTTCTTTTTCAACCTTTTCGATCAAATTATAACATTTGTTCAAATATTCAACAATCGTGAGTTGGTTCAATGCTTTTGTCAACGCATTTAAATTTGACATAGCAAAATCGGTTGTGATTGTCCGAAAAATCTCGTAGTTATGTTTTGAGGTTCTTCGTTCAATGGCATTGAGAATCAATGAAATAAACAATTCGATGTTTTTGGTATTATGTGCTGTAGTAAATATTATTGCTAATGGAAAAGTCATAAGTTTTTCATTTCTTACATTAGATGCAAATCTAGTGATCAAACTATACATATATAGTTGCGAATTAATGTGACAATTTCTAGGATCTCTCCAATAAGATCCAGTTGCGTCGAAATACCAGTCTAAAGGACCATACAATTTAATTGCTTGTAATACAGTTGCTATCATGTCTTCGGTTAAAATAATCAATAAAAATGGTTTATATGATAAATGCCAAATAAATGTGTCAGGTTTGTCCGACATTTTTTGTAAAGAAACAAAATGGTCTTTATCTTCTCTCGTTCGCGCTCTCCTATCCTCGTACAGTTTTCTTATGGTTTCTGCTGTTGTTGCATCTTTCAAGAGTTTATTTTCAACTCTTCTTGGATCATTTGAGTATTCCATAACTGCATTTCGATGGTAATCTACTGGCGTAACCTTGCACGTTTTTTGCAAACAAATTATTCTTTCCTTAGCCCGGATTTGTGTAGCCATCGGGACCGGGTGGTTAATTGTTTTCATGTCTTCATAAATGTCAAATTTTATATCTTCAGAACCGCTGTTCAAAAATTTGGCTCTTAAAATAAACCGTTTACATTCCTGAAATTGGCAGACTGTTTCTATAGTGCAGGTTTTCATTTTGCTTAAACCAGGAGTATACCTTGCTTTGTGAACGTACATAACACAAGTAGGATGTACATCTCTGATCAAGTCATGATAAGAAGTTATATCCTCTGCCTTCTGTAATGTTTCAGCTTCTTTTCTGTTTTTATGTGAATCATCATATGTGGTAAGACCTTTCAAGTTGTTATTTGTGATAAGAGCAAATTGTTGTCTTGTCCAAATAAAACTTAACCCTGTCGATGTAAAGTCAGCTGACCTCCAACCTAATATTTTGTGATCTCTATTGTTTCTATTGATTTTTTCATTGTTGCCTTGTTGTTTTTTTTCAGTTTCGCTTTTGTTCTCATCAGCATGTATGTTTACTTGATCTAGATCCTCACTATGACTTTGCAACAAATCACCTTCACTTTGTTTATCAATTTCTTGCATAACTTGTTTATTGATAATGTCTGCTTCTCTATTTTCACTTTTACCACTTCCTTGATTGTTTTCACTTTTCTCTTTTCTATCATTGTCCATTACATTTTCAAACTCCATCTCTATTTGATCATGTGCTTCCGATGAAGGAGAACTGACACTGTACTGCAAGTATTGGTTCAATGAACCATTACTTGCATCATGATTGAGGTTGCTTATTTCAGTTTCACTTTTATCACTACCGAAATTTTCACTTTTACCACTACTTTCACTTTCATTCACTTGTTTAATGTTATGTTTCAGTGTTATTAATGGGTTATTTTTGTTGTTTCTTTTTAAGTCTATTTCACTTACGAATTCTACGTCTAATTGATCGTGAGCTTCCGAAGAAGGAAAACTTATATTGTATTGTGGATAAGCATTATTACTGTTATTGTTGTGATCACTTTCACTCACTTGGTCCATACGCGAGGGTTCTGTAGGAAATGTTTCTTTAAGTGTTTCGTCTGGTTTGTTGTTTCTTTCGTGTTGTATTTCATTATTGCTGTGTTGATTTATTTCTTCTATCGTGTCACTTGCATCAACGTATTCTACACATGAATTATTCACACACACACTATGGTCAACTTCTACTAATTTATCCTTATCAGCATTGTTATATATAACAACTTTATCATTGTTTGTAAGGATCTTACATTCTACTATTTGCTCAGATGTTTCCGCATTTTTTAAAAGCTTTTCAATGTGGTGGTTTATTAGTAAGCATTGTTTATGTTTATATTTTTGTTTTTTGTTCATATGCAAGTTTGAACAAATTTCTTCAAAAATATGCGATTTAACATTAATTTTTTGTAAAGGTTGTTGAAACTTTGTAAAAGCTTCAATGATAATTTTAATGGCCTCATCGGTGGTCGTGTCAATTCGTCGATTTTTACGGAAACTCATTTCTGTGGTATTACTTAAGGAGCCATAACACTAACGCAAACAAACAAACAAACTCGCACTTTTTCGTGTTTGACAGTTTTCCAAACTCGCAAACAAGGCATAATGTATGCAGGCTGACGCTTGTACAAACAAATCCAGGCAAACAAACAAAGCAGGCAAACTGACAAACTGTCAAAAAGTGCGAGTTTGTTTGTTTGTTTGCCGTAGTGTAATAGCTCCTTCATAAACTTTTAAATATTGAGTAAGTACTTATAATATGAAGGGGTGGTAGACGTATCCAGTTGTTAGCAGCAATTTGATGTATCTGAAACGAAATATGAAATATGATAGTGTTAAACGACTCCACAACCCTGTTGCGTCACAACTCGGTCGGCGGTGAAATTGTCACGGGAGGACTCTACAGACTATAGAGTTATCTAAGTTCGATCTCAGGCATACTAGTTTACCATTTGTTTTGCTGGCGGGTAAAAATTTTAACCTAAAACTTTTCGTGTACGTACATGCAATACATGCGCACGTAGATAACTCTATTTATTCGCATTCGCATTCGCATGGAGATGGTGATCTTAGCGGGTTGCAGACTGGATTTCGTCATGTATTTGTGATGATTGTCCGGCCCAGGTTGCTTAGAAAATGATTAAAGGGAATTAAAACCAATTCTACCCGAACAGGACAGGCAGCACCATGAAAGCCATCCATTGCCGGCCGCTCCCATCTCCACCATTCACCGGGGCAGGAATAAGGATTAGGAGCACGGGAAGTGTTGATGCTAAACTTACTTAGAAAAAGGTAGCGAAACCGCAGGCTCTTTTTCCCAGCCCTTTTGTGGAACTCAATCAAATTGACCATTTGACCAAATTTGATCGAATTTAAACAACAAGGTTGCGTAAGTGTCGCGTGGAGTTGTGATGGGTAAAGGTCTGGGATTCGCTCTAAGCAAGCGATTTAGTGAATGTGTGGAATTATTATGTTTTAGCGATTTGAAATTTATTGTCAAGGTAAGCAACTAGATGTTGAGACAGTTTTTATTTAGATGAGTGTTTTTTTTATTTTATCCCGACGCGAAATTTATTTTTAATTATTCACTATTAGACAGCCGGCTGTGGAAATAAATCTTAGCAGTAGTAATAAAACGCGTGGTTGCTGTTTGGTAGTTCGGATTGGAATGTTTATTTGACGTTTGTGTGAGACAAGGTTTTGGAGTGTAAGGTGTGTTTAGTTCCGGTACACCGTGAATTAGGGTTAGGCAAATTGCACTTTTATTCTACACTCAACATCCCGCCTCAATTTGCAATTCCTAGCATCTCCCTCAGCTTCTTGCATCGTGGTGCCGCTAATCCCTTTGTCATGAGATCGGCGACTTGCTCCTCCGTCGATAAGTACTGCAGACGCAGCTTACCGTTGTCGATCAGCTCCTTCACGAACCGATACTGGACGTCGATGTGCTTCATCCTCTTCAGCTTGCGTGGATCAGCCGTGACAGAGATGCATGGCTGATTGTCCTCGTAGACGGTGACCGGTTGGGGCACCTCGTACTCGATGGACGCCAGCAGGTTCAGCATCCATATCACCTCGCAGCTTGCTTGGCAAAGTGACATCAGCTCGGCTTCCGTCGACGACAATGCCACAGAAGTTTGCGCGTCGACCAGTTCACGGTTTGACCGTGCAGCTTGAGCACGAACCCAGACACGGACTTCCTGTCGGTGGGGTCGTTCCCCCAATCAGCGTCCGCAAAAGCTTCGACTCCGACCGCCGAATCCGTTCGCTGGTAGACCAGCTTGTAGTCCAGCGTCCCTTGAAGGTACCGCAGTACGCGCGTCAAGTGGACCCAGTGCTCCTCGGTTGCGTTGCTTTGGAAACTGGCGAAGTAGTTGACCGTCGGACAGATATCCGGTCGAGACGTCACGGTCAAGTACATCAAGCAACCGACCAGTTCCTTGTACGGCTTGTCGGTGAGTTCCTTCGGATCACCTCTCTCGAGCTTCAAGCGCGGTTGCATCGGCACTGGAGAAGACTTGCAGTTTTCCATGCCAAATCGCTTGAGAACTCCCAGCGTGTACGCCTTCTGATCGATGGTCATCGATCCCACCTTCCTGTCACGATCGATCCGCAGTCCGAGAAAGATCTTGGCCTCCTCCATATCCTTCATCTCGAACTCCGTGGACAGCTTACCCTTCAGGGCCCGGATCGCCTTCAGGTCGTTCCCGGCGATCAAAATGTCATCCACGTAGATCAGCATGTACGTGACGACACCATCCGCCTTCCAGTGGTACAAGCACAAATCGTGTTGGCTCCGCTTGAACCCCAACTTCGTCACGTAGTCGTCGAATCGTCGGTTCCAGTTCCTGGAGGATTGCTTCAAGCCATAGATTGATCTGTTCAGCTTGCAAACAAGGTCCTTCCCCCTCTCAAAGCCAGGCGGCTGGCACATGTAGATGTCTTCGTCCAGCGAACCGTTCAGGAAGGCGCACTTGACATCCATTTGGTGGAGATGCCAGCCTTCGTGATTCGCCAGGGCCAAGAGTATCCGCAACGTCGCCATCTTCGCCACCGGTGAGTACGTTTCGGAGAAATCGAAGCCCGCCCGCTGAGTGAACCCACGTGCCACGAGCCTTGCTTTGTACCTCTCCACAGTTCCGTCACCGTTTTTCTTGACTTTGAACACCCATTTGTTGTCGACGATCCTCGCTCCGTCAGGGGGCGCCACCAAGCGCCACGTGTCGTTCTTCGCCAGCGAAGTGAGCTCTTCCTGAATGGCTTGCTCCCACTTCGGCCAATCCTGTCGCCTCCGCAACTCACCGACGCTCGAAGGAATCTCATCGACGTACTCTTCAGCACACAGCGCAAACACGGTCATGTCGAAGTCGGCATGCCATGCCGGGGGCACAATCGTACGCTTTTCTCTTCCTTCAGTGTCACGTTGCGGACTGGGTCCAGCAGGCGTCAGTTCCGGGACAGGAACCACTTCGTCTTCTTCAGCACTTTCTTCACCAGTGTTGTACTCGGACTCCGCCTCCAAATCTTCTGGCAGCGCTGGTTCCACCGGCCGCGCCGGTTCGACTTGCTGCACTGGTTCCACCTGGCGAACGACAGTTTTCTCCACAACGACCCGCTCTTCACTTGCACTGTTTTCTTCTTTTTCTTTTGTGAACACTAGCTCGTTGAACACAACATCTCGCGCAGTGAAGATTTTCTGGCCGTTCCACACTCGATATCCAGTCGGCCCGTACCCCATGAACTTCACTTTCTCCGTCTTCGAATCCAGCTTCTTGCGCCGTTGCTTCGGCACGTGCGCGTAGCAGTCGCTGCCGAAAACCCGCAGGATCGACACGTCCGGTTTCTTGCCGTGCCACGCCTCGTAAGGAGTGACGTCACCTTCAACCGCTACGCTGGGACTCCTGTTCAGCACGTAGATCGCCGTGTAAACAGCTTCGCCCCACAGATTCCTCGGAAGTCCGCTGGCCGCGAGCATTGCCCGCACCTTCTCCACGACGGTCCGGTTGAGCCGCTCGCTCGATCCGTTTTGTTCTGGCGTGTACGGAACCGTCGTCTCCAACTGGATGCCCTTCGACTTGCAGAATCTCCGCATCGCATGGCCAGTGTACTCACCGCCGTTGTCACACCGGAGTCGTGAAATCCGCTTGCCGAAGTACGCCGTGGCCATCGCTTCGTACTCGACGAACTTCTCCAGCACTTCGTCCTTGGTCTTGAGCAGGTAAACAACGGCCAGATGCGTAAAATCGTCAGTGAAACTTACGAAATACGCATTGCCGTCTCACGTCATGGGTGTGACTGGGCCACAGACGTCGCTGTGCACAACTTCCAGTGGGCGCCGAGCGCGCTTCTCTGCCAGCTTCCGGAACGGTTCTCGAGTCTGCTTCCCGGAGATACAGCACTCGCAGATCACCTTCTCGGCACCGTTCTCAATCTCCGCGATGCTCATGCCGTCGACCATCTGCTTTCGCACGAGCTTCTGTAGATTCTCGTTCCCCAAGTGGCCGAAGCTGTGATGCCACAGCTCCAACTTCCGGCACACCCGGCCAGAAATCATCGCTTGTCCGTCGGATTCCCGGCGCCGAAAATCCATGGCGTACAGCTTGCCGTACTGTCTTCCGGTGGCAACGACGTCCCCGTCTCGCTCGACGAAGATTTTTCCTTCGTAGAAAATCACTTTCTTGCCGCTGTTTTCGAGGCGTCGCAGCGACAACAGGTTGAGGGTGAGCTCCGGGATAAACAGCACATCCTCTATCGCGATCTCGATCGTTTCGCCACCAACCGTGGATTGGACATTCACCCGGCCCTTGTGCCGAGCCAGCAGGTTGATTCCGGCCTTCGCAGTTTGTATCACCACCGGATCCTTCAACTCCTGCAAGCTCTCGAACATCTCCTTGTCGTTCGACATATGCTCGGAAGCTCCGCTGTCCAAATACCATCGAGAATCTTCTCGCGAGCTCACGGCCGCGATTTCTTGCACGTCCGCCACGAACGACACGGGATTGGATCCCAGGTTCGCCTTGTGCTCCGGCTTCCTCCGCTGTTCCGGCTTCTTGTCGTTCCGCTTCGGACACTGGTTCTTCTTGTGCCCGACGCCGCCGCAGGAAAAACACTTGAACTTCGGCTTCGAATGGCCCGCAAAAGCAGCGTCTTCCGTTTGTTGTTCTGCACGCTTTCCCTTCTGCTTGGCCTCGAAATCCAGATAGTTCCGCCGGACGACGTCCATCGTCAGTTGGTCCGACATGACGCTCATGGCCGTCGTGACGGTGTCGTAGGAATCCGGCATTGTCAGCATCAGATGGCAGATCGTGTCCTCTTCGTCCATTTTCGCACCGGCACCCTTCAGCTCCCGGACCAGCTTGTCAAATTTCAGAAAGTGGTCCTGCAAGGGTTCCTTCTCGTCGAACTTCATCGTCAGCAGCTGCTTCTTCAGCAGGTACCGGTTCGTGGTGCTTTTCCGCTCGAAAACTGCGCACAGCCCGTCCCAAATTTCCTTCGGGCTCTCCTTTCCCTTGACGTGCTCAAGGTGGCTGTCCGCGACCAACTCGACGAGCGCGTTCGCGCACCGGTCGTCCTCCTGCATCCGCCGTGCCTTCAAGATCTCCTTGGCCGCCGCCTGCGCGTCTCCTTCCGGAACGTTCCAGAAGTCCTCCTCCTCGGCCGCCTTCTCGATGCAGTGCCTCAGTCCCAACGTCTTCAAGTACCGGAGGACCCGGTAACTCCAGTTGCTGAAGTTGCTGCCATCGAACTGCCGAATCCGGACGGTTTCAACTTTTTCGCCCATCGCGCACGACTTTCCGCCAAACTTTTCGCACGTACTTTTCCCGAACTTTCTAGGTTATGGCTGCGGCCCGTAACCTCTTAGCAGTAGTAATAAAACGCGTGGTTGCTGTTTGGTAGTTCGGATTGGAATGTTTATTTGACGTTTGTGTGAGACAAGGTTTTGGAGTGTAAGGTGTGTTTAGTTCCGGTACACCGTGAATTAGGGTTAGGCAAATTGCACTTTTATTCTACACTCAACAATAAAGAATCATATTAAACCTTTTTGACGAAGACTACATACTTTTTCAAAATCCGATGTATATTGAATAAATCTTCCGGCAAAGTTGTCAAACGAAAATAGAAAAATAATCAAGAACGCGTTGCAAATCGAACCAAATTTGCTAAATCAGAACAAAACATTATGCCTAAGTAGATATTGAACAGTGAACTATATAACCGACGATTATTTGCCAAATTATATTTAAATTCTCGACCGATTTGTTTAGATTTAACGCGGCTTTAACCCTTACAGTCCGAACGTCTGATGCGAGATACCGAAAAAACAAATGGCACCAGATTGTAATGAGGATGTCAAATTTGAGTTCCTGAGCAAAAATCAGTGTTGTTTGACATGTCGGAAAGTGTGCTCGTGAAATTACCGAAATTGGTCCACCGGAACCATGTTACGGATATTCCGGGTTGGTGGCAGGGTGGCCAAATGGCACCAGATCGTAATGTGGATGTCAAATTTGAGTTCCTGAGCAAAAATCAGTGTTGTTTAGTATGTCGGAAAGTGTACTTGTAAAATTACCGAAATTGGTCCATCGGAACCATGTTACAGATATTCCGGGTTGATGGCAGGGTGGCCTAATGGCATCAGAACGTACTGAGGATGTTAAATTTGAGTTTCTGGGCAAAAATCAGTGTTGTTTGACATATCGGAAGGTACACTTGTGAAATTACCGCAAATGGTCCATCGGAACCATGTTACGGATATTCCGGGTTGGTGGCAGGGTGGTCAAAATGGCACCAGATCGTAATGAGGATGTCAAATTTGAGTTCCTGAGCCAAAATTAGTGTTGTTTGACAAGTCGGAAAGTGTGCTCGTGAAATTACCGAAATTGGTCCATCGGAACCATGTTACGGATATTCCGGGTTGATGGCAGGCTGGCCAAATGGCACCAGATCGTAATGAGGATGTCAAATTTGAGTTCCTGAGCCAAAATCAGTGTTGTTTGACATGTCGGAAAGTGTGCTCGTGAAATTACCGAAATTGGTCCACCGGAACCATGTTACGGATATTCCGGTTTGGTGGAAGGGTGGCCAAATGGCACCAGAACGTACTGAGGATGTCTAATTTGATTTCCTGAGCCAAATTTAGTGCCGTTTGACATGTCGGAAGCCATATTAGACTTGATGTAGAATTCGACATCCGTTCCTGTGTAGTCGGTTCCGGAAGGGTGGCCAATTCATATCCGATGGTCCGGGATCAAAGAAATATGCCTTATATGTCCAGAACAGGTCTTGGAGCAAATTGGGATGGTTTTTTTGAAGAATTTATGATAATAATCATGATTTGTAGATTGGGTTGCATACCCGGACAAAAACCTACCCCACTAGGTTCCGGAATATCTCCGTGGCCATGTGACCGATTCCGGATTTCTTTGTAGATTCTGAAAATAGAGATTTGTCCGGTTCTTTTGAGGGGTGAACGAACTTATTTGGTCAAAAAAGAGCCAAAGATACAGCATTTTTAAGGTTTTTTCGGTATCTCGCATCAGACGTTCGGACTGTAAGGGTTAAATAATTCATTGAGCTAGATATGAAAATAAAGTACAAATAAACTCAGCCACACTATATTTTTTTCATATTTCCAGTAATATTACAAAATTTCTAATTCCGTGCTCATTGTCAAAATTCCCCAATCAGTGGGTGGCACTCACATTTTCAAACTGTGGTCACCCTCAAGTGGCTCTCACTCATGATTCATTCCTCCTCATACACACCCACACATACTTGAGAAGCTAACAAGAAACGCGCTCACCAAAGCTGCTGAAAACTCCGGAGACCGCTTGCCGCTCCTGTGACCGGCTTCCCGGTTTGTTGATGTCCGCGTGTCCAATATCCGGCGTCCGGCCAGCCGCTCTCTCATGCTGCTGCTTCACCTATACACCCAACCAGTGTATGTCTGAAAGCACAGACCTTTCATCCAGGACACTGACACACCGATAGAAATGAACACAACGAGAGATGCTGTCAAATTTTTTCTCAGCTCTCTTTCTCCGATCCGACAAAATTCACTTCCGCGCACAAACACACACACACACGCCCGCATCGAAATCAAAATAAGAGAACGCCTGGCCGAAGTTAAATTGCCCAAAAACAGACTATAACCGAAAATTCGCGTAAAATTTCACTATATCTCTATGGACATATTGGGAGTCTATGATATTTAACACTTTCCAATATTAAAAACAATCAAAATCACTGCAAAACGAACGATTTATTTGCGGCAACAAAAAAACGCGACCGATGCCAAAATGGCTGCCTCTCCTGTTTCCCACGTAGATAACTCTATTTATTAAAGTTAAAATTGTAGGGTGCGAGGTGAGCGTATAAATGCGCGCACCTTTTTTCTTGGTTTTCTCTCCTTCTCTCTCTTCGCTGTCAGGTTGGCAGCGTTGCGTCGGCTGCACGCTGAACACTGATAGCGCGAAGTTAGGTAAAATCACTGCAAAACGTTCGGGTGTAGACCGAACATTACACTTGGTGCAGAAAAAAGCTTCCTGTTCCGAAAGCTGGTTCGGCGCGGTCAAAAAACAGTCTGACAGGCGATGGCAATAAGGCTTTCTAGGCCCAGTGAAAAAACTATAATCCTGTCCTGATGCAAAACATGATCGAGCTCGAGCTGTCACAGCCCTGCGAAGTATGTTGACTGACATATCGGGCGGTCAGTCAAAAAGGTGCAGGTGGTTATGTTACACATGACCAGTATGACAAAGAACTTTGCAAGATGGTTGTTGAAATTTTCGATTACATTGTCTGGTCCAAATTTTCCCAAGATTCACTAGATTCATAATTACCATAAAGTTTGATACCCATATTGCCCCTACTCTTATAGTTCGGCAAATGTCCCCCCATCGGAACATCACCGGGGACTCCGGCCACTCCGGATTGTGGCCACTACTGCCGAAATGTCAAATTTCATATTCAGTATCAAAAACCATAAAGTTTGATACCCATATTGCCCCTACTCTTATGGTTCGGCAAATGTCCCCCCATCGGAACATCCCCGGGGCCTCCGGCCACTCCGGATTGTGGCCACTACTGCTGAAATGTCAAATTTCATATTCAGTATCAAAAACCATAAAGTTTGATACCCATATTGCCCCTACTCTTATGGTTCGGCAAATGTCCCCCCACCGGAACATCCCCGGGGCCTCCGGCCACTCCGGATTGTGGCCACTACTGCCGAAATGTTAAATTTCATATCCAGTATCAAAAACCATAAAGTTTGATACCCATATTGCCCCTACTCTTATGGTTCGGCAAATGTCCCCCCATCGGAACATCCCCGGGGCCTCCGGCCACTCCGGATTGTGGCCACTACTGCCGAAATGTAAAATTTCATATTCAGTATCAAAAACCATAAAGTTTGATACCCATATTGCCCCTACTCTTATGGTTCGGCAAATGTCCCCCCATCGGAACATCCCCGGGGCCTCCGGCCACTCCGGATTGTGGCCACTACTGCCGAAATGTCAAATTTCATATTCAGTATCAAAAACCATAAAGTTTGATACCCATATTGCCCCTACTCTTATGGTTCGGCAAATGTCCCCCCACCGGAACATCCCCGGGGCCTCCGGCCACTCCGGATTGTGGCCACTACTGCCGAAATGTTAAATTTCATATCCAGTATCAAAAACCATAAAGTTTGATACCCATATTGCCCCTACTCTTATGGTTCGGCAAATGTCCCCCCATCGGAACATCCCCGGGGCCTCCGGCCACTCCGGATTGTGGCCACTACTGCCGAAATGTTAAATTTCATATCCAGTATCAAAAACCATAAAGTTTGATACCCATATTGCCCCTACTCTTATGGTTCGGCAAATGTCCCCCCATCGGAACATCCCCGGGGCCTCCGGCCACTCCGGATTGTGGCCACTACTGCCGAAATGTTAAATTTCATATCCAGTATCAAAAACCATAAAGTTTGATACCCATATTGCCCCTACTCTTATGGTTCGGCAAATGTCCCCCCATCGGAACATCACCGGGGCCTCCGGCCACTCCGGATTGTGGCCACTACTGCCGAAATGTTAAATTTCATATCCAGTATCAAAAACCATAAAGTTTGATACCCATATTGCCCCTACTCTTATGGTTCGGCAAATGTCCCCCCATCGGAACATCCCCGGGGCCTCCGGCCACTCCGGATTGTGGCCACTACTGCCGAAATGTCAAATTTCATATTCAGTATCAAAAACCATAAAGTTTGATACCCATATTGCCCCTACTCTTATGGTTCGGCAAATGTCCCCCCATCGGAACATCCCCGGGGCCTCCGGCCACTCCGGATTGTGGCCACTACTGCCGAAATGTCAAATTTCATATCCAGTATCAAAAACCATAAAGTTTGATACCCATATTGCCCCTACTCTTATGGTTCGGCAAATGTCCCCCCATCGGAACATCCCCGGGGCCTCCGGCCACTCCGGATTGTGGCCACTACTGCCGAAATGTTAAATTTCATATGCAGTATCAAAAACCATAAAGTTTGATACCCATATTGCCCCTACTCTTATGGTTCGGCAAATGTCCCCCCATCGGAACATCCCCGGGGCCTCCGGCCACTCCGGATTGTGGCCACTACTGCCGAAATGTCAAATTTCATATCCAGTATCAAAAACCATAAAGTTTGATACCCATATTGCCCCTACTCTTATGGTTCGGCAAATGTCCCCCCATCGGAACATCCCCGGGGCCTCCGGCCACTCCGGATTGTGGCCACTACTGCTGAAATGTCAAATTTCATATTCAGTATCAAAAACCATAAAGTTTGATACCCATATTGCCCCTACTCTTATGGTTCGGCAAATGTCCCCCCACCGGAACATCCCCGGGGCCTCCGGCCACTCCGGATTGTGGCCACTTCTGCCGAAATGTTAAATTTCATATCCAGTATCAAAAACCATAAAGTTTGATACCCATATTGCCCCTACTCTTATGGTTCGGCAAATGTCCCCCATCGGAACATCCCCGGGGCCTCCGGCCACTCCGGATTGTGGCCACTACTGCCGAAATGTTAAATTTCATATCCAGTATCAAAAACCATAAAGTTTGATACCCATATTGCCCCTACTCTTATGGTTCGGCAAATGTCCCCCCACCGGAACATCCCCGGGGCCTCCGGCCACTCCGGATTGTGGCCACTTCTGCCGAAATGTCAAAATTCATATCCAGTATCAAAAATCATAAAGTACCCATAT